>NC_091282.1:953791734-954438609 GCF_032444005.1 Ranitomeya imitator | reverse complement strand
AGCAGATGCCAACATCTAATAGCAGAGATTGGTTCACCCACTGATCACTGCTGTTAACCTTTTAAATGCCGCCATCAATCACTGACAGTGTTTAAGTGCCATGATTTGGCAAAGACAATAGTTCTGTCCATCGGCCCTTCTGCGATGTGATCACTATGGTTTGTTATTACAGCCTGTCATGTGATCTCTTCTGTGATATCCAACCTGTGACTAGGCAACATAGGAGATGGTTATTTTTACTATAAACAGTAATACAGATGTATATAATACAAGCAATTGCAGGTTCAAGTCCACTTAACAAATAAGGTGAGAAGTAGAAAAAATGATTATAGGTACTTGTTCTATCAGTGAAAATCACAGATCGAACTCATACACAAAAAACTGAAGTCTGAATGAGCCCTCAGACCAGTGGTTCCCTACCTTTATGACCTTGAGAGCCACATTCAGATCTGAGAGAGGGTTGCAAGTGTAAGGGGGTGTGCAGGCGCCTGGTTTGAGCCCTGCATTCCTGTGCATGCCTACCTAATGAAGCTGGGTATGTTTTGTGTTTGCTGTGTGCCCTGTGTAGTTTATGATAGTTGACACTGTTTAATATGATAATGGCTGACACTGTTCTGATATCTGTGTGTTGGGGACAGGAATAGGGACAGTCAGTGGCAGTGGTAGGTCAGCATTAGTAAGGGTTATGGCAGTGTAGTTGTGGGTTAGTGTTAAGGAGGGCACTGTAGAGTAGGAGATTGTGTTGAGAACTGGTTTCAGTCAGAGTAGTGACAGTTGAGAAAGGGGGCGGAGCCAGTGTAGTGGCAGGGAGAGTGGCTTTCTGAGGTAATTTTCAGGTAGTGGGAGGAGCTAAGGCAGAGTGAGAGGAATTGTTCTAGAAGGAGTGGTAGTAGTTGGGTGGTGAGTTACAGTTGAAAGAGACAGAAGGAGCACTGAGGGAAGCAGGTCTGGAGATATTAGATCTTAAAGCACGTGGGAAGCGAGGCAGTCTGGAAGGGTCGGTGGCTTGTCTGTGGGTTACCTCCCGTGAAGTTCCGGACTTATGGTCCAAACAGGAATTGCAGAGGCAACCTGATTTTTCACCCAGGATGGGGAAAGTGGATGGGGAGCACCTAGTATCAGAAAGCTGGAATTCCCAGGGGACTGCGGTTCTGGAAGCCACGGTGCTAGAAGATAAGCTGAAGGAAAAGACCAGGGAAAGTGCAGGAGGAGAAGTTCTTATGTCTTTTGAAGATTGTTGGATTAAGTCTGTTATGAAGATGCACGAATTGAATAAAGTTTTATTGAAAATGAATCGGGACTTTGATAACATTTGTGTGTGTCTGCGACGGATTGGAGCCCTGTATGCTATGAAGGATTCTGACTCACAGGTAGGTGAACTACAGTACTTGACAGACACAGCACACCACAAAATGGACATGATATTTCTGTAGCGGAGCGTTGGGGTGTGATGAGGAAGCAGCAGCAATCCCTCGGTACGGCTACCACCCTGGTCCCCGTTACACAAGCCACATTCAGCTCTGAGATAGAGTTGTGAGTCACTTTCAGCCCCTGCCCACCTCACAGTAGTGGCAACCAATGCCCCCATTATGGATATAATGATAACCAAAGCTTTTCCACACCTCGAAAGCAGAATACCATGCTCCACAGTTTCCCACAATACCCTTATTCAGTATTCTCCCATCAAGCACTCATAACACATTTTTGCATCCAGCTTCAAGCACCTCCTATGACTGATAGCATCATCCTGTCATCAGCGTACCATACTTAAATTATCCTTAAACCCATAAGACCAGTGTATGTGCATCCAGATCTGCTCTCACAAAATTTGATATTTTGAGATGCGCTCTTCATACCTGTTTGCTAGACCTGGAGCTAATGCACCAAACTGGCAGACAGCTGCGAGCCACAATTCATAGGACCACAAGCCACATGTGGGGACCCCTGCCTTAGACCATGATGACTTATATTTGTGTTTGTAGAGATCCTCAAAGTCCTAGACTAGTTCTTCAACCCATAGTGCCGCTGTGGGAATGTGGTAGTCTACAAGTCACGATGACATAAATTGACATGACTACTGGCAGGGTCACAGTATCATTCAGCAGGGTCAGCAGCCATTACTGAAGTGCTAGTCACCTAAGATGCAAGTTCTGTATAACAAGTCAGCCATGACCGTATATACAGTGGGGCAAAAAAGTATTTAGTCAGTCAGCAATAGTGCAAGTTCCACTACTTAAAAAGATGAGAGGCGTCTGTAATTTACATCATAGGTAGACCTCAACTATGGGAGACAAACTGAGAAAAAAAAATCCAGAAAATCACATTGTCTGTTTTTTTAACAATTTATTTGCATATTATGGTGGAAAATAAGTATTTGGTCAGAAACAAAATTTCATCTCAATACTTTGTAATATATCCTTTGTTGGTAATGACAGAGGTCAAACGTTTTCTGTAAGTCTTCACAAGGTTGCCACACACTGTTGTTGGTATGTTGGCCCATTCCTCCATGCAGATCTCCTCTAGAGCAGTGATGTTTTTGGCTTTTCGCTTGGCAACACGGGCTTTCAACTCCCTCCAAATGTTTTCTATAGGGTTGAGATCAGGAGACTGGCTAGGCCACTCCAGGACCTTGAAATGCTTCTTACGAAGCTACTCCTTCGTTGCCCTGGCGGTGTGCTTTGGATCATTGTCATGTTGAAAGACCCAGCCATGTTTCATCTTCAATGCCCTTGCTGATGGAAGGAGGTTTGCACTCAAAATCTCACGATACATGGCCCCATTCATTATTTCATGTACCCGGATCAGTCGTCCTGGCCCCTTTGCAGAGAAACAGCCCCAAAGCATGATGTTTCCACCACCATGCTTTACAGTAGGTACGGTGTTTGATGGATGCAACTCAGTATTCTTTTTCATCCAAACACGACAAGTTGTGTTTCTACCAAACAGTTCCAGTTTGGTTTCATCAGACCATAGGACATTCTCCCAAAACTCCTCTGGATCATCCAAATGCTCTCTAGCAAACTTCAGACGGGCCCGGACATGTACTGGCTTAAGCAGTGGGACACGTCTGGCACTGCAGGATCTGAGTCCATGGTGGCGTAGTGTGTTACTTATGGTAGGCCTTGTTACATTGGTCCCAGCTCTCTGCAGTTCATTCACTAGGTCCCCCCGCATGGTTCTGGGATTTTTGCTCACCGTTCTTGTGATCATTCTGACCCCACGGGGTGGGATTTTGCGTGGAGCCCCAGATCGAGGGAGATTATCAGTGGTCTTGTATGTCTTCCATTTTCTAATTATTGCTCCCACTGTTGATTTCTTCACTCCAAGCTGGTTGGCTATTGCAGATTCAGTCTTCCCAGCCTGGTGCAGGGCTACAATTTTGTTTCTGGTGTCCTTTGACAGCTCTTTGGTCTTCACCATAGTGGAGTTTGGAGTCAGACTGTTTGAGGGTGTGCACAGGTGTCTTTTTATACTGATAACAAGTTTAAACAGGTGCCATTACTACAGGTAATGAGTGGAGGAAAGAGGAGACTCTTAAAGAAGAAGTTACAGGTCTGTGAGAGCCAGAAATCTTGATTGTTTGTTTCTGACCAAATACTTATTTTCCACCATAATATGCAAATAAATTGTTAAAAAAACAGACAATGTGATTTTCTGGATTTTTTTTTCTCAGTTTGTCTCCCATAGTTGAGGTCTACCTATGATGTAAATTACAGACGCCTCTCATCTTTTTAAGTGGTGGAACTTGCACTATTGCTGACTGACTAAATACTTTTTTGCCCCACTGTACATCTGTATCATGCTGGATGTCACTTTTTCATCTCTCTGGCCCAAACAGGTTGAAATGTTTATATGATGTAATTCTTTTAAAAACTGTCTCCAATCTTGTGTATTTCTCTAAAGAAATGTCTCAGCTTGAATGATCCTGCGATATGTCTGTGCCTTTTACTATATCTTCCATATACAGTCCAGTGTAAATATTTACTAGCCACAGATTTTCTTTCCCTTCCTTCTGTTTATACAGTATGAAGCTACAGCATTTCTCTGACTTACTCTTTGTACAATTCAAAGCATCTTGCATCCTGCATCTCCTGAAATTGTCAGTATATGATGTGATCGCAATTAAAGGGATTCTGCAGTATTATCAAACTAAAGACACTGGAATGAGGATATAACTAAATAGGTCAGGGTTATGAATTTAACTCTGTAATTACTAAGGAATTTTTCAATTTTGCACTTTCGCTTTTTCCTCCCCTTGTTTCAAGAGCAATAACTTTATTTTTCTATCAATATAGCAGTATAAGGGCTTGTCTTTCGGGATATGATGTATTTTTTTTAATAATTCCTTTAATTCCACCTTCCACAGTGCTAAAAAGCCGGGGGAAGCAATCCGATTTCTGTGAAATAGTGAAGAAGAAAAATAAATACTGCAATTGATTTTGGGGCTTTCCTTTTACGAGTCCATTCTGCAGTAAAAATGACCTGTCAACATGATTCTTCAGGTCACTATGATTATAGAAATACAGAACTTGTCCAGTTGTTTTTATTTTTGTTGTGAAAAAAAAATTCTGAAATTTAGAACATACAAACATCTTCAAAGAAAAATTATTGTAGTGTGGTGTAATCATTTTTCTTACTTACGGTACTTTATTAGTGATTTTTGCTGATAACCTGCAGTATTTAATGGCCGAAGTCTGTTCTGTGGGCTATACTACACTAGGCAGAGTCCTTCTACTGCTAGGCTACCATTTTCAGTGCGTGATAGGATTTTACAGCACATACTTGATTTCTTATGCTCCATACTACGATATCAGAGTATTGCAGTATACAGTAAAATCATGGTACTGCCATGGAGCTCAGCCTGTGGATGAGCTTCATGGGAAGACCAAGTTGGCAGGGATGGGGACATTCCCTGGATCCTTTAATGCCATGGTTACCCATCGGTTCCTTGCACACACATTGCAGAGTGCCAATGGGATCCGATGCAAGTGCACAATGGCAGTGGTGATGTTTAATTACCATGGTCATTGATTGGCAGCAGCATTTAAATTGTTATGCTACAGCGATCCTCCTTTATACTTTTCTTACTGATCTATAACTATAATGTATGTCTTGATTCATTAACGAATTAAGCAAAGATTAAAGATTTGGTAATATATTAAAAGAAAGGTCATTTGCCTAAAATATCCCTTAAAATTATGCTTTTCTATAACGTGATGCCTAAATAATTGATATTAATACATGTGATATCAAAGAAGCATATGCAATATCTTAACACAAGATCTCTTTGTCTGTCCCTAATCAGTTGGATAATAGGTAGGTTATCTATAAAGGGAAACTGACAGCTGATATACATTGCCTGGTCCAGGGACAGCATGTATCAGGCAGTGGCTAGAAGATTCCAGTCATATACGCAGTGTTTCAGAGAAAAACAAAGCTTAATAGCCACACCTATACTTAGGCAGGCACCTGTTAGTCCCGGGCAGAGGGCAAGCAGAAGCCACTGGGTACCGCCTGTTTGACTAGTCTAAAGCGCATCTCTGTTCCCGATAGCTATTAAACTTTGTCTTTCCCTGGAATTTGCAGCATTTCAGTGTTAAACATATATTGCTAGAATCCTTCAGCAAGCTCTTTTATTTACCCACCAATGTCTTGACACTTGAGATTTTATCATCTCCGCTTCGGTTCCACAACGTCATCTTGTGACAGCAGTTTCTGACTACCCAGAAGTCAGAGGTAATGGTCACAAGGTCTCAAACATAAGTTTATGATTGCCAGAAAGAGGTTATTGTACAGTGCCTTGCGAAAGTATTCGGCCCCCTGGAACTTTTCAACCTTTTCCCACATATCATGCTTCAAAAATAAAGATACCAAATGTAAATTTTTGGTGAAGAATCAACAACAAGTAGAACACAATTGTGAAGTTGAACAAAATTTATTAGTTATTTTAAATTTTTGTGGAAATTGAGAAACTGAAAAGTGGGGCGTGCAATATTATTCGGCCCCTTCACTTTCAGTGCAGCAAACTCACTCCAGAAGTTCATTGTGGATCTCTGAATTATTCAATGTTGTCTTTAATGCCTAATTATGATAAATATAATCCACCTGTGTGTAATCAAGTCTCCGTATAAATGCACCTGCTCTGTGATAGTCTCAGGGTTCTGTTTGAAGTACAGAGAGCATCATGAAGACCAAGGAACACAACAGGCAGGTCCGTGATACTGTTGTGGAGAAGTTTAAAGCTGGATTTGGATACAGAATTATTTCCAAATCTTTAAACATCCCAAAGAGCACTGTGCAAGCGATTATATTGACATGGAAGGAGTATCATGCCACTGCAAATCTACCACGACCCAGGCGACCCTCTAAACTTTCATATCAAACAAGGAGATGACTGATCAGAGGTGCAGCCAAGAGGCCCATGATCACTCTGGATGAACTGCAGAGATCTACATCTGAGGAGGGACAGTCTGTCCATAGGACAACAATCAGTCATACACTGCAAAAATCTGGCCTTTATGGTAGAGTGGCAAGAAGAAAGCCATTTCTCAAAGATATCCATAAAAGTGTTGTTTAAAGTTTGCAATAAGCCACCTGGGAGACACACCAAACATGTGGAAGAAGGTGCTCTGGTCAGATGAAACCAAAATCGAACATTTTGGCAACAATGCCAAACGATATGTTTGACGTAATGGCAACACAGCTCATCACCCTGAACACACCATCCCCACTGTCAAATATGGTGGTGACAGCATCATGGTTTGGGCCTGTTTTTCTTCAGCAGGGACAGGGAAGATGGTTAAAATTGATGGGAAGATGGATGGAGCCAAATACAGGACCATTCTTGAAGACAACCTGTTGGAGTCTGCAAAAGACCTGAGACTGGGACGGAGATTTGACTTCCAACAAGACAATGATCCCAAATATAAAGCAAAATCTACAATGGAATGGTTCACAAATAAACGTATCCAGGCTTTAGAATGGCCCAGTCAAAGTCCAGACCTCAATCTAAACGAGAATCTGTGGAAAGAGCTGAAAACTGCTGTTCACAAACGATCTCCATCAAACCTCACTGAGCTCGAGCTGTTTGCCAAGGAAGAATGGGCAAGAATTTCAGTCTTTCGATGTATAAAACTGATAGAGACATACCCCATGCAACTTGCAGCTGTAATCGCAGCAAAAGGTTGCGCAACAAAGTATTAAGTTAAAGGGGCCGAATAATATTGCGCGCCCCACTTTTCAGTTTTTGGATTTCCACAAAAATTTAAAACAACCAATACATTTCGGTCAACTTCACAATTGTGTTCTACTTGTTGTTGATTCTTCACCAAAAATTTACATTTGGTATCTTTATGTTTGAAGCATGATATGCGGGAAAAGGTTGAAAAGTTCCAGGGGGCCGAATACTTTCACAAGGCATTGTAGATTTACATTAAATGGTGACCTCCGGCTCATTCCAGCAAACACTGGAGTGATCCGGCAGGTCACAAACTGCTGGAGATGGTGAAGATGGCAGGGAGTAAGCATAAAACTAGGGGAAGCGAATTTATGTTAGCACCACTCCAACGCTGCAATAAAAAAATGCTGGAGACAGGACACCCTATCTAATTTGTGTCATTTATGATACTGTATCTTCTCTATATCTTTGAACCACCACAAATGTGGTGCAACTATTAAATCTGCATGTCTTATTTTTTTTATTTATTTTACTCACTTACATTGCGCCATTAATTCCGCAGAGCTTTACATACATTATCGGCACTGTCCCCATTGGGGCTTAGAATCTAGATTCCTTATCAGTATGTCTTTGGAGAGTGGGAGGAACCTGGTGGAAACCCACGCAATTACTGGGATAACATACAAACTCCTTCAGATGTTGTCCTTAGTGGGATTTGAACCACTGAGCCACCTTGCTGGTTGTTGTTAATGTACAGTACTAAGATATTAATAAATATTCTTCTCACAAAAACATTTTGTATTGTACATTATGTGCTCAAGTCACTGAAAAGTTACATATCAATTCTAAAATATCTTTGTCTTTATCGGATTAGCTTGACAAGAGCTTTTGATGAAACGTTCAGCAGAACTATTTGAAACATTCCACCCTCTATATTCTCCAGGTATATGCTTTTATGCAGCTGCATTTCTGTGAATCCCATTGTACAGAAAAACATAGTAAACTGCACTTTTCAAGCTCATTTCCAGATCTAAAATATGCCAAAAGGATTTTTTTCTGATGTATGTCTGGCTAATAAAACTCTATGGGCGCATTAAATGTACAAATCAGGAGTGGGCACACAGCGTTCATGAATAAAATAACTATAAAGGAGAACCATCTGTGTTCTTAGGCAAAATCAATAATAATGGTGATCGTTACATTAATCATTGGTGCTTTGTACTGAAAATTGGCATTTGTAAGTTTCTCAAACAGTTCCATGTTTTTACCCTTTTCAAGGCTTCAGGCAACCTTCTTTCCTCATTTCAGCACACGCACATTCTGCATCGCACATTTTTGTTTGTTGCGGTTCATCGGTTTTCATTAAAGTTTTATCGTCGGTCGGAAATAGATGATATATCTTACTTATCAGCCAAGCCAACAGAAGAATGAAATGTGAGCAACCTCTCCTTCAGTTAGGTAACATTCAATGGAAATCTTTTTGCTGTTTTAGCACAATTTTGGAAACAGACGCTTTAACTTTGGATATTATCTGATCTGCTTCATTTTGCCTTGGGGTGAGTGAGAATGTAAAATATTCAGATTTCAGCCTGGTTCTTATTTCAGTGCAATCAAATGGTACAAGCTGTTTCAGATTTATATGCTGCGGTAAACAGGCCAAATGTGGAGATAATACATAATAATACCTTCGGTTGCATACGTTATTGCTATAGAAGGAGAATAGCAATGTCTTGGACAACAATGCAGCTAAAAAGAAAAAGCTGTTACTGAATGACTTGATGTTATTATTTCTACACATGCTGTAGCAAGGTGGACAGAGTGAAAAGTCCAAATTCATTCCCAATTCGGGACAGAGGCAGCATAGGTTACATACAGTTTAAATATATGTGAATATATATATGTACATGAACTGAAGGAAATCTCAGACTGCTGCACGTGTTCCTTTGTTAAATTCACGTTAAAGCTTGTCTAAAAAATCTTGCGGTCTTTGGCTCACACCATATTAATAAAACCCAGGTGTATTAAAACTTGATTAAATGACATGTGAGGAATTCGATACCAAATGAAGTATCTGGATGATTGTATGGTAAAAATGTAGCCTCCAATGATTAAACACTAATCTTCAACAAAATCTACAAACACTTTCTGGATTTTTTGCTTGTTATATATGCAATATCTCTATTGTCATGAGGACTATACCCCGGCATCTGCAAGGCTCCCAATAGTATTTTCTAAAATTCTTTAGATCTGTCCACTGTGAGAGGGTAATGGGAACAGTTATTTTCCCCAATACTGGAAGGAGACCCATAAATAAATAATTCTAATGGCACGTGTGGATATTTCTAATGACAATAACGCTGTCATCATCTTAATGCAAAGCTGATCTTTTACATGATATATTTTTTACAGAGTCCAATAGAGTGTCCTTGTGTACAGCAGATTGGATTTTTATCATTTTATACATTTGTTTTCCCAGAGATAAGTGACAAAGAGCAGCTGATTCTAAATTTTTGATAACCAATTTTTTGGACAAGTCAGGCAGGTAAAAGATGTTGTACTGACACTTAAAATGAAAATGGGACCCAGAAGGGTATAAAAGAGTAAAATATTGTATTACTTATGTTACCAATCCCTTCTGCTCAAGTTGCAATGCTTCCTTTCTCTGTATTTCCTGCTCTGCTTGGTAAAAGACGATGCCATCGCTGGCTGTAGAGATCCCAGGTTGGTAATTGTGCTACCAGTATATATTTGGTTACATAATGTATACATATCAATAACGACAAAAAAGAACCCTAAAATGGCAAAAGTTGCACCTAAAAATTATACATTTCAACACATTTGACAAAGTTTGTGTGAACACTTTCTGTCCATGTAAAGTAATGCATACATTAGATGTAACCACTGACCTATAGACAGGGGAATCCTTTAATTTTTAGGCAAATATAAAGACCTTATGGGTTTAAAGAATAGGCTTACTATTGAAAAAATGTAATTTCCAGATATGACCGATACTATTACTCCTGAAACATACAGTATGTTTCTTGAATAAAATACCAGAACTTTTGACATCCATGAGCTACTATGACAAATCATCGTTAAAGCAGTGGGATGAAGACAGCAAAAGATATGGAACAAAGCAAATTCATATGCCAATCTAGTACCGGAATCCTGGAAGGCTGAGTGATAATACCTGTGGGTACTTTATTCATATAAAGTATTTTCATACATGGACACAATTATTGGTATCTTCGGTTCAAGTAAGAAAAACCCACAATGGTCACTGAAATAACTTGAAACTCATTTTGAGTTTACAGAATATCAACTAATGAGATTCAGACATTG
Source organism: Ranitomeya imitator (assembly GCF_032444005.1). Classification (NCBI taxonomy): domain Eukaryota; kingdom Metazoa; phylum Chordata; class Amphibia; order Anura; family Dendrobatidae; genus Ranitomeya; species Ranitomeya imitator. Next base: position 954,428,090 of record NC_091282.1, on the reverse strand, counting down.
CTTTTCAATTATGGTTCAACAAGATTTGTTTTCTTTAAGGTAATGAAAATGGGCACACATTATGGTATCCTTAACTTTATATTTGTTGTGCAACATATTGAGGCAATCAGTGTAAGAAAATAATTTCTGTAACTCTCAATAACATTTCTACACCTGTCCACAGGTGTTTTGGCCCACTCCTCATGTGCTAACTTCTACAGCTCTCGCAGGTGTGAAGTGTGCCTTCTCCAGACTGCATGTCTCAACTCCTTCCACATATGTTTAATAGAATTTAGATCAAGGTTCATAAAATGCTAGCTAGATAAACTCCAATGCTTTGCTCTTAACCATTTTTGGATGTTTTAGCAATATGTTTTGGGTCATTATCCTGTTGGAAGGGGCCATGACTTGCAACTCAGACCAAACTTTCTGACACTGAGCAGCACATTTCTCTCTAGAATGCCTTTATTCTTGAGATTTCATTGTACCCTGCACAGAATCAAGACACTCTGTGCCAGATGCTTCAAAATATCTCCAGAACATAACCAAGCTTCCTCCATGTTTGACAGAAGGTACAATGTTCTTTTCTTTGTATGCTTCATTTTTGCATCTGTGAACATAGAGCTGATGCGGCTCTAAAGCACTGCTATGTGTAGCACAAGCAATGGGAAGATTGCAACTTTCCTAAAAAGACTATTGAACACAGTAAAAAGCAAAAAAAATGTTTAAGATAAAAGCACAAAAGTTCAAAAACACAAGCTTAGTATCAGTATCTATAAAATAGAGGGAAGAATTTGTAGTTTTGTTTCTACAGTGTATGGATACAAAACAAATTCATGTGCAATGAAGGTCAATGGTGACTTTTAAGTTTATGCCTATTTCATCTAAATATGATGGTTGGATGCATAGTGGATGGACACATTGATTCCAGTTTATACAAGGTGTGTCGTTCCCGTTCTCAATATTTGTTTTCTGTATAGCACTTTAATAATGCATTTTATGTTGAGAAAAGTGATACTTTCCTTAAAATGTGATATTATTGGACCCCTGAGACATCTGTTTATATATCTGTAGGATTCTGAATAAACAGATTTGCTGAAATCTGGAATGCATTTGACATTATGTGTGCATTTGCTTTTCTCATTTAAGCATTGACAAGGGCATGAACAATGAGCAGTCATTACTTCGGCTCTCAGACAGTGTAATAGAATTAGGCATCTAATTGAAAGTTCCTCATATTAAACACAAGCAATAGCAGAGAATTTTTCAAAATCATATCCTCATGTTTTATGAAGACAATTAAGTACCTAAACACACAGATTGATAGAAAGACAGACATCGCTTCGGTAGACATTGCTTAAATTCCATTTATCTAAATCTTTCAAGAACTCTCCACATCTGTCAGGCTCTCATCCCTTATTGCTCTTGCGCTTCCATTTCCTTAACTTGGAGAATAACTTAAGATAAAAGGGACTCTGACATAATCTGGATCCGTATATAATACCCTTCAATTGTTAACTCCTCGGGGTATTGATCAAAGGAATGTTAAAATAACAGTAACACAATTTAAGTAGAATATTTTGGAGCATCCAAAGTATTTGTCACTGGAACTCTCTTGCTGTAAATAAGAGATAACTTTGTAGTTTATAAACTAAGATATATCTCACGAATGGCATATTCTGTATAATACGTACAAATGCAAACATTTATCCTGTTTCCTACCATCCAAATGCTAGAAATTAAGCCATTAAGTCCTTATTTTACACAATGTAACCACATTCCATAGTTGAATAGGAAGAGAAGCCAAGCATACTATTGCTTACTGAAAAACAGGTTTAATGACCAAAATAATTGGAAACATGCATTGAATTTATGTTAATGTTAAGCCTGTCCAAATTGTGACTTAAGAGGTCAATCCTTTGGTAATTGTTCACATTTTTGGTAATTAAAGATGAAGCGGTCAAGGAAATGCACGTTTTATTTTTAGGATTTCAGATCTTTTTTTTCCTAAGAACAGAGCAAGGTAATTTTTTGGCATCGTGCAGAATAATCTTTTCATTTCCTCCTGCCTGGGCTCCAAAAGTGAAGCTTTGATGGAACAGATACAAGTTAGTGATTCTTAAATCAAAAACACTAAATCAAGATTTTGCTTTACAAAAAGTCATTCAAATGCCATTATTTGAAACTATATATTTTTTTCATTCTGTAGTCCTTATTCCGGTAAACAATGAAGTGTCTGAGTAATTTGTATTATTACAATAATGTACAGTACACTTATAAACATACTTACAACTAAACATATTTCTAAACATTTTTACTTGAAATATGGGATCCAAGAAGCATCGTTTCTCCTTGCGGAGAGTGACATGATAAGCATGTCAAGGTGAGGAGACTTAAAGCCGCAATGCTCCTCTGGGAAATATGCAAATTGTCTCTTCAGAGAGGAAGAGGACTAGAACTCTAGTGCCACCTATAGGAAGTAGCAACCCTCAGTCAGTGTCGACCCTTTAACGAGCCTTGTCGCATGACTTAGGATAATAGCCAAACCAGAATCTCAATTTGCAGACACTGTGTTTCGGGGTACTGCCCCTTGTCAGTGCAAAGCGGAGATCTGGTTCGGCTAATTGAGAGGCGTCTTACCAGGATCCAAAAAGTATCGTTTCTCCTTGCGGAGAGTGACATGATAAACACAGTGTCTGAAAATTGAGATTCTGGTTTGGCTATTATTCTAAGTCATGCGACAAGGCTCGTTCAAGGGTCGACATTGAATGTTAGGGTTGCTACTAGGGTTGAGCAAAACAGATCGGCACTTTTCAAAAGTCGCCGACTTTTAGCAAAGTCGGGTTTCGTGAAACCCGACCCGATCCCACTCTGGGATCGGGTCGCCGGTCGGCGATCTCTACTTAAAAGTTGGGTTTCGTTATATATATATATATATATATATATATATATATATATGTCATTCAGACACATGTACAGTTAGGTCCATATATATTTGGACAGAGACAACATTTTTCTAATTTTGGTTATAGACATTACCACAATGAATTTTAAACAAAACAACTCAGATGCAGTTGAAGTTCAGACTTTCAGCTTTCATTTGAGAGTATCCACATTAAAATTGTATGAAGGGTTTAGGAGTTTCAGCTCCTTAACATGTGCCACCCTGTTTTTAAAAGGACCAAAAGTAATTGGACAATTGACTCCAATGCTATTTCATGGACAGGTGTGGGCAATCCCTTCGTTCTGTCATTCTCAATTAAGCAGATAAAAGGCCTGGAGTTGATTTGAGGTGTGGTGCTTGCATTTGGAAGGTTTTGCTGTGAAGTAAACATGCGGTCAAAGGAGCTCTCTATGCGGGTAGAAACAAGCCATCCCTAAGCTGAGAAAACAGAAAAAACCCATCCAAGAAATTACTATAATATTAGGAGTGGCAAAATCTACAGTTTGGTACATCCTGAGAAAGAAAGAAAGCACTGGTGAACTCATCAATGCAAAAAGACCTGGGTGCCCACGGAAGAGAACAGTGGTGGATGATCGCAGAATAATCTCCATGGTGAAGAAAAACCCCTTCACAACAGCCAACCAAGTGAGCAACACTCTCCAGGAGGTCGGCGTATCAATATCCAAATCTACCATAAAGAGAAGACTGCATGAAAATAAATACAGAGGGTTCACTGCACGGTGCAAGCCACTCATAAGAATCAAGAATAAAAAGGCTAGACTGGACTTTGATAAAAAAACATCTAAAAAAGCCAGCACAGTTCTGGAAGAACATTCTTTGGACAGATGAAACAAAGCTCAACCTCTACCAGAATGATGAAAAGAGAAAAGTATGGCAAAGTCGTGGTACAGCTCATGATCCAAAGCATACCACATCATCTGTAAAACACGGCGGAGGCAGTGTGATGGCTTGGGCATGCATGGCTGCCAGTGGCACTGGGTCACTAGTATTTATTGATGATGTGACACAGGACAGAAGCAGCCGAATGAATTCTGAGGCATTCAGAGCCATACTGAGTGCTCAGATCCAGCCAAATGCAGCCAAACTGATTGTCCATCTGTAGTATGAAACGACGACCAATGACCCAAAACATAATGCCAAAGCAACCCAGGAGTTTATTAAAGCAAAGAAGTGGAATATTCTTGAATGGCCAAGTCAGTCACCTGATCTCAACCCAATTGTGCATGCATTTCACTTGTTAAAGACTAATCTTCAGACAGAGATGCCCACAAACAAACAGCAACTGAAAACCACCACAGTGAAGGCCTGGGAGAGCATCAAAAAGGAGGAAACACAGCGTCTGGTGATGTCCATGAGTTCAAGACTTCAGGCAGTCATTGCCAAAAAAGGGTTTTCAATTAAGAACTAAAAATGAACATTTTATTTAAAATTATTGAATCTGTCCAATTACTTTTAGTCCATTTAAAAACAGGGTGGTACATGTTAAAGAGCTGAAATTCCTAAACCCTTCATCCAATTTTATTGTGGATACCCTCAAATGAAAGCTGAAAGTCTCAACTTCAACTGCATCTGAGTTGTTTTGTTTAAAATTCATTGTGGTAATGTCTATAACCAAAATTAGAAAAATGTTGTCTCTGTCCAAATATATATGGACCTAACTGTATATATTTATATTAACTTCAGCGCGATATAGCAGAAAAGCCGGTAATTCAATTGCCGGCTTTTCATTTCTCCTGCCAAAACCCGACATGATTTGAGACATGGTTTACATACAGTAAACCATGTCATATCCCCCTTTTTTTTGCATATTCCACACTACTAATGATAGTAGTGTGTATGTGCAAAATTTCAGCGCTCTAGCACTGAAAAAATTGGCGTGGGCTCCCGCGCAATTTTCTCCGCCAGAGAGGGTCCACGGTTATTGCCCCCCCGGCTAAAAACACCTGCCCCCAGCCACCCCAGAAAAGGCACATCTGTAAGATGCGCCTATTCTGGCACTTGGCCACTCTCTTCAAATTCCCGTGTAGCGGTGGGATATGGGGTAATGAAGGGTTAATGCCACCTTGCTATTGTAAGGTGACATTAAGCCACATTGATAATGGAGAGGCGTCAATTATGACACCTATCCATTATTAATCCAATTGTATGAAAGAGTTAAAAAAACACACACAATATTAAAAAGTATTTTAATGAAATAAACACACCGTTTGTTGTAATATTTTATTGTACGCTCAATCCACTCGCTGAAGACCCTCGCTCTGTAACAAATAAAAAATAATAAACCAACAATATACATACCTTCCGTAGATATGTAACGTCCCACCTTGTAAATCCATCTGAAGGGGTTAAAATATTTTACAGCCAGGAGCTCTACTAATGCAGCGCTACTCGTGGCTGTAAACCCCAGCGAATGTCCCTGGAGCGTGGGAAAAGTTCCCAGGCTCGAGGTCATATGAGGACATCCAGCAGGGGGCGCATCACCGCGAATGAAGGTAACTATAGGTCATTGACCTACAGTACCTTCATTCGCTGGGGTTTACAGCCACAAGCACAGCTGCATTAGCAGAGCTTGTGGCTGTAAAATATTTTAACCCCTTCAGATGGATTTACAACGTGGGACGTTACAGATCTACAGAAGGTATGGATATTGTTGGTTTATTATTTTTTATTTGTTACAGAGCGAGGGTCTTCAGCGAGTGGATTGAGCGTACAATAAAATATTAAAACCTGTGTTTTTATTTCATTAAAATACTTTTTAATAATGTGTGTGTTTTTATTAGGTCAAGGTTACGAGACTTGGGTAAGCCCACCACGAAATCCATCCCGACCATCTCCCAGGGCCTGTCTGCCACCGGCAGGGGGTAAAGTTGCCCAGCAGGCCGTTGCCGAGGAGACCGATTCTTGGCGCAGGGGACAAATGCCCGAATATAGTCCCCGACATCACAAGCCATATGCGGCCACCAGTACGTCCTCGCCAAAAGCTCAGATGTCCTCTGAATCCCAAAATGTCCACCCACCCTGGACGAGTGAGCCCAAGAGAGAACCTCCGGTTGCAAATTAGATGGAACGAAAGTCTTGCCTGGGGGCACAGACTCTAGCGAAACTGGAGCTATAGTTCTCAGGCTCTCAGAAGGGACAATAAGCCGAGGCCCCTCCTCCTCCTCCTCAGATGACACTACGGAGCGAGAGAGAGCATCGGCACGAATGTTCTTCTCCCCGGAGAGAAAATGGAGAGTAAAATGGAACCGGGAGAAGAACAAGGACCATCTAGCCTGGTGAGAATTCAGCCGCTGGGCCGTCTGTAAGTACACCAAGTTCTTGTGGTCTGTGAACACTTGGAAGGGAAAGCGAGCTCCCTCCAAGAGGTGTCTCCTCTCTGAGAAAGCCAATTTCATGGCTAGCAACTCCCTGTCCCCGATGGAATAATTCCTTTCCGCTGGTGAAAAGGTCTTGGAGAAGAAGCAAGGATACTTCCGACCTTGAGCATCCATTAGAAAGAGGACTGCTCTAGCACCAACGGATGAGGCAACCACCTCCATAATAAATGGCTTATCTACATCGGGGCGATGTAGGATGGGAGCGCTAATGAAGTGTGACTTAATCAAGAGAAAGGCCTTGTAGACCTCCTCCGACCACAACTTGGGATTTGCTCCCTTCTTGGTGAGGGCAACCAAGGGAGCTACCAAAATTGAGAAGTGTGGGATGAACTGGCGATAGTAATTAATGAACCCCATAAAGCGCTGCACCGCTTTAAGAGAATGGGGTTCTTGCCAGTCTACCATAGCCTGCAGCTTGGCAGGATCCATAGCCAATCCCTGGGCAGAGATGATATAGCCAAGGAAAGGCAAGGACTCCTGCTCAAACACAGACTTCTCCAACTTGATGTAGAGGGAGTTTGCCCGTAAGAGGTCAAAAACTTTGCGAACATCTCTCCGATGGGAGTCAATATCTGGAGAGTAGATGAGAATATCATCCAGATAGACTACGACCGAGGTGGTGAGCATCTTCCGGAAGATGTCGTTTACAAAGTCTTGGAAAACAGCTGGGGCATTACAGAGCCCGAAGGGCATCACCAGATATTCATAGTGCCCATCCCTGGTGTTAAAAGCCATCTTACATTCGTCCCCCTCACGGATGTGAATCAGGTTGTAAGCACCCCGCAGATCTAACTTAGTAAATACCCTTGCTCCCCGTAGCCTATCAAAAAGCTCAGATATCAGGGGTAGTGGGTATTTATTCTTAACGGTGATGGCATTATGACCCCTGTAGTCTATGCATGGATGTAGTTCTCCATTCTTCTTCTGAACGAAGAAGAATCCAGCCCCTGCAGGTGACACTGACTTCTTAATGAATCCTTTTGCCAGATTCTCTTGAATGAACTGGAACATTGCCTCCGTCTCCGGGAGAGATAACGGATAGACTCGACCCCGGGGAGGCTCAGCACCAGGCAAGAGGTCAATAGGAGAGTCATAATGGCGGTGAGGAGAAAGCGTCTCCGCAGCCCTTTTGGAGAACACGTCTGCATAGGACCAATAGTGCTTGCGGAGAGAGGAAAGATCTGCGGGTACTTCTGTAGAAGTAACCTGAACACACTCCCTCTGACATCTACCCTCACATGATTTACTCCATCCCAAAATTCTCCCTGAGGACCACTCTATATGAGGAGAATGATAGCGAAGCCATGGTATCCCCAAAAGGACCTCATCAATTCCCTCAGGAATGACTAATAGGGAGATAATCTCCTGATGTGATGGAGACATAGAGTGAATGGAATGGTCTGATGTGTAATCTGTGAGGATAGTGTCGACCCATTTAACACTCGTACGGTCACAGGTTTGGCGAGCATCACTAGGGGTATTGCGTGACGCTGGGCGAAAGCAGATGACATGAAATTGCCTTCCGCCCCGGAGTCCAGGCAAAGCTCTACCATAAGAGTGGATGGGCCTATGGTTATTGTCCCCTTGAAGGACAATTTAGAGGAAAACATCTCCGTGTCTAGTGTACCTCCTCCAACTACCACTAGATGCTGACGTTCCCCCGACCGCTCAGAACACTTGGAGGCAAGATATCCTGACTGCCAGCAAACATGACAGACCATAGATGCATGAGCGGACTGGGACTTTGATCCCGCACGCAACGCCTCTATGGCCTCATGTGCCTTGGATGCCTGGACCGGAGATTCCTGAGGTTTGGCGAAGGTGGGAGCCAGCCGAAACCTCTGCCTACACTGGGCTCGCTCCAACCTTCGCTCGTGAAAACGAAGGTCGATGCAGGTAGATATAGCTATTAGCTCCTCCAGTGTGGCGGGAATCTCCCTAGTGGCCAAAGCGTCCTTCACATGGTCAGCCAGCCCTCTCCAAAATACTGGGATAAGGGCCTTATCCGATCATTCCAGCTCAGACGCTAATGTCCGGAAGTGGACGGCAAAATGGCTGACCATGGATGAACCCTGAGTCAATGCCAGCAGTTGGAGCGCCGTATCATGGGTGACTTGGGGTCCTAAAAAGACCTGTTTCAGACTGCTCAAAAACCGAGGAGCACTCTGCACCACATGATCGTCGCGCTCCCACAGCGGCGTAGCCCACTCCAATGCCCTGTCCGACAGCAGAGAAATTATGAATCCCACCTTTGCCCGCTCTGTGGGAAAACGTGCAGCCAGGAGCTCGAGGTGTATACCGCACTGGCTCACAAAACCCCTCAGGATTTACTGTCACCAGAGTATTTCTCTGGCAGCGGGAGGTGAGATAAGGTCGGAACAGAGATGGCAGTGGGTAAAGCTGCTGCAGCCACGCTAGTAGCCTGAACCGCTATTGCGGTAACATCCACCACTGAGGTTGCATGCTCGAGAGCCGCCAACCTGCCCTCCAGCAGCTGGATGTACCCCTGCAATCGCTGTTCATCCGTCATTACTTAGCCAGACCCTGGCGCTAGTATAATGTTAGGGCTAGCGGAACGCACCAAATAATTAGAGAAAAGGAATAAGGTGCATTCGCAGCCCGGGGTCCACCGTGCAGAGATGGTACCTGCTGCTAAGCAATGACAGACTATATGGCGGTACAATGAGGATACACACGGATTCGCTTCACCCTGTGGAAGAAGAAAACCCTGTTGCGTCACAGGGCCGCAGGACCACACGTAACAAAACTAATAATTAATTAGCACGAGGTGCGAACTGTGCCGTACTGGCGGACGCCATTAACCACCCAGACTTGGGCTAAAGGAACGCTCAAATGGCGCATGGCGCCGTACTGGCGGTCACAGCAGTAGACGCTGTCTCGTGTGTTAACGCTGTGAGTTCAGCCGGGTGCTAGATTGCAGCCATACACCTTATACGAACAGTCATACCAAGGGTTTTTTAAGGAATGACTTGCACTCATCAACACACACACGATTACAATTGTATACTAGCGCATGGCCGTGCGGCCATGCAAACATTTTATAGCTGCAGTATGTACAAGACCTTCCTAGAAGGACCAATGAGAGGCTGCCACAGAAGTTGAGCACCTTCAGGACCTTCCTGGAGGACCAATGGGATCTGCTGCAGTATCTGAGCATGTGACCCTCGATCTCCAACGGGAGATCTCGCCCTGGGCATGCTCAGAAGGGGAAAAGCAGGACTTAGTCCCAAAAGTGTCTGCTCGCCGCTGCCCAGCACTGGCTTCAATGGCAGAAGCAGGAAAAGCAGCAGTAATCCTTTGCACAGAGTGAGAATGAGCAAGACGCTGGGACCGACGTTTCTGCTGAGCAGGCTCCATTGCGGCCGATGCAGAATGAGAGACCGCAGCAGACAAGGTTCGAGATTCCACCTGTGCAGCAGCAGGAACTCGACTCCTAACACAGACCACTGCAAAATTTTCAGTTTGTCTGATTTTTCTCTTTATAGGTATATTTTTGAGTAAAATGTAAATTGTTCATTTATTCTATAAACTTCTGACAACATGTCTCCGAATTTCCAAAAAATAGTGCTTTCAGACCGCAAAGAAAACAAGTTCATAATCATTTAGAGATAACAATACTATCTCAGGAAGAGTTCAGAAATCAATATTTTGTGGAATAACCATGATTTTTAATCACAACTTTCATGTGTCTTAGCATGCTTTCCACTCGTCTTTCACACTGCTTTTGGGTGACCTTATGCCATTCATGGTACAAAAGTGTAAGCAGTTCTTCTTTGTTTGATGGCTTGTGACTATCTATCTTCCTCTTAATTAAATTCCAGAGGTTTTCAATGGATTTCAGGTCTGGATATTGGGCTGGCCAAGACAGGGTTTTGATGTGGTGGTCCTTCATCCACAGCTTGATTGACCTAGCTGTGTGGCGCATTGTCCTGCTGGAAAAAAGTCCTCAGAGTTAAGGGACATTGCCTGAGTAGAAGGAATCAACTGTTTTTCCAGGATAACCTTGTATGCAGTTTGATTAATACGTCTTTCGCAAAGAACAACTTGCCCAATTCCAGCCTTGTTGAAGCATCCCCAGATCATCACCAATCCTCCACCAAATTTCACAGTGTGTGCAAGACACTGTTACTTGTACACCTCTCCAGGTCTCCATCTAACCATTAGATGACCAGGTGATGGGCAAAGCTGAAAATTAAACTCATCAGAGAAGATTAACTTACTCCAGTCCTCTATTATCCAATCCTTATGGTTTTTTCAACTGCACCCTGGCTCTCCTTTGCTTCTCATTGATGAAAGGCTGATTTTCTAGCTTTACATGACTAAAGTCCTTCCTCTAGGAGCCTATTACAAACTGTTTTTGCTGTGCACTTCACCCCAGCTGCCATTTGCCATTCTTTTTGTAGGTCAATGGGTGCCATCCTGCGGTTGCTGAGTGACATTCGAATAAGATGATGGTTATCCCGGTCAGTGGAGAGTCATTTTCACCCTCTGCCGGTCTGTAGCTTTGTTGTGCCCAATGTCTGCTGCTTGACCTTGTTGTAATGGACTGTTGTTTTAAAAATTTTAAGGATGAAGGCAACATGACCCTCACTATTTCCCTCTGCTAGAATTGAGACCTTGTTTTCCTCACTCAAGACTTTTCTTTTCAACTCCTTTGGCATGGGTAAAAGTTATTTTTTCATTCCTATTACTTTTGGAATATTATTAGTACTTGTTTTGGAATCCAGCTTGTCCTATTGCAAGAGGATTGTGAACACCATAGCAGTGTTTTTTACACTTTCCTTCATTAAATAAGATTTGGTTCAGGTGATCACCTAATCAGAAGCACATTAAGTAGAATAAGGTGTACTCTGGTTGGAACTCAACTGACATTGGAATGGAATGGCTGTCAGACATGTAGAGAAGCTGATTTTTATAAAACTGTGCAGTGGTTTCTTAATTTATGCCATAACTGTATGTTTTATGAATGCAAACCTCTTCACATGTATAGCACCCTTGAAATAATGATGCTTTAAAAATAATACTAATAAGAAATACAAACTTTGTAGCCAGATTAACAAACTGAATTCTGTACAGTTACACAAGAGGGTTACAGAGGTAGATGATAATGATTAAGATAAGGTAGGAGTACACAAAACAAATACACAGTACTGTGACTGAGTTTGCTAGTGTGTAAGAGCACAAATCAGTTTTTGTTAATCTCTAAGATCATCATCACAGCCAACAGCACAGAAATATCTATGTTCTTAAAATGTGCTCAGATCCTTCATGGCAAAATTTCAGCAGTGCATACCTTACTAATCCATGTAAATAGTCTATTTATGTTATATATTACTGTGCAATTCTTTAAGAATTTTCAAAGTAGAAGATCAGCAATTTCTCTGACAGAAACAATATTTATTTATTTTGCCTAAATCATTACCATTACTATCACTTTAAAAAGAACCTGTTACTTGGACAAAAGTCAGTTTTTCTTATTTTATTCCCACTGCTACTCTACAAATTATTTTTTAATGGTCTTCATTATAGATTAAGACTAGAGATGAGCAAACTTGTTTGGAAATCTCAAATTTGGCACAAACATTGCACATTCAGTTTCGTGTTCGTATTTCTGAGCATTTATCATAAAAATTGTCAATATTTTGGCCCGATAACCAACAGGGCTGATGGGAGTATCCATAAGCCTCAGCCTGCACTATAAATAAATAAAAAAAATGTAAAAAATTATGTTGGGTTATCCTGTATTTTTGATAGCCAGCCGGACAAAACTGACAGCTGCAAGCTGCAACCATTCAGCTGTCAGCTTGAGCAAAGTTGACTACAAAGAATAGAAGGGTCCTCATGTCATATTTTTTCATTATTTAAATAAATCATTAAAAAAACAGTGTTGGGTATCCCCCATATTTGATAGCCAGCCAAGCTAAAGCAGACAGCTGGAGCCTCCTATTCTCAGGCTGGTAATAGGCCATGGAAAATGGCCCCCAGCCTAAAATAGCAGCTCGCAGCCACCCCATAAAAGGAAAATCTATTAGATGCACCAATTCTGGTGTTTTGCCTGCTCTTCCCACTTGCCCTGGTGCAGTGGCAAGTGGGGTGATAGTTGGGGGAGTTGATGTCATCTTCGTATTGTCAGATGACATCAAGCCCAGAGGTCAGTTAAGGAAAGGCATTTATAAGACACCCCCATTACTAACACCATAGTCATATTGTGTAAAAAAACACATAGCCAGAGTAAAGTACTTTAATTCTTTAATTAATCTAAATTAAACTATATTCACATTATCGCCTATTCCACTGAATCCAATGTCTCCTGTAGCAGAATTGAAATAATAAACAACAATATTCCTCACCTGTCTGAAGAAATAATAATATTCCATTTGTCCTGCGACGCATGTAGCTCTGCTACATCGAGATGGCAGGCTGCTTTGTTGCATGATGTGACTATACAGTCAGCCATCAGAGTCACTGAGCTGCGTATGCTAGCTATGCTCAGTGTCTCACAGTTCTAACTTTTCCAAAAGTCACTAGCGCTGACATCAGTGAGTTGAACTGAGTTCATTTGTTGTGAACTCCCAGGACCTTTCTGACTGCACAGCTAGGGTGAGAACTTTCTCACTCTCACAGTGATGTCAGTGAGGTGACAGTTCACCATGAGACACAAAGCTCAGCAAGTATGCACAACTCAGTGTCTCTGCTGGATGGCAGGCTGTAAACTAACATTATGCAAGAATACAGCCTGCCATCTATATGCAGCAGAGCTAGATGAATCGGTGACAAATGGACTATTATCTTCTCTGCAAACAGGTGAGGAATATTGTTTATTGATTTAATTCTGCTACAGGAGACATTGGATTCAGTTGACTGGGTGATTACGGGACTATAGTTAATTTAGATTCATTAAAGGAGTCTGTATCATTCTTTAAATTAAATGACTATTCTGGGTCTGTGTTTTTTATTATACAATATCACTAAGGGGTTAGTAATGGGGCATCTTATAGACGCCTCTCCATTACTAAGCTCTGGACCTGATGTCACCGGACAATACAAAGGTGACATCAACCTCACAAATATGAACCCCACTTGCCACCGCCACAGCGCAAGTAGGAAGAGCCAGGCAAAGTGCCAGAATTGGAGCATCTAATAGATACGCCATTTCTGGGCAGCTGCGGGCTGCTATTTTGAAGCTGGAAGGGCCAATATCCATGGCACCTAACCAGCCTGAGAAGAACAGCCCAGCTTTAGCTTGGCTGGCTGTCAAAAATGGGGGGACCCCGTGCTGTTTTTTTAAATTATTTATTTAAATAATTAAAAAAACAGCATGGAGACCCCCTATTCTTGATAACCAGCCTTGCTAACGCTGACAGCCGAGAGTTGCAGTCTGCAGCCATCTGTTTTGCCTGGCTGGTTATCAAAAATACAGGGGAACCCACTTCAATTTTTTTTAATTAATCATTTATAGTGCAATTGATGGATTCAATTGAAGCCATTTTTTACTGGTGCCTGCCCTTAATTTGAGCTGTTTTGGCAGCCTTATGGCCCCACTAAAGGCATTGCTTATGCTAACTGTTCAGCGAACATTGGGAAGTTCAGCGAGCATAGCTGAGTTAGACAAGATAGAACAATATAGTTAGGACTTTTTGGTTGCAACCAAGCTTAGGGGGTGCCTTAAGGCTGAGAGGTAGCCTTTAAATAAATGACCCATATCTCTGGAACCATATGGCAGTTAAAAGAAGAAAAAAAACAGAACACTCAGGAGAGCAGAGAGAAGAAAATAAGAGCAAAAACTGACCACTTTTGAGAATGTCTTATTTAAGTGACACAGGCTTAATAATTACACTCACATGTAAAGGGAATGCATAATTATTTAGGTTTCATAGTTATATAGGTTGAAAAAAGACACAGGTCCATTAAGTTTAGAGATATACAGTACTTGTTCGGAAAATGTTCACCAATCTCAAATTCAGCACGAACCTTGCACATTCAGATTTGTGTTCGGATTCCCTAGCATTTTCCTCCAATTCTACAAAATTCGGCCAAAGTTCAGTAAACGATCAAGTTTAGACTTATGCTTTTGTTAGGACTTTGGGTAGGAAAGTGGTGCTGTATAATGAGTCGGAGCGTTGTGTTTGGTGAAGGGAGGATGCGAAGAAAGGAGGAGCTGCGGACTGTTATTCTTTTTTTTGTATTAACTTAATGTGAGATTCCAGCAGTCAGTAAGAGCACAGAAACCATCCACAATGTCCCGACAAAAAGGTTTGTTTCATTGGCTGCCGAAGTCACATGTCCCTCTCCATATGAAAAGGGGATATTTGGCTTTGGTGCCATTTTGTGAGTGTAACAGCAGAGTGAAGCTGCTGCTGCAAGTAGTCAAATAGTTTGCTAGGTGGTTTATTTTCAGCTAGTTTAGATAGATAAGATCATTTCTCAAATTGACCTTCTGGTATATAAATCAGGAGTAGAGTTGAGCGACCTTGACCTTTTTAGAGTCGAGCCGGGTTTCGCGAAACCCGACTATCTCAAAAGTCGGGTCGAGTGAAATCGGCCGATTATGACGTAAAGTCGGGATCGACCGAAACACGAAACCCAATGCAAGTCAATGGGGCAGCATAGTCGGCAGTGAGTGGGGGCCAGGAAAACACCTAGAGTGCCCATTTTAATGTCAAAACCATCCATTCTTCTTAATGAAGCTTGTCAAGCGTAATTTACCTTATAATAATTGTAAGGCATTTGAAATTGGGGCTCATTTGGCTAAAGTTGTGGTGGGTAGGGCTGGTTCAAGTAATTAGTGGGCCCAGGAAATCTGGACCACGTCACGGCAGTGGAGCAGGGAGAGGTAAGTATTTCAACTTTGCAAGTGTTGTGAACCTGAGCAAGCAGGGGGGGCCCACTCGTTGGCATTGGCACTGGCACAGGGCCCCTCAAAGTACAGCGGTGTGTTTGCACGGCGGGGGCGCCTCCCACCTGCAGCAACACTTTTGCGTACTATGAGAGGCCCTGTGCCAGTGACGTCGCCAACTAGTATTCCTCCCCCTACCTGATGAAGGAACCTGCACTTTCATCTGCAGCTTCCTCTTTGTCCCCGTGTAAGGTGGTATGGTATGCGGGAAGAGCAACCTGACTTTCAGCAGGGTCACAATGTTGTTGTGTAGCGTGCACGGGGAATGTTGCATTATGGGTCAATGTACCAGCAGACTCATCTATCACTGGCTGGGCAATGGGCAGGATGAGGAGGAAACACAGATATAGGCCCAAAGAATAAAGTTGGCTAAATGCAGTTCAAAATTGGTAACACAGGAATAACCAGGGGGCATTGCAGTGGAGGACAACTGGAATGAGAGGCTGACACAGAGAGTAGGCCCAAATCAGTAAGTAGTCGAAATTCAGTTCAAAATTGGCAACCGTAGTAAACAGGCGGCACAGCTTTGTTCAGTGGAGGAGAACAGCAAGGAGTGGCAGACACCGATAGTAGGCCCCAACCCAACTAGTAGGCCAAATGCAGTCTAACATTAACAACTACTTAACGAGCGCCTGAAAACGGAATTTCAGGACAGGAAACCAGGAGAACAGCAAGGAGTGGCAGACACCGATAGTAGGCCCCAAACCAACTAGTACGCCAAATGCAGTTGTTCCGTTTAACCACAATTTAATGAGAGCCTGAAGATAGAAGTTCAGGAAAGGCAACCTGGAGAACACCTTGGAGTGGAACACACCATCTCTCTACACCCCATACCCAATTTGTAGGCCTAATGCAGTGTAGTTTCCAAGAACTACTAAACGAGAGCCGGAAGATCGAAGCTCAGGAAAGGCAACCTGGAGAACACCTTGGAGTGGAACACACCATCTCTCTACACCCCATACCCAATTTGTAGGCCTAATGCAGTGTAGTTTCCAAGAACTACTAAACGAGAGCCGGAAGATCGAAGCTCAGGAAAGGCAACCTGGAGAACACATTGGAGTGGAACACACCATCTCTCTACACCCCATACCCAATTTGTAGGCCTAATGCAGCGTAGTTTCCAACAACTACTAAACGAGAGCATGAAGATCGAAGCATTGGCGAGGAAACCTGGGGAACACCTTGGAGTGGAACACACCATCTCTCTACACCCCATACCCAATTTGTAGGCCTAATGCAGCGTAGTTTCCAAGAACTACTAAACGAGAGCCGGAAGATCGAAGCTCAGGAAAGGCAACCTGGAGAACACCTTGGAGTGGAACACACCATCTCTCTACACCCCATACCCAATTTGTAGGCCTAATGCAGCGTAGTTTCCAACAACTACTAAACGAGAGCCGGAAGATCGAAGCTCAGGAAAGGCAACCTGGAGAACACCTTGGAGTGGAACACACCATCTCTCTACACCCCATACCCAATTTGTAGGCCTAATGCAGTGTAGTTTCCAAGAACTACTAAACGAGAGCCGGAAGATCGAAGCTCAGGAAAGGCAACCTGGAGAACACCTTGGAGTGGAACACACCATCTCTCTACACCCCATACCCAATTTGTAGGCCTAATGCAGCGTAGTTTCCAACAACTACTAAACGAGAGCCAGGAGATCGTAGCTCAGGAAAGGCAACCTGGAGAACACCTTGGAGTGGAACACACCATCTCTCTACACCCCATACCCAATTTGTAGGCCTAATGCAGTGTAGTTTCCAAGAACTACTAAACGAAAGCCGGAAGATCGAAGCTCAGGAAAGGCAACCTGGAGAACACCTTGGAGTGGAACACACCATCTCTCTACACCCCATACCCAATTTGTAGGCCTAATGCAGCGTAGTTTCCAACAACTACTAAACGAGAGCATGAAGATCGAAGCATTGGCGAGGAAACCTGGGGAACACCTTGGAGTGGAACACACCATCTCTCTACACCCCATACCCAATTTGTAGGCCTAATGCAGCGTAGTTTCCAACAACTACTAAACGAGAGCCGGAAGATCGAAGCTCAGGAAAGGCAACCTGGAGAACACCTTGGAGTGGAACACACCATCTCTCTACACCCCATACCCAATTTGTAGGCCTAATGCAGTGTAGTTTCCAAGAACTACTAAACGAGAGCAGGAAGATCGAAGCTCAGGAAAGGCAACCTGGAGAACACCTTGGAGTGGAACACACTATCTCTCTACACCCCATACCCAATTTGTAGGCCTAATGCAGTGTAGTTTCCAAGAACTACTAAACGAGAGCCGGAAGATCGAAGCTCAGGAAAGGCAACCTGGAGAACACCTTGGAGTGGAACACACCATCTCTCTACACCCCATACCCAATTTGTAGGCCTATGCAGTGTAGTTTCCAACAACTACTAAACGAGAGCCGGAAGATCGAAGCTCAGGAAAGGCAACCTGGAGAACACCTTGGAGTGGAACACACCATCTCTCTACACCCTATACCCAATTTGTAGGCCTAATGCAGCGTAGTTTCCAACAACTACTAAACGAGAGCATGAAGATCGAAGCATTGGCGAGGAAACCTGGGGAACACCTTGGAGTGGAACACACCATCTCTCTACACCCCATACCCAATTTGTAGGCCTAATGCAGCGTAGTTTCCAACAACTACTAAACGAGAGCCGGAAGATCGAAGCTCAGGAAAGGCAACCTGGAGAACACCTTGGAGTGGAACACACCATCTCTCTACACCCCATACCCAATTTGTAGGCCTAATGCAGTGTAGTTTCCAACAACTACTAAACGAGAGCCGGAAGATCGAAGCTCAGGAAAGGCAACCTGGGGAACACCTTGGAGTGTAACACACCATCTCTCTCCACCCGATACCCATTTTGTAGGCCTAATGCAGTGTAGTTTTCTACAACTACTAAACGAGAGTCGGAAGACCGAAGCAATGGCAAGGAAACCTGGGGAACACCTTGGAGTGTAACACACCATCTCTCTCCACCCCATACCCAATTTGTAGGCCTAATGCAGCCTACTTTCCGACAACTACTAAACGAGAGCATGAAGATCGAAGCTCAGGAAAGGCAACCTGGGGAACACCTTGGAGTGTAACAAACCCTCTCTCTACACCACGGAAGGGCTGATTCTTAGGAAGGAAGGCTGTCGGAAAGAAGCAGGGCGCGTCCGAGGGTGATTATATTCTTATTAGGTATATACTCACCCTCGGACGCGCCCTGCTTCTTTATTTGTTATGAATGTTTATTTGCAATGTGGTTTTGACTTACTCTATTTTTTTGGTAAATAATGATTTTATTATTTTCATTGTTTTGCATCTTCTTGGCAATAATATAAAGAAGACGCGACAGGACAACACTCGGTGGATGCCATATCTGTGTTTTAAATTGAAAAAAACTTTCAGTTAACTACTTGCAGGAGAAAGTTATTGTAGCTGGTGGCCATTTTTAGTACTGTACCAGATTTTTGTTGTATGTGTTTGTTTTTAATGTTAAAATGTCTGCATTTGATATCTCTCCAGTATTTTCTTTTTTATAAGCAAAATACTTATTTTTATATTTTCTGATGTTGGTTCAAGGGGTACACGGGCAGCAGTAGACAGGTCAGTGGAGGCCTAGTGGAAGGAGGGACCGCAGACAGGCTTCGAAGCCCTAACATAATAAATTGGGCTGGCTGTAGGCAATTTAAAATTGGTTCCAGGGGAACACGGGCAGCAGTAGACAGGTCAGTGGAGGCCTAGTGGAAGGAGGGACCGCAGACAGGCTTGGAAGCCCTAACATAATAAATTGGGCTGGCTGTAGGCAATTTAAAATTGGTTCCAGGGGAACACGGGCAGCAGTAGACAGGTCAGTGGAGGCCTAGTGGAAGGAGGGACCGCAGACAGGCTTCGAAGCCCTAACATAATAAATTGGGCTGGCTGTAGGCAATTTAAAATTGGTTCCAGGGGAACATGGGCAGCAGTAGACAGGTCAGTGGAGGCCTAGTGGAAGGAGGGACCGCAGACAGGCTTCGAAGCCCTAACATAATAAATTGGGCTGGCTGTAGGCAATTTAAAATTGGTTCCAGGGGAACACGGGCAGCAGTAGACAGGTCAGTGGAGGCCTAGTGGAAGGAGGGACCGCAGACAGGCTTCGAAGGCCTAACATAAGAAAAATGTCAATACAATGGTATTGACAGTTCCAGGCATTGAAGGATGTCAGCGCATAGACTAAACATTGGTGGAGCTGTGAGAGAAAATTTTGCAAGTCATAGAGCACTGTTTGACCTGGGGGGGACTGTCTTGTGGCCGGCGGTACAGGCCCAGGGCCCCTCATATTACAACGGTGTGTCTGACGTTGGGTGCGCACCACCACCGCCAGACACTTTATTGTACTATGAGGGACCTAGTGGCAGTGCCGTCGACCAAAAGCGGGCACACCCACCTCTTCAGACAAACAGTACTCTCACGGGTGCTGACGCCAAGTGGCGATACCACGGCCCCGTGTGGGGACTTTGGCCATTTAGGGAGGTGTTAACATGTCGGATGCTGGACAATCAGGTGCTGCAAATTACGAGATTGGAAAAGTCGTTCAGAATAGTCCACAGGCAAGACCTTTACATAGGAAAGCTAGGTGTCAGCCGGGCAAGGTGGGGCAAAAGATTTCGAAATCCAGTTGTGGTTCATTTTAATGAAGGTTAGATCATCTACATTTTGGGTAGCCAGACGAGTCCTTTTTTCTGTTAGTATTGAACCTGCAGCACTGAATACTCTTTCTGATAGGACACTAGCTGCCGGGCAAGCAAGCTCCTGCAATGCATATTCTGCCAATTCTGGCCAGGTGTCTAATTTTGATGCCCAGTAATCAAATGGGAATGACGGTTGAGGGAGAACATCGATAAGGGATGAAAAATAGTTTGTAACCATACTGGACAAATGTTGTCTCCTGTCACTTTGAATTGATGCTGCAGTACCTGTCCTGTCTGCGGTCATAGCAAAATCACTCCACAACCTGGTCAGAAAACCCCTCTGGCCAACGCCACTTCTGATTTCTGCCCCTCTAACTCCTCTGGTCTGCTGGCCCCTGCAGCTCGTGTGAGAATGATCACGGGCGCTGTGTGCAGGGAATGCCAGAAGCAAACGGTCAACAAGAGTTGATTGTTTGGTTGCTAATATTAGTTCCAAGTTCTCATGTGGCATTATATTTTGCAATTTGCCTTTATAGCGAGGATCAAGGAGGCAGGCCAACCAGTAATCGTCATCGTTCATCATTTTAGTTATGCGTGTGTCCCTTTTGAGGATACGTAAGGCATAATCCGCCATGTGGGCCAAAGTTCCAGTTCTCAAATCTCCGGTTGTGCTTGGTTGAGGGGCAGTTTCAGGCAAATCCACGTCACTTGTGTCCCTCCAAAAACCAGAACCCGGCCTTGCCGCGCCACCAATTTCCAGTGGCCCCGGAAAAGCTTCCTCATTACAAATATAATCATCCCCATCATCCTCCTCGTCCTCCTCTTCGCCCGCTAACTCGTCCTGTACACTGCCCTGGCCAGACAATGGCTGACTGTCATCAAGGCTTTCCTCTTCCTCAGCTGCAGACGCCTGATCCTTTATGTGCGTCAAACTTTGCATCAGCAGACGCATTAGGGGGATGCTCATGCTTATTATGGCATTGTCTGCACTAACCAGCCGTGTGCATTCCTCAAAACACTGAAGGACTTGACACATGTCTTGAATCTTCGACCACTGCACACCTGACAACTCCATGTCTGCCATCCTACTGCCTGCCCGTGTATGTGTATCCTCCCACAAAAACATAACAGCCCGCCTCTGTTCGCACAGTCTCTGAAGCATGTGCAGTGTTGAGTTCCACCTTGTTGCAACGTCTATGATTAGGCGATGCTGGGGAAGGTTCAAAGAACGCTGATAGGTCTGCATACGGCTGGAGTGTACGGGCGAACGGCGGATATGTGAGCAAAGTCCACGCACTTTGAGGAGCAGGTCGGATAACCCCGGATAACTTTTCAGGAAGCACTGCACCACCAGGGTTAAGGTGTGAGCCAGGCAAGGAATGTGTTTCAGTTGGGAAAGGGAGATGGCAGCCATGAAATTCCTTCCGTTATCACTCACTACCTTGCCTGCCTCAAGATCTACAGTGCCCAGCCACGACTGCGTTTCTTTCTGCAAGAACTCGGACAGAACTTCCGCGGTGTGTCTGTTGTCGCCCAAACACTTCATAGCCAATACAGCCTGCTGACGTTTGCCAGTAGCTGCCCCATAATGGGAGACCTGGTGTGCAACAGTGGCAGCTGCGGATGGAGTGGTTGTGCGACTGCGGTCTGTGGACGAGCTCTCGCTTCTGCAGGAGGACGAAGAGGAGGAGTAGGGGGTGCGAACGGCTACAGCCAACTGTTTCCTAGACCGTGGGCTAGGCAGAACTGTCCCAAACTTGCTGTCCCCTGTGGACCCTGCATCCACCACATTTACCCAGTGTGCCGTGATGGACACGTAACGTCCCTGGCCATGCCTACTGGTCCATGCATCTGTTGTCAGGTGCACCTTTGTGCTCAGAGATTGCCTGAGTGCATGGACGATGCGCTCTTTAACATGCTGGTGGAGGGCTGGGATGGCTTTTCTGGAAAAAAAGTGTCGACTGGGTAGCTCGTAGCGTGGTACAGCGTTGTCCATCAGGGCTTTGAAAGCTTCGCTTTCAACTAACCGGTAGGGCATCATCTCTAACGAGATTAGTCTAGCTATGTGGGCGTTCAAACCCTGTGTACGCGGATGCGAGGCTAAGTACTTCCTTTTTCTAACCATAGTCTCATGTAGGGTGAGCTGGACTGGAGAGCTGGAGATCGTGGAACTAGTGGGGGTGCCGGTGGACATGGCAGACTGAGAGACGGTGGGAGATGGTATTGTTGCCGCCGGTGTCCTAGATGCAGTGTTTCCTACTACGAAACTGGTGATTCCCTGACCCTGACTGCTTTGGCCTGGCAAAGAAACCTGCACAGATACTGCAGGTGGTGCGGAAAATGGTGGCCCTACACTGCCGGAAGGGATGTTGCGTTGATGACTAGCTTCATTGGCCGAGGGTGCTACAACCTTAAGGGACGTTTGGTAGTTAGTCCAGGCTTGCAAATGCATGGTGGTTAAATGTCTATGCATGCAACTTGTATTGAGACTTTTCAGATTCTGTCCTCTGCTTAAGGTAGTTGAACATTTTTGACAGATGACTTTGCGCTGATCAATTGGATGCTGTTTAAAAAAATGCCAGACTGCACTCTTTCTAGCATCGGATACCTTTTCAGGCATTGCAGACTGAGCTTTAACCGGATGGCCACGCTGTCCTCCAACAGGTTTTGGCTTTGCCACGCGTTTTGGGCAAGATACGGGCCCGGCAGATGGAACCTGTTGCGATGTTGATGCCTGCTGCGGCCCCTCCTCCTCTGCTTCAGAACTGCTGCCGCCTGCACCCTGTTCCCCCAATGGCTGCCAATCGGGGTCAAGAACTGGGTCATCTATTACCTCTTCTTGTAGCTCGTGTGCAACTTCGTCAGTGTCACCGTGTCGGTCGGTGGTATAGCGTTCGTGATGGGGCAACATAGTCTCATCAGGGTCTGATTCTTGATCATTACCCTGCGAGGGCAATGTTGTGGTCTGAGTCAAAGGACCAGCATAGTAGTCTGGCTGTGGCTGTGCATCAGTGCACTCCATGTCAGATTCAACTTGTAATGGGCATGGACTGTTAACTGCTTCACTTTCTAAGCCAGAGACGGTATGTGTAAAGAGCTCCATGGAGTAACCCGTTGTGTCGCCTGCTGCATTCTTCTCTGTTGTTGTTTTTGCTGAAGAGGACAAGGAAGCGACTTGTCCCTGACCGTGAACATCCACTAACGACGCGCTGCTTTGACATTTACCAGTTTCACGAGAGGATGCAAAAGAGCTAGAGGCTGAGTCAGCAAGATAAGCCAAAACTTGCTCTTGCTGCTCCGGCTTTAAAAGCGGTTTTCCTACTCCCAGAAAAGGGAGCGTTCGAAGCCTTGTGTAGCCAGACGACGAACCTGGCTCCACAGCTCCAGACTTAGGTGCAATATTTTTTTTCCCACGACCAGCTGATGCTCCACCACTACCACTACCCTCATTACCAGCTGACAATGAACGCCCCCGGCCACGACCTCTTCCACCAGACTTCCTCATTGTTTTAAAAACGTAAACAAACTAACGGTATTTGTTGCTGTCACACAAATTACACGGTGAGCTATAACTTCAGTATGATTTAGCTACCCCTTTACAGGTGAGTGAGACCACAACGAAAATCAGGCACAATGTTACACACTCTGTTGTTGGTGGCAACAAATGAGAGAGATGCCACACACGCAGGACTGTCACTGAAGCACAAATGTAAATATTAATCTCCCACTGATTTGATTGTTTTTTTTTTTTTTCAGGGAGACTTTAGGAAAAAAAAATAATAGAATAAAATGATTTTTTCAGGAAGAATTTAGAAACCAAATACAATAAAATGATTTTTTCAGGGAGAATTTAGAAAACAAATAAAACAAAAAAAGGCTTTCTATGGCCCACTGAGTGAGAGATGACGCACACAGGAGTCAGGAGTGGCACACAAGCCCAGAGGCCAATATTTATCTCCCACTGATTGATGTAGTGATTTTTTCAGATAGATTTTGGAACCCAAATCAAGCTAAAAAAATAATAGGCTTTCTATGGCCCACAATTGGAGAGAGAGAGAGAGATGGCACACCCAGGAGTCAAGACTGGCACACAAGCAGAAAGGGCAATATTAATCTCCCACTGATTTGTTTTTTTTTTTTTTTTTTCAGGGAGACTTTAGGAAAAAAAAATAATAGAATAAAATGATTTCTTCAGGAAGAATTTAGAAACCAAATAAAATAAAATTATTTTTTCAGGGAGAATTTAGAAAACACATAAAACAAAAAAAGGCTTTCTATGGCCCACTGAGTGAGAGATGACGCACACAGGAGTCAGGAGTGGCACACAAGCCCAGGGGCCAATATTTATCTCCCACTTTTTTTTTTTTGTTCCAGGGAAAATTTATAAACCCAATAAAAAAAATAACAAATAGGCTTTCTATGGCCCACTATCTGAGAGAGAGAGAGAGATGGCACGCTTAGGACTGGCACACAAGCCTAAAGGCCAATATTAATCTCCCTTTTTTTTTTCAGGGAGAATTTATAAAACCCAAAAAAAAATAAATAAATAGGCTTTCTATGGCCCACTATTTGTGAGAGAGATGGCACGCTCAGGACTGGCACACAAGCCCAGAGGCCAATATTAATCTCCCACTTTTTTTTTTGTTCCAGGGAAAATTTATAAACCCAATAAAAAAAATAATAAATAGGCTTTCTATGGCCCACTATCTGAGAGAGAGAGATGGCACGCTTAGGACTGGCACACAAGCCCAAAGGCCAATATTAATCTCCCACTGATTGATTTATTGATTTTTTCAGGTAGAATTTAGAACCCAAATAAAGCAAAAAAAAAAAAAATGGGCTTTCTATGGCCCACTGAGTGAGTGATGATGCACACACAGGAGTCAGGAGTGGCACACAAGCCCTGAGGCCAATATTTTTCTCCCACTGATTGATGTAGTGATTATTTTCAGGTAGATTTTAGAACCAAAATCAAGCAAAAAAATAAATAGGCTTTCTATGGCCCACTGACTGAGAGATGGCACACACAGGAATCAAGAGTGGCACACAAGCCCTGAGGCCAATATTTTTCTCCCACTGATTGATGTAGTGATTTTTTCAGGTAGATTTTATAACCCAAATCAAGCAAAAAAATAAATAGGCTTTCTATGGCCCACTGAGTGAGAGATGGCACACACAGGGATGGCACTCTAGCAGAAATGTCAATCTTAACCCCTCTGTGACCTTAGACGTACTATCCCGTCGAGGTGCCCTGGGCTTATCTGACCCTGGACGGGATAGTACGTCATAGCCGATCGGCCGCGCTCACGGGGGGAGCGCGGCCGATCGCGGCCGGGTGTCAGCTGCTTATCGCAGCTGACATCCGGCACTATGTGCCAGGAGCGGTCACGGACCGCCCCCGGCACATTAACCCCTGGCACACCGCGATCAAAGATGATCGCGATGTGCCGGCGGTGCAGGGAAGCACCGCGCAGGGAGGGGGCTCCCTGCGGGCTTCCCTGAGACCCCCGGAGCAACGCGATGTGATCGCGTTGCTGCTAGGGTCTCACCTCCCTCCCTGCTCCCTCCAGCCCCGGATCCAAGATGGCCGCGGATCCGGGTCCTGCAGGGAGGGAGGTGGCTTCACAGAGCCTGCTCAGAGCAGGCACTGTGAAGGCTGCAGCGCTGCATGTCAGATCAGTGATCTGACAGAGTGCTGTGCAAACTGTCAGATCACTGATCTGTGATGTCCCCCCCTGGGACAAAGTAAAAAAGTTAAAAAAAAAATTTCCAAATGTGTAAAAAAAATAAAAAAAAATATTCCAAAATAATGAAAAAAAAAAAAAAAATATTCCCATAAATACATTTCTTCATCTAAATAAAAAAAAAAAACCAATAAAAGTACACATATTTAGTATCGCCGCGTCCGTAACGACCCGACCTATAAAACTGTCCCACTAGTTAACCCCTTCAGAAAACACCGTAAGAAAAAAAAAAAAAAAACGAGGCAAAAAACAACGCTTTATTATCATACCGCCGAACAAAAAGTGGAATAACACGCGATTAAAAGGACAGATATAAATAACCATGGTACCGCTGAAAGCGTCATATTGTCCCGCAAAAAACGAGCCGCCATACAGCATCATCAGCAAAAAAATAAAAAAGTTATAGTCCTGAGAATAAAGCGATGCAAAAATAATTATTTTTTCTGTAAAATAGTTTTTATCGTATAAAAGCGCCAAACCATAAAAAAATGATATAAATGAGGTATCGCTGTAATCGTACTGACCCGAAGAATAAAACTGATTTATCAATTTTACCAAACGCGGAACGGTATAAACGCCTCCCCCAATAGAAATTCATGAATATCTGGCTTTTGGTCATTCTTCCTCACAAAAATCGGAATAAAAAGCGATCAAAAAATGTCACGTGCCCAAAAATGTTTTCAATAAAAACGTCAACTCGTCCCGCAAAAAACAAGACCTCACATGACTCTGTGGACCAAAATATGGAAAAATTATAGCTCTCAAAATGTGGTATTGCAAAAAATATTTTTTGCAATAAAAAGGGTCTTTCAGTGTGTGACGGCTGCCAATCATAAAAATCCGCTAAAAAACTCGCTATAAAAGTAAATCAAACCCCCCTTCATCACCCCCTTAGTTAGGGAAAAATAAAAAAAAATGTATTTATTTCCATTTTCCCATTAGGGCTAGGGTTATGGCTAGGGTTAGGGCTAGGGCTAGGGCTAGGGTTAGGGCTAGGGTTAGGGCTAGGGTTGGGGCTAGGGTTAGGGCTAGGGCTAGGGTTAGGGCTAGGGTTAGGGCTAGGGCTAGGGTTAGGGTTAGGGCTAGGGTTAGGGATAGGGCTAGGGTTAGGGCTAGGGCTAGGGTTAGGGCTAGGGTTAGGGCTAGGGCTAGGGTTAGGGCTAGGGTTAGGGCTAGGGTTAGGGCTAGGGTTAGGGCTAGGGTTAGGGCTAGGGTTAGGGTTAGGGCTAGGGTTAGGGCTAGGGTTAGGGCTAGGGTTAGGGTTAGGGTTGGGGCTACAGTTAGGGTTGGGGCTAAAGTTAGGGTTAGGGTTTAGATTACATTTACAGTTGGGAATAGGGTTGGGATTAGGGTTAGGGGTGTGTCAGGGTTAGAGGTGTGGTTAGGGTTACCGTTGGAATTAGGGTTAGGGGTGTGTTTAGATTAGGGTTTCAGTTATAATTGCGGGGTTTCCACTGTTTCGGCACATCAGGGGCTCTCCAAACACGACATGGCGTCCGATCTCAATTCCAGCCAATTCTGCGTTGAAAAAGTAAAACAGTGCTCCTTCCCTTCCGAGCTCTCCTGTGTGCCCAAACAGGGGTTTACCCTCACATATGGGGTATCAGCGTACTCAGGACAAATTGGACAACAACTTTTGTGGACCAATTTCTCCTGTTACCCTTGTGAAAATACAAAACTGGGGGCTAAAAAATAATTTTTGTGGGAAAACAAAAAGATTTTTTATTTTCACGGCTCTGCGTTATAAACTGTAGTGAAACACTTGGGGGTTCAAAGTTCTCACAACACATCTAGATAAGTTCATTGAGGGGTCTAGTTTCCAATATGGGGTCACTTGTGGGGGGTTTCTACTGTTTAGGTACATTAGGGGCTCTGCAAACGCAATGTGACGCCTGCAGACCAATCCATCTAAGTCTGCATTCCAAATGATGCTCCTTCCCTTCCGAGCCCTCCCATGCGCCCAAACGGTGGTTCCCCCCCACATATCGGGTATCAGCGTACTCAGGACAAATTGGACAACAACATTTAGGGTCCAATTTCTCCTGCTAACCTTGGAAAAATACAAAACTGGGGGCTAAAATATAATTTTTGTGGAAAAAAAAATATTTTTTATTTGCATGGCTCTGCGTTATAAACTGTAGTGAAATACTTGGGGGTTCAAAGCTCTCACAACACATCAAGATGAGTTCCTTAGGGGGTCTACTTTCCAAAATGGTGTCACTTGTGGGGGGTTTCTACTGTTTAGGTACATTAGGGGCTCTGCAAACGCAATGTGACGCCTGCAGACCATTCCATCTAAGTCTGCATTCCAAATGGCGCTCCTTCCCTTCCGAGCTCTCCCATGCGCCCAAACGGTGGTTCCCCCCCACATATGGGGTATCAGCGTACTCAGGACAAATTGGACAACAACTTTTGGGGTCCAATTTCTCCTGTTACCCTAGGGAAAATACAAAACTGGGGGCTAAAAAATAATTTTTGTGGGAAAAAAATTTTGTTTTATTTTTATGGCTCTGCATTATAAACTTCTGTGAAGCCCTTGGTGGGTCAAAGTGCTCACCACACATCCAGATAAGTTCCTTAGGGGGTCTACTTTCCAAAATGGTGTCACTTGTGACGCAGCATGGCGTCCCATCTCAATTCCTGTCAATTTTGCATTGAAAAGTCAAACGGCGCTCCTTCCCTTCCGAGCTCTCCCATGCGCCCAAACAGTGGTTTACTGCCACATATGGGGTATCAGCGTACTCAGGACAAATTGGACAACAACTTTTGAGGTCCAATTTCTTCTCTTACCCTTGGAAAAATAAAAAATTGGGGGCAAAAATATAATTTTTGTGAAAAAATATGATTTTTTATTTTTACGGTTCTGCATTATAAACTTCTGTGAAGAACTTGGTG
Source organism: Ranitomeya imitator (assembly GCF_032444005.1). Taxonomy (NCBI): domain Eukaryota; kingdom Metazoa; phylum Chordata; class Amphibia; order Anura; family Dendrobatidae; genus Ranitomeya; species Ranitomeya imitator. Next base: position 954,399,532 of record NC_091282.1, on the reverse strand, counting down.
GGTCAAAGTGCTCACCACACCTCTAGATAAGTTCCTTAGGGGGTCTACTTTCCAAAATGGTGTCACTTGTGGGGGGTTTCAATGTTTAGGCACATCAGTGGCTCTCCAAACGCAACATGGCGTCCCATCTCAATTTCTGTCAATTTTGCATTGAAAAGTCAAACGGCGCTCCTTCCCTTCCGAGCTCTCCCATGCGCCCAAACAGTGGTTTACTGCCACATATGGGGTATCAGCGTACTCAGGACAAATTGGACAACAACTTTTGAGGTCCAATTTCTTCTCTTACCCTTGGAAAAATAAAAAATTGGGGGCAAAAATATAATTTTTGTGAAAAAATATGATTTTTTATTTTTACGGTTCTGCATTATAAACTTCTGTGAAGCACTTGGTGGGTCAAAGTGCTCACCACACATCCAGATAAGTTCCTTAGGGGGTCTACTTTCCAAAATGGTGTCACTTGTGGGGGGTTTCAATGTTTAGGCACATCAGTGGCTCTCCAAACGCAACATGGCGTCCCATCTCAATTCCTGTCAATTTTGCATTGAAAAGTCAAACGGCGCTCCTTCCCTTCCGAGCTCTCCCATGCGCCCAAACAGTGGTTTACTGCCACATATGGGGTATCAGCGTACTCAGGACAAATTGGACAACAACTTTTGGGGTCCATTTTCTCCTGTTACCCTTGGTAAAATAAAACAAATTGGAGCTGAAGTAAATTTTTTGTGTAAAAAAGTTAAATGTTCATTTTTATTTAAACATTCCAAAAATTCCTATTAAACACCTGAAGGTTTAATAAACTTCTTGAATGTGGTTTTGAGCACCTTGAGGGGTGCAGTTTTTAGAATGGTGTCACACTTGGGCATTTTCTATCATATAGACCCCTCAAAATGACTTCAAATGAGACGTGAAAAAAAAATGGTGTTGTAAAAATGAGAAATTGCTGGTCAACTTTTAACCCTTATAACTCCCTAACAAAAAAAAAAATTGGTTCCAAAATTATGCTGATGTAAAGGAGACATGTGGGAAATGTTACTTATTAAGTATTTTGTGTGACATATCTCTGTGATTTAATTGCATAAAAATTCAAAGTTTGAAAATTGCGAAATTTTCAAAATTTTCGCCAAATTTCCGTTTTTTTCACAAATAAACGCAGGTACTATCAAAGAAATTTTACCACTATCATGAAGTACAATATGTCACGAGAAAACAATGTCAGAATCACCAGGATCCATTGAAGCGTTTCGGAGTTATAACCTCATAAAGGGACAGTGGTCAGAATTGTAAAAATTGGCCTGGTCATTGACGTGCAAACCACCCTTGGGGGTAAAGGGGTTAATCTCCCACAAAAAAAAAAAAAAAAAAAACAGGGAGTGTCCTTCATTTACTATCTCCCTGCAGTAATCTCAGCCAGGTATGGCAGGCAGCAATAAGGAATGGACTGATGCACAAATTAAATAAAAAGTGTGTACAAACAAAAAAGATAGCTGTGCAGAAAGGAAGGAACAAGAGGATTTGTGCTTTGAAAAAAGCAGTTGGTTTGCACAGCGGCGTACACACAGCAATGCAGCTATCAGGGAGCCTTCTAGGGCAGCCCAATGAGCTACAGCGCTGGGGGAAAAAAAAAAAAATGTAGCTTCCACTGTCCCTGCACACCGAAGGTGGTGTTGGGCAGTGGAAATCGCTACAGCACAAGCGGTTTGGTGGTTAATGGACCCTGCCTAACGCTATCCCTGCTTCTGACGAAGCGGCAGCAACCTCTCCCTAAGCTCAGATCAGCAGCAGTAACATGGCGGTCGGCGGGAACGCCCCTTTATAGCCCCTGTGACGCCGCAGACAGCATGCCAATCACTGCAATGCCCTTCTCTAAGATGGTGGGGACCAGGACCTATGTCATCACGCTGCCCACACTCTGCGTTTACCTTCATTGGCTGAGAAATGGCGCTTTTCGCGTCATTGAAACGCGACTTTGGCGTGAAAGTCGCGTACCGCATGGCCGACCCCGCACAGGGGTCGGATCGGGTTTCATGAAACCCGACTTTGCCAAAAGTCGGCGACTTTTGAAAATGAACGACCCGTTTCGCTCAACCCTAATCAGGAGTGCTAATTCTGCAGTGCATCCACAAGTCGCCACTTCAACATATAAATCCAGTGCTGCTGATCTGTGCTACAGCGACCAGTCGCCACTTCAGCATATAAATCCATAGTGCTGCTGATTTTGTGGTACAGTGTCCAGTCGCCACTTCAGCATATAAATCCGTAGCGCTGCTGATTCTGTGCTACAGCGATCAGTCGTCACTTTAGCATATAAATACATAGTACTGCTGATTCTGTGGTACAGCGTCCAGTCTCCACTTCAGCATATAAATCCATAGTGCTGCTGATTGTGTGCTACAGTGATCAGTCGTCACTTCAGCATATAAATCCATTGTGCTGCTGAATCTGTGATACAGCGATCAGTCGCCACTTCAACATATAAATCCTTTGTGCTAATTTTATGATCCAGCTACTAATCCACTTTTTAACACTTTGTGTTATTTGTGTGGCCAGTCACTAGTACACATTTTTTAACATCTAGATCCTATGTGCTAATTGTGTGGTCCCACTACCAGTCCGCATTTATGCATATAAATCCTTTGTACTAATTGTGTGGTCATGCCACAAGTCCACATTTCAGCATCTAAACCTTTTGTGCTAATTGTGTGGTCCAGTCACCACTCCACATTTCAGCATATAAAACTTTTGCTCTAATTCTCTGGTCCAGCCACACTGTCTCAGCAAGTAAATACTGATTGTTAATTTAGTGACAGGTGACTGACAGGTCTGGGCCTTGGATTGTAAAACAGCTGGTTAAAAGAGGGGAAGGGTACATCCAACATGAGTGGTAAAAAGCAAGGTCGTGGTCAAAGGGGGAATATGGTTGTTGTTCGTGTGTACATGGGGTAGGTAGTAATGTTACTAAAAGCTTAACTGAACAAACACCGGCTCATCCTATCCAAAGACAGCTGACATTTTCTGTTACTGGAGAAGCTACATAACTCCCTTTCTTTGGCAGCCTGACAGCGCTACGCCGTGTAGATGAGGGCCAGAAAGAGCATGTGCTCCAGTGGATGGCAAATGCTACATCAAGTGACCTCTTCTTCCTCTACCTTAGTAACACACTACTCAGAGGTGGCAATTACCTTTGATTCTTCCCACGTCACAACTCTCCAACCACTCAACTGACTGTGGGGAACCACAGATGGGCAAGTCTGCAAAGTTGTTCATACATTCTATTCCATGGGCATCAGAGGTCTGCTCAAAAGGAAGAAAGCATCTGCACCGATGCCCCAAACTTTTTTCATTTGGATCCTGGGCCGACAAAGTAAGGTCAGAGCAGAATCCAAACCCTTATCACTAGACGTTAACCTCGGGGGGTGGCGGTGATCCTGCTGAGAGTCACATGCCTGAGGTGCACAGGGACTGTACTGTTCTATCAGGGAAGGAAAAATAAGAGGGTGACTCTCAGGGTGAGGAGTGGGAGAACAGAGGGGATGATTAGGAGGCTGTAGATCCCACCTGGTATAAACCCAGAGGCACACAGCTGAGTAGCTTAGCAGAGGAGGTGGAGGAGGATGAAGATGAGGAGGTTACATTGCAGCTTCCCATACAGACACGGAGTGATGCAACCACGACAAGCATTGTCAGCAGCAGTTGTGGCTTTGCAGTTCACAGGGACAGCAAGGGTACCCTAGACCTCAAAGGATGACACAACTCACGATATCTGTCAACTTTGTAAAAAACGACTTAATAGAGGCAAAATTCCAATAATTTGACTACTACATGCATAAACCGGCATGTTAGGTCCATGGTACAAGAATAACTTTTACCAGATGCTTTTCTCCCTGGAAAGAGACACATGTATGCTGGAGTGTTGAGACACGTGTGTAGACAATATTAAGAGTGGTTTTCCCAAAACTAACAGTGAGGTACACAGTGTGTATCGCAGTTCTAGACTTTCAATCCTAGGAACGTTGCGTCGTCAATGCAAAAACATTAGCAGCATCAGCAGTGTAAGTGGCAGAAGCAATTTCTGAGTTATTATACACATTTTTTAGACCATCACATGCACCAGCAGAACAGAGTACAAGTCTGTCACATAGTGAATGACTGTAAAGAATGGTGCAGGATATTATCTCAAGCTCAGCATTGATGCCATCTGGAGGATTTGGACCCTTTTGCATTTTAATCAAAAATGAAAGAGTGGCCTGAGCTTGCCAATCATGCCTTGGAGGTTTTGTCAAGTCCAGCAGCCAGCGTTCTCAGAGATCCATTATACTATTTCCACTCTGAGGAAATTGATGCCACTTTAGTGGTGTGTGCCAATAATTTTTTTTGAAATGGTGAGACTTTAAGCTGTGTCTCCATCTGGTGGGTTGTCTGTAGTTGAATGGGTCTCAGAGCATCAAGCCTGCACTATTCACTCATCCACTTCTTACGGATCAAATTGTAAGCTAAAAATTCTGGGCCAGGCTCTGTTTCATTCATCGATGCCACGCCAGGCCGATTTTTGTGGTCCCCAGTGCTGCGATTGCCGTTATTCTGTGAATTAAAAAAAAGTCAGATTTCGCCATTTATTTCTCTCTCCTCTGATATAATCTATCACATAAGAGGAGAGAGAAATGGGGTCCCAGGCACCTCCTGCATCCCCAGTGATATCCCCCGGTGCTTGGTGTCTTCTTCCGGGAAGATCTGCTGGCTGGCGACAATAGGAGATTTTTCCTATTGGTTCATTTTGATCACTGTGATAGACCCAATCACAGTGATCAAAATAAAAACAATTGTAAATCAAAACCCCCTTTATCACTATCGCCCCCTTAATTAGGTAAAAATGATAAAATAAAAAATGTATTTTTTTTCCATTTTTCTATTAGGGTTAGGGTTGTGGCTAGGGTTAGGGTTGGGGTTAGAGCTAGGTTTAGGGTTGTGGCTAGGGTTAGGGTTGGGGCTAGGTTTAGGGTTAGGGTTGGGGTTAGAGCTAGGGTTATGGTTGAGCTAGTGTTAGGGTGGATGCTAGGGTTAGTGCTAGGGTTAGGGTTGAGCTAGGGTTGAGGCTAGGGTTAGGGTTGGGGTTAGGGTTGTGGCTATGGTTAGGGTTGGGGCTAGGGTTGGGATTAGGGTTGTGTTGTGGTTTTGGGGTTAGAGTTGTGGTTAGGGTTATGGTTAGAGTTGGGATTAGGGTTAGGGGGATGTTGGGGTTAAGGTTGGGGTTAGGGCTGTGTTAGGGTTGGAGTAAGAATTGGGGGTTTCCACAAAAATGTAAAGTTTGAAAATTGCTAAATTTTTTAAATTTTTGCCAAATTTCCATTTTTCATAAATAAACACAAGTTATATCAACAAAGTTTTACCACTAACATGAAGTACAATATGTCACGAAAAAACAAACTCAGAATCAGTGGTATCCGTTGAAGTGTTCCAGAGCTATAACCTCATAAAGTGACAGTGGTCAGAATTGTAAAAATTGGCTTGGTCATTAAGTACAAAATTGGCTCTGTCACTAAGGGGTTAATAAAGAGATGTAAAAGAATTGGGCCCTTCACAGATCATTGGGGTGCTAACAACTGATTTTATCCCTTTTAGAGAATGTACCATTTACAAGGAGTCTTTGTTTACTATCCATTAATTAGTTTGCAGTATATAGTTTTTCCCAATTACAGGTATATACTTGTGATCAATTTTGATAGTCTGCAATTTTTATTAAAATTAAGGGATTTTCCTGTCTTAAAGAAATAATTGTCACATTAGTACAGTCCAACATTTTATCTATATAATTGGATCCTCATGACCCTAAAGATAGTAAACAGCTTAGTAAGTGTTTCAGAGGAAGAAAATATGATGTTCCCATGTTGTAGTACGTTAAATTACACATTAGTGGCTATGTAGCATGTTGACCTCTTTAAGTGATTTTTTCCATCATGATTCCAACACTTTATTATGTGTTTGTGATCTGCAGAAGATTAAAGGATTGGCAAATGTGTATGATCCAAGTTCTCAATTTTTAAAGAGCTGAAACACAGATAGATTGGCCAAAGATCCCACCTTTCAGGCCTGACCATTTTTAGTCTCATTGAACCACAACGTATAGACTTAAGGAAAGCAAGCTAAGCTATACTTTTGACCCAGAAGCTATTTAAATTTAATTTAAGGTCCGTAGCCCAAGAGAGGAAATGCAGCTGCACAGTCTCCGCAGTGGTTAGATTGTTATTTTATTTAGTAACTTTTATTTCAGCTTGATGTGTTTTACCATATGTCTACATGTCCCATAGTGAGGTAATTATGGTAACACACACAGAAGGAAGATACCATTAAAAAGATAAAAATGTGGGCCAAAGCAACTATACTGAAGAGGCTAAAGGTACCGTCACACTTAGCGACGCTGCAGCGATACCGACAATGATCCGGATCGCTGCAGCGTCGCTGTTTGGTCGCTGGAGAGCTGTCACACAGACAGCTCTCCAGCGACCAACGATCCTGAGGTCCCCGGTAACCAGGGTAAACATCGGGTTACTAAGCGCAGGGCCGCGCTTAGTAACCCGATGTTTACCCTGGTTACCAGCGTAAAAAAACAAACATTACATACTTACATTCAGCTGTCTGTCCCTTGCTGTCTGGTTCCTGCACTGACTGCTGGCCATAAAGTGAAAGTGAAAGCACAGCACAGCAGTGAGTCACACAGCGGTGACTCACCGCTGTGGCTGTGCTCTGCTTTCACTTTACGGCCAGCAGTCAGTGCAGGAACCAGACGGCAAGGGACAGACAGCTGAATGTAAGTATGTACTGTTTGTTTTTTTACGCTGGTAACCAGGGTAAACATTGGGTTACTAAGCGCGGCCCTGCGCTTAGTTACCCGATGTTTACCCTGGTTACCAGTGAAGACATCGCTGAATCGGTGTCACACACGCCGATTCAGCGATGTCTGCGGGGAGTCCAGCGACCAAATAAAGTTCTGGACTTTCTTCCCCGACCAGCGACAGCACAGCAGGGGCCTGATCGCTGCTGCCTGTCACACTGGACGATATCGCTAGCGAGGACGCTGCAACGTCACGGATCGCTAGCGATATCGTCTAGTGTGACGGTACCTTTAGAAATAGGAAGCCTTAGTCAATATTTTTTCTATTAGGGTAATAGTACCGAAGAAGAATATACAGTACAGACCAAAAGTTTGGACACACCTTCTCATTTAAAGATTTTTCTGACTATGAAAATTGTAAATTCTCACTGAAGGCATCAAAACTATGAATTAACACATGTGGAATTATATATTTAACAAAAAAGTGTGAAACAACTGAAAATATGTCTTATATTCTAGGTTCTTCAAAGTAGCCACCTTTTGCTTTGATGACTGCTTTGCACATTCTTGGCATTCTCTTGATGAGCTTCAAGGGGCAGTCACCGGAAATGGTCTTCCAAGAATCTTGAAGGAGTTCCCAGAGATGCTTAGCACTTGTTTGCCCTTTTGCCTTCACTCTGCGGTCTAGCTCACCCCAAACCATTGTGGGCTGAGTAAGGTATATACCTGTTTGTCATCTCCTCCTGCATATAGTATATACAGTACCTGTATGTCATCTCCTCCTGTATAAAGTACAGTATATACCTGTGTGTCATCTCCTCCTGAATACAGTATATACCTGTATGTCATCTCCTCCTGTATATAGTATATACTTGTATGTCATCTCCTCCTGTATATAGTATGTACCTGTGTGTCATCTGCTCCTGTGTATAGTATATACCTGTATGTCATCTCCTCCTGCATACAGTATATACCTGTGTATCATCTCCTCCTGTATATAGCATATACCTGTGTCATCTCCTCCTGTATACAGTATAAATCTGTTTGTCATCTCCTCCTGTATATAGTATATACCTGTGTGTCATCTCCTCCAGTATATAGGCATATACCTGTGTATCATCTCCTCCTGTATATAGTATATACCTGTGTGTCATCTCCTCCTGTATACAGTATAAACTTGTTTGTCATCTCCTCCTGTATATAGTATATACCTGTGTGTCATCTCCTCCTGTATATAGTATATGCCTGTATGTCATCTCCGCTGTATATACCGTGTGTCATCTCCTCCTGTATTAGACCGCATTCACACGTTATTTGGTCAGTATTTTTACTGCAGTATTTGAAAGCTACAACTTGGAGTAAAACATTTAGAGGAAAAGTTTATTAGAAACACTTCACCACTTCTGTATTTTTCTCCTAGTCGTGGTTTTGGCTTATAAATACTGAGCTAAAATACTGACCAAATACTGAACGTGTGAATGTGGCTGTGCTGTATATATATATTCTATTATGATTTCAACATTCCAATTAATTAATACGAATTATAGAGATATTGATTGGTTTTGTTATTAGTATATATATATATATATATATATATATATTTATATATATGTATGTATTTTCAATGGAGTCCACAGAAAGCTAATTGAAAACTTGTCCAGCCACATGTCAATTGTTCCAAATGGTCAGTCTAAGCAAAGTGAATGTAAATGACCCAGTAATTTCCATTTAGAGTACACTTTACATTTATCTTCAAAGATGAGAACCAAGGGAATATCATGTAAATGCTAATTAGACAGATACTTGTTAAACCCCTAGGGATGCCAGGTGATGTTCTTATCTATTTGGCCTGAAGGCTTCAGTAAGCATACCATGATATAGATCAAAATCCTTTAACATATAAATGTATTGCCTGAGACAGAGGGAGGAGAGACAGATTTGAATGAGCGAGGACACTGAGAGAGCAGGCTGAATTGACTCCTACCATTTCCAATGTAATGTATGACTTATGACTTTATTGATTATTTGGTATTATGAGGTACTGTTTATATTTATTATCTTTTATTAACTAAATTCATTTTTGTCTTATTCAGTTTTCGTGTGAGCATTTATTTATTCATCACAATTCTTTGAACCTTAACAAAACAAGTGGTGTCAGAAAAGTGGGAATTGTGTCTTGAATAAAAATGTTTGCAAAATTGAATAAGTTTGTTAAGAATAGGAAAGCAATTGAGAGTGTTAGATCCTTGCCAGAATGGGTGTTGTCAGGACAGTGGACCACAATGGCGCAGAAATGTAATAAATATATGGAGGGACAGTGTTTAGCAAATCACCAGGATGTGGCTGAGAAATTTGATCTTGCATGGTATGATGCAAAGGAGAAAAAAACAGCAGCGGTTGTTGGATGGGTATGTGTCCAGGCACTGCAAAGTTTGCAAGAGGAGACTGATAATTTGCGTTTAGAGCTGCATACAGCTATAGAGCAAAGGATCAGCTTGCAATCAGCTTTGAGAGATCAAGTGAAACAGCATGACAAAATGCAAAACAGTTTGGAAGAATATGTGATAAAAAAATATGAATAAGAATAAGCGCAGGAGGAGACAGCAGCCAGTGTCAGATATTTGTATAGCACGAGTTAGAACCATGATTGCCCATGAGAAATGGTCAGATTTCTTAGCATGTGATGACTTAGAAAATGAGGTAGAATTGCGTGCCAGACTTATTGTAGTAACAAAGACCAGGAGAAAAGTTACTCAGCGTAGGGGAGATATGATGGATGTAGGAGATGCAGCTGTTAGCGCAGAATCCGCCATGATAGCGGAAACTAGAAATTATATGGCAGGGGAACTAACAGAATTGGCCACCAGATACCGTCAACAAGTAGGAGAGAATGTATGAACATGGATTCTCAGGTTATGGGATTTTGGAGCCGATACGATAATCCTGAACCGTCATGAGGGCATAGGAATTGCTAGTATTTGTATTGATCCCATGGTGCATTTGAAAATGAGACATGCAAGGGACACTGCAGAGAATTTTTCTCTTTTGCATTTGATGAGGGATTCTGTGGCACAAGTATATGATTCTCCTATTGAACTAATACCACAAACATGATGGGAGTCTCTTGCAGATGGAGTTCAGAGACTGCAAGAAATCGCATGTATAGGTGGTATAACTCGAAATCCTTTGTCAGATATGAGTGATCACTTTGCTGTTGTTGAGGATTGGAAGGTGCCAGATGCTGCAGCGATGACAGTAATGATGAAAAATAAGTTCATAGAAGGTGCGCCAGCTGCTTACAAATCCCCATTATTCACCATGTTCAGTGCGCTCATGGGAAACTCCACTAATATATATACAGCATGCAGTTTAATTTCTCAGTTATCTGCTCTACAGAAAGCAAAAGTGTCAAGAAATTGCATAATAGACAGAGTAGAACAAGAGGAGGAAAAGTGATAATATCCAAGTTAGAAAAAGCAGAAAGGAGCTATTTTGTGACCTGATAGATAGTGGAGTTCCATTTCAGGACATAGATGGAATTTCTACATGTAACCTTCTCAGAAGATGGCAGGATCTGAGCAGAAATGGCAGATTAAAAATCGCCAGGCCCAGGAGGGTGGTGACAAATGAGATAGGAGGTTGGAAGGATAGAGGTGGGACACCTGATAAAGTCCCTACTTCACCTGCCCCTTTGACTCCTCCAATACCATGCCTGTATTCCCTCATGGACTAATCCAACACAGATCTTTAGATAAAAGTTGTGGAACATTCCATGAGAATTGTATTTGAACAGTTTTGCCATTTGTTGATGACTAATGATGTTTGTTTTTGTTTTAATGGTTTGTACCAAGAGAAATATCCTGTGAGCATACTATTAAGTATGCGCTGGCTGAAATGATAAATTGAGTTTGGTCTTTGTGATGCATAAATATGCATTTCTCAGTTTGTAATGCCTTCCAATTGACAGTCCGCTGTCATTTGGTGCTAGACCTTGGTGTTTTTAAATGGCAAAAGACCACAACAGACACAAGATGACTGTATGTGGAAGCCTTTGTGAAAGAGACATACAAGGAAAAGAGGGTGTTAAAATGACAGACAATGATAAGTGAGATGACTTATAATATTATGGAGGTTGACTGAAGTAATAGATGACTTGTTGACTTATTTGTTACATGTTTGTCATTGTATGTTGCTTGTGCAAAGCCCTGTATTTGTCATGGATATCCTTTGCTTAAGTTGGTTAATAGCCAAAGAAAATCCACATGATCACAGTGATTAGATTTTTTGTTTTTGTTTTTAAAGGAACAATTTTCTCCTTTCAGCCTTTCAAATGTTGAATTGGGGGGTGTGTGTGTGGGGGGGGTAAATAAACATTTTTTTTTGTTTGCAGGAATTGAAAGGAGACTTTGGCCATCCAATTACCATGTGTGCACTGTAAATAGTTTTTTGTCTTTTCAGAATAGAAACAGGAGTCCACCTACTTAAATTTAGATGTGACTTTTATTTTTTGAGTTTTTTCACATTTTTATATTTTGGGAGTTCCTGTGTATATTTGATTTTTGAAAAATGAGTATGTTAAAACGAAATGATTTTAAGTGAATGTTTGTTAAAATCAGTTTTTTTGTTTTTTTGACTTGCATCTACACTTCACTACAGAGCTAGCATGCAATACAAATGTGTGGGTTACCCAAAGTGTGATTTTCTTTGTTCATATGTAAATGAGACTTTACTGGATACTGAATGCATTGCTGAAATAAGGGACAGTGAGTGGATGTAAAGTGCTTATTATTGATAATTAATTTGCTAAAATTGGGACAAAAGCATTTTTGGCTTGGGTTATGTTTTATAATGAAAATTTGATTGACATTATTATACTAGAAATGATTATTATGCAAATTTGATTGATATTAATTTGATGCATTTAATAACTGTGTTTGATATTTTGGAGTTATGATTTTTTTCAATGTATAAGTCATGATATATATATATATATATATATATATATGATACACATGTTTTATTGAGTATATAGTTATGATTTAGTATTAGAAATATGTTTGCTACCGTAGAAAATTTCAAAGGTTGTTTTGGGCATATTTTATTGGACCAGGTATTTTTGTTTTATTCATTTGATGAAGGGGTGGAGAAATAAGCCACCAGGACCAGAACTTTTGGACTGAGTTATTATGGACCAAGTTAATACATCTTGGATTGTTGCTTTGGACTGAACTTTTTCAAGTGTGACTTTGAATTTCTTTCCAACAGTGCAGGCTGAATCTGTGCCAATGTCCAATTAAGTGCTGAGACCGAGTCCAGATGCTTCTAAGCCGTGAACAGGGTGAACCTCAGATGGGGAGATTGCAATTCTACTACAGCCCTTGTATTTTTTGATCTATTTGCCAGCCACGTTCTGCCTTGCACATTGTGTGGTGTAATACACTGGGCCTGTTTTTTCCTGCAGTCTCCCCCCAAAAAAAGGAGCTTTAAATTGCCACTAAGTGGATCTACGTGATTTCTGTTTGGCGTTTATCTGCCAACCACGTTCTGCCTTGTCCAATGTGTGGTGTAATAAACAGGGCCTGTTTTTTCCTGCAGTTTTCCCCCCCCCAAAAAAAAAGGGAGCTTTAAATTGCCACTAAGTGGATCTACGTGAGTTCTGTTTGGCGCATATCTGCAAGCCACGTTCTGCCTTGTCCATTGTGTGGTGTAATACACAGGGCCTATTTTTTCCTGAAGTCTGCCCCCCCCAAAAAAGGGAGCTTTAAATTGCCACTAATTGTTTCTACGTGAGTTCTGTTTGGCGTATATCTGCCAGCCACATTCTGCCTTGTCCATTGTGTGGTGTAATACACAGGGCCTGTTTTTTCCTGCAGTCTCCCCCCCAAAAAAAATGGAGCTTTAAATTGCCACTAAGTGGATCTACGTGACTTCTGTTTGGCGTATATCTGCCAGCCATGTTCTGCCTTGTCCATTGTGTGGTGTAATACACAGGGCCTGTTTTTCCTGCAGTCTGCCCCCCCAAAAAAGGGAGCTTTAAATTGCCACTAAGTGTTTCTACGTGAGTTCTGTTTGGCAAATATCTGCCAGCCACGTTCTGCCTTGTATATTGTGTGTTGTAATACACAGGGCCTGTTTTTTCCTGCTGTCTCCCCCCCCAAAAAAAAGGGAGCTTTAAATTGCCACTTAGTGGATCTACGTAAGTTCTGTTTGGCGTATATCTGTCAGCCACGTTCTGCCTTGTCCATTGTGTGGTGTAATACACAGGGCCTGTTTTTTCCTGCAGTCTCCCAACCCCCCCAAAAAAGGGAGCTTTAAATTGCCACTTAGTGGATCTACGTGAATTCTGTTTTGTGTATATCTGCCCACCACCTTCTGCCTTGTCCATTGTGTGGTGTAATACACAGGGCCTGTTTTTTTCCTGCAGTCTCTCCCCCTCCAAAAAAAGAAAGATTTAAATTGACACTAAGTTGATCTACATGAGTTATGTTTGGCGTATATCTGTCAGCCACGTTCTGCCTTGTCCATTGTGTGGTGTAATACACAGGGCCTGTATTTTTCCTGCAGTCTCCACCCCCCCCAAAAAAAAGGGAGTTTTAAATTGCCACTTAGTGGATCTACGTGAGTTCTGTTTGGCGTGTATCTGCCAGCCACGTTCTGCCTTGTCCATTGTGTGGTGTAATACACAGGGCCTGTTTTTTTCCTGCAGTCTCCACCCCCCCAAAAAAAAGGGAGTTTTAAATTGCCACTTAGTGGATCTACGTGAGTTCTGTTTGGCGCATATCTGCAAGCCACGTTCTGCCTTGTCCATTGTGTGGTGTAATACACAGGGCCTATTTTTTCCTGAAGTCTGCCCCCCCCCCCAAAAAAAAGGGAGCTTTAAATTGCCACTAAGTGTTTCTACGTGAGTTCTGTTTGGCGTATATCTGCCAGCCACATTCTGCCTTGTCCATTGTGTGGTGTAATACACAGGGCCTGTTTTTCCTGCAGTCTTCCCCCCCAAAAAAGGGAGCTTTAATTTGCCACTAAGTGTTTCTACGTGAGTTCTGTTTGGCAAATATCTGCCAGCCACGTTCTGCCTTGTATATTGTGTGTTGTAATACACAAGGCCTGTTTTTTCCTGCTGTCTCCCCCCAAAAAAAAAGGGAGCTTTAAATTGCCACTTAGTGGATCTACGTAAGTTCTGTTTGGCGTATATCTGTCAGCCACGTTCTGCCTTGTCCATTGTGTGGTGTAATACACAGGGCCTGTTTTTTCCTGCAGTCTCCCAACCCCCCCAAAAAAGGGAGCTTTAAATTGCCACTTAGTGGATCTACGTGAATTCTGTTTTGCGTATGTCTGCCCGCCACGTTCTGCCTTGTCCATTGTGTGGTGTAATACACAGGGCCTGTTTTTTCCTGCAGTCTCCCCCCCTCCAAAAAAAGAAAGATTTAAATTGACACTAAGTTGATCTACATGAGTTATGTTTGGCGTATATCTGTCAGCCACGTTCTGCCTTGTCCATTGTGTGGTGTAATACACAGGGCCTGTTTTTTTCCTGCAGTCTCCACCCCCCCAAAAAAAGGGAGTATTAAATTGCCACTTAGTGGATCTACGTGAGTTCTGTTTGGCGTGTATCTGCCAGCCACATTCTGCCTTGTCCATTGTGTGGTGTAATACACAGGGCCTGTTTTTTCCTGCAGTCTCCCCCCCAAAAAAGGGAGCTTTAAATTGCCACTTAGTGGATCTACGTGAGTTCTGTTTGGCGTATATCTGCCAGCCACGTTCTGCCTTGTCCATTGTGTGGTGTAATACACAGGGCCTGTTTTTTCCTGCAGTCTCCCCCCCCCCCCCGAAAAAAGAGCTTTAAATTGCCACTTAGTGGATCTACGTAAGTTCGGTTTGGCGTATATCTGACAGCCACGTTCTGCCTTGTCCATTGTGTGGTGTAATACACAGGGCCTGTTTTTTCCTGCAGTCTCCCAACCCCCCCAAAAAGGGAGCTTTAAATTGCCACTAAGTGGATCTACATGAGTTCTGTTTGGCATATATCTGCCAGCTACATTCTGCCTTGTCCAATGTGTGGTGTAATACACAGGGCCTGTTTTTTCCTGCAGTCTAACCCCCCCAAAAAACGCAGCTTTAAATTGCCACTTAGTGGATCTACGTGAATTCTGTTTTGCGTATATCTGCCCGCCACGTTCTGCCTTGTCCATTGTGTGGTGTAATACACAGGGCCTGTTTTTTCCTGCAGTCTCCCCCCCTCCAAAAAAAGAAACATTTAAATTGACACTAAGTTGATCTACATGAGTTATGTTTGGCGTATATCTGTCAGCCACGTTCTGCCTTGTCCATTGTGTGGTGTAATACACAGTGCCTGTTTTTTTCCTGCAGTCTCCACCCCCCCAAAAAAAGGGAGTTTTAAATTGCCACTTAGTGGATCTACGTGAGTTCTGTTTGGCGTGTATCTGCCAGCCACGTTCTGCCTTGTCCATTGTAATACACAGGGCCTGTTTTTTCCTGCAGTCTCCCCCCCCCCCAAAAAAAAAGGGAGCTTTAAATTGCCACTTAGTGGATCTACGTGAGTTCTGTTTGGCGTATATCTGCCAGCTACATTCTGCCTTGTCCATTGTGTGGTGTAATACACAGGGCCTGTTTTTTCCTGCAGTCTCACCTCCCCCCCAAAAAAGGGAGCTTTAAATTGCCACTTAGTGGATCTACGTGAGTTCTCTTTGGCGTATATCTGCCTGCCACGTTCTGCCTTGTCCATTGTGTGGTGTAATACACAGGGCCTGTTTTTTCCTGCAGTCTCCCCCCCCCAAAAAAAAGGGAGCTTTAAATTGCCACTAAGTGGATCTACGTGAGTTCTGTTTAGCATATATCTGCCAGTCACGTTCTGCCTTGCACATTGTGTGCTGTAATGCACAGGTCCTGTTTTGTCCTGCAGTCTCCCCACTCCCCCCAAAAAAGAGCTTTAAATTGCCACTAAGTGGATCTATGTGAGTTCTGTTTGGCGTATATCTGCCAACTACGTTCTGCCTTGTCCATTGTGTGGTGTAATACACAGGGCCTGTTTATTCTTGCAGTCTCCCCCCCCCAAAAAAAAAAGGGAGCTTTAAATTGCCACTAAGTGGATCTACATGAGTTCTGTTTAGCATATATCTGCCAGCCACGTTCTGCCTTGTCCATTGTGTGGTGTAATACACAGGGCCTGTTTTGTCCTGCAGTCTTCCCCCTCCCAAAAAAGGAGCTTTAAATTGCCACTAAGTGGATCTACATGAGTTCTGTTTGGCGTATATCTGCCAGCCACGTTCTGCCTTGTACATTGTGTGGTGTAATACACAGGGCCTGTTTTTTCCTGCAGTCTCCCCCCACCCCCAAAAAGGGAGCTTTAAATTGCCACTAAGTGGATCTACATGATTTCTGTTTGGCGTATATCTGCCAGCCACGTTCTGCCTTGTACATTGTGTTGTATAATACACAGGGCCTGTTTTTTCCTGCAGTCTTCCTGCCAAAAAAAGGAGATACAAATTCTCCAAATGTTAATATACACCTTCTACCTTGTTTAACAGTAGCATATAACAGTTGTTATTTTGGTAACATTTCCGCAAAAATGAGGAAGTCTGGTGGAAGAGGCCGTGGGCGGTCGTTGCCAGCTGGTACTGGTGGTAGTGGAGCATCTGGTGGTACTGGGAAAAGCAAGATAGCACCAAAGGCTCGAGGTGTTCAGGCAGCATCATCGTCTGGCTACACAAGGCCTCGAAGGCTCCCTTATCTGGGAGTAGGAAACCAGCTTTTAAAGCCGGAGCAGCAGGAACAAGTTTTGGCTTTCCTTGCTGACTCAGCCTCTAGCTCTTTCACCTCCTCTTCAGAAGCTTCGAAATCTAGAACCAGTGAGTCGTTAGTGGCTGCTCCAGGTCCGGAAAAAGTTGCTTCCTTGTGTCCTTCACCCAAAACAAAAGTGAAGGATGGGGCAGGCAACACTACACTTTACTCCATGGAGCTCTTTACACATACCGTGCCTGGGTTAGAGAGGGAAATTGTTAAAAGCCCATTACAGGATGAATCGGACATGGAGTGCACAGATGCACAGCCACAGTTTGATTATTATGCTGTTCCATTGACTCAGATCACTACTTTGCCCTCGCAGTGTACTGAGCCCGAATCTGACCCTGATGAGACTATGGTGCCCAGTCCCGAACACTATAGCACCTTACACGGTGAAACAGAGGACAGTGCACATGACATTGAAGAGGAGGTGATAGATGACCCAGTTGTTGACCCAGATTGGCAGCCGTTGGGGAAAGAGGGTGCCGCTGCCTGTAGCTCAGAAGCGGAGGAGGATGATCTGCAGCAGCCATCTACATCGCAAAAGCTGTCATCTGGCAGGCCCGCATCAGGCCCCAAATGTGTGTCAAAAACCACAACAGGTGTAGGTGTTGTGAATTCTGTGGCTGAATTCACTCCTGTGGTCACAAGTGGTACTGCAGCTTCTGAGCTTCCTCCCTCAGGTGTTCTGGTGAGCTCGTTGACTGCTTCATTACTTAACTCCGCCTGATGCTGCTATCCTTGCTCCTTGTCAATGTTTCAGTGTTGGATCTGAGCTTCTCCTGATTGTTCCTGTGACCTGCTGCTCTGTATAGCTAAGTGCCTTTTGCTTTTTTGTTGGTTTTTTTTCTGTCCAGCTTGTCTTTTGTTTTGCTGGAAGCTCTGAGACGCAAAGGGTGTACCGCCGTGCCGTTAGTTCGGCACGGTGGGTTTTTTTTTGCCCCCTTTGCGTGGTTTTGCTTTAGGGTTTTTTGTAGACTGCAAAGTTCGCTTTACTGTCCTCGCTCTGTCCTAGAATATCGGGCCCCACTTTGCTGAATCTATTTCATCCCTACGTTTTGTCTTTTCATCTTACTCACAGTCATTATATGTGGGGGGCTGCCTTTTCCTTTGGGGAATTTCTCTGGGGCAAGTCAGGCCTATTTTTCTATCTTCAGGCTAGCTAGTTTCTTAGGCTGTGCCGAGTTGCCTAGGTAGTTGTTAGGCGCAATCCACAGCCGCTTTTAGTTGTGTTTAGGATAGGATCAGGTGTGCAGTCTACAGAGTTTCCACGTCTCAGAGCTCGTTCTTGTATTTTTGGGTATTTGTCAGATCACTGTGTGCGCTCTGATCGCTAAGCACACTGTGTTTCTGGATTGCCTTCATAACACCTGTCATTAGCAAACATAACATGTAGGACAGCGTTGCAATCCGGTGACAGTAGCACGGTGTGCAACGCCTGAAAAGGTATTCCATAGTAGGACGAGTGCAGTGTGACAATTTTTTAACCAAGATCCGAATGATCAGTCCAAAGTTATACGTAAGAAATGCTCCAAGACCTTTAGCAGAGGGAAGAATGTTCAAAATTTAAATACAACGTGCATGCGTAGACATCTAACCAGCAAGCACTTGGAAGCATGGACTAACTACCAAACGTCCCGTACCATTGGTGCACCTGCTCATATTGAAGCTAGTCAGCAACGCAACATTGCTTCCCTCACTGGAAGCCCACCGGTTAAGACACCACCAGTACCAAATGTGGAGGTATTGTCGCAAGGCCAAAGCAGTCAGGGAATCGCAAGGTTCTTGGTTGGAAACACTGTAGGTAGGCCCACATCAAGAATACCATCACCAAGCCTCTATCAATCTGCCATGTCCAACACCACCCCCGCTAGTTCCACCATATGCAGCTCTCCAGTCCAGCTCAGCCTAAAAGAGACTCTCGATAGGAAAAGAAAGTACTCTTCCTCTCACCCGCGTACACAGGGTTTGAACGGCTACATTGCTCGACTAATCTCGATAGAGATGATGCCCTACCGTTTGGTTGAAAGCGAAGCTTTCAAAGCCCTGATGGCCTACGCAGTACCATGATATGACCTACCCAGTCGACATTTCTTTGCGAGAAAAGCCATCCCAGCACTCCACCAACATGTCAAAGAACGCATTGTCCATGCACTCAGGCAATCGGTCAGTAGAAAGGCGCACCTCACAACAGATGCATGGACCAGTAGGCATGGCCAGGGATGTTACGTGTCCATTATGGCAAACTTGATTAATGTTGTGGATGCAGGGTCCACAGGGGACAGCCATAGTGGCACAGTTCTGCCTAGCCCATGGTCTAGGAAACAGTTGGCTGTAGGCGTTTGCCCCTACTTCTCCTCCTCCTCCAGAAGCGAAAGCTCATCCACAGAGTGCAGTCGCACGACCACTCCATCCGCAGCTGCCAGTGTTGCGCCCGTGGTGTCCCATTATGGAACAGCTAGTGGGAAGCGTCAGCAGGCTGTGCTGCAAATGAAGTGTTTGGGCGACAACAGACACACCGCGGAAGTACTGGCCGAGTACTTGCAGCAATAAATCAGTCATGGCTGGGCAGTGTACATCTTGAGGCAGGCAAGGTAGTCAGTGATAACGGAAGGAATTTTATGGCTGCCATAGCCCTTTCAGAACTGAAACACATACCTTGCCTGGCTCACACCTTGAACCTGGTGGTGCAGTGCTTCCTCAAGAATTACCCTGATTTACCAGCCCTGCTCCTGAAGGTGTGCAGACTTTGCTCGCACATCCGCCGGTCGCCCGTACACTCCAGCCGTATGCTTAACCATCAGCGATCGCTGAATCTTCCCCAGCACCGCCTAATAATCGACATTGCAACAAGGTGGAACTCTACACTGCACATGCTTCAGAGGCTGTGCGAACAGAGGCGTGCTGCCATGTATTTTTGGGAGGATACACATACATTGGAAGGCAGTTGGATGGCAGACATGGAGTTGTCTGGTGTGCAGTGGTCGAAGCTGCAAGACCTCTGTCAAGTCCTTCAGTGTTTTGAGGAATGCACACGGCTGGTCAGTGCGGACGACGCCATCGTAAGCATGAGCATCCCACTAATGCATCTGCTGATGCAAAGTTTGATGCACATCAAGGAGCAGGCATCTGCGGCCGAGAAGGAGGGAAGCCTTGATGACAGTCAGCCATTGTCTGCTCAGGGAACTTTCCTGGACGAGGTGGTGGATGAAGAGGAGGAGGAGGATGATGGAGCTGAATATTTATGGGAGGAGGATGCTTCTCAGGGGCAATAGAAACTGGTGGCATTGCAAGGTCAGGTATAGGCTTTTTGCAGGCCACAAGTGATGTAGATTTTCAAGAAAGTGCTCCTCAACCCAGCACAAGCAGTGAATTAACACCTGGAACTTTGGCCCACATGGCAAAGTATGCCTTGCGTATCCTAAATTAGGACCCCCGCATTATAAAAATGATGACTGATGATGATTACTGGTTAGCATGCCTCCTGGATCCGCGATACAAAGACAAATTACAAGGTATCATGCCTCATGAGAACCTTGAGCAAATATTGGCTACCAAACAAGCAACTCTTGTAGACCGTTTGGTTCAGGCATTCCCAGCACACAGCGGCGCTGATGGTTCTCACACGAGCTGTAGGGGGCAACATGGCAGAAGTGTTAGAGGTGCACAAAGCCGCAGTCGCGTTGGACAGAGGGGATTTATGACCAGGTTGTGGAGTGATTTCGCAATGACCGCAGACACGACAGGTACTGATGCATCGATTCAAAGTGACAGGAGACAGCATTTGTCCAGTATGGTTACCAACTATTTTTCCGCCATTATCGATGTTCTCCCTCACAGGTCATTTCTCTTTGATTACTGGGCATCTGAACTAGACACCTGGCCCAAATTGGCAGAATATGCATTGCAGGAGTTTGCTTGCCCAGCTGCTAGTGTGCTCTCAGAAAGTGTCTTCAGTGCTGCTGGTTCAGTACTGACCAAAAAAAGGATACGTCTGGCTCCTCGAAATGTTGATGATCTAACCTTCATTAAAATGAACCAATCATGGATTTCGAATTATTTTGCCTCACCTTCCCCTGCTGACACGTAGCTTGCCAAAAAAATTTCTTGTATTTGGCCTCCTCTTACTGACTGCTCCAATTCCGCCATTTGCAGGCGCCGAATGTCCACCTTAGGCCATTTGTATACCTCCCTAAATGGGCTGACTCCTCCCACAGGGCCGTGGTCAGAACTTGGCGCAAGTACCCGTGCGAGTGGCGTTTGCCTGGACAGGTGGGTGAGCCCACTCTTGGGCGACGGCACTGGCACAGGGTCCCACATAGTACAATGAAGTGTCTCTGACGGTGTGGTGCACAACCAACGTCAGACACACCGTTGTAATATGAGGGGCCCTGTGCCAGTACCGCCGCCCACAAGAGAGTGTTCCCCCAGCTCAAACAGTGCTCTACGACTTGCAATACTTACCTCTCCCTGCCCCACCACTGTGTAGTCTGTGCTGTTAAATCCTTAAATGGCACTGCCATTACAAATTTGTTGCAATGAGATGATAGTAAAAATATACAGGGGCCTTGGCCTCCATTTAGACCCCTTAATACGTTGTGCCAAATACCACTGTCTGCAACTCTGCTGAGGAGCCCACCCCTGTACCTCGCTATGCCACCAGTTTATTTATGAACAATTCCTTGGCAGACATTTAGCCCAATTTAGTTTTTTGGCCTACTAACTGTGTCAGCCACTTATAACAGTTGTCCTCCGCTGAACAAAGCTATGCAAAAATATATAATACACGTCACTCTGTAACCGGGTGGTGCTCAGAGAGGGATACCACTCCCTTATCACGTATCAATCAAAAAAATCCGACACTCCAATTATCTGCAATTTAGATTTATTTTAAATGCAATCCAAAATTTCATGACGTTTCGGTCAATAACTTAGACCTTCCTCAGACTAGGATTGAAAAAAACAAACAATCAAAATCAACAATAAGTACAGACAATGCCTTAAATTTGAGTCATAACATAACGTCCTGGCATTAACATAACACGTAACATCAGAAGGCTGTGTATATTTTAATCATCCACAGAACTTTGTATCCGTTGTCTAGAGTACAAGCACAAAAAATGATATCATCAAAATATGTCTCAACATTAGTAACATAAGAATACACGGCAGAACATTCGGAGATGAACAACTGAAAAAACAAGGTATAAATTCTGGTACATAGTAACAGACATCATTGCCATATAGGCTGTCATAAAGAAACATAGTGGGAGCAATGTAGACAAAGTCATTATAAGTCATAATAAGATCCCTTATGTATCACATGGGTTTATGGAGATAAAATAAAAATAAAATCATGTTCAAAATTCTGAAAAAGTAAAAAAAGGGGGGGAGAAGACAAAATGAAAAAAAAGAAAAAAAGAAAAAATAGCGGTAAAAAATGTATGCAAAAATAATGAAAAAGTGGAGGCAAAGAAAAACTATTAAACTGAGGCTGTACAAGTCCCCAAACTGGCTATTATAGAGAAGGCACCAAGTCTGAAAAGGGCGAACGGTATGCATAGAGAGTACTGTTGTGATGCTTACCGGATTGTTGTGGAGAGAAAAAAGAGTCAGCTGTGAGCGGCGCGTGGTGAAGGATAATCTCCTGTGGATAATAGCGCTGGCATTTGCTAGCTAGTGGCGCTTTAAATAGTATCCTTGCAAGTGGGGGAGTGTCGGGGACAGTCTGCACATTGTGCGCCTCTAGTGGCGGAAGTGACGCGTGCGGGCGCGATATCCGGAAGGTGGTGGTAGTGCGCATGTCACACTCAGTGTGTGACGTAGAGTGGAGCGCACCTTGAAAGCAACCAGTCGTCCCTGTATGTGGACGTAAATGAAGTGCGCTGATGCTGTGAATGGGCAGTATTATAGGTGGAGCGCATTGTTGTGGCTCACAGATGATGCAGGGAGATAGTGCGCATGTCCTGTCCATGAAGTACAAATAAAGGCTGCCAACACAAAAAGGAAATATGGTTATTAATGGTGGTATATCGACATGGTATAAAATATATTAGTAAATAAGGGAATAGTGAAAGAATAAGTGAAATAAGAAGAGGAGTAAAGGAATAAGAAAAAGAATAAAACGGTGAGAAAATTAGAGATAATAAGATAAAATCAAGCAAATAAAAGGATGGAAATGAAACTGAGAAGAAGAAAATATAACTAAAGGAGAATATTAAGAAGATAATAAAAATTAAGAAATAAGGAAGAAATGAAAAGATATATATAAAAAATAAAAATAATAATAAAAAATAAAAAATAAATGTAATGAAAATAGAAAAAATAGAAAAAATTAAAAATTAAAAAAATCACTGAGTGTGACATGCGCACTACCACCACCTTCCGGATATCGCGCTCGCACGCCCGCTGCGGCTGGAGAAGAATGGGAGACCGCAGCGGAGATGGTGCCCTGTGCAGAAGTGGGAACTCGACATCTAACATTGCCCCCCTACTTGG
Source organism: Ranitomeya imitator (assembly GCF_032444005.1). Lineage (NCBI taxonomy): Eukaryota > Metazoa > Chordata > Amphibia > Anura > Dendrobatidae > Ranitomeya > Ranitomeya imitator. The sequence continues at coordinate 954,376,407 of NC_091282.1, read as the reverse complement.
ACCTCGCTACGCTCAAAGGCCGCAATGAGCTGTGGAGCTCGAATGTGTTCAGCTGGCTCCCAGGACCTGTCCTCTGGGCCATAACCCTTCCAATCCACCAAATAGAATTTTTTGCCATGTACCACCTTGCACCCCAAAATAGCGTTCACCTCTTAATCGTCCGTAGATGAACCCGATGTCCCGGCAGATGACTCGGAAAACCGGGACATGTATACGGGCTTCAAGAGGGACACATGAAAGGTGTCGATGATACCCAGGCGTGAAGGAAGGGCCAAACGGTAGACCACAGGATTAACCTGTTCGAGGACCTTGAAGGGACCCAAGTAGCGAGGTGCAAACTTAGTGGACTCAACGCGCAGCCTGATGTTACGGGCGGAGAGCCACACCAAGTCGCCAGGAGCAAAAGTCGAAGCAGGGCGCCGATGTGCATCGGCAGAGGTGCTCATTCTCTCCTTGGAGGCCCGAATGGCATCCTGAGTGCGATCCCAAATGTCCCGTGCCTCCACAGCCCAGTCTGCCACCCTGGAGTCAGCGGAAGACACAGGCATGGGCACAGGGACACGCGGATGCTGGCCGTAATTTAGGAGGAATGGAGTCTGACCGGTGGAGTCGGCTACGGCGTTATTAAGTGCAAATTCTGCCCATGGTAGCAAGGATGCCCAGTCATCCTGCCTGGCAGAAACAAAATGTCGTAAATATGTGACCAGGGTCTGGTTGGCCCTCTCAACCAACCCATTCATCTCGGGATGATATGCCGAAGAGAGATTCAACACAATACTGAGTAGACGACAAAGCTGTCTCCAGAATCGAGACACAAACTGGGGACCCCGGTCACTGACAATTTTGTCCGGAATACCATGTAGGCGAAAGATATGCCTGATGAACAACGCTGCCAGAACCCGTGCAGAAGGTAACCGTGGAAGAGGCACCAAATGAACCATTTTGTAAAAATGGTTGGTGACCACCCAGATAATGGTGCAGCTACGAGACTTGGGTAAGCCCACCCCAAAGTCCATCCCGACCATCTCCCAGGGCCTGTCCGCCACCGGCAGGGGGTAAAGCAACCCAGCTGGTCGTTGCCGAGGAGACTTGTTCTTGGCGCAAGAGACACACGCCCGAACATAGTCTGCGACATCACGAGCCATATGCGGCCACCAGTATGTCCTCGCCAGTAACTCAGATGTCCTTTTGGACCCAAAATGTCCACCCACCCTGGACGAATGAGCCCAAGAGAGAACCTCTGGATGCAAACTGGATGGTACAAAAGTCATGCCCGGAGGCACAGACTCTAGCAAAACCGGGGCCACAGTTCTCAGGCTCTCGGTGGGGACAATAAGCCGAGGCTCCTCTTCCTCCTCCACAGATGATACAACGGAGCGAGAGAGAGCGTCGGCACGAATGTTCTTCTCCCTGGAAAGAAAATGAAGGGTGAAATGAAATCGGGAGAAGAACAAGGACCATCTGGCCTGGCGAGAATTTAACTGCTGGGCTGTCTGCAGGTACACCAAATTCTTGTGATCTGTGAAGACTTGGAAGGGAAAACGAGCTCCCTCCAAGAGATGTCTCCACTCCGAGAAGGCCAACTTCAAGGCTAGCAACTCCCTGTCCCTGATGGAATAATTTCTCTCTGCTGGTGAGAAGGTCTTAGAAAAGAAGAAGCAAGGATGCTTCCGACCTTGAGCATCCTTTTGTTAAAGGACTGCTCCAGCACCAACAGATGAGGCATCCACCTCCATTATAAATGGCTTATCTACATCGAGGCAATGTAGGATGGGAGCGCTAACGAAGTGAGACTTAAAAAACTATTTAACAAGAGCCTGAAGATAGAAGCTCAGTAAAGGCAATCAGGAGAACACCTTGGAGCGGAAGACTCAGTTTGTAGACCACAACGAAACTTGTGGCCCCAATGCAGTTTTATAATTCTGACAGGCTGAAAACCAGCCTTTTTTTTTTTTTTCTTAGAGGAGGACAGCTGTATTAAGTGGCACAGACAGACACTGCTAGTAGGCCTTACACCACAAAGTAGGCTCACTGCAGGTTGAAAAAAAGTTACATGGTTACACGGTCGGCATTGGTGTGCTCAGCGGAGGACAAATGGAAGGAGGGACTGCAGACACACTTAGAAGGCCTAAAATTAAAAAAAATAGGCTCAAAGCACCTTCGATTATGTGGCAGGGGTACACAGGCAGCATTGGTGTGGTCAGCGGAGGACGATTGGAAGGAGTGTCTGACACAGTTAGTACTCCCAAAAAATAAATAGATGTTAATGTCTCGCAAAACAACAAAACCAAAAAACAAAAGGGTGGCATACTTAGGTAGAGGGGTGGGCTCCTCTGCTGAGTTTCAGACATAGTAATTTGGCGCTAAGTATTTACTGGTGTCAATATAGGACACTGACCCTGACTATTTTAACTAGCATCATACATGTCAACAAATTGGTATTGTCAGTGCCAGGCATTGAAGGATGTCAGCGCATAGACTAAACATTGTTGGAGCTGTGAGAGATAATTTTGCAAGTGGTAGAGCACTGTTTGAGCTGAGGGGGAACTCTCTTGTGGCCGGCGGTACAGGCCCAGGGCCCCTCATGTTACAACGGTGTGTCTGACGTTGGGTGCGCGCCACCACCGCCAGAGACACTTTATTGTGCTATGAGGGACCCAGTGGCCGTGCCGTCGACCAAAAGCGGGCACACCCACCTCTTCAGACAAACGGCACTCTCACGGGTGCTTGCGCAAAGTGGCGAGACCACGGCCCCGTGGGGGGAGTTAACCCATTTAGGGAGGTGTAAACATGTTGTATGCTGAACAAACAGCTGCTGCAAATAAAGAGATTGGAACAGTCAGTAAGACCAGTCCACAAGCAAGACCTTTTTATAGGAAAGCTAGGTGTCAGCTGGGAAAGGTGGGGCAAAATAATTAGAAATCCATGAGTGGTTCATTTTAACCCCTTAGTGACAGAGCCAATTTGGTACTTAATGACCAGGCCAATTTTTGCAATTCTGACCACTGTCACTTTATGAGGTTATAACTCTGGAACGCTTCAATGGATCCCGCTGATTCTGAGACTGTTTTTTCCTGACATATTGTACTTCATGTTAGTGGTAACATTTCTTCGATATTACTTGCGATTATTTATGAAAAAAAACGGAAATATGGCGAAAATTTTTAAAATTTTGCAATTTTCAAACTTTGTATTTTTATGCCCTTAAATCAGAGAGATATGTCACGAAAAATAGTTAATAAATAACATTTGCCACATGTCTACTTTACAACAGCACAATTTTGGAAACAAAATTTTTTTTTGTTAGGGAGTTATAAGGGTTAAAAGTTGACCAGCAATTTCTCATTTTTACAACACCATTTTTTTTTAGGGACCACATCACATTTGAAGTCATTTTGAGGGGTCTATATGATAGAAAATAATGAAGTGTGACACCATTCTAAAAACTACACCCCTCAAGGTTCTCAAAACCACATTCAAGAAGTTTATTAACCCTTTATGTGCTTCACAGGAACTGAAACAATGTGGAACGAAAAAATGAACATTTAACTTTTTTTTGCAAACATCTTAATTCAGAACCATTTTTTTTATTTTCACAAGTGTAAAAACAGAAATGTAACCATAAATTTTGTTATGCAATTTCTCCTGAATACGCCAATACCCCATATGTGGGGGTAAACCACTTTTTGGGCGCACCGCAGAACTTAGAAGTGAAGGAGCGCCGTTTGACTTTTTCAATGCAGAATTGGCTGGAATTGAGATCGGACGCCATGTCACGTTTAGAGAGCCCCTGATGTGCCTAAACAGTGGAAACCCCCCCACAAGTGACACCATTTTGGAAACTAGACCCCTTAAGGAACTTATCTAGATGTGTGGTGAGCACTTTGAACCCCCAAGTGCTTCACAGAAGTTTATAACGTAGAGCCGTGAAAATAAAAAATCGCTTTTGTTTACACAAAAATGATCTTTTCGCCCACAAATTCTTATTTTCACAAGGGTAACAGGAGAAATTAGACCACAAAAGTTGTTGTGCGAATTCTCCTGAATACGTCGATACCCCATATGTGGGGGTAAACCACTGTTTGGGCGCACCGCAGAGCTTGGAAGAGAAAAAGTGCCGTTTTACTTTTTCAATGTAGAATTGGCTGGAATTGAGATCGGACGCCATGTCGCGTTTGGAGAGCCCCTGATGTGCCTAAACAGTAGAAATCCCCCACAAGTGACCCCATTTTGGAAACTAGACCCCCCATGGAACTTATCTAGATGTGTGGTGAGAACCTTGAATGCCCAAGTGCTTCACAGAAGTTTATAATGCAGAGCCTTGAAAATAAAAAATATTTTTTTTCCACAAAAATGATTTTTTAGCCCCCAAGTTTTTATTTTCACAAGGGTAACAAGAGAAATTGGACCCCAAAAGTTGTTGTCCAATTTGTCCTGAGTATGCTGGTACCTCATATGTGGGGGTAAACCACTGTTTGGGCGCACGGCAGAGCTCGGGAGGAAGGAGCGCCGTTTTGGAATGCAGACTTTGATAGAATGGTCTGCGGGTATTATGTTGCATTTGCAGAGCCCCTGATGTACCTAACCAGTAGAAACCCTCCACAAGTGACTCGATTTTGGAAACTAGACCCCCCAAGGAACTTATCTAGATGTGTGGTGAGAACTTTGAATGCCCAAGTGCTTCACAGAAGTTTAGAATGCAGAGTCGTGAAAATAAAAAATATTTTTTTTTCCACAAAAAAGATATTGTAGCCCCGAAGTTTTTATTTTCACAAGGGTAACAGGAGAAATTGGACTGTAATAGTTGTTGTCCAATTTATCCCGAATACGCTGATGCACCATATGTGGGGGTAAACCACTGTTTGGGCGCACGGCAGAGCTCGGAAGGGAAGGAGCGCCTTTTTGGAATGCAGACTTTGATAGAATGGTCTGTGGGCATTATGTTGCGATTGCAGAGCCCCTGATGTACCTAAACTGTAGTAACCCCCCACAAGTGACCCCATTTTGGAAACTAGACCCCCCAAGGAACTTATCTAGATGTGTGGTGAGAACTTTGAATGCCCAAGTGCTTCACAGAAGTTTAGAATGCAGAGTCGTGAAAATAAAAAATATTTTTTTTTTCACAAAAAGATATTGTAGCCCCCAAGTTTTTATTTTTACAAGGGTAACAAGAGAAATTGGACCCCAGAAGTTGTTGTCCAATTTATCCCGAGTACGCTGATGCCCAATATGTGGGGGTAACCCACTGTTTGGGCGCACGGCAGAGCTCAGAAGGGAGGGAGCACCATTTGACTTTTTGAGCGCAAAATTGGCTGTCGTGTTTGGAGACCCCCTGATGTACCTAAACAGTGGAAACCCCCCAATTCTAGCTCCAACCCTAACCCCAACACACCCCTAACCCTAATCCCAACCTGATCCATAATCCTAATCACTAACCCTAACCATAATCACAACCCTTACCCCAAAACAACCCTAATGTCAACCCTAACCATAAACCTAATCAAAACCCTAAATCCAACACACCCCTAATCCTAATCTCAACCCTAACCTCAAACCTAACCCTAATCCCAATACACCCCTAATCACAACCCTAACCTTAACCCTTATCCCAAACCTAACCCTAATCCCAAGGGTAACCCTAATGCCAACCCTAACCCTAATACCAACCCTAATCCAAACCCTAACCCTAATCCCAGCTCTAACCCTAACTTTAGCCCCAACCCTAGCCCTAACTTTAGCCCCTACCCTAACCCTAGCCCTAACGCTATTTTCACACTTGCGTCGTTTGGCATTCCGTCGCAATCCGTCGTTTTGGACAAGAAACGGATCCTGCAAATGTGCCCGCAGGATCCGTTTTTTGCCCATAGACTTGTATTGCCGATGGATCGTGATGGATGGCCACACGTCGCGTCCGTCGTGCACTGGATCAGTTGTGTTTTGGCGGACCGTCGGCACAAAAAAGCGTTCAATGAAATGTTTTTTTGTATGTCGCATCCGCCATTTCTGACTGCGCATGCGTGGCAGTAACTCCGCCCCCTCCTCCCCAGGACATAGATTGGGCAGCGGATGCGTTGAAAAACTAAAGCTGCTGCCCACGTTGTGCACAATTTTCACAACGTGCGTCGGTATGTCGGGCCGACGCATTGCGACGGCCCCGTACCGACTTAAGTGTGAAAGAAGCCTAACCCTAAATTTAGCCCCAACCCTAACCCTAAATTTAGCCCCAACCCTAACCCTAAATTTAGCCCCAACACTAACCCTAACCCTACCCCTAACCCTACCCCTAACCCTACCCCTAACCCTAACCCTAACCCTAACCCTACCCCTAACCCTAATTTTAGCCCCAACTGCTGTTCTCCTGCCGGCCGGCAGATGGAGACAGATGGTGTGCGCACTGCGCATGCGCCCGCCATTTTCTTCTGCCGGCGGCAAGGAGGAGCAGCAAGAGGATCCAGGGACACAGGTGAGTATTGTAGGGTCCCCGAATCCCCCTATTTCTCTGTCCTCTGATGTGCGATCACATCAGAGGACAGAGAATTACACTTTACTTTTTATTTTATTTTTTGCGGTCACCGGTAAACAGTAAATTACCGGCGATCGCAAAACAGGGGTCGGTAAAACTGACCCCGATCATGCTCTTTGGGGTCTCGGCTACCCCCGGCAGCCGAGACCCCAAAGATTCTCGCGGGGCCGGCCGGCGGGCGCACTGCGCATGCGCCCACCATTTTGAAGATGGCGGCGCCCACCGGGAGACACGAGGAGCATCGGGGGAGATAGGTGAGTATTGGGGGGCTACCTGGGACCCCTTTTCTCTGTCCTCCGATGTGCGATCACATCGGAGGACAGAGAAATTAAAAAGAGATCGCGTTTTGTTTTTTTTTGCGATCGCCGGTAAACGGTTAATTACCGGCGATCGCAAATGCGGGGTGGGTTAAAAAACCCCCGAATCATGTTCTCTGGGGTCTCGGCTACCCCCGGCAGCCGAGACCCCGGAGAAAACCGGCCTCTGGGGGGCGCTATTCACTTTTTCCACAGTGCCGTTAATTAACGGCGCTGTGGTTTAAGTACCCTTAGCGGCCGCCGTTAAAAGGCGTATCGGCGGTCGCTAAGGGGTTAATGATGGTTAGATCATCAACATTTTGGGTAGCCAGACGAGTCCTTTTTTCGGTCAATATTGAACCAGCAGCACTGAATACTCTTTCTGATAGCACACTAGCTGCTGGGTAAGCAAGCTCCTGCAATGCATATTCTGCCAATTCAGGCCAGGTGTCTATTTTGGATGCCCAGTAATCAAATGGGAATGACGGTTGAGGGAGAACATCGATAAGGGATGAAAAATAGTTAGTAACCATACTGGACAAATGTTGTCTCCTGTCACTTTGAATTGATGCTGCAGTACCTGTCCTGTCTGCGGTCATTGCAAAATCACTCCACAACCTGGTCAGAAAACCCCTCTGTCCAACGCCACTTCTGATTTGTGCAACTCTAACACCTCTGCCCTGTTGCCCCCTGCAGCTCGTGTGAGAACCATCACCGGCGCTGTGTGCTGGGAATGCCTGAATCAAACGGTCTACAAGAGTTGCTTGTTTGGTTGCCAATATTTGCTCAAGGTTCTCATGTGGCATGATATTTTGCAATTTGCCTTTGTTGCGAGGATCAAGGAGGTAGGCCAACCAGTAATCGTCATCGGTCATCATTTTAATAATGCGTGGGTCCCTTTTGAGGATACGTAAGGCATAATCCGCCATGTGGGCCAAAGTTCCAGTTGTCAAATCTGCGGTTGTGCTGGGTTGAGGGGCAGTTTCAGGCAAATCTACGTCACTTGTCTCCCTCAAAAAACCTGAACCCGGCCTTGCAACGCCACCAGTTGCTATTGGCCCTGGAGAAGCTTCCTCATTCAAAAAATACTCATCCCCATCATCCCCCTCGTCCTCCTCCTCTTTGCCCGCTACCTCGTCCTGTAGACTGCCCTGACCAGACAATGGCTGACTGTCATCAAGGCTTCCTTCTTCCTCGGCTGCAGACGCCTGCTCCTTTATGTGCATCAAACTTTGCATCAGCAGACGCATTAGGGGGATGCTCATGCTTATTATGGCGTTGTCTGCACTAACCAGCCGTGTGCATTCCTCAAAACACTGAAGGACTTGACACAAGTCTTGTACCTTCGACCACTGCACACCTCACAACTCCATGTCTGCCATCCAACTGCCTGCCCGTGTATGTGTATCCTCCCACAAATACATAACATCACGCCTCTGTTCGCACAGTCTCTGAAGCATGTGCAGTGTGGAGTTCCACCTTGTTGCAACGTCGATGATTAGGCGATGCTGGGGAAGGTTCAAAGACCGCTGCTGGTTCTTCATACGGCTGGAGTGCACGGGCGAACGGTGGATATGCGAGCAAAGTCTGCGCACTTGGAGGAGCAGGTCGGGTAACCCCGGATAACTTTTCAGGAAGCACTGCACCACCAGGTTTAAGGTGTGAGCCAGGCAAGGAATGTGTTTCAGTTGTGAAAGGGCTATGGCAGCCATAAAATTCCTTCCGTTATCACTCACTACCTTGCCTGCCTCATGATGTACAGTGCCCAGCCATGACTGAGTTTCTTTCTGCAAGAACTCGGACAGAACTTCCGCGGTGTGTCTGTTGTCGCCCAAACACTTCATTGCCAATACAGCCTTCTGACACTTGCCACTAGCTGTCCCATAATGGGACACCTCGCGTGCAACAGTGGCAGCTGCGGATGGAGTGCTCGTGCGACTGCGGTCTGTGGACGAGCTCTCGCTTCTGCAGGAGGATGAGGAGGAGGAGGGGGGGCGAACGCCTACAGCCAACTGTTTCCTAGACCGTGGGCTAGGCAGAACTGTCCCAATATTGCTGTCCCCTGTGGACCCTGCATCCACCACATTAACCCAGTGTGCCGTGATGGACACGTAACGTCCCTGGCCATGCCTACTGGTCCATGCATCTGTTGTCAGGTGCACCTTTGTACTCACAGATTGCCTGAGTGCATGGACAATGCGGTCTTATACATGCTGGTGGAGGGCTGGGATGGCTTTTCTCGAAAAGAAGTGTCGACTGGGTAGCTCGTAGCGTGGTTCAGCGTAGTCCACCAGGGCTTTGAAAGCTTTGCTTTCAACTAACCGGTAGGGCATCATCTCTAATGAGATTAGTCTAGCAATGTGGGCGTTCAAACCCTGTGTACGCGGATGCGAGGATGAGTACTTCCTTTTCCTAACGAGAGTCTCATGTAGGGTGAGCTTTACTGGAGAGCTGCAGATCGTGGAACTAGCGGGCTTGCCGGTGGACATGGCAGACTGAGAGAGGGTTGGAGATGGTATTCTTGCTGGTGCCCTACATGCAGGGGCGGATTATCAGAGGGTCAATATGGGCGGTAGCCCAGGGCCCAGTGGTCTGGTGGGGCCCTGGGCTACCGCACAGATTGACCCTCCGCTAATCGTCTGTGACTGCCCGCCGGGCGGCGTTTATGTGCCCCCTGGACCCGGTGGGCAGAGAGAGGGGGCCCGCATTGGGCCCCTTCTCATCTGCTCACCGGGCCCTTTCCGGCGCTGCAGCGGTTTCCTATTGATGTGCGGGCGCGCGCCCGCACGTCAATAGTTAACAACAACAGCCGCCAGCCAATTGGAGGCTGGCAGCTGAAGTCGGCCGCAGCGCACACGTCGCCGGCGTCTGACGTCATTGTCAGTCGCCGGCGAGTGTGCACTGCTGAAGGGAGCTCGCCGCCGGGAGCGCGGACAGGTGAGGAGGTTTTGTTTTTTTTTATTCAGTTAAATAGTGGACACACTGGGGGGCAATGCTGGAGGGAGGACACACTGGTGGGCAATGCTGGAGACACTGGGGCAGATTGGAGGACACACTGGGGGCAATGCTGGAGGACACACTGGGGGGCAATGCTGGACACACTGGGGCAGATTGGAGGACACACTGGGGGCAATGCTGGAGGACACACTGGGGGCAATGCTGGAAGACACTGGGGCAGATTGCTGGAGGACACACTGGGGGCAATGCTTGAGACAGTGGGGCAGATTGCTGGAAACAGTGGGGCAGATTGCTGGAGACAGTGGGGCAGATTGCTGTAGACAGTGGGGCAGATTGCTGGAGACAGTGGGGCAATGCTGGAGAAAGTGGGGCAATGCTGGAGACAGTGGGGCAATGCTGGAGACAGTGGGGCAATGCTGGGGACAGTGGGGCAATGCTTGGGACAGTGTGGCAATGCTGGAGACAGTGGGGCAATGCTGGGGACAGTGGGGCAATGCTGGAGACAGTGGGGCAGATTGCTGGAGGACACACTGGGGGCAATGCTGGAGGACACATTGGGGGGCAATGCTGGAGACACTGGGGCAGATTGCTGGAGACTGGGGCAGATTGCTGGAGACTGGGGCAGATTGCTGGAGACAGTGGGGCAAATTGCTGGAGACAGTGGGGCAAATTGCTGGAGACAGTGGGGCAGGTTGCTGGAGACAGTGGGGCAATACTGGAGACAGTGGAGCAATGCTGGAGACAGTGGGGTAATGCTGGAGACAGTGGGGCAATGTTGGAGACAGTAGGGCAATGCTGGGGACAGTGGGGCAATGCTGGAGACAGTGGGGCAGATTGCTGGAGGACACACTGGGGGGCAATGCTGGAGACAGTGGGTCAGATTGCTGGAGGACACACTGGGGGGCAATGCTGGAGGACACACTGGGGGGAAATGCTGGAGACACTGGGGCAGATTGGAGGACACACTGGGGGCAGATTGCTGGAGACAGTGGGGCAGATTGCTGGAGACAGTGGGGCAATGCTGGGGACAGTGGGGCAATGCTGGGGACAGTGGGGCAATGCTGGAGACAGTGGGGCAATGCTGGAGACAGTGGGGCAATGCTGGAGACAGTGGGGCAGATTGCTGGAGGACACACTGGGGGGCAATGCTGGAGGACACACTGGGGGGCAATGCTGGAGACAGTGGGGCAGATTGCTGGAGGACACACTGGGGGGGCAATGCTGGAGGACACACTGGGGGGAAATGCTGGAGACACTGGGGCAGATTGGAGGACACACTGGAGGCAGATCGCTGGAGACAGTGGGGCAGATTGCTGGAGACAGTGGGGCAATGCTGGGGACAGTGGGGCAATGCTGGAGACAGTGGGGCAATGCTGGAGACAGTGGGGCAATGCTGGAGACAGTGGGGCAATGCTGGAGACAGTGGGGCAGATTGCTGGAGGACACACTGGGGGGCAATGCTGGAGGACACACTGGGGGGCAATGCTGGAGACAGTGGGGCAGATTGCTGGAGGACACAATGGTGGGCAATGCTGGAGGACACACTGGGGGGGCAATGCTGGAGACAGTGGGTCAGATTGCTGGAGACAGTGGGGCAGATTGCTGGAGACAGTGGGTCAGATTGCTGGAGACAGTGGGGCAGATTGCTGGAGACAGTGGGGCAGATTGCTGGAGACAGTGGGGCAGATTGCTGGAGACAGTGGGGCAGATTGCTGGAGACACTGGGGGTAATATGCTGGACACACTGGGGCAGATTGCTGGACACACTGAGGGCAGGACTGGAGGCATGGGCAGAATGTAGACACGGGGCATGATTGGAGACACGGGGTAGAATGAAAGACATGGGGCAGGATTGGATCATGGGGCAGGATGGATACAATGGAGACAGATGGGGCAGGATGGGGAGATCATATGGGGCAGGATGGATACTCATGAGTGCAGGATGGGAGAACATATGGCAGGAGTGAGGAATGAGATACATGGGGTGGGGAATAGTATTACCATAGGGGCTAATTAAGGGATATTATTACTGCAGTGATGTATTTATTTTATTTTTTGAGTATACTGTTTTAAATGGGGGGGGGGGCGGTCCTGTTACTGTGCAGAGTGACACTATATCGCCTTTTTCTCTTCATGTGGTGTAATGAAGAAGTTGTGAAAAATTAAGTAATGTGTTCTACAAGCGGAGCTTGAGATAACTGTGTTATTTCCTGCAGAAACGAGTCCTGGCTGGAAGAAATGATGGCGGTCTGTGCTGGATGAAAGATGAAGGACTTCACCTAGAGACGTCACTGGTGAGTCAGTGTTACCTATACACTGACACTATACACTGTATACTGTATACAGAGGTCCTGTGTACAATGTCACCAGTGATCACTGTATTACCTCTACACAGACACGGCATACTAAGTACAGATCTCCTGTGAATACTGGCACTTATGGTGATAGTATTGTGTTTTTTTTTATTTTACTTTTTACTGATCTGTATTGTAGTATTCAGTCACTATGTGGTGGTAATATGTGGTCTGGAAATGGTGTTGTGGTATTTGTCCCTTGTATGTGCTATTTGGTCACCAAGTGGTAATTTGTGGTCTGGTCATGGTACGGTGGTATTTGTTCCTTGTATGTGATATTATTGGTCAAGATATACCTAAATTGTATTGCAGATTTTAACAAATATTGAATAGGTTACAGTAGAGTAGGGCCCGGCCATTTTTCTGGAATAATCTGGTTCGGGTATATCATGACCCCCGTCACATGACCCCCGTCACATGACCCCCGTCACATGACCCCCGTCACATGACCCCCGTCACATGACTGGGGGGGCCCACAGTGTGTGAACAGCCCGGGGCCCTGGCTACCCTTAATCCACCCCTGCCTCCATGCAGTGTTTCCTACTACAAAACTGGTGATTTCCTGACTGCTTTGGCCTGGCGATGAAATCTCCACATTTACTGCAGGTGGTGCGGGAAATGGTGGGCTTACAGTGAGGGAAGGGATGTAGCGTTGCTGACTAGCTTCATTGGCCGAGGGTGCTACAACCTTAAGGGATGTTTGGTAGTGAGTCCAGGCTTGCAAATGCATGGTGGTTAAATGTCTACGCATGCAACTTGTATTTAGACTTTTAAGATTCTGACCTCTGCTTAAGGTAGTTGAACATTTTTGACAGATGACTTTGCGCTGATCATTTGGATGTTGTTTAAAAAAATGCCACGCTGCACTCTTTCTACTATCGGATACCTTTTCAGGCATTGCAGACTGAGCTTCTTTAACCGGATGTCCACGCTGTCCTACAACTAGTTTTGGTTTTGCCACGCGTTTTTGGCCAGATACGGGCCTGGCAGATGGAACCTGTTGCGATGTTGATGCCTTCTGCGGCTCCTCCTCCTCCGCTTCAGAGCTACTGCCGCCTGCACCCTGTTCCCCCAATGGCTGCCAATCGGGGTCAACAACTGGGTCATCTATGACCTCCTCTTCTATCTCGTATGCAACTTCGTCTGTGTCACCGTGTAAGCCGGTGGTATAGCGTTCGTGACGGGGCACCATAGTCTCATCAGGGTCTGATTCTGGATCAGTACACTGCGAGGGCAATGTTCTGGTCTGAGTCAAAGGAACAGCATAGTAATCTGGCTGTGGCTGTGCATCTGTGCACTCCATGTCCAATTCAACTTGTAATGGGCATGGCCTGTTAACTGTTTCACTTTCTAACCCAGGAACGGTATGTGTAAAGAGCTCCATGGAGTAACCCGTCGTGTCGCCTGACGCATCCTTCTCTGTTGTTCTTGGTGAAGAAGACAAGGAAGCGACTTGTCCCTGACCGTGAACATCCACTAACGACGTGCTGCTTTTACATTTAGCAGTTTCAGAAGAGGAGGCGAAAGAGCTAGAGGCTGAGTCAGCAAGGAAAGCCAAAACTTGTTCTTGTTGCTCCGGCTTTAAAAGCGGTTTTCCTACTCCCAGAAAAGGGAGCATTCGAGGCCTTGTGTAGCCAGACGACGAACCTGGCTCAACAACTCGAGACTTAGGTGCTATATTGCTTTTCCCACGACCACCTGATGCTCCACCACCACTACCATCATTACCAGCTGGCAATGACCGCCCACGGCCACGACCTCTTCCACCAGACTTCCTCATTGTTTGAAAAACGTAACCAAACTAACGGTATTTGTTACTGTAAAACCAGTTACAAGGTGAACTCAAACTTCTGTTGGATTTATATATCCCTTCATAGGTGGGTGAGACTGCAGGGAAAATCAGTGGAAATCGCTACAGCACAAGCGGTTTGGGGGTTAATGTACCCTGCCTAACACTACCCCTGCTTCTGACGAAGCGGCAGCAACCTCTCCCTATGCTCAGATCAGCAGCAGTAAGATGGCGGTCAGTGGGAATGCCCCTTTATAGCCCCTGTGACGCCACAGAAAGCAAGCCAATCACTGCAATGCCCTTCTCTAAGATGGTGGGGACTGAGACCTATGTCATCACGCTGCCCACACTCTGCGTCCACCTTCATTGGCTGAGAAATGGCGCTTTTCGCATCATTGAAACGCGTCTTTGGCGCGAAAATCGCGTACCGCATGGCCGACCCCACACAGGGATCGGGTCAGGTTTCATTGCCAAAAGTCGGCGACTTATGAAAATGAACGATCCGTTTCGCTCAACCCAAATAACCATTATTAAATATGCTAAAAATCTAATTATAATGTGAAGAAAAGCAAACACCAATAAAAGTTAGTACACCCAGAGGGTTCCAATACAAAAAAAAATATGCTCTTGAGATATAGTCATAAGCATTCAATTTATATGGCAGGGAAATTGATACTGAACTGATTACCCTGTAACATCCTTAAGAGGACACTGCCTTGCTGCGGAGGTTGGCCCCCTGATAACAAAGTCTGGCCCATAATATTTGGCATATTAGAGCCAGTTTATCGAGTGGGGTTCCAGCTACCTTATCAGATGTGACAGGGTAATCGATTTTGTATTTCCCTGCCCTATAAATTTTCCACTTATGACTATATCACAAGAACATACAGTCTAAATCTACTATATGATTCTCTAAGGATCACTTCCGTCTGTCTGTCTGTCCTTCTGTCACGGTTATTCATTCGCTGATTGGTCTCGCCAGCTGCCTGTCATGGCTGCCGCGACCAATCAGCGATGGGCACAGTCCGGAAGAAAATGGCCGCTCCTTACTCCCCGCAGTCAGTGCCTGTCACCCCGCATACTCCCCTCCGGTCACCGCTAACACAGGGTTAATGCCAGCAGTAACGGACCGCGTTATGCCGCGGGTAAGGTACTATGTTACCGCCGCTATTACCCTGTGTGTCCCCAACTTTTTACTATAGACGCTGCCTATGCGGCATCAATAGTAAAAAATGTAATGTTAAAAAAAAAAAACTGCTATACTCACCCTCCATTGCAGCTCGCACCGGCCGCCATCTTCCATTGCAGGTTCCGGTGGCAGAAGGACCTGCCATGACGTCATGGTCATGTCAACGCGACGTCATCACAGGCCCTGCGCGCCTGCGCAACAAGGACCTGCCATGACATCATGGTCATGTGACCGCGATGTCATCACAGGTCCTGCGCTAATACCAACCCTGGGACCGGAACCTGCCGTGGACTACAAGGGCTCCCTCGGAAAGGTGAGTATATGTTTATTTTTTATTTTTTCACCTGTGACAAACCTGGCTGGGCAATATACTACTTCGCTGTGCAATATACTACGTGACTGGCCAATATACTACGTGGCTCTGTGCTGTATACTACTTCGCTGTGCAATATACTACGTGGCTGGGCAATATACTATGTGGATGGTCAATATACTACGTCACTGGGCAATATACTATGTGGCTCGGCAATATACTACGTGACTGGGCAATATACTACGTGGCTCTGTGCTGTATACTACGTCACTGGGCAATATACTACGTGGGCTGGGCAATATACTACGTGGCTGCGCAATATACTACGTAACTGGGCAATATACTACGTGGCTGGGCAATATACTACATCACTAGGCAATATACTACGTGGCTGGGCAATATACTATGTGACTGGGCAATATACTACGTCACTAGGCAATATACTACGTGGCTGGGCAATATACTACGTGGCTGGGCAATATACTTTGTGGCTGGGCAATATACTACGTGGCTGTGCAATATACTACGTCACTAGGCAATATACTACGTAACTGGGCAATATACTACGTGGCTCTGTGCTGTATACTATGTGGTTGGGCAATATACTACGTCACTGGGCAATATACTACGTGGCTGGCCAAAATATTACGTCACTGGGCAATATACTACGTCACTGGGCAATATACTACGTGGCTCTGTGCTGTATACTACGTGACTGGACAATATACTACGTGGCTCTGTGCTGTATACTAGCTGGGCAATATACTACGTCACTGGGCAATATACTACGTGGCTGGGCAATATACTACGTCACTGGTCAATATACTACGTGGCTGGGCAATATACTACATGGCTCGGCAATATACTACGTGACTGGGCAATATACTACGTCGCTGGGCAATATATTACGCGGCTGGGCAATATACTATGTGGGCTGTGCAATATACTACGTGGACAATCATATTCTAGAATACCCGATGCGTTAGAATCGGGCCACCATCTAGTATGTATATATATATATATATATATATATATAAAGTTGAGTGTATGTACAGTATAAATACACTGTATCATATGTCTAGTACTTGTGGCTTAGCTAGAAATATCAGTGACCCTCTTTAGGGCAAGTGTAATGATCAGAGTTGTTTATAGAGACATAAAGGCATTAACAGTCGTTTAACTGCTAGATAACAAGAACAGTGTATATAATAGAATGTTGCATAGATATTAAATTTAGTCACAAAGCAGAAGAAAATCCAGCTCCGTAAACTTATGAATAAACTTCTTTTTTCACTGAAAGTGCTCAGTAGAGGATAAAACAGAATCAGCTATATAAGTTACATGGTATGCATAATTAGGCAGGTAGGACAGGAGCGTCAATAATAAACAATCTGACACCTGGACCAGTAGAACCTCTAAAGTACATGCTCTTGGGTTTTGTCTACACCCAGATGCCCACCCATGACATGAGAATGGGCCAGGTCTAGTACACTAGGACTATAGGGTCCCGGTACTAACAGCTGCTCTATTACATCCCTTCTCAGTGTAGCAACCTGATATAGCAAATTCTCATTTACAGTGAAATATGGAAACCTGGTGTCGGTCCCCAGCTCATGAGCCACCCCATTTATCACAGTAACATTGTCCCATGCCTCTTTTAAGGTCCTCCATTTGAGCAGTCCCAAAATTACCCCCAGCTCAGGAATCTCAGCATCATGGGATACTGTGCTGTCTCATCCTAGTTGCCAACAAGGACACATAGGGGGAATTCATCTGCCTTCGACTGCAATGGTGATTCTTCATGGTTGAACCGACTCCTATGTGAGTAACATGGTTTCCCCTGCCTTTCAACATGGGTAGTTCCTGGCATCGCTGTGAAGACAGTGGACGCTCACGAGTTTTACTGGGAACAACTGGTGGGGGAGTGTGGCCTTTGCTAAGGTCACTAAACTCTCTGAGTCTGAGAGTCCAGACACCAGTACGCCGTTTATTGAATGTGGCCTCTCACTGGGCTGATAGTCCACACTGTAGGCTGGATAGGCATAAACTGAACTGATGACTATGAGCCCAGGACCATGACATTTCCAACAAATTACTCTCTATCCGCAGCCTATGGAAACCCCTCAGCGACCCCTTGGGACCACAGACTCCCCCAAGTTGTGGCTCTATTATCCTTATTTTGAGAGTTAGGATCCTTCTGGGTACTCCAGCATAGGGATGCAACAACAGCTTGCTTCTTTAGGGACTTCTCAACCACCTCGTATCTTTCCACTAGGCCAACCAGGTCATCCATGTTTCGGGGGTCTCCCTGGGCAACCCAGGTCTGCATCGACGTAGGAAGGGAATAAATTAATCCATCCATAACAAGCCACTCAACCATCTGGGCTGGGATGGAGAACTACAGCTGCAACCACTTCTGTACCAGATGTAACAGGTAAAACATTTTCAAATGATGGGGTTTGTCATGGCAGTGGCTTAGACTGACATGGTCACTCCTAAATGTGCCAATATTTCCATTTTTAATTTGGTCTATTCCTGTGTGTCCTGCAAGGCCTGGTCATAGTAAGTCTTTTAGGAGCGTCTTACTGGTCTGTAGGAGCCAAAACTCTTAATGGTTGGTACAGGTTGGTTTCTCACTGCAAAATGCAAATATGTGTTTAGAAATGTGACTTTCTTGATGTTATTTTTGATATTCTATCTCTCAATTTTAAAATTAACCTACCCTTAAAATTATAGACTGTTCATGTCTTTGTCAGTGGGCAAACGTACAAAGTCAGCAAAGGATCAAATACTTTTTTCCCCAATGTATATGAATTTGTATAGTGGCTGGTATAATGCACAGCCTATGACATGGGAAACTAGGGATCAAATCCTGGACCTGCTCTGTTGGAAAAAATATGCCAGTAGTGGTCCTTGGTCAAGACTACTAACTCTATAGTACCTACCTCAATAAACATGAGAGTGTCACGAACAAAGAGAGTCATGCCGGCTCGGACGTCACCTGAATTAACAAGTTCGGCATCAGATGTCAAGGAACCAGGACAATCTGATGATAAATGGGCTACTGGAACAAGCCATACATGGACAACGCAAGAGAATCTAGATCTGATGAAATGCTACTATAACAGCAGATCAAATGAAAGAGGATGTATAAAGCATATGACGAAAATTTGCATGTCCACTGACTGAGAAACAACTAGTCACCCAACGATTCAATATCATAAAGAGAAAGCTATTATCACAACTTGAGATGGATCAACTGCATGGCAAATCCACCCCACATGAAGACCTGGTACATGAAGGTCTAGAAGAACAACATGTGCAATCCCCTGAAAATCCTGATCCAATCCTGCAACAAGAGAGCACTGCAGCTGATCTAAAGATAAACTAAATACCATCAATACCAGAGATCGACTGCCAAGGCTCGGCAAAGAAACACCACCAGACTGTATGCTAGAAGATACCAATAGAGCACTTGTATCAATACCTACCACCACAATAACTCAAACTAATAAAATGATGTATGCTACTGCCTCAGCAATCATGGAAATGCTTGGTTATACAACCAGCAAGAACAACAGAAGTACATGCTCCCTTGGAATAGTAGACTGGAAACAAAGATCAAGGTGACACGAAGGGAAGTCAGACAACTAACCGAAATGCAGAAGGGTTTAAAGATCAATAATGAGACCAAGCTGGACAAGTACAAAGGTCTGACCCCAAGTGAAGACCTAGAGACTGGTAAACAAAGGCTCACATGATTCGCTGCAATACTAGGGAGATACACTAGAGAAGCTGAGGCCAAGAAGATAAATGCCATGTTCTCCAAAAAACTATTCAAGGAGTACTCCCAACTACAGAGTAATAGCACAAAGGCAGCAACTTCACCAATAGCAGAGACTGAACAACACTGGGGGAACATATGGGAGAAAGAAAAAACACACAACACCAGTGCAATGTGGCTGCAAGATCTGAGAAATAAACACAGCAACCTCCTAGAGCAAGAACCAGTCAGCATTACAGAAGCAGACATCCAACAGTGGGTCAAGAACATGAAGAGCTGTGCAGCACATGTCCCAGACATGATCCACACCTACTGGCTAAAGAAATTAACAGCGGTACATGAACACATGGCAAAGTAGATGAACTAACTGCTAGAAGTAGGCCACCACCCAGCTTGGCTAACACAAGGAAGAAGAGTGCTGATCATGAAGGGTCCTCACAAAGGAACAGTTCCATCCAACTACCACCCAATAACCTGCCTTACACAACATAGAAACTCCTGTCAGGCATCATAGCCACCAAGCTACAGAACTATATGAACCAGTACATGAATCCAGCTTAGAAAGGCATTGGGACCAACACCTGAGACTCTAAGCACCAGCTGCTAGTAGATAGAGCAGTCGCTTAAGACTCAAGATCCAGACAGACCAATCTCAGCACAGCCTGGATTGACTACAGGAAAGTCTATCACTCAATGGCACACACATGGATCTGTGAATGCTTGGCTCTCTACAATGTCAACAGGAAATTAAGAACATTTCTCAGAAACTCAATGGCTATGGAAAACAGCAATGGAAGTCAACTCAAGACAACTATAACAAGTGACCATCAAATATGGCATATACCAATGTGATGTACTGTCCCCATTGCTGTTCTGCATAGGCTTGAACCCCCTCAGTCAGATACTTACAGAGTCTGGTTATGGATACAAGTTCAAGAGTGGAAGCACCATCAGCCACCTCCTCTACATAGATGACATGAAGCTGTATGCGAAAAACAAACGAGACATCAATTCACTGATCCACCTGACAAGGATCTTCAGTGAAGATATTGGGATGTCCTTCGGACTAGAGAAGTGTGGCCGGTTGGTAATAAAGAGAGGCAAGGTAGTCAAAACTGATGGAGTAGAATTACCAGCAGGGGCACATAGCAAATGTACAGACAAGTACCTTGGCATCCCAAAGGGATATGGTAACCATGATGAGGAGGCAAGTAAAGAAGCAACATCCAAATACCATCAAAGTGTAAGACAAGTCATGAAGAGCCAGCTCAATAGGAGGAATAAAATTCATGCTATCAATACATATGCCCTGCCAGTTATCAGATACCCTGCTGGCATAGTGTGCTGGCCAAAAAAAGAGATGGAAGCTGCATAAGTGAAGACACGAAAGCTCCTCACAATGCATGGAGGTCTCCAGCCTAAGTCAAACACCCAAAGATTGTATACAAACAGAAAGGAGGGTGGTCGAGGTTTGATAAGCATTCAAGCCACCATCACGGTTGAAACAGGGAGTATCCAGGAATACATCAGAAAAATTGCACAAAAAGATGAGAAAACCAAAGGCAGCAACAGCAACAGATCTGGAAGGAAGAACAGGAACATGAAGCGCCATGGGAAGATAAGCCGCAGCATGGGATGTACCATCGCCAGATAATGGAGGTGGCTGACATGGAGAGATCCTACCAATGGCTGGAGAAAGCTGGACTCTGAGATAGCACAGAGGCCCTAATCATAGCGGCACTAGAGCAAGCACTAAGTATCAGATCCATAGAAACTGGAATCCACCACACAAGACAAGATCCAAGGTGAAGACTATGCAAAGAAACCTTAGAAACAGTCCAAAACATAGTGGCAGGATGCAAAATGCAAGCAGGAACAGCGTATACCGAACGCCACAACCAAGTAGCAGGAATTATATACAGGAACATTTGCACAGCATATGGGTTAAGTCCCCCTGAGTCAAGGTGGGAGACCCCAGAAAAAGTGGTGGAGAATGAAAAGGCTTAGATCCTGTGGGACTTCAAGATCCAGATGAATAAGCAGCTGTTGGCTAACCAACCAGACATTGTGATAGTAGACAAGGATCAGAAGACAGCAATAATAATAGATGTGGCAGTGCCAAGTGACAGCAACATCAGAAAGAAGGAATATGAGAAGCTGGAAATATCAGGGCCTTAAAGGAGAACTGGAGAAGATGTGGAAGGTGAAGGCAACAGCGATTTCAGTGGTGATAGGAGCATTTGGAGCAGTGACCCATAAGTTGGGAAAATAGCTACAAGAGATCCCAGGAGCAACATCTGAACTCTCTGTCCAGAAAAGCGCAATGCTGGGAACAACTAAGATCCTGCGCAGAACCCTCAAACTCCCAGGCCCCTGGTAGAGGACCCGAGAATGAGAAAGGACAAAAAAGACCACCGCCATTGGGAGGTGAGAAGGAAGTTTTAAAACTAGTTATAACCAATCTATGTTTGATAAAGAAATGGGGTCCTGGGTTCAACTCCAACCAAGGGCAACATCAGCAAGGAGTAGGTTTGTTCTCTCAAGATTGTGTGGGTTTTCTCAAGGTATTCCAGAAGAAGGGAATAAAGGAAGGATGGAAGGAAGGAAAGGATGGAAGGAAGGATGGAGGGAAGGAAAGAAGGAAGGAAAGAAAAAGAAAGACAAGAAGAAGAGAGAAAAGAAAGATTTAAAAATAGACATGTATGGCACATGTAGGTCCTGAGTCATGTTGTACACAACTTAGTGATATAACATCTGGTCAGAAAAGAAAAGAAGAAAACCTTAAATTCTTACATTCCAACACTCTGTGAACTTACGAGTACAATCTACCATATTTGCTGACACCAGAGAAAGAGGAAAGAAAAAATAGCACTCTCTATGAATAGTAAATCAGAGATATGACACTGGGCGTAAGATTAGAATAGTGGCATATCCTCTTGTCTTGAGGTGTTGTACAAATCATGGGCGCAATTCCATATAGCAAATTTTACCCTGTAGGTGAAGCACAAAGCACTGACCCATGAGTTTCAGTCCACCCTTAGAGCTTGTTCATATGTTGCATTTTCAACATGTTTTTCAAGGATAAAGCAAGTTACAATTTACAGAACTTGCAGAGTGAATGAGATTTCTGAAATATCATACACATGCTGCTTCTTTTTTCTTTGTAGATTTGAAGTCTCAAAGAGGTTGATTACACGCCACTCTAAGTGCACGATTCATCAAAGCTTTCGATTCTGGAATAAAAGCTTTGAACAGTCACAGAATTTAGGCACAACTTGAACTTGAACCTAAATTTTGCAACTTTTGGCGCTGTCATACATGTTTTTCCCAGCTTCGACAAAATTGGAATAGCTGGAATGGGACATAATTCCATATAGCACATTGTTCAATACAGCAATGGACACTTCCAGTCTTGTTGGATCATTGAGGGTATCCTCTAAGTTCTGCAACCAATTAGCCAATGCAAAGATGTGAAAAATAATTCCACAATCAGAGGTGCGGTTCGACTGAGGGTAGTAAACTTGTAACTTGTAAAGATAAATAATATCCCAAATAATGGTTAAATCTTAAAATTGTGCTAAAATATACAACATGTTTCTACTCCATATATACATCTAAGTGAATGGATCCAGGAGGTAAGAGAAGGAGGATGATGGGTAGGAGTATGGGATTGGTTGCAATACACTATTTAAAAAGGAGTTATACATTCACACCTATGAAAAATGAATAGATAAATGTACATGCAAAATTAAATATGAAATAAATGATACATTTAATGACATCATTTACAAAAGGGACTTAATATACAATAGTTTCTCAATGAGCATTAAAAAAGTATAACATGAGGAAACATCCTAAACACATCATCGTGGGGAGTGGGAAGCTGACCATGGCAGCTAGGAGACTCCTGAAGCTCCCCATGGTTGCCATCTAATGCCTCTTGGATAATCACAATTACACTACCTAAACTGCTGTATATAGTTAGTTACTATAATACTACAGTATCTATAATATAACACTGGGAGCGTCACTCTGTCCGAAGCCTTTATAGACTGCGCAAGCGCCGGCGCAGTCTGGCCCCCACAGAGTGACGCTCCCAGGAGATCGCGGTATGCGTAAACACTGAACGCACACCGCGATCTCCAACAGAGAAGCAGGGACTGCCAGGAGGGTAAGTATCAGCTATATTCATCTGTCCCCGTTCCAGCGCTGTGTGCGGCTCCGTCTCCGTGTCCCATTCCTCGACCTCTGATGTTCAGTTCAGAGGGCGCGATGACGCGCTTAATGCGCGCCGGCGCCGCCCTCTGACTGACCAGTCACAGCCAGAGGACCCGGAAGATGGCGCGCAGCGGTGGAATGGGGGCCAGGTGAATATAGCAAGTGCTGGGGGGCCTGAGCTGGCGGCGATACCGGCACCTGACCCCCACAGCGCACCGGTGTCCCCGCCTGCTCAGGCCCCCCAGCACTCGGCGCCCAGCGACGATAGGTGAGTATGGTATTTTTTTATATATAGGTTGCAGCAGCATACGGGGCATATATTATGGAGCATCTTATAGGGCCATAAACCATAATGGAGCAGTGTATGGGGGCATATACAATGGAGCATCTTATGGGGCCATAAACCATAATGGAGCAGTGTACGGGGGCATATACCATGGAGCATCTTATGGGGCCCATAAACCTTTATGGAGCAGTGTACGGGGGCATATACCATGGAGCATCTTATGGGGGCCATAAACCTTTATGGAGCAGTGTACGGGGGCATATACCATGGAGCATCTTATGGGGCCATAAACCATAATGGAGCAGTGTACAGGGGCATATACCATGGAGCATCTTATGGGGGCCATAAACCTTTATGGAACAGCGTACGGGGCATACACTATGGAGCATCTTATGGGGGCCATCAACCTTTATGGAGCAGTGTACGGGGCATATACTATGGAGCATCTTATGGGGGCCATAAACCTTTATGGAGCAGTGTATGGGGCATATGGATGGGAGCAGCAAATTAAAGAATGGTGGCGCAGGATGGGAGCAGCACATGACAGGATGGGGGCGCAGGATGGGAGCAGCACATGACAGGATGGGGGCGCAGGATGGGAGCAGCACATGACAGGATGGGGGCACAGGATGGGAGCAGCACATGACAGAACGGTGGCGCAGGATTGGAGCAGCACATGACAGAAGGGGGGCGCAGGATAGGAGCAGCACATGACAGAATGGGGGCGCAGGATGGGAGCAGCACATGACAGAATGGGGGCGCAGGATGGCAGCAGCACATGACAGAACGGGGGCGCAGGATGGGAGCAGCACATGACAGAACGGGGGCGCAGGATGGGAGCAGCACATGACAGAACGGGGGCGCAGGATGGCAGCAGCACATGACAGAACGGGGGCGCAGGATGGCAGCAGCACATGACAGAACGGGGGTGCAGGATGGAAGCAGCACATGACAGAATGGGGGTGCAGGATGGGAGCAGCACATGACAGGATGGGGGCGCAGGATGAGAGCAGCAAATGACAGAATGGAGGCGCAGGATGGGTGCAGCACATGTCAGAATGGAGGCGCAGGATGGGTGCAGCACATGTCAGAATGGAGGAGCAGGATGGGTGCAGCACATGTCAGAATGGAGGCGCAGGATGGGTGCAGCACATGTCAGAATGGGGGCGCAGGATGGGAGCAGCACATGACAGGATGGGGACGCAGGATGGGTGCAGCACATGACAGGATGGGGACGCAGGATGGAGCAGCACATATCAGGATGGAGACCATATACCAATATAAATGCTCGCCACCCGGGCGTAGAATGGGTTCAATAGCTAGTTTAGTATAAGTATATGAGTCCTTAAATTCATCACTCAAACTGTCTGGAAAACCTATTTTTGTTTTATTAAAAAGTGTATTAAATTATAAGCAACTGTGGCATATACTAAAATTTGTCATGAGAAAAGCTATGGAAATCTTCCTTCCCTTAAATCGACATCTAGACAAACACCACTATCCCTTTGAAAAAATGTAGATATTAACTTTTTATTATAAATTGTTTAAGCCAATATTATATTGATGCACCTGTTTTTGGTGAATAAGTAGTTAACCTCCATGAATCTCTGGAAACTTCATTACCAAGCTGTCAGTCTGATAATTTTGTAATTTTTGGCAACACTTTAATAGTATAATCAGTGGACAGGAACCACTTTGAGCCTCACCCATCTGAGAAAGAATTTGCATCTGCTCTGAGACAGATTTTTTTTTTTCAGGAAAAACAAAAGGAATTTTAATCCATGTAAATGAAAATGTAGATGAATGAATATAAAGTAAAGAAAAAATCCTTCAACTGACTGACAGGAACTAGATATAAGTCAATTAAAGGAACATTACCATTGCTACAATAGTAAAATGTGACAGAAATAGGTTTAAAGTTAAAGGGAACCAACACAATTCCTCTATAAAGAAAATAGGTGAAGCTCAAATATAGAGTAGATGCAGCTCCTGGCGCCTGCAAACTATCATGTCATGGATTGGGTGGCAAAGTAATGTTCCCAAGGGGCAGGGTCTGGCTGGCAAATTTTAGCCTAGTGAAGTACAAAGCACTGGTCCATGAGTTTCAGCCCACCCTTACAGCATGTTCATATGTTGCCACTGCCTTCATTGACCAATTCTCCACCTGGCTACTTCACTTTCTCTCTGCTGACATCCCCACCATCATTATGGGTGACTTTAATATCCCTACTGACACCTGCCAGCCAGCAGCCTCCAAACTCATGTCCCTTACGTCATCCTTTGAACTTACTCAGTGGTCCTCCACAGCCACACACACAGACGGACATACACTAGACCTCATCTTCACCCGCCTCTGTTCCCTATCTAATCTCACAACCTCTCCCTTCCCCCTATATGACCACCATCTACTCATCTTCTCATCCTTGTCCTCCGCACCCGTCCCCATGTCCAGCCACTAGCACATCCTCACAGAAACCTTGCACACCTAGACATTCACAGACTCTTTTCTACATCTGTCCTCCATATCTTCACTCCATGACACAAACAGCACCACCGCTTTCTATAATGATACCCTCACATCAGCCATAGATTCAGTCGCCCCTCTTATGTATGGCAAAGTGCGACAATTTAATAGGCAACCGTGGCACAACAATGTCACCAAACAACTTCGACAATCATCCAGGGTCGCAGAGCGGTGTTGGAAGAAAACATGCCTGCCAGACGACTTAACCGCTTTCAAACAAGCTACGCTTGCCTTCAAATTAGCCCTCATCTCTGCTAAACAGACCTGTTTCACAAACCTTGTATCTTCATTATCCTACAACCCAAAACAACTATTCAGCACATTCAACTCTCTCCTCCGCCCACCACTGCCTCCTCCAACTTCCCTAATCCCTGCCGACGACTTTGCCACGTACTTCAAAAATAAGATCGACGAAATAAGACAAACCTTTACTGTTCCACCACCCCAACCACTCCATATACTGTACCAGACCTCTGCCCTTCCCTTATAACCTCCCTATCCAACATCACTAAAGGAGCGCTTACTCACCTCCTTTCCAAATCACACCTCACCACCTGTGCACTTGACCCCATCCATTCCCACCTGCTCCCCAACCTCACTAACATGCTCATTCCAGCCCTAACTCATCTCTTCCACCTATTGCTATCTTCAAGTACCTTCACCTCTGCCTTCAAACATGCCACCTTCACACCCATCCTCAAAAAACCTAACCTTGACCCAACTGCTATGTCCAGCTATCGCCCCATATCACTGCTCCCGTTTGCTTCCAAACTCCTTGAGCAGCATGTCCATGCTCAACTTTCCTTCCACCTCTCATCTAACTCTCTCCTTGATAACTTCCAATCTGGCTTCTGTCCTCACCACTCCACCGAAACTGCCCTGACCAAAATTACTAATGACTTACTCACAGCCAAAGCTAACAGACAGTTCTCCATCCTCCTCCTTTTCGACCTCCTTCGATACAGCCGATCACTGCCTACTGCTACAGATTCTTTCTTCCCTTGGCATCAAAGACCTTGCCCTGCCCTGGATTGCCTCATACCTTTCCGATCGCACATTTAATGTTTCCCACACTACCTCCTCATACTGCCCTCTCTCTGTTGGAGTCCCTCAACGCTCTGTCCTGGGTCCCCTACTCTTTTCATATACCCTTGGCCTAGGACAATCCATAAAGTCCCATTTCTTCCAGTACCACCTGTATGCAGACAACACTCAGATCTACCTCTCTGGCCCAAATGTCACCTCTCTGCTGTCCAGAATCCTGGATTGTCTCTACCCGACCTATCTGTTATGGTAAACGGCATCACGCTCTCTCCCGCACATGAAATCCGCTGCCTCGGTGTAACTCTCGACTCTGCCCTGTTCTTCAAACCACACATCCAAACTTTTGCCACCTCCTGTCACCTCCAACTCAAAAATATTTCCAGAATCTATCCCTTCCTCAGCCCTCAATCTACTAAAACTCTTGTGCATGCCCTCATCATCTCCCGCCTTGATTACTACAACACCCTTCTCTGTGGCCCCCCCGCTAACTCTCTTGCACCACTCCAGTCTGTCCTCAACTCTGCTGCCCGACCAATCCCCCTCTCTCTTCGCTAATCCCGTTTCCCCCCTCTGAAAATCACTCCACTGATTCCCAATTCCCCAACGAATCCAGTTCAAACTACTAACACTGACCTACAAAGCCATCCACAACCTGTCCCCTCCTTATATCTCTCAAATAATCTCCCAATATCTTGTAATCGATCCTCCCAAGAACTCCTACTCTCCTCCACGCTTATTCATTCCTCACACAAACACCTCCAAGATTTCTCCTGAATATCCCCCATCCTGTGGAATTCCATGCCTCAACACGTCCACCACCACCCTCGGATCCTTCAAATGGAACCTGAAAACCCATCTCTTCAGGAAAGCTTACAGCCTGCAATAACTATTCTGCTGCCTCACCACCACCCGAGCTGTGCCTCACCACCACCAGAGCAGCTGTACCCTCGACCTTCTGTCTCTTCCTCATTATCCTGTAGAATGTAAGTCCGCAAGGACAGGGTCCTCTCCCTTCTGTACCAGCCTGTCATCGTAAATTTGTTTACTGTAAACGATATCTATAACTTTCTCATGTACAGCACCATGGAATTAATGGTGCTATATAAAAAATAATAATAACGTTGCATTTTCAACATGTTTTTCGAGGATAAAATTTTTTGGCACTTTATAGAGCCAGCAGCGTGAATGAGTCTTCTGAAATATCATAGACATGCTTCTTTTTTCCTTGCACATTGGAACTCTCAAAGCAGGCTTTTCAAACTAAGAGCACAATTCATCCAAGCTTTCAGTTCTAGAATAAAAGCTTTGAAAGGTCACAGAAGTTGGTGCAACTTGGACTTGCTTCTAAATTTTGCAACTTTTGGCACTGTCATACCAGATTTTCCCAGCTCTACTGTACATCGGAAACCTTACTCCAGCAAGGGCTATAGCAGAATTTGTGGTGAGGCACAGATAGAACTGTATGCATCTTGCCCAGCTCTCCAGATTCATGAAGAGGAGGGCACCTCTTCATGAATCAGGAAATTCGGACTCCACCACACCCTCTCATCTAGACCGATGTGAACAACGTGAATGAATTGCACCTGATAGTCATCCATAAAGTGTAATGATCACCTCTCCTTCCCTTCTCTCCCCTGCCACGTGCATCCTCTTGTGAAGCCGGCAGCTGACTTCGGAGTGCGATTGGAGAGCATTATGTCACTACCATGTGCCCCATCAAGTGCAAGGCAGTGCCACCTCCTGGCCTCTTATGGGCTATCATCATGTATTGTCGCGCACATACCCAATGGTTCTGTGCAAGGCAATACACTTCAACTCGATGTGTGTCCGAGGAGGCAAGAACACACTCATACACAGGTCATACTCACGTCATGACATACACAGACACACTCATACATACATCATGGTTAGTTGATATTAAAAATGTTTTTTTATGATGTTGTGAAAAGACCCCTTTTCAGGGAGAGCTTTTAAGGTAAACACAAGGGGTCTGGTCTTGCACGTTTGCAAGGTTTGACCAAATTAAGGCATCGACTTTTTACGAAGACATAGCCTCAATATACATACGTGTGTGTGTACAGAGATTGTCCGCAGCCCTTAATCATAAGGATCCTTTTTATTAACAATCATGGATTTTCAAAGTAAATACATCAGCCTCCTCAAATCAAAACTACCTACCATATATACTCGTGTTTAAGCTGACCTGAGTATAAGCCGAAGCACCTAATTTTGCCACAAAAAACTGATAAAACTTATTAATTTAAGTATAAGCCAGCTATGCATTGTCACCTCATCCCTATCCTTGTATGCATGGCTCCTCATCGCTATCCTGGTATTCATGGTTGCTCTTCCCTATCCTTGTCTGCATGGCTCCTTATCCTCATCCTTGTATGCATGGCTACTTAACCCCATCCTTGCCTGCAAGGATCTTTATCCCTATCCAGGTGTGCATGGCTTCTCATCCCTATTATTGTATGCATGATTCATCATCCCTATCCTTGTATGCATGGTTCCTCATCCGTATCCTTGTATGCTTGACCACCATGAGAAAAGCATAAAGAAATGAACCATTCTACTTTCCATCCCTTCGCACCCTCGCTGCATCTTGTTTCGATGCCCGCAGCTCCTGAGGCTGGGACCACATGTCCCTGCTCATTAAGGTAATGAATATTTACTTCACACCGTACCTATGGGAGTGGAAAGGAGTGAATATTCATAACTCTTCAGTAGCGTGCACCCGTGATAGCCCGGCAGCTGTTGGAAGCCGGCGGTTCCAGCCGACACTGTGCGCACTATAAGAGAAATGAATATTCACTGCCAGTGCAGTGAATATTCATTTCTCTTTAGCAGTGAGCACAGGCTTTAGCAGCAGCTGACGGCTCCTGCCTCCTGTGATGCGCTGCTACGCCGCTCCTCCACCTCCGCTTCTGGGACAATGACTCGAGTATAAGCTGAGGGATGGCGTTTTCAGCACAAAAAGTGCTCAATACTTGGCTTATACTCAAGTATATACGGTAATTAATAGTGCACGCAGCTTATATTGTGAAATCTTGCTTTAAATTGAGATCTGCTGTTAGGGCAGAGTCAGATGACTGTATAAATTGGACTGAGATTGGACCACAATGCATGGATAGGTCTTCCGACCATAGCATGACAGCTTCATAGAAACAGATGAAGCTGTCATGCTCGAGTTGGGAGACCTATTTGTTTGTCTATGCATTGCAGTCCTATCTTGGTCCGATATATACTGTCATTTAACTGCGCCCTTATTCTGCTATTCAGAAACAGAAAATCCAATGGACTTCTCAATTGCATTTGCAATTTTCCACCGTTGGAAATTTGGGGAATATTTTAGTTCTGAGAATTCTAGATATCCTATAAAATCCATTGTGCATGCTAAATAAATATCTGGTCACATAAGAGATATTGTAAGGAAGTTACAATTTTCGGTAATTCATCTGAGGCATTATTTTTGCGTAAGAGATATAATGAACTGTTACAATTAAACTAATTTTTACATCAAACTTGTGTTTGCAGCTAATAGCCATAAAAGTTAGTATAATGTAGCCTTGTAAATTTATTAGTTGTAAATATATACATTGTTACAACACCACATTTATTCTTAATTATGTCAGACATATTATTCAGTAGAAAACCAAAAAACAAAAAGACCTAAAACAATAACTTTTAATTATAATGATTAAAATCTCAAAGACAAAACCACACACACAAATTGGTAGGGTACCTAAGAGTATGGTCCAACAATTAGTAGTCCAATTGCGGCGAACAGCATGTTATAGGATCCATTACCGTCGGACCGCGTGCAGCGTCCTCTCATTGTGTAGCTGCCTGCCGCCTATCACTGGCATTCCCCTGCTGAACCCCTTTGTATTGCCTATGGGGGGAAGCGCGTCGGTATGGGACACTAATCCCCTAAGATAAGTGTA
The DNA here is from genome assembly GCF_032444005.1 of Ranitomeya imitator. Taxonomy (NCBI): domain Eukaryota; kingdom Metazoa; phylum Chordata; class Amphibia; order Anura; family Dendrobatidae; genus Ranitomeya; species Ranitomeya imitator. The sequence goes on along the minus strand of NC_091282.1, from coordinate 954,345,182 downwards.
TCATGACAAACACACTGGTGATGTTTTATGTGCTGATATTTGTTTGCCTTACTGGCATCACCATTTCATCCTGATGATACCGTTGACAACAATGCCTGTATATTTCTTGCGGTGATGTCTCTATGTATGCATATGGTTTTATCCTTTATTTATGACAATATGCAAGAGTGATGTAAATATTGGTTATTTCTGACGATGATGCCCATGTTTTTTTCTGGCGATGATGCCCCCATGTTCTTTTATATAGTTATTAAGGTCGAAGGAAGACTATAAGTCCATCTAGTTCAATCCATAGCCTAACCTAACATGCCCTAACATGTTGATCCAGAGGAAGGCAAAAAAAACCCATGTGGCAAAGAGTAAGCTCCACATTGGGGAAAAAAATTCTTTCCCGACTCCACATACGGCAATCAAACAAGTTCCCTGGATCAACGCCTATCAAGGAATCTAGTGTATATACCCTGTAACATTATACTTTTCCAGAAAGGTATCCAGTCCTCTCTTAAATTTAAGTAATGAATCACTCATTACAACATCATACGGCAGAGAGTTCCATGGTCTCACTGCTCTTACAGTAAAGAATCCACGTCTATTATTATGCTTAAACCTTTTTTCCTCCAAACGCAGAGGATGCCCCCTTGTCCCTGTCTCAGGTCTATGATTAAAAAGATCATCAGAAAGGTCTTTGTACTGTCCCCTCATATATTTATACATTAAAATAAGATCACCCCTTAGTCTTCGTTTTTACAAACTAAATAGCCCCAAGTGTGATAACCTATCTTAGTATTGCAGACCCCCCAGTCCTCTTATAACCTTGGTCGCTCTTCTCTGCACCCGCTCTATTTCAGCTATGTCTTTCTTATACACCGGAGACCAGAACTGTGCACAGTATTCTAAGTGTGGTCGAACTAATGACTTGTATAGAGGTAAAATTATGTTCTCCTCATGAGCATCTATGCCTCTTTTAATGCATCCCATTATTTTATTTGCCTTTGTAGCAGCTGCCTGACACTGGCCACTGAATATGAGTTTGTCATCCACCCATACACCCAGGTCTTTTTCATTGACGGTTTTGCCCAGCGTGTTAGAATTAAGCACATAATTATACATCTTATTACTTCTACCCAAGTGCATGACCTTACATTTATCCCCATTAAAGCTCATTTGCCATTTATCAGCCCAAGCTTCTAGTTTACATAAATCATCCTGTAATATAAAATTGTCCTCCTCTGTATTAATTACCCTGCAGAGTTTAGTGTCATCTGCAAATATTGAAATTCTACTCTGAATGCCCCCTACAAGGTCATTAATAAATATGTTAAAAAAAGAGGGCCCAATACTGACCCCTGTGGTACCCCACTGCTAACCGCGACCCAGTCCGAGTGTGCTCCATTAATAACCACCCTTTGTTTCCTATCCCTGAGCCAGCTCTCAACCCACTTACACATATTTTCCCCTATCCCCATTATTCTCATTTTATGTATCAACCTTTTGTGTGGCACCGTATCAAAAGCTTTTGAAAAGTCCATATACACTACATCCACTGGGTTCCCTTGGTCCAATCCGAAACTTACCTCTTCATAGAAACTGATCAAATTAGTCTGAAATGAACGGTCCCTAGTAAACCCGTGCTGATACTGGGTCATGAGGTTATTCCTCTTCAGATACTCCAGTATAGCATCCCTTAGAATGCCCTCCAGGATTTTACCCACAGTAGAGGTTAAGCTTACTGGCCGATAATTTCCGAGTTCAGTTTTTGTCTCCTTTTTGAATATTGGCACCACATTTGCTATACGCCAGTCCTGTGGTACAGACCCTGTTATTATGGAGTCTCTAAAGATTAAAAATAATGGTCTATCAATAACTGTACTTAATTCCTGCAGTACTCGAGGGTGTATCCCATCCGGGCCCGGAGATTTGTCAATTTTAGTGATTTTTAGACGCCGCCGCACTTCCTGCTGGGTTAAGCCGGTGACATTTAATTAAGAATTTTTATCACTAGTCATTTTGTCTGCCATGGGATTTTCTTGTGTAAATACTGATGAAAAAAAGTCATTTAGCATATTGGCTTTTTCCTCATCCTCATCCACCATTTCACCCAGACTATTTTTAAGGGGGCCAACACTATCATTTTTTAGTTTCTTACTATTTATGTAGTTAAAGAATATTTTAGGATTATTTTTACTCTCTCTGGCAATGAGTCTCTCTGTCTCAATCTTTGCTGACTTGATTTGCTTTTTACAGATTTTATTTAATTTTTTGTATTTATTTAATGCCTCCTCACTACCTACTTCCTTTAATTCTCTAAATGCTTTCTTTTTGTCACTTATTGCGCCCTTTACAGCTCCATTTAGCCATATTGGTTTCCTCCTAATTCTAGTATGTTTATTCCCATACGGTATATACTGTGCACAGGTCCTATCCAGGATGCTAATAAATGTCTCCCATTTTCTTTGTGTATTTTTGTGTCTCAGGATATCGTCCCAGTTAATTGCACCAAGATCATCTCTCATCCGTTGGAAATTTGCCCTCCTAAAATTTAGTGTCCTTTTAAGCCCTCTACTACAAATCTTATTAACCCCTTCATGACCCAGCCTATTTTGACCTTAAAGACCTTGCCGTTTTTTGCAATTCTGACCAGTGTCCCTTTATGAGGTAATAACTCAGGAACGCTTCAATGGATCCTAGCGGTTCTGAGATTGTTTTTTCGTGACATATTGGGCTTCATGTTAGTGGTAAATTTAGGTCAATAAATTCTGTGTTTATTTGTGATAGAAACGGAAATTTGGCGAAAATTTTGAAAATTTCGCAATTTTCACATTTTGAATTTTTATTCTGTTAAACCAGAGAGTTATGTGACACAAAATAGTTAATAAATAACATTTCCCACATGTCTACTTTACATCAGCACAATTTTGGAAACAAAATTTTTTTTTGCTAGGAAGTTATAAGGGTTAAAATTTGACCAGCGATTTCTCATTTTTACAACGAAATTTACAAAACCATTTTTTTTAGGGACCACCTCACATTTGAAGTCAGTTTGAGGGGTCTATATGGCTGAAAATACCCAAAAGTGACACCATTCTAAAAACTGCACCCCTCAAGGTGCACAAAACCACATTCAAGAAGTTTATTAACCCTTCAGGTGCTTCACAGCAGCAGAAGCAACATGGAAGGAAAAAATGAACATTTAACTTTTTAGTCACAAAAATGATTTTTCAGCAACAATTTTTTTATTTTCCCAATGGTAAAAGGATAAACTGAACGACGAAAGTTGTTGTCCAATTTGTCCTGAGTACGCTGATACCTCATATGTGGGGGTAAACCACTGTTTGGGCGCACGGCAGGGCTTGGAAGGGAAGGAGCGCCATTTGACTTTTTGAATGAAAAATTGGCTGCACTCTTTAGCGGACACCATGTCACGTTTGGAGAGCCCCCGTGTGCCTAAAAATTGGAGCTCCCCCACAAGTGACCCCATTTTGGAAACTAGACGCCCCAAGGAACTTATCTACATGCATAGTGAACCCTTTAAACCCCCAGGTGCTTCACAAATTGATCCGTAAAAATGAAAAAGTACTTTTTTTTCACAAAAAAATTCTTTTAGCCTCAATTTTTTCATTTTCACATGGACAACAGGATAAAATGGATCCTAAAATTTGTTGGGCAATTTCTTCTGAGTACACTGATACCTCACATGTGGAGGTAAACCACTGTTTGGGCCCATGGTAAGGCTCGGAAGGGAAGGAGCGCCATTTGACTTTTTGAATGAAAAATTATCTCCATCGTTAGCGGACACCATGTCGCATTTGGAGAGACCCTGTGTGCCTAAACATTGGAGCTCCCCCACAAGTGACCCCATTTTGGAAACTGGACCCCCCAAGGAACTTATCTAGATGCCTAGTGAGCACTTTAAACCCTCAGGTGCTTCACAAATTGATCCGTAAAAATTAAAAAGTACTTTTTTTTCACAAAAAATTTATTTTCGCCACAATTTTTTCATTTTCACGTGGGCAATAGGATAAAATGGATCCTAAAATTTGTTGAGCAATTTCTCCCGAGTACGCCGATACCTCATATGTGGGGGTAAACCACTGTTTGGGCACACGGCAGGGCTCGGAAGGGAAGGCGCGCCTTTTGACTTTTTGAATGGAAAATTAGCTCCAATTGTTAGCGGACACCATGTCGCGTTTGGAGAGCCCCTGTGTGCCTATGCATTGGAGCTCCCCCACAAGTGACCCCATTTTGGAAACTAGACCCCCCAAGGAACTAATCTAGATGCATACTGAGCACTTTAAACCCCCAGGTGCTTCACAGAAATTTATAATGCAGAGCCATGAAAATAAAAAATAATTTTTCTTTTCTCAAAAATGATTTTTTAGCCTGGAATTTCCTATTTTGCCAATGGTAATAGGAGAAATTGGACCACAAATGTTGTTGTCCAGTTTGTCCTGAGTACGCAGATACCCCATATGTGGGGGTAAACCACTGTTTGGGCGCACGGCAGGGCTCAGAAGGGAAGGCACGCCATTTGGCTTTTTAAAAGGAAAATTAGCTCCAATCATTAGCGGACACCATGTCGCGTTTGGAGAGCCCCTGTGTGCCTAAACATTGGAGATCCCGCACAAATGACCCCATTTTGCAAACTAGACCCCCAAAGGAACTAATCTAGATGTGTGGTGAGCACTTTGAACCCTCAAGTGCTTCACAGAAGTTTATAACGCAGAGCCATGAAAATTAAAAAAAAAAATTCTTTTCTCAAAAATGATTTTTTAGCCCGCTATTTTTTATTTTCCCAAGGGTAACAGGAGAAATTTGACCCCAAAAGTTGTTGTCCAGTTTTTCCTGAGTACGCTGATACCCCATATGTGGGGGTAAACCACTGTTTAGGCACATGCTGGGGCTCGGAAGTGAAGTAGTGACGTTTTGAAATGCAGACTTTGATGGAATGCTCTGCGGGCGTCACGTTGCGTTTGCAGAGCCCATGATGTGGCTAAACAGTAGAAACCCCCCACAAGTGACCCCATTTTGGAAACTAGACCCCGAAAGGAACTTATCTAGATGTGAGGTGAGCACTTTGAACCCCCAAGTGCTTCACAGAAGTTCATAACACAGAGCAGTGAAAATAATAAATACGTTTTCTTTCCTCAAAAATAATTATTTAGCCCAGAATTTTTTATTTTCCCAAGGGTTACAGGAGAAATTGGACCACAAAAGTTGTTGTCCAGTTTGTCCTGAGTACGCTGATACCCCATGTGTGGGGGTAAACCACTGTTTGGGCACACGTTGGGGCTCCGAAGGGAAGTAGTGACTTTTGAAATGCAGACTTTGATGGAATGGTCTGCGGGCGTCACGTTGCGTTTGCAGAGCCCCTGGTGTGCCTAAACAGTAGAAACCCCCCACAAATGACCCCATTTTGGAAACTAGACCCCCAAAGGAACTTATCTAGATATGTGGTGAGCACTTTCAACTCCCAAGTGCTTTACAGAAGTTTATAACACAGAGCCGTGAAAATAATAAATACGTTTTCTTTCCTCAAAAATAATTTTTTAGCCCAGAATTTTTTATTTTCCCAAGGGTTACAGGAGAAATTGGACCACAAAAGTTGTTGTCCAGTTTGTCCTGAGTACGCTGATACCTCATGTGTGGGGGTAAACCACTGTTTGGGCACACGTCGGGGCTCCGAAGGGAAGTAGTGACTTTTGAAATGCAGACTTTGATGGAATGGTCTGCGGACGTCACGTTGCGTTTGCAGAGCCCTTGGTGTGCCTGAACAGTAGAAACCCCCCACAAGTGACCCCATTTTAGAAACTAGACCCCGCAAGGAACTTATATAGATGTGTGGTGAGCACTTTGAACTCCCAAGTGTTTCACAGACGTTTACAACGCAGAGCCGTGAAAATAACAAATAATTTTTCTTTCCTCAAAAATTATGTTTTAGCAAGCATTTTTTTATTTTCACAAGGGTAACAGGAGAAATTGGACCCCAGTAATTGTTGCGCAGTTTGTCCTGAGTATGCTGGTACCCCATATGTGGGGGTAAACCACTGTTTGGGCACACGTCGGGGCTCGGAATTGAGGGAGCACCATTTGACTTTATGAATACAAGATTGGCTGGAATCAATGGTGGCCCCATGTTGCGTTTGGAGACCCCTGATGTGCCTAAACAGTGGAAACCCCTCAATTCTAACTCCAACACTAACCCCAACACACCCCTAACCCTAATCCCAACTGTAGCCATAACCCTAATCACACCCCTAACCACAACCCTAATTCCAACCCTAACCCTAAGGCTATGTGCCCACGTTGCGGATTCGTGTGAGATTTTTCAGCATCATTTTTTAAAAATCCGCGGGTAAAGGGCACTGCGTTTTACCTGCGGATTTACCGTGGATTTCCAGTGTTTTTTGTGCGGATTTCACCTGCGGATTCCTATTGAGGAACAGGTGTAAAACGCTGCGGAATCCGCACAAAGAATTGACATGCTGCGGAAAATACAACGCAGCGTTTCCGCACGGTATTTTCCGCACCATGGGCACAGCGGATTTGGTTTTCCATATGTTTACATGGAACTGCAAACCTGATGGAACACTGCTGCGAATCCGCAGCGGCCAATCCGCTGCAGATCCGCAGCAAAATCCGCACCGTGTGCACATAGCCTAATTCTAAAGGTATGTGCACACGCTGCGGAAAACGCTGCGGATCCGCAGCAGTTTCCCATGAGTTTACAGTTCAATGTAAACCTATGGGAAACAAAAATCGCTGTACACATGCTGCGGAAAAACTGCACGGAAACGCCGCGGTTTACATTCCACAGCATGTCACTTCTTTCTGCGGATTCCACAGCGGTTTTACAACTGCTCCAATAGAAAATCGCAGTTGTAAAACCGCAGTGAAATGCGCAGAAAAACCGCGGTAAATCCGCAATAAATCCACAGCGGTTTAGCACTGCGGATTTATCAAATCCGCAGCGGAAAAATCCGCAGAGGAACAGAATACGTGTGCACATACCGAAACCCTAACCCTATCCCTAACCCTAGCCCTACCCCTACCCCTAACCCTACCCCTAACCCTAACCCTACCCCTACCCCTAACCCTAACCCTAACCCTATCCCTACCCCTAACCCTACCCCTAACCCTAACCCTATTCTAACCTTAGTGTAAAAAAAAAAAAAATTCTTTATTTTTTTATTGTCCCTACCTATGGGGGTGACAAAGGGGGGGGGGGGTCATTTACTATTTTTTTTTATTTTGATCACTGAGATAGGTTATATCTCAGTGATCAAAACTCACTTTGGAACGAATCTGCCGGCCGGCAGATTCGGCGGGCGCACTGCACATGCGCCCGCCATTTTGGAAGATGACGGCGCCCAGGAAAGAAGACGGACGGATCAGGGGGGGGGAGATCAGGGCACGGGGGGAGCGTCGGAGCACGGGGGGGTGGATCGGAGCATGGGGGGGTGGATCGGAACACGGGGGGGTGGATTGGAGCACGGGGTGGGGGATCGCTGTGCAGGGGGGTGGATCGGAGCACGGGGGGGTGATCGCTGTGCGGGGGGGTGATCGGAGTGCTGGGGGGTTTGATTGGAGCACGGGGGGTGTGATTGGAGCACGGGGGGAGCGGACAGGAGGACGGGGGAGCGGAGCACAGGACGGAGGGGAGCGTACCACAGATCGGGGGGCTGGGGGAGCGATCGGTGGGGTGGGGTGGGGGCACATCAGTGTTTCCAGCCATGGCCGATGATATTGCAGCATCGGCCATGGCTGGATTGTAATATTTCACCAGTTTTTTAGGTGAAATATTACAAATCGCTCTGATTGGCAGTTTCACTTTCAACAGCCAATCAGAGCGATCGCAGCCACGGGGGGGTGAAGCCACCCCCCCTGGGCTAAACTACCACTCCCCCTGTCCCTGCAGGCCGGGTGAAATTGGAGTTAACCCTTTCACCCGGCCTGCAGGGACGCGATCTTTCTGTGACACAGCATATGCGTCACAGGTCGGATTGGCACCGACTTTCATGACGCATACGCTGTGTCACAGGTCGGGAAGGGGTTAAAGGATACATGAAAACTTATTATTTTGTGATCACTATTTCCCAAGTGATCCCCAACCCTTACATTTGCTATGCGGTCTGGCCTGTTGGTTAATATTAGGTCTAGCAGTGCCCCCCTTCTTGTTGGGTCCTGAACCAGTTGTGATTGTCTCTCATAGTTGTCAAAAACCGATTACCTTTGCTGGAACTGCAGGTTTCTGTTCCCCAATCTATTTCAGGGTAGTTGAAGTCCCCCATAATAATTACTTCTCCGTGAGTCGCAGCTTCATCTATTTGCTTTACGAGGATATTCTCCATTGCTTCCATTATTTTTGGAGATTTATAACAAACACCTATCAGTAATTTATTATTTTTCCCCCTCCCCTTATCTCCACCCACAGGGATTCTACATTTTCATCAAATTCACCTATATTATCACGCAGGATGGGTTTTAAGGACGATTTTACATATATACACACCCCTCCCCCTCGCTTATCTGTACGGTCATTTCTGAACAGGCTATAGCCCTGCAAGTTAACAGCCCAGTCATGGCTCTCATCCAGCCACATTTCAGATATCCCCACCATGTCATAATTATGCTCTAACAACATTAGTTCTAATTCGTCCATTTTGTTGGCGAGGCCTCTGGCATTAGTATACATGCACTTGATGTTCCTCTCTGCACCCCTACTCTTTCTTAAATTATTAACTGTTCTAACCCTACCCCCCATTGCCACCGCCACCCCCAACTTCCTTATTTGTGCCCAGGTGTTGTGAGTTCTGTTTTTGGGCTCCCTCTGGTGGTTACTGATGGTACTGGGTGACTTGTCTTTCCTGGGTTTCTGGGTTCCACCTGTTCCATCAGCATATGGGAGTTTCCTATTTAACCTGGCTTTGCTGGCATTTCCTCGCCGGTTATCAATGTATCCAGTGTGTCTTGTTACCTCTGCTCCCTGCTCCTAGAACCTTCTGGTCAAGCTAAGTTTGGATTTTCCTGTTTTGCTTTATTTGGTTTTTAGTCCAGCCTGCAGATATGTGATTCTTGCTGCTGGTTGCTCTAGTGGGCTGAAATTGCTCCTCATGTACCATGAGTTGGCACATGAGTTCAAGTAATTTCAGGATGGTTTTTTGAAGGGTTTTTCGCTGACCGCGCAGTTCACTTTTGTATCCTCTGCTATCTAGCTTTAGCGGGCCTCATTTTGCTGAAACTGTTTTCATACTGCGTATGTGCTTTCCTCTCATTTCACCGTCATTATATGTGGGGGGCTGCTATTTCTGTGGGGGATTTCTCTGGAGGCAAGAGAGGTCTGTGTTTCTTCTAATAGGGGAAGTTAGATCTTCGGCTGGAGCGAGACGTCTAGGATCATCGTAGGCACGTTCCCCGGCTACTTTTATTTGTGTGTTAGGTTCAGGGTCGCGGTCAGCTCAGGTTCCATCGCCCTAGAGCTTGTTTGTATCTGTGCTTGTCCTTTAGTGATCCCCTGCCATTGGGATCATGACAGTATAACCGGCCCACAAAGTGTTAATTGTATTGGCTGAAGTAGGAGGATAAGTAGTCTGAGGAAGTTTTTTTTTTTTTTTTTTCTCTTTCTCTTTCCCTCAGAGTTTGCTGCCTAGCCTTATTGCAGCCTGGCTACTTCCTCCTCCTCTTAATCTTTGAATGGCTCTGATCCCAGCTGTTTATCATGGACGTCCAGAGTTTGGCTTCCAGCCTGAATAATCTTGCCACTAAGGTTCAAAATATACAGGATTTTGTTGTACATGCTCCTATGTCTGAACCTAGAATTCCTGTCCCAGAGTTTTTTTCTGGAGATAGATCTCGTTTTCTGAATTTTAGGAACAATTGCAAGTTGTTTCTTTCTTTGAAATCTCGCTCCTCTGGAGACCCTGCTCAGCAAGTGAAGATAATTATATCTTTCCTGCGGGGTGACCCTCAGGATTGGGCATTTGCATTGGCACCAGGGGACCCTGCGTTGCTTAATGCGGATGCGTTTTTTCTGGCATTGGGTTTGCTCTATGAGGAACCTAACCAAGAGATTCAGGCTGAAAAAGCTTTGTTGGCCCTCTCTCAGGGGCAAGATGAAGCAGAAATTTATTGTCAAAAATTTCGGAAGTGGTCGGTGCTTACTCAGTGGAATGAGTGCGCTCTGGCTGCAAAGTTCAGAGATGGCCTTTCTGAGGCCATTAAAGATGTTATGGTGGGGTTCCCTGCGCCTGCTGGTCTGAATGAGTCTATGACTATGGCTGTTCAGATTGATCGGCGTTTGCGGGAGCGCAAACCTGTGCATCATTTGGCGGTGTCGTCTGAACCGTCACCTGAGATAATGCAATGTGATAGAATTCAGTCCAGAAGTGAACGGCAAAAGTATAGGCGGAAAAAAGGGTTGTGCTTTTATTGTGGTGATTCAGCTCATGTTATATCAGCATGCTCTAAACGCACAAAAAAGGTTGATAAGTCTGTTGCCATTAGTACTTTACAGTCTAAGTTCATTCTGTCTGTGACTCTGATTTGTTCATTATCATCCATTTCCGTCGATGCCTATGTGGATTCAGGCGCTGCCCTGAGTCTTATGGATTGGTCATTTGCCAATCGCTGTGGGTTTAGTCTGGAGCCTCTGGAAGTCCCTATTCCTTTGAAGGGAATTGACTCTACACCTTTGGCTATGAATAAACCTCAGTACTGGACACAAGTGACCATGCATATGACTCCCGTTCATCAGGAGGTGATTCGCTTCCTGGTACTGTATAATTTGCATGATGTTCTAGTACTTGGTTTGCCATGGTTACAAACTCATAATCCAGTCCTTGACTGGAAATCAATGTCTGTGTTAAGCTGGGGTTGTCAGGGGGTTCATGATGATGCACCTCCGATTTCTATCGCTTCATCTACTCCTTCTGAGATTCCTGTGTTTTTGTCTGACTATCGGGATGTTTTTGAGGAGCCTAAGCTCAGTTCGCTTCCTCCTCACAGGGATTGCGATTGTGCTATAAATTTAATTCCAGGCAGTAAATTTCCTAAAGGTCGTTTGTTCAATCTGTCAGTGGCAGAGCATACTGCTATGCGGGATTATGTTAAGGAGTCCTTGGAAAAGGGACATATCCGTCCATCTTTGTCCCCTTTGGGAGCAGGTTTTTTTTTCGTGGCCAAAAAAGATGGTTCTTTGAGGCCTTGTATAGATTATCGTCTTTTGAATAAGATTACCGTAAAATATCAGTATCCTTTGCCATTGTTGACTGATTTGTTTGCTCGCATTAAGGGGGCTAAATGGTTCACTAAGATTGATCTTCGGGGTGCGTATAATCTTATACGAATAAAGCAAGGTGATGAGTGGAAAACCGCATTTAATACGCCTGAGGGCCATTTTGAGTATTTGGTAATGCCTTTTGGACTTTCTAATGCTCCTTCAGTCTTCCAGTCCTTTATGCACGATATTTTCCGTGAATATCTGGATAAATTTATGATTGTGTATTTGGATGATATTTTGGTTTTTTCTGATGACTGGGAGTCTCATGTTCAGCAGGTCAGGAAGGTGTTTCAGGTCCTGCGGGCCAATTCCTTGTTTGTAAAAGGCTCAAAGTGTCTCTTTGGAGTCCAGAAGATTTCTTTCTTGGGGTATATTTTTTCCCCTTCTACTATTGAGATGGATCCCGTCAAGGTTCAGGCTATTTGTGACTGGACGCAGCCTACATCTCTTAAGAGTCTACAGAAGTTCTTGGGCTTTGCTAATTTCTATCGTCGTTTTATAACTAATTTTTCTAGTGTTGTTAAGCCTTTGACGGATTTGACTAAGAAGGGTGCTGATGTTGCTAATTGGTCTCCTGCGGCTGTGGAGGCCTTTCAGGAACTTAAGCGCCGGTTTTCTTCTGCTCCTGTGTTGCGTCAGCCAGATGTTTCGCTCCCTTTTCAGGTTGAGGTTGATGCTTCCGAGATTGGAGCGGGGGCGGTTTTGTCACAGAGAAGCTCCGATGGCTCAGTGATGAAGCCATGCGCGTTTTTTTTCTAGAAAGTTTTCGCCGGCTGAGCGGAATTATGATGTTGGTAATCGGGAACTTTTGGCCATGAAGTGGGCATTTGAGGAGTGGCGTCATTGGCTAGAGGGTGCTAGACATCGTGTGGTGGTCTTGACTGATCACAAAAATTTGATTTACCTTGAGTCTGCCAGGCGTCTGAATCCTAGACAGGCGCGTTGGTCACTGTTTTTCTCTCGTTTCAATTTTGTGGTTTCATACCTGCCAGGTTCAAAGAATGTGAAGGCGGATGCTCTTTCTAGGAGTTTTGTGCCTGACTCCCTTGGAAATTCTGAGCCCTCTGGTATCCTTAGGGATGGGGTGATTTTGTCTGCTGTCTCCCCAGACTTGCGACGTGCTTTGCAGGAGTTTCAGGCGGGTAAACCTGATCGTTGTCCGCCTGAGAGACTGTTTGTTCCGGATAATTGGACCAGTAGAGTCATCTCCGAGGTCCATTCTTCTGCGTTGGCAGGTCATCCTGGAATATTTGGTACTAGAGACTTGGTGGCCAGGTCTTTTTGGTGGCCTTCCTTGTCGAGGGATGTGCGTTCTTTTGTGCAGTCTTGTGGGGTTTGTACTCGGGCTAAGCCTTGCTGTTCTCGGGCCAGTGGATTGTTGTCACCTTTGCCTATCCCGAAGAGGCCTTGGACGCACATTTCCATGGACTTTATTTCTGATCTCCCTGTCTCTCAAAAAATGTCCGTCATCTGGGTTGTGTGTGATCGCTTTTCTAAAATGGTTCATCTGGTACCCTTGCCTAATTTGCCTTCCTCCTCTGAGTTGGTCCCTCTGTTTTTTCAGAATGTGGTTCGTTTGCATGGGATTCCTGAGAACATCGTTTCTGACAGGGGATCCCAGTTTGTGTCTAGATTTTGGCGGACATTCTGTGCTAAGATGGGCATTGATTTGTCCTTTTCGTCTGCATTCCATCCTCAGACGAATGGCCAGACTGAACGAACTAATCAGACCTTGGAAACTTATTTAAGGTGTTTTGTTTCTGCTGATCAGGATGACTGGGTTACCTTTTTGCCGCTGGCCGAGTTTGCCCTTAATAATCGGGCTAGTTCTGCTACCTTGGTTTCTCCTTTCTTTTGTAATTCGGGGTTTCATCCTCGTTTTTCCTCTGGTCAGGTGGAACCTTCTGATTGTCCTGGAGTGGACATGGTGGTGGATAGGTTGCATCGGATTTGGAGTCATGTGGTGGACAATTTGAAGTTGTCCCAGGAGAAGGCTCAGCAGTTTGCTAATCGCCGTCGCCGCGTGGGTCCTCGACTTCTTGTTGGTGACTTGGTGTGGTTGTCTTCTCGTTTTGTTCCTATGAAGGTCTCTTCTCCTAAGTTCAAGCCTCGGTTCATCGGTCCCTATAGGATCTTGGAGATTCTTAACCCTGTGTCGTTTCGTTTGGATCTCCCGGCATCGTTTGCTATTCATAATGTGTTCCATCGGTCGTTGTTGCGGAAGTATGAGGTACCTGTTGTTCCTTCGCTTGAGCCTACTGCTCCAGTGCTGGTGGAGGGAGAATTGGAGTATGTTGTGGAGAAGATCTTGGATTCTCGTGTTTCCAGACGGAAACTCCAGTATTTGGTCAAGTGGAAGGGTTATGGTCAGGAGGATAATTCTTGGGTGGTTGCCTCGGATGTTCATGCTGATGATTTGGTTCGCGCTTTTCATAGGGCTCATCCTGGTCGCCCTGGTGGTTCTCGTGAGGGTTCGGTGACCCCTCCTCAAGGGGGGGGTACTGTTGTGAGTTCTGTTTTTGGGCTCCCTCTGGTGGTTACTGATGGTACTGGGTGACTTGTCTTTCCTGGGTTTCTGGGTTCCACCTGTTCCATCAGCATATGGGAGTTTCCTATTTAACCTGGCTTTGCTGGCATTTCCTCGCCGGTTATCAATGTATCCAGTGTGTCTTGTTACCTCTGCTCCCTGCTCCTAGAACCTTCTGGTCAAGCTAAGTTTGGATTTTCCTGTTTTGCTTTATTTGGTTTTTAGTCCAGCCTGCAGATATGTGATTCTTGCTGCTGGTTGCTCTAGTGGGCTGAAATTGCTCCTCATGTACCATGAGTTGGCACATGAGTTCAAGTAATTTCAGGATGGTTTTTTGAAGGGTTTTTCGCTGACCGCGCAGTTCACTTTTGTATCCTCTGCTATCTAGCTTTAGCGGGCCTCATTTTGCTGAAACTGTTTTCATACTGCGTATGTGCTTTCCTCTCATTTCACCGTCATTATATGTGGGGGGCTGCTATTTCTGTGGGGGATTTCTCTGGAGGCAAGAGAGGTCTGTGTTTCTTCTAATAGGGGAAGTTAGATCTTCGGCTGGAGCAAGACGTCTAGGATCATCGTAGGCACGTTCCCCGGCTACTTTTATTTGTGTGTTAGGTTCAGGGTCGCGGTCAGCTCAGGTTCCATCGCCCTAGAGCTTGTTTGTATCTGTGCTTGTCCTTTAGTGATCCCCTGCCATTGGGATCATGACACCCAGGTCTCTGTCTGCACTATCTTCCGCTCCTATAAATTGAATACCCTACCCCCCAATTCCTAGTTTAAACACTCCTCCAACCTTCTAGCCATTCTCTCCCCCAGCACAGCTGCACCCTCCCCATTGAGGTGCAGCCCGTCCCTAGCGTAAAGCCTGTAGCCAACTGAGAAGTCGGCCCAGTTCTGCAGGAACCCAAACCCCTCCTTCCTACACCAATTCTTGAGCCACTTATTAACCTCCCTAATCTCCCGTTGCCTCTCTGGCGTGGCACGTGGTACAGGCAGTATTTCGGAAAATACCACGTTGGAGGTCCTTGCTTTCAGCTTGCGGCCTAATTCCCTGAAATCATCTTTAAGGACCTTCCACCTACCTCTAACTTTGTCATTTGTGCCAATGTGCACCATGACCGCTGGGTCCTCACCAGCCCCTCCCAGTAATCTGTCCACCCGGTCAGCGATGTGTCGGACTCGAGCGCCAGGTAGGCAGCACACCGTTCGACGATCCCTTTCTTTGTGACAGATTGCCCTATCTGTTCCCCTAATAATTGAGTCTCCCACTACCAGCACCTGTCTGGCCTGCCCTGCTCTCCTATTTCCCTCCTTACTGGAGCAGTCACTCCTCCGGCTTTCAGAGGACATGCCTGGCTGCAGCAGTGCTACCCCTGTACTGGCACCCCCCTCATCTGCCAACTTAGCAAACTTATTGGGGTGTTCCAGATCAGGACTAGCCTCCCTAGCACTCTTCCCTCTACCCCGCTTCCTGTCACCCAGCTTGCTACTTCACCATCCTGCAGCTCCATCCTACCATCCCCCCCCTCATCTGTCCCATTGAGTGTCTGCTCCGTGAGCAGAAGACTCCTCTCCATATTGTCTATGGATCTCAGTGTTGCCAGCTGCACATTTAGAGTCAGAATCTGGGTTTCCAAATGCACAACGTGCTCACATCTCGCACAGCAGTATGCACCCTCGATCGGCTGCTCAAGGATTGCATACATGTGGCAAGATGTGCACTGGATGGCATTAACAAGAGTGGAGCACATTTCCTAATGGGGATTGTACCAGACAGAAAAGTTAAATAAAAAAAAATAAATACAAAGTATTAATAAGAAACAGACAGCAATTCAGTAATTCCTCCCTTGGAAACTCCCTGACTCCAAAGTCACTGAATCACAAGTCACACTTACCGCCGTCCACACTTACGCTCAGCTCACACTCAGCTCGCTCACACTCGCTATGCTGAATAGGCTTACATTAATTTATGAGTGCATTTGCTCTGCCAAATTATGCAAATTTGAGCTGGATAAATCCTTTCTATTTTCTGGCATTGATGCCCCTAGACATCACTATCTGCTGTTTGGGATGACTCTATACTCTTATGGCAATGATGTCTTTATATTTCTGGCGCTGATGCCCGCATGCCTGCACATGGTTTCATCTCTCATATATGAAAATATGCAAAAATGATTTTTTGTTATGTCTGGTGATGATGCCCATCATGTTTTTTCTGGCGAAGATGCCCCCATGTTCCTATGTATTGGTCTACATTTATTCATGAGTGCATTTGCTTTGTGATAATATGCAAATTTCAGCCTAACAATTTTTGCTATTTCTGGCGCTGATGCCCATATACTGTTGGTTATTATGCCATTATGCCCCTATATCAGTCTACTCAATATTATGTTTTGTTTTCTGGCGATGATGCTGTTGTATTTGTTAAGTCTATCATCATAAAAATTGAGAGATAAATGCACAGACTACTCTATGCACAACAAGATTGTGTTATCTATTGAGTTTTAGTCAGGTTTAAAATATTATTGACAATTTATACTGACTACTATATCTTCTAACAATCGCCATTTTTTCTATGAGTAGATATAACCAGCAACAACTAAGTTTATTGTGGCAATATTTGCTGATTGGCATCTTTCATTTTCTAATATCTAGACATAGGGTTGAGCGAAACGGGTCGAACATTTTCAAAAGTCGCCGACTTTTGGCTAAGTCGGGGTTTCATGAAACCCGATCCGACCCCTGTGCGGGGTCGGCCATGCGGTACGCGACTTTCGCGCCAAAGTCGCGTTTCAATGACGCGAAAAGCGCCATTTCTCAGCCAATGAAGGTAAACGCAGAGTGTGGGCAGCGTGATGACATAGGTCCTGGTCCCCACCATCTTAGAGAAGGGCATTGCAGTGATTGGCTTGCTGTCTGCGACGTCACAGGGGCTATAAAGAGGCGTTCCCGCCGACCGCCATCTTACTGCTGCTGATCTGAGCTTAGGGAGAGGTTGCTGCCGCTTTGTCAGAAGCAGGGATAGCGTTAGGCAGGGTCCATTAACCACAAAACCGCTTGTGCTGCAGCGATTTGCACTGTCCAACACCACCCTCGGTGTGCAGGGACAGTGGAAGTTTTTTTTTTTTTTTTTTTTTCCCCTCAGCGCTGTAGCTCATTGGGCTGCCCTAGAAGGCTCCCTGATAGCTGCATTGCTGTGTGTACGCCGCTGTGCAAACCAACTGCTTTTTTCAAAGCACAAATCCTCTTGTTCCTTCCTTTCTGCACAGCTATCTTTTTTGTTTGTCCACACTTTTTATTTCATTTGTGCATCAGTCCACTCCTTATTGCTGCCTGCCATACCTGGCTGAGATTACTGCAGGCAGGGAGATAGTAGCTGCCTGCCATACCTGGCTGAGATTACTGCAGGCAGGGAGATAGTAATTGTAGGACATTCCCTGTTTTTTTTTTTTTTTTTTTTTTGGTGGGAGATTAAGATTGGCAATTTGGCATTTCTGCTAGAGTGCCATCCCTGTGTGTGCCATCTCTCTCACATAGTGGGCCATAGAAAGCCTTTTCATTTTTCTGTATTTTTTTTTGTGGGGTGTATAAATTCTCCCTGATAAAAATACAGTGGGAGATTAATATTGGCCTTTGGGCTTGTGTGCCAGTCCTGAGTGTGCCATCTCTCTCACAAATAGTGGGCCATAGAAAGCCTATTTTATTTTTTTTGGGGTTTTATAAATTCTCCCTGAAAAAAAGGGAGATTAATATTGGCCTCTGGGCTTGTGTGCCAGTCCTGAGCGTGCCATCTGTGCCAGCCCTGAGCGTGCCATCTCTCTCACAAATAGTGGGCCATAGAAAGCCTATTAATTTTTTTTTTTGGTTTTATAAATTCTCCCTGAAAAAAAGGGAGATTAATATTGGCCTCTGGGCTTGTGTGCCAGTCCTGAGCGTGCCATCTGTGCCAGCCCTGAGCGTGCCATCTCTCTCACAAATAGTGGGCCATAGAAAGCCTATTTAATTTTTTTTTTTGTTTTATAAATTTTCCCTGAAAAAAGGGAGATTAATATTGGCCTCTGGGCTTGTGTGCCAGTTGTGAGCGTGCCATCTGTGCCAGTCCTGAGCGTGCCATCTCTCTCACAAATAGTGGGCCATAGAAAGCCTATTTAAATTTTTTTTTGGTTTTATAAATTCTCCCAGAAAAAAAGGGAGATTAATATTGGCCTCTGGGCTTCTGTGCCAGTCCTGAGCGTGCCATCTGTGCCAGTCCTGAGCGTCCCATCTCTCTCACAAATAGTGGGCCATAGAAAGCCTATTTTATTTTTTTTGGGGGTTTTATAAATTCTCCCTGAAAAAAAGGGAGATTAATATTGGCCTCTGGGCTTGTGTGCCAGTCCTGAGCGTGCCATCTGTGCCAGCCCTGAGCGTGCCATCTCTCTCACAAATAGTGGGCCATAGAAAGCCTATTTATTTTTTTTTTTTGTTTTATAAATTTTCCCTGAAAAAAGGGAGATTAATATTGGCCTCTGGGCTTGTGTGCCAGTTGTGAGCGTGCCATCTGTGCCAGTCCTGAGCGTGCCATCTCTCTCACAAATAGTGGGCCATAGAAAGCCTATTTAAATTTTTTTTTGGTTTTATAAATTCTACCAGAAAAAAAGGGAGATTAATATTGGCCTCTGGGCTTCTGTGCCAGTCCTGAGCGTGCCATCTGTGCCAGTCCTGAGCGTCCCATCTCTCTCACAAATAGTGGGCCATAGAAAGCCTATTTTTTTTTTTTTTGGGGTTTTAGAAATTCTCCCTGGAAAAAAAAAGGGAGATTAATATTGCCCTTTGGGCTTGTGTGCCAGTACTAAGCGTTCCATCTCTCTCTCTCTCTCTCTCAGTCAGTGGGCCATAGAACGCCTATTTTTGGTTTTATTTGTTTTCTAAATTCTCCCTGAAAAAATCATTTTATTTTATTTGGTTTCTAAATTCTTCCTGATAAAATCACATTTTTTTTATTATTTTTTTTTCTAAAGTCTCCCTGAAAAAAAAAAAAAAAACAGTGGGAGATTAATATTGGCCTTTCTGCTTGTGTGCCAGTCTTGACTCCTGGGTGCGTCATCTCTCAGTCAGTGGGCCATAGAACGCCTATTTTTGGTTTTATTTGTTTTATAAATTCTCCCAGAAAAAATCATTTTATTTTATTTGGTTTCTAAATTCTTCCTGATAAAATCACATTTTTTTTATTATTTTTTTTTCTAAAGTCTCCCTGAAAAAAAAAAAAAAAAACAGTGGGAGATTAATATTGGCCTTTCTGCTTGTGTGCCAGTCTTGACTCCTGGGTGCGTCATCTCTCAGTCAGTGGGCCATAGAACGCCTATTTTTGGTTTTATTTGTTTTATAAATTCTCCCAGAAAAAATCATTTTATTTTATTTGGTTTCTAAATTCTTCCTGATAAAATCACATTTTTTTTATTATTTTTTTTTCTAAAGTCTCCCTGAAAAAAAAAAAAAAAAACAGTGGGAGATTAATATTGGCCTTTCTGCTTGTGTGCCAGTCTTGACTCCTGGGTGCGTCATCTCTCAGTCAGTGGGCCATAGAACGCCTATTTTTGGTTTTATTTGTTTTCTAAATTCTCCCTGAAAAAATCATTTTATTTTATTTGGTTTCTAAATTCTTCCTGATAAAATCACATTTTTTTTATTATTTTTTTTTCTAAAGTCTCCCTGAAAAAAAAAAAAAAAAACAGTGGGAGATTAATATTGGCCTTTCTGCTTGTGTGCCAGTCTTGACTCCTGGGTGCGTCATCTCTCAGTCAGTGGGCCATAGAACGCCTATTTTTGGTTTTATTTGTTTTATAAATTCTCCCAGAAAAAATCATTTTATTTTATTTGGTTTCTAAATTCTTCCTGATAAAATCATATTTTTTTTATTATTTTTTTTTCTAAAGTCTCCCTGAAAAAAAAAAAAAAAAAACAACCAAAAAAAACAGTGGGAGATTAATATTGGCCTTTCTGCTTGTGTGCCAGTCTTGACTCCTGGGTGTGCCATCTCTCTCTCTCTCTCTCTCTCTCTCTCTCTCTCTCTCTCTCTCTCTCTCTCTCCAATTGTGGTCCATAGAAAGCCTATATTTTTTTTCCTTGATTTGGGTTCTAAAATCTACCAGAGAAAATAACTACATCAATCATTGGTAGAAAAATATTGGCCTCTGGGTTTGTGTGCCACTCCTGACTCCTGTGTGCGTCATCTCTCAGTCAGTGGGCCATAGAACGCCTATTTTTGTTTTTATTTGTTTTATAAATTCTCCCTGAAAAAATCATTTTATTTTATTTGGTTTCTAAATTCTTCCTGATAAAATCATATTTTTTTTATTATTTTTTTTTCTAAAGTCTCCCTGAAAAAAAAAAAAAAAAAAAAAAAAAAAAAACAGTGGGAGATTAATATTGGCCTTTCTGCTTGTGTGCCAGTCTTGACTCCTGGGTGTGCCATCTCTCTCTCTCTCTCTCTCTCTCTCCAATTGTGGTCCATAGAAAGCCTACATTTTTTTTCCTTGATTTGGGTTCCAAAATCTACCAGAGAAAATAACTCCATCAATCATTGGTAGAAAAATATTGGCCTCTGGGCTTGTGTGCCACTCCTGATTCCTGTGTGCGTCATCTCTCACTCAGTGGCCCATAGAAAGCATATAGTTTGTTACATTTGTTTTCTAAATTCTCCCTGCAAAAATCTTTTTTTTTTTTTTTGGGGGGTTTCTAAAGTGTTCCTGAAAAAAATAAAAATAAAAAAAAAATAATAGTGTGACATTAATATTAACATTTGTGCTTCAGTGACAGTCCTGCGTGTGGGGCATCTCTCTAATTTGCAGCCACCAAAAAAAGAGTGTGTAACATTGGGCCTGATTTTCGCTGTGGTCTCACCAACCTGTAAAGGGGTAGCTAAATCATACTGAAGTTATAGCTCACCGTGTAAGTTGTGTGACTGCAACAAATAACGTTAGTTTGGTTACGTTTTTAAAACAATGAGGAAGTCTAGTGGAAGAGGTCGTGGCCGGGGGCGTTCATTGTCAGCTGGTAATGAGGGTAGTGGTAGTGGTGGAGCATCAGGTGGTCGTGGGGGAAAAAATATTGCACCTAAGTCTGGAGCTGTGGAGCCAGGTTCGTCGTCCGGCTACACAAGGCCTCGAACGCTCCCTTTTCTGGGATTAGGAAAACCGCTTTTAAAGCCGGAGCAGCAAGAGCAAGTTTTGGCTTATCTTGCTGACTCAGCCTCTAGCTCTTTTGCCTCATCTCGTGAAACTGGTAAAAGTAAAAGCAGCGCGTCGTTAGTGGATGTTCACGGTCAGGGACAAGTCACTTCCTTGTCCTCTTCAGCAAAAACAACAACAGAGAAGAATGCAGCAGGCGACACAACGGGTTACTCCATGGAGCTCTTTACACATACCGTCCCTGGCTTAGAAAGTGAAGCAGTTAACAGTCCATGCCCATTACAAATTGAATCTGACATGGAGTGCACTGACGCACAGCCACAGCCAGACTACTATGCTGGTCCTTTGACTCAGACCACAACATTGCCCTCGCAGGGTGCTGATCAAGAATCAGACCCTGATGAGACTATGTTGCCCCATCACGAACGCTATACCACCGAACGACACGGTGACACAGACGAAGTTGCGCAGGAGGTACAAGAAGAGTTATTAGATGACCCAGTTCTTGACCCCGATTGGCAGCCATTGGGGGAACAGGGTGCAGGCGGCAGCAGTTCTGAAGCAGAGGAGGAGGAGGGGCCGCAGCAGGCATCAACATCGCCACAGGTTCCATCTGCCGGGCCCGTATCTTGCCCAAAACGCGTGGCAAAGCCAAAACCTGGTGGAGGACAGCGTGGCCATCCGGTTAAAGCTCAGTCTGCAATGCCTGAAAAGGTATCCGATGCTAGAAAGAGTGCAGTCTGGCATTTTTTTAAACAACATCCAATTGATCAGCGCAAAGTCATCTGTCAAAAATGTTCTACTTCCTTAAGCAGAGGTCAGAATCTGAAAAGTCTCAATACTAGTTGCATGCATAGACATTTAACCACCATGCATTTGAAAGCTTGGACTAACTACCAAACGTCCCTTAAGGTTGTTGCACCCTCGGCCAATGAAGCTAGTCATCAACGCAACATCCCTTCCGGCAGTGTAGGACCACCATTTAGCGCACCACCTGCTGTATCTGTGCAGGTATCTTTGCCAGGCCAAAGCAGTCAGGGTCAGGGAATCACCAGTTTCGTAGTAGGAAACACTGCATCTAGGGCACCGGCGGCAACAATACCATCTCCCACCGTCTCTCAGTCTGCCATGTCCACCGGCACCCCCGCTAGTTCCACGATCTCCAGCTCTCCAGTCCAGCTCACCCTACATGAGACTATGGTTAGAAAAAGGAAATACTTAGCCTCGCATCCGCGTACACAGGGTTTGAACGCCCACATAGCTAGACTAATCTCGTTAGAGATGATGCCCTACCGGTTAGTTGAAAGCGAAGCTTTCAAAGACCTGATGGACTACGCTGTACCACGCTACGAGCTACCCAGTCGACACTTTTTTTCCAGAAAAGCCATCCCAGCCCTCCACCAGCATGTTAAAGAGCGCATCGTCCATGCACTCAGGCAATCTGTGAGCACAAAGGTGCACCTGACAACAGATGCATGGACCAGTAGGCATGGCCAGGGACGTTACGTGTCCATCACGGCACACTGGGTAAATGTGGTGGATTCAGGGTCCACAGGGGACAGCAAGTTTGGGACAGTTCTGCCTAGCCCACGGTCTAGTAAACAGTTGTCTGTAGCCGTTCGCACCCCCTCCTCCTCCTCCTCCTCGTCCTCCTGCAGAAGCAAGAGCTCGTCCACAGACCGCAGTCGCACAAACACTCCATCCGCACCTGCCACTGTTGCACACCAGGTCTCCCATTATGGGGCAGCTACTGGCATACGTCAGCAGGCTGTATTGGCTATGAAGTGTTTGGGCGACAATAGACACACCGCGGAAGTTCTGTCCGAGTTCTTGCAGCAAGAAACGCAGTCGTGGCTGGGCACTGTAGATCTTGAGGCAGGCAAGGTAGTGAGTGATAACGGAAGGAATTTCATGGCTGCCATCTCCCTTTCCCAACTGAAACACATTCCTTGCCTGGCTCACACCTTAAACCTGGTGGTGCAGTGCTTCCTGAAAAGTTATCCGGGGTTATCCGACCTGCTCCTCAAAGTGCGTGGACTTTGCGCACATATCCGCCGTTCGCCTGTACACTCCAGCCGTATGCAGACCTATCAGCGTTCTTTGAACCTTCCCCAGCATCGCCTAATCATAGACGTTGCAACAAGGTGGAACTCAACACTGCACATGCTTCAGAGACTGTGCGAACAGAGGCGGGCTGTTATGTTTTTGTGGGAGGATACACATACACGGGCAGGCAGTAGGATGGCAGACATGGAGTTGTCAGGTGTGCAGTGGTCGAAGATTCAAGACATGTGTCAAGTCCTTCAGTGTTTTGAGGAATGCACACGGCTGGTTAGTGCAGACAACGCCATAATAAGCATGAGCATCCCCCTAATGCGTCTGCTGATGCAAAGTTTGACGCACATAAAGGATCAGGCGTCTGCACCAGAGGAAGAGGAAAGCCTTGATGACAGTCAGCGATTGTCTGGTCAGGGCAGTGTACATGACGAGGTACCGGGCGAAGAGGAGGTGGAGGATGAGGAGGATGATGGGGATGAGTATATTTTTAATGAGGAAGCTTTCCCGGGGGCACGGGAAATTGGTGGCGTGGCAAGGCCGGGTTCTGGTTTTTTGAGGGACACAAGTGACGTAGATTTGCCTGCAACTGCCCCTCAACCAAGCACAACCGCAGATTTGACAACGGGAACTTTGGCCCACATGGCGGATTATGCCTTGCGTATCCTCAAAAGGGACACACGCATTACAAAAATGATGAACGATGACGATTACTGGTTGGCCTGCCTCCTTGATCCTCGCTATAAAGGCAAATTGCAAAATATTATGCCACATGAGAACTTGGAACTAATATTAGCAACAAAACAATCAACTCTTGTTGACCGTTTGCTTCTGGCATTCCCTGCACACAGCGCCCGTGATCGTTCTCACACGAGCTCCAGGGGCCAGCAGACCAGAGGTGTTAGAGGGGCAGAAATCAGAAGTGGCGTTGGCCAGAGGGGTTTTCTGACCAGGTTGTGGAGTGATTTTTCTATGACCGCAGACAGGACAGGTACTGCAGCATCAATTCAAAGTGACAGGAGACAACATTTGTCCAGTATGGTTACAAACTATTTTTCATCCCTTATCGACGTTCTCCCTCAACCGTCATTCCCATTTGATTACTGGGCATCCAAATTAGACACCTGGCCAGAATTGGCAGAATATGCATTGCAGGAGCTTGCTTGCCCGGCAGCTAGTGTCCTATCAGAAAGAGTATTCAGTGCTGCAGGTTCAATACTAACAGAAAAAAGGACTCGTCTGGCTACCCAAAATGTAGATGATCTAACCTTCATTAAAATGAACCACAACTGGATTTCAAAATCTTTTGCCCCACCCTGCCCGGCTGACACCTAGCTTTCCTATGAAAAGGTCTTGCCTGTGGACTATTCTGAATGACTTTTCCAATCTCGTAATTTTCTTCACCTGATTGTCCAGCATACGACATGTTTCCACCTCACGAAATGGCCAAACTCCCCACACGGGGCCGTGCTATCGCCACTTTGCGCTTGGACCCTTGAGAGTGCTGTTTGTCTGAAGAGGTGGGTGTGGCCGCTTTTGGTCGACGGCACTGCCACTGGGTCCCTCATAGTACAATAAAGTGTCTCTGGCGGTGGTGGTGCGCACCCAACGTCAGACACACCGTTGTAATATGAGGGGCCCTGTGCCTGTAACGCCGGCCACAAGACAGTTCCCCCCCCCAGCTCAAACAGTGCTCTACCACTAGCAAAATTATCTCTCACAGCTTCACCAATGTGTAGTCTAGGCGCTGACATCCTTCAATGCCTGGCACTGACAATACCATTGTTTTGACATTTTTGTTATGTTAGGCCTTCGAAGCCTGTCTGCGGTCCCTTCTTTCTACAACTACTACACTGACCAGGCCACTGCTGGCCGTGTTACCCTGGAACCAATTTAAAAGTGCCTACAGTCAGCCCAATTTTGTTATGTTAGGCCTTCGAAGACTGTCTGCCGTCACTCCTTCCACTAGACTTCCACTGACCATACACTGCTGCCCATGTACCCCTGGAACCAATTTAAAGTGCCTACAGCCAGCCCAATTTTGTTATGTTAGGCCTTGGAAGCCTGTCTGCGGTCACTCCTTCCACTAGACTTCCACTGACCAGACCACTGCTGCCCGTGTACCCCTGGAACCAATTTAAAAGTGCCTACAGCCAGCCCAAGTTTGTTATGTTAGGCCTTGGAAGCCTGTCTGCGGTCACTCCTTCCACTAGACTTCCACTGACCAGACCACTGCTGCCCGTGTACCCCTGGAACCAATTTAAAATTGCCTACAGCCAGCCCAATTTTTTTATTTTAGGCCTTCGATGCCTGTCTGCGGTCCATTCTTTCAACTACTACTACACTGACCAGGTCACTGCTGCCCGTGTACCCCTGGAACCAATTTAAAATTGCCTACAGCCATGTGTTATTATTTTAGGCCTTCGATGCCTGTCTGCGGTCACTCCTTCCACTAGGCCTCCACTGACCACACCACTGCTGCCCGTGTACCCCTGGAACCAATTTAAAATTGCCTACAGCCAGCCCAATTTTTTTATTTTAGGCCTTCGATGCCTGTCTGCGGTCCATTCTTTCAACTACAACTACACTGACCAGGTCACTGCTGCCCGTGTACCCCTGGAACCAATTTAAAATTGCCTACAGCCATGTGTTATTATTTTAGGCCTTCGATGCCTGTCTGCGGTCACTCCTTCCACTAGGCCTCCACTGACCACACCACTGCTGCCCGTGTACCCCTGGAACCAATTTAAAATTGCCTACAGCCAGCCCAATTTTTTTATTTTAGGCCTTCGATGCCTGTCTGCGGTCCATTCTTTCAACTACTACTACACTGACCAGGTCACTGCTGCCCGTGTACCCCTGGAACCAATTTAAAATTGCCTACAGCCATGTGTTATTATTTTAGGCCTTCGATGCCTGTCTGCGGTCACTCCTTCCACTAGGCCTCCACTGACCACACCACTGCTGTCCGTGTACCCCTGGAACCAATTTAAAATTGCCTACAGCCAGCCCCATTTTTTTATTTTAGGCCTTCGATGCCTGTCTGCGGTCCATTCTTTCAACTACTACTACACTGACCAGGTCACTGCTGCCCGTGTACCCCTGGAACCAATTTAAAATTGCCTACAGCCAGCCCAATTTTTTTATTTTAGGCCTTCGATGCCTGTCTGCGGTCCATTCTTTCAACTACTACTACGCTGACCAGGTCACTGCTGCCCGTCTACCCCTGGAACCAATTTAAAATTGCCTACAGCCATGTGTTATTATTTTAGGCCTTCGATGCCTGTCTGCGGTCACTCCTTCCACTAGGCCTCCACTGACCACACCACTGCTGTCCGTGTACCCCTGGAACCAATTTAAAATTGCCTACAGCCATGTGTTTTTATTTTAGGCCTTCGATGCCTGTCTGCGGTCCATTCTTTCAACTACTACTACACTGACCAGGTCACTGCTGCCCGTGTACCCCTGGAACCAATTTAAAAGTGCCTACAGCCAGCCCAAGTTTGTTATGTTAGGCCTTGGAAGCCTGTCTGCGGTCACTCCTTCCACTAGACTTCCACTGACCAGACCACTGCTGCCCGTGTACCCCTGGAACCAATTTAAAAGTGCCTACAGCCAGCCCAAGTTTGTTATGTTAGGCCTTGGAAGCCTGTCTGCGGTCACTCCTTCCACTAGGCCTCCACTGACCACACCACTGCTGTCCGTGTACCCCTGGAACCAATTTAAAATTGCCTACAGCCATGTGTTATTATTTTAGGCCTTCGATGCCTGTCTGCGGTCACTCCTTCCACTAGGCCTCCACTGACCACACCACTGCTGTCCGTGTACCCCTGGAACCAATTTAAAATTGCCTACAGCCAGCCCAATTTTTTTATTTTAGGCCTTCGATGCCTGTCTGCGGTCCATTCTTTCAACTACTACTACACTGACCAGGTCACTGCTGCCCGTGTACCCCTGGAACCAATTTAAAATTGCCTACAGCCATGTGTTATTATTTTAGGCCTTCGATGCCTGTCTGCGGTCACTCCTTCCACTAGGCCTCCACTGACCACACCACTGCTGCCCGTGTACCCCTGGAACCAATTTAAAATTGCCTACAGCCAGCCCAATTTTTTTATTTTAGGCCTTCGATGCCTGTCTGCGGTCCATTCTTTCAACTACTACTACACTGACCAGGTCACTGCTGCCCGTGTACCCCTGGAACCAATTTAAAATTGCCTACAGCCATGTGTTATTATTTTAGGCCTTCGATGCCTGTCTGCGGTCACTCCTTCCACTAGGCCTCCACTGACCACACCACTGCTGTCCGTGTACCCCTGGAACCAATTTAAAATTGCCTACAGCCATGTGTTTTTATTTTAGGCCTTCGATGCCTGTCTGCGGTCCATTCTTTCAACTACTACTACACTGACCAGGGCACTGCTGGCCGTGTACCCCTGGAACCAACATCAGAAAATATAAAAATAAGTATTTTGCTTATAAAAAAGAAAATACTGGTGAGATATCAAATGCAGACATTTTAACATTAAAAACAAACACACAACTAAAATCTGGTACAGTACTAAAAATGGCCACCAGCTACAATTACTTTCTCCTGCAAGTAGTTAACTGAAAGTTTTTTTAAATTGAAAACACACATATGGCATCCACCGAGTGTTGTCCTGTCGCGTCTTCTTTATATTATTGCCGAGAAGATGCAAAATAATGAAAATAATAAAATCATTAATTACCAAAATAATAGAGAAAGTCAACACCACATTGCAAATAAACATTCATTCCAAATAAAGAAGCAGGGCGCGTCCGAGGGTGAGTATATACCTAATAAGAATCTAATCACCCTCGGACGCGCAATGCTTATTTCCAACAGCCTTCCTTCCTAAGAATCAGCCCTTCCGTCGTGTAGAGAGACGTTGTGTTACACTCCAAGGTGTTCCCCAGGTTGCCTTTCCTGAGCTTCGATCTTCCGGCTCTCGTTTAGTAGTTCTTGGAAACTACACTGCATTAGGCCTTCAAATTGGGTATGGGGTGTAGAGAGAGGGTGTGTTACACTCCAAGGTGTTCCCCAGGTTGCCTTTCCTGAGCTTCGATATTCCGGCTCTCGTTTAGTAGTTGTTGGAAACTACACTGCATTAGGCCTTCAAATTGGGTATGGGGTGTAGAGAGAGGGTGTGTTACACTCCAAGGTGTTCCCCAGGTTGCCTTTCCTGAGCTTCGAAATTCCGGCTCTCGTTTAGTAGTTGTTGGAAACTACACTGCATTAGGCCTACAAATTTGGTATGGGGGAAACATTGGCGCATCTGCGGTCCCTCCTTCCTCTAGGCCTCCACTGACCTGTCTACTGCTGCCCGTGTTCCCCTGGAACCAATTTTAAATTGCCTACAGGCAGCCCAATTTATTATGTTAGGGCTTCGAAGCCTGTCTGCGGTCCCTCCTTCCACTAGGCCTCCACTGACCTGTCTACTGCTGCCCGTGTACCCCTTGAACCAACATCATAAAATAAAAAAAAAAGGATTTTGCTTATAAAAAAGAAAATACTGGTGAGATATCAAATGCAGACATTTTGACATTAAAAACAAACAAACAGCTAAAATCTGGTACAGTACTAAAAATGGCCACCAGCTACAATTACTTTCTCCTGCAAGTAGTTAACTGAAAGGTTTTTTAAATTGAAAACACACATATGGCATCCACCGAGTGTTGTCCTGTCGCGTCTTCTTTATATTATTGCCGATAAGATGCAAAATAATGAAAATAATAAAATCATTAATTACCAAAATAATAGAGAAAGTCAACACCACATTGCAAATAAACATTCATTCCAAATAAAGAAGCAGGGCGCGTCCGAGGGTGAGTATATACCTAATAAGAATCTAATCACCCTCGGACGCGCAATGCTTATTTCCAACAGCCTTCCTTCCTAAGAATCATCCCTTCCGTGGTGTAGAGAGACGTTGTGTTACACTCCAAGGTGTTCCCCAGGTTGCCTTTCCTGAGCTTCGATCTACCGGCTCTCGTTTAGTAGTTGTTGGAAACTACGCTGCATTAGGCCTTCAAATTGGGTATGGGGTGTAGAGAGATGGTGTGTTCCACTCCAAGGTGTTCCCCAGGTTGCCTTTCCTGAGCTTCGATCTTCCGGCTCTCGTTTAGTAGTTCTTGGAAACTACACTGCATTAGGCCTTCAAATTGGGTATGGGGTGTAGAGAGAGGGTGTGTTACACTCCAAGGTGTTCCCCAGGTTGCCTTTCCTGAGCTTCGATATTCCGGCTCTCGTTTAGTAGTTGTCGGAAACTACGCTGCATTAGGCCTACAAATTGGGTATGGGGTGTAGAGAGAGGGTGTGTTACACTCCAAGGTGTTCCCCAGGTTGCCTTTCCTGAGCTTCGATATTCCGGCTCTCGTTTAGTAGTTGTCGGAAACTACGCTGCATTAGGCCTACAAATTGGGTATGGGGTGTAGAGAGAGGGTTTGTTACACTCCAAGGTGTTCCCCAGGTTGCCTTTCCTGAGCTTCGATCTTCCGGCTCTCGTTTAGTAGTTGTTGGAAACTACGCTGCATTAGGCCTTCAAATTGGGTATGGGGTGTAGCGAGAGGGTGTGTTACACTCCAAGGTGTTCCCCAGGTTGCCTTTCCTGAGCTTCGATCTTCCGGCTCTCGTTTAGTAGTTCTTGGAAACTACACTGCATTAGACCTTCAAATTGGGTATGGGGTGTAGAGAGAGGGTGTGTTACACTCTAAGGTGTTCCCCAGGTTTCCTTGCCATTGCTTCGGTCTTCCGACTCTCGTTTAGTAGTTGTAGAAAAGTACACTGCATTAGGCCATACAAAATGGGTATGGGGTGGAGAGAGATGGTGTGTTACACTCCAAGGTGTTCCCCAGGTTGCCTTTCCTGAGCTTCTATCTTCAGGCTCTCATTAAATTGTGGTTAAATGGAACAACTGCATTTGGCGTACTAGTTGGTTTGGGGCCTACTATCGGTGTCTGCCACTCCTTGCTGTTCTCCTCCACTGAACAAAGCTGTGCCGCCTGTTTACTACGGTTGCCAATTTTGAACTGCATTTCGACTACTTACTGATTTGGCCCTACTCTCTGTGTCAGCCTCTCATTCCAGTTGTCCTCCACTGCAATGCCCCCTGGTTATTCCTGTGTTACCAATTTTGAACTGCATTTAGCCCACTTTCTTCTTTGGGCCTATATCTGTGTTTCCACTTCATCGTGCCCATTGCCCAGCCAGTGATAGATGAGTCTGCTGGTACATTGACCCATAACGCAACATTCCCCGTGCACGCTACACAACAACATTGTGACCCTGCTGAAAGTCAGGTTGCTCTTCCCGCATACCATACCACCTTACACGGGGACAAAGAGGAAGGTGCAGATGAAAGTGCAGGTTCCTTCATCAGGTGGGGGGAGGAATACTAGTTGGCGACGTCACTGGCACAGGGCCTCTCATAGTACGCAAAAGTGTTGCTGCCGGTGGGAGGCGCCCCCGCCGTGCAAACACACCGCTGTACTTTGAGGGGCCCTGTGCCAGTGCCAATGCCAACGAGTGGGCCCCCCCTGCTTGCTCAGGTTCACAGCACTTGCAAAGTTGAAATACTTACCTCTCCCTGCTCCACTGCCGTGACGTGGTCCAGATTTCCTGGGCCCACTAATTACTTGAACCAGCCCTACCCCCCACAACTTTAGCCAAATGACCCCCAATTTCAAATGCCTTCCAATTATTATAAGGTAAATTACGCTTGACAAGCTTCATTAAGAAGAATGGATGGTTTTGACATTAAAATGGGCACTCTAGGTGTTTTCCTGGCCCCCACTCACTGCCGACTATGCTGCCCCATTGACTTGCATTGGGTTTCGTGTTTCGGTCGATCCCGACTTTACGTCATAATCGGCCGATTTCACTCGACCCGACTTTGGACATAGTCGGGTTTCGCAAAACCCGGCTCGACTCTAAAAAGGTCAAGGTCGCTCAACTCTATCTAGACACCATTAATAGTCAGGATATTAGGGAGATACTCAATCTTAAATATACTCCTTAAAATCTTTTGCGATTGTATATGAAATTATTTATCAACAGCACTTTTTATTTAATTTTTGGTGTGTTTAGTGGTGGCTTTTTTTTTATAGGGATACCTTGTCAGGGTCTCCTGAAGTCAGCCTACATTGAGCGGGGGTGCCATATCGTATCCCAGGGTGCCAACCTCCGCTGTTAGGAAGGGACTCCATTAGGGAAAGGCACCTCTATCTTCCCTAGTCCATTTCCTTGTTATTATCTAATACATATATTCTGTATGGCTATATAGGCTTGACTACTAATTGTTGGACCATACTCTTAAGTACCCTACCAATTTTTGTGTGTGGTTTTTTCTTTGAGATTTTAATCATTATAATTAAAAGTTATTGTTTTAGGTCTTTTCGTTTTTTGGATTTCTAAATTCATATAGACCTTATGATATTTTTTGTGGTTTTTTAGTTTATATTATTCAGTAGACCCAGGGACATGGACATGTTCATATGAGTCTGAATGTTAACTCTTGCTATAGTTTGAATTGATGTTTGTTGATTTGTTGAAAGGTTACTGATGACCTATTCTATCAATCCTTGCAGATTATTGTTCTGCTATCCTTGAGGACAAAGGTGCAGGTTAATTGAACAATCAATGTTTGCCAATTTGGTGAATAACTGCTCACTACCTATTGTATCAGTTCATGCAGCTTGTTGTTCTGCAAACATTGAAGGACAGAATATGCAGATTAATTGAACACTCAAACAATCAGACCTCCTCCCAAACCTGTGGATATTGGCCTAAAGGGTGTAAAAAAAGAAACCTCTCTCCTTCTACAGACAGACTCTATAGAACAGCAGTCAAGGCACCATGGACCCAACTAAAGGAATACAGATTTGATCCTCTGCCCATTACTGACCACACAAAGATGTTTGGACAACCCATGTTAGAACAATCAGGGCATATGGCCACTTACCTCCATTGACCGTCAGCTTGCTGTTACCTTGTTTCTGTGGGTGCCCACCAAAAGCGTGTGCTAATGGTTGAAGTTGTTGGCCCTGAAAGCCCTGAAGTCGCAGATGTTCTAATTCCCAGGGAGTCAGCGGAAGGGTGAGACTCTGTCCTTTGAACCATCCTATTTATTTGGTGGGACTGTACTATATGTCATTGACTGTTGATGATTCAATAAAGTATCACTCGATTAGGTTACCCTCACCCTGCGTTGTCTGAGTAGTATTCTGCCTACGGGAAAGGAGTACAGGCATTCAGTGCAGTAAGCCCTGGTCCATGCGGTCTTTTTAAAGACAGCCAAATCAGTGGAAGAGAGCACCCACTGACCTTCATATCTTACTTACATAATCTTCTGAGATGCTTTAGACTTGACTTTGCCGAGTTTTAGGAGACTTTTGGGCTTTTGGACATGAAGATCTTTCCCCTAACTGGAGGCCTTTGAGACATACAGTATTCCAGTCACATCACCACCAGCATACAACCAAATTATCAGGCCAATTGGACCTTTTACCTTGTGTCATGGCTCTGGATGGGAATTCCTTTCCTGTCCTGGGCTGTATGGAGTTAACTTTGCTGGCCTCCTTTTGGTTTGGGGAGGGCTATATTAACCCGCTCTCCTGTGGGGGGTTGTCAGTGATAGTTCTGTCCTCAGCTGAGCAGCCGATCTTGCTATACCTGTGTATACCATTTGTTCCCGTGTGGTTGTCTAGTGTATGATCCGGCTTGTCCCTCATTTTGTGTCTTTGCTCTGATTCTGTACCTATGCTATTTCTCTGGTTCTGATCTCTGGCTTGCTCTCTGGCTGCTCTCCTTGTCTGTGCCCTTGGTTACTGCATTCCTGTCTGGCTTTTCTGACTTCGTGTTGTATTTGACCATTCTTCAGTTTGTGCCATTGGATACTGTGTTGCCCTCTGGCTATTGTACCTGGCTTGTCTGACCTCTCTCTCTCTCCCTTGCAAGGAGCTTTGCTCCTTCTCCAGCCACTTCCCCTGTGATCACATGTCTCAGGTCCTGTTAGTGCAGCTCGCTCTCTGCAGCAGCTATACACTTCTATTAGTTACTGCTGTCTCCCCATTCACTCCCAATAGCGTTCATTCCCTGGACACAATCTTTGTGTCCATCACAACACACACCGTGTGTCATTACACCTTCACCTTAAATGTCCCTTCTCTATCTTCTTGCACTCCACAAATCTTTTGGATGCACCTCCAAGTTTTTACTTTATTTTGATAACTCCATACAGTATGTTGAGACACTGATGTGGGGAAATAATAGTTTCCTTATACAATCCTTAAGGTACCTTCACACATAACGATATTGTTAACGATATCGTTGCTATTTGTGACGTAGCAACGATATCGTTAATGAAATCGTTATGTGTGACAGCGACCAACGATCAGGCCCCTGCTGGGAGATCGTTGGTCGCTGAATAAAGTCCAGAACTTTATTTCGTCGCTGGACTCCCTGCTGACATCGCTGGATCGGCGTGTGTGACACCGATCCAGCGATGTCTTCACTGGTAACCAGGGTAAACATCGGGTAACTAAGCGCAGGGCCGCGCTTAGTAACCCGATGTTTACCCTGGTTACCATGCTAAAAGTAAAAAAAAACAAACACTAGATACTTACCTAACGCTGTCTGTCCTCCAGCGCTGCGCTTTGCACTCCTCCTGTACTGGCTGTGAGCCGAAAAGCAGAGCGGTGACGTCACCGCTCTGCTTTCCGGCTCCCAGCCAGTACAGGAGGAGATCAGAGAAGCAGAGCGCAGCGCTGGAGGACAGACAGCGTTAGGTAAGTATCTAGTGTTTGTTTTTTTTTACTTTTAGCATGGTAACCAGGGTAAACATCGGGTTACTAAGCGCGGCCCTGCGCTTAGTTACCCGATGTTTACCCTGGTTACCGGCATCGTTGGTCGCTGGAGAGCGGTCTGTGTGACAGCTCTCCAGCGACCAAACAGCGACGCTGCAGCGATCCGGATCGTTGTCGGTATCGCTGCAGCGTCGCTTAATGTGAAGGGGCCTTTAGACTTCTGCACTTCCTTTTTAATTTTTAAACACTTTGAATTTATGACATTTGCCATTTGTTTTGCATAAGTAATTAATCATTTTAGCATACTATAGTATACCAAAATGGCCACCATCTTGATATACTGAGAGAAAAATGTCTTAGAATGTTAATAGGACAGGTGCATGTGAACATTTGTAAATGGAAGCTTTGCTGCTGACCTGGGGATAAGGCTACTTTCACACTAGCATCATACGTCGCACGTCGCAATGCGTCGTTTTGCTGAAAAACGCATCCTGCAAAGGTGCCTGCAGGATGCATTTTTTCTCCATAGACTTTCATTAGCGACGCATTGCCACATGTCGCATCCGTCGTGCGACGGATGCGTTGTGTTTTTTAGCAGTCCGTTGGGACAAAAAAACATTCCATGCAACGTTTTTTGGTCCGTCAGTTCTGCTTTTTTCCGACCGCGCATGCGCCCCCTCCTCCCCGGACCTTACAATGGGGCAGCGGATGTGTTGTAAAACTGCATCCGCTGCCCCCGTTGTGATTTTATTTCACAGTATGCGTCGGTACGTCGGCCCGACGCACTGCGACGGGCCCGTACCGATGCTAGTGTGAAAGTAGCCTTACCTGTACCTTGTAGAGTGAATCTGTCTCTAGGTCACAGCAGCTGCTCCCCTTTCAGAAAGATGGGTGGGCAGGAGTGCCAGCAG
This sequence comes from Ranitomeya imitator, assembly GCF_032444005.1. NCBI lineage: Eukaryota > Metazoa > Chordata > Amphibia > Anura > Dendrobatidae > Ranitomeya > Ranitomeya imitator. Next base: position 954,310,424 of record NC_091282.1, on the reverse strand, counting down.
CCTCTTTTTACCTCAGCACCCCATGTAATTCTCCTTGGCACTTAGGTTGACATCCTTCTCTGCAGAACATGTGTGAATGTGCAGAGCAGGCTGTTAATTAAAGTGACAGGAAGGAAGTGATAATAGCCACAGTCAATATGTAATGAGGAGTGACTCTATCTGCTCTCTCTACTTCCACTTCTGACTAAAAGAGAGCAGCATCAATGAGGATATAAGTTCACATTTTCCCCTGTAGTCGCTGATCCAATAACTGTATTTACCTGCACACTCACCCTATATCTGCAGAAAAACAGCGTTTTTGGACATGACAGTTTCCCTTTAAATATAATTTGCTTCTATTATAAAACCCACTTTAAAGAGAATCTGTCAGCACTAGTGTTGAGCGATACCTTCCGATATCGGAAAGTATCGGTATCGGTTTGGATCGGCCGATATTCAAAAAATATCGGATATCGCCGATACCGATACCCGATCCCAATGCAAGTCAATGGGACCAAAATATCGGAATTAAAATAAACCCTTTCTTTCCTTGTAGGTTCATTCTACATGAAGGAAAACAACTAAGAATAATGCCGGATGTATTTGGGGAGGTGGCGGAGACATTAAAGTCATAGAGGTTTATCCCAATCAAATAGAATAGCATGTTTTTTGTTTTTTTTTAAGACGTTCGGAGTGACAAAGATATTGACTATGTAAATTTTTTTTTTATTTTGTCAGATATTGATGTTTCACTATTCCACGCCCTTCCCCTTCTTTTTTTTCTTTTTTTTTTTCTTTTCCCACACTTTCATCTTCATCATCATCAGCATCTTTGACATCAACTTCTTCACCTTATTCATCTTCTTCTTCATCTTCTACCTATTTTTTTTTTTTTATTACATTCTTCATATTCATTTTATTCAACTATTATTATTCTTCTTATTCTACATATTCTTTTTATTCCACTGTTATTATTCTTCCTATTCTACTTCTTCATCATATTCTCATTTGTGACAGGCATTCCCGTAGTTGTTATCTATAAAAGTTTGAAGATTACACCTTCCGTTCTGCCAGTCACAAAAGTTACATTTGTCCGCGTTCAGTTTGGCCTGCAGCATCAGGCTTTATCCAGGGGCACCACGAGGAGGAACGGACTCACCCCCATACACTGCTTAGTCTTCTTCTGCATATAATTTAGATAATATCTTTTGCTCTGATATTAAGTCTTATGCTTAATGTTCTTCTGCTCTTTGTTCTGCAGCCTCTTGTTCTTCTGCTTCTCGGTCTTCCATGTTGTCGTCTCCAGGGTCGTCGTCTCCAGTGTCGTCATCTCCGCCGTCGTCGTCGTCGTCATCGGGGTGGTCTTCAGTGTCGTCGTCATCGTGGTGGTCTTCCGGGTCGTCGACGTTAGGGTCTTCAACTTGGAAATGTAGCAGAAGGTACAAGAAGGCTGAGAAAATGCCAAGAACCAGCTGATGGAACTGGAACTCGGATGGCTACCCGAAGGTTCAAGAGCCTATGGAACTACCGAGGACCAGCTGACGTTACTGGAACCCGGTTACTAAGCAGGAGGTACCCGTGCTAAAAAGCACTACCAAGGACCGCCTGACGTTGACGGAACTCGGATACCCAGAAGGAGGCACCTAAGCCAAAGGCTCTGCCCGGAACCAGCTGACGTTACTGGAACCAGGATGGGGAGCAGAAGGTACAAGAGCAAAAGACACTGCCGAGAACCAGCTGACGGTACTGGAACCCGGATGGGTAGCCGAAGGTCCAAGAGCCAATGGAACTACCGAGGACCAGCTGACGTTACTGGAACCCGGTTACTAAGCAGGAGGTACCCGTGCCTGAAAGCACTACCAAGGACCACCTGACGTTGGTGGAACTTGGATACCCAGAAGGAGGCACCTAAGCCAAAGGCTCTGCCCGGAACCAGCTGACGGTACTGGAACCAGGATGGGGAGCAGAAGGTACAAGAGCAAAAGACACTGCCGAGAACCAGCTGACGGTGCTGGAACCAGGTGGTGGACCCGAAGGCCCACAGGAGAGGAGAGAACAGCTAGGCCGCGAGGCAGCCGCAGTTACCGAACCCCAACAGTCCTACAGGGGGAGCTGGGCCTACTGGCACTACAGAACCAGCCTTGACTACCAGTTCACGCAGCCCACATAGGAAGCTCCTAAACTGGAGGCACCCTGGAGTTGGCTAACCCGACCGCACCACGACGAGGCAAGCATAGGTGTCTCAGTGAGCTTGACACAACCCGGAAACAGCTGACGGTGCTGAAACCAGGCTTGGCACGAGGGAGTACCTGTGACAAAAACACTGCCGAGAACCAGCTGGCGGTGCTGGAACCCGGATGCGTTGCCCCAGTGTGCAAGAGCCAATGGCACGACCGAGGACCAGCTGACGGTGCTGGAACCCGGTTACTAAGCTGTAGGTGCCCGCGCTTAAAAGCACTACCAAGGACCGCCTGGCGTTGGCGGAACTCGGATACCCAGGAGGAGGCACCTAAGCCAAAGGCTCGGCCCGGAACCAGCTGACGGTGCTGGAACCAGGTGGTGGACCCGAAGGTCCACAGGAGAGGAGAGAACAGCTAGGCCGCGAGGCAGCCGCAGTTACCGAACCCCAACAGTCCTACAGGGGGAGCTGGGCCTACTGGCACTACAGAACCAGCCTTGACTACCAGTTCACGCAGCCCACATAGGAAGCTCCTAAACTGGAGGCACCCTGGAGTTGGCTAACCCGACCGCACCACGACGAGGCAAGCATAGGTGTCTCAGTGAAGTTGACACAACCCGGAAACAGCTGACGGTGCTGAAACCAGGCTTGGCACGAGGGAGTACCTGTGACAAGAACACTGCCGAGAACCAGCTGGCGGTGCTGGAACCCGGATGCGTTGCCCCAGTGTGCAAGAGCCAATGGCACGACCGAGGACCAGCTGACGGTGCTGGAACCCGGTTACTAAGCTGTAGGTGCCCGCGCTTAAAAGCACTACCAAGGACCGCCTGGCGTTGGCGGAACTCGGATACCCAGGAGGAGGCACCTAAGCCAAAGGCTCGGCCCGGAACCAGCTGACGGTGCTGGAACCAGGTGGTGGACCCGAAGGTCCACAGGAGAGGAGAGAACAGCTAGGCCGCGAGGCAGCCGCAGTTACCGAACCCCAACAGTCCTACAGGGGGAGCTGGGCCTACTGGCACTACAGAACCAGCCTTGACTACCAGTTCACGCAGCCCACATAGGAAGCTCCTAAACTGGAGGCACCCTGGAGTTGGCTAACCCGACCGCACCACGACGAGGCAAGCATAGGTGTCTCAGTGAAGTTGACACAACCCGGAAACAGCTGACGGTGCTGAAACCAGGCTTGGCACGAGGGAGTACCTGTGACAAGAACACTGCCGAGAACCAGCTGGCGGTGCTGGAACCCGGATGCGTTGCCCCAGTGTGCAAGAGCCAATGGCACGACCGAGGACCAGCTGACGGTGCTGGAACCCGGTTACTAAGCTGTAGGTGCCCGCGCTTAAAAGCACTACCAAGGACCGCCTGGCGTTGGCGGAACTCGGATACCCAGGAGGAGGCACCTAAGCCAAAGGCTCGGCCCGGAACCAGCTGACGGTGCTGGAACCAGGTGGTGGACCCGAAGGTCCACAGGAGAGGAGAGAACAGCTAGGCCGCGAGGCAGCCGCAGTTACCGAACCCCAACAGTCCTACAGGGGGAGCTGGGCCTACTGGCACTACAGAACCAGCCTTGACTACCAGTTCACGCAGCCCACATAGGAAGCTCCTAAACTGGAGGCACCCTGGAGTTGGCTAACCCGACCGCACCACGACGAGGCAAGCATAGGTGTCTCAGTGAAGTTGACACAACCCGGAAACAGCTGACGGTGCTGAAACCAGGCTTGGCACGAGGGAGTACCTGTGACAAGAACACTGCCGAGAACCAGCTGGCGGTGCTGGAACCCGGATGCGTTGCCCCAGTGTGCAAGAGCCAATGGCACGACCGAGGACCAGCTGACGGTGCTGGAACCCGGTTACTAAGCTGTAGGTGCCCGCGCTTAAAAGCACTACCAAGGACCGCCTGGCGTTGGCGGAACTCGGATACCCAGGAGGAGGCACCTAAGCCAAAGGCTCGGCCCGGAACCAGCTGACGGTGCTGGAACCAGGTGGTGGACCCGAAGGTCCACAGGAGAGGAGAGAACAGCTAGGCCGCGAGGCAGCCGCAGTTACCGAACCCCAACAGTCCTACAGGGGGAGCTGGGCCTACTGGCACTACAGAACCAGCCTTGACTACCAGTTCACGCAGCCCACATAGGAAGCTCCTAAACTGGAGGCACCCTGGAGTTGGCTAACCCGACCGCACCACGACGAGGCAAGCATAGGTGTCTCAGTGAAGTTGACACAACCCAGAAACAGCTGACGGTGCTGAAACCAGGCTTGGCACGAGGGAGTACCTGTGACAAGAACACTGCCGAGAACCAGCTGGCGGTGCTGGAACCCGGATGCGTTGCCCCAGTGTGCAAGAGCCAATGGCACGACCGAGGACCAGCTGACGGTGCTGGAACCCGGTTACTAAGCTGTAGGTGCCCGCGCTTAAAAGCACTACCAAGGACCGCCTGGCGTTGGCGGAACTCGGATACCCAGGAGGAGGCACCTAAGCCAAAGGCTCGGCCCGGAACCAGCTGACGGTGCTGGAACCAGGTGGTGGACCCGAAGGTCCACAGGAGAGGAGAGAACAGCTAGGCCGCGAGGCAGCCGCAGTTACCGAACCCCAACAGTCCTACAGGGGGAGCTGGGCCTACTGGCACTACAGAACCAGCCTTGACTACCAGTTCACGCAGCCCACATAGGAAGCTCCTAAACTGGAGGCACCCTGGAGTTGGCTAACCCGACCGCACCACGACGAGGCAAGCATAGGTGTCTCAGTGAAGTTGACACAACCCGGAAACAGCTGACGGTGCTGAAACCAGGCTTGGCACGAGGGAGTACCTGTGACAAGAACACTGCCGAGAACCAGCTGGCGGTGCTGGAACCCGGATGCGTTGCCCCAGTGTGCAAGAGCCAATGGCACGACCGAGGACCAGCTGACGGTGCTGGAACCCGGTTACTAAGCTGTAGGTGCCCGCGCTTAAAAGCACTACCAAGGACCGCCTGGCGTTGGCGGAACTCGGATACCCAGGAGGAGGCACCTAAGCCAAAGGCTCGGCCCGGAACCAGCTGACGGTGCTGGAACCAGGTGGTGGACCCGAAGGTCCACAGGAGAGGAGAGAACAGCTAGGCCGCGAGGCAGCCGCAGTTACCGAACCCCAACAGTCCTACAGGGGGAGCTGGGCCTACTGGCACTACAGAACCAGCCTTGACTACCAGTTCACGCAGCCCACATAGGAAGCTCCTAAACTGGAGGCACCCTGGAGTTGGCTAACCCGACCGCACCACGACGAGGCAAGCATAGGTGTCTCAGTGAAGTTGACACAACCCGGAAACAGCTGACGGTGCTGAAACCAGGCTTGGCACGAGGGAGTACCTGTGACAAGAACACTGCCGAGAACCAGCTGGCGGTGCTGGAACCCGGATGCGTTGCCCCAGTGTGCAAGAGCCAATGGCACGACCGAGGACCAGCTGACGGTGCTGGAACCCGGTTACTAAGCTGTAGGTGCCCGCGCTTAAAAGCACTACCAAGGACCGCCTGGCGTTGGCGGAACTCGGATACCCAGGAGGAGGCACCTAAGCCAAAGGCTCGGCCCGGAACCAGCTGACGGTGCTGGAACCAGGTGGTGGACCCGAAGGTCCACAGGAGAGGAGAGAACAGCTAGGCCGCGAGGCAGCCGCAGTTACCGAACCCCAACAGTCCTACAGGGGGAGCTGGGCCTACTGGCACTACAGAACCAGCCTTGACTACCAGTTCACGCAGCCCACATAGGAAGCTCCTAAACTGGAGGCACCCTGGAGTTGGCTAACCCGACCGCACCACGACGAGGCAAGCATAGGTGTCTCAGTGAAGTTGACACAACCCGGAAACAGCTGACGGTGCTGAAACCAGGCTTGGCACGAGGGAGTACCTGTGACAAGAACACTGCCGAGAACCAGCTGGCGGTGCTGGAACCCGGATGCGTTGCCCCAGTGTGCAAGAGCCAATGGCACGACCGAGGACCAGCTGACGGTGCTGGAACCCGGTTACTAAGCTGTAGGTGCCCGCGCTTAAAAGCACTACCAAGGACCGCCTGGCGTTGGCGGAACTCGGATACCCAGGAGGAGGCACCTAAGCCAAAGGCTCGGCCCGGAACCAGCTGACGGTGCTGGAACCAGGTGGTGGACCCGAAGGTCCACAGGAGAGGAGAGAACAGCTAGGCCGCGAGGCAGCCGCAGTTACCGAACCCCAACAGTCCTACAGGGGGAGCTGGGCCTACTGGCACTACAGAACCAGCCTTGACTACCAGTTCACGCAGCCCACATAGGAAGCTCCTAAACTGGAGGCACCCTGGAGTTGGCTAACCCGACCGCACCACGACGAGGCAAGCATAGGTGTCTCAGTGAAGTTGACACAACCCGGAAACAGCTGACGGTGCTGAAACCAGGCTTGGCACGAGGGAGTACCTGTGACAAGAACACTGCCGAGAACCAGCTGGCGGTGCTGGAACCCGGATGCGTTGCCCCAGTGTGCAAGAGCCAATGGCACGACCGAGGACCAGCTGACGGTGCTGGAACCCGGTTACTAAGCTGTAGGTGCCCGCGCTTAAAAGCACTACCAAGGACCGCCTGGCGTTGGCGGAACTCGGATACCCAGGAGGAGGCACCTAAGCCAAAGGCTCGGCCCGGAACCAGCTGACGGTGCTGGAACCAGGTGGTGGACCCGAAGGTCCACAGGAGAGGAGAGAACAGCTAGGCCGCGAGGCAGCCGCAGTTACCGAACCCCAACAGTCCTACAGGGGGAGCTGGGCCTACTGGCACTACAGAACCAGCCTTGACTACCAGTTCACGCAGCCCACATAGGAAGCTCCTAAACTGGAGGCACCCTGGAGTTGGCTAACCCGACCGCACCACGACGAGGCAAGCATAGGTGTCTCAGTGAGCTTGACACAACCCGGAAACAGCTGACGGTGCTGAAACCAGGCTTGGCACGAGGGAGTACCTGTGACAAAAACACTGCCGAGAACCAGCTGGCGGTGCTGGAACCCGGATGCGTTGCCTTGCCTATTAAAGATTGTCTTCCTAGAGCCCCAACTAGCGGTGTTGGAGCAAAGGGTAAGCAGGGGGAGATGAGTGTAGGCCGAAGCCTGCACTGGAGGCAGCTTTGTGTCTGCGTTGCGTTTGCAGGACACTTTGCCGGCTACACACTGGGGGAACAGCTGGCGTTGCTGAACCCCACTAACACAATGGCGTGTGTTTTTCTCTGTGCAGCTAGCACTTGCGGGCAAAAACTAGCGATGTTAGAGCCCGTGTTGAAGCAGGAGGAGGAGGAGAGGAGCAGAGTGTAGGCCGAAGCTTAGTTGAACCAATTTCAAAGGAAACCTTTAACCCCCCCCTCAGGTGTTACAAAGTACAAGAGACACACCTTGTGCAGTATTAATGCTGCACAAGTGAAAGGTTGCTCTATTAATTTGTCTACTTGCACACGCTGAATGAAAGACATACACAATTTACCCCATTCTACAGTCAAACTGTAGTGGATGCGTGACTTGGTTTTTTGATGAGACGCAGCACAGGTGTCCAAAATAACGCCTTGGTGCTTGGAGCAGCTTCCTGAGCATTGTTATTTGCTGTACAGGAGTCTGCGCTCTTGTGTTATCCCTTGGCAATGCCCTGTTAGCGCTGCCCATCTTATGACATCATTTCATGTTGGCCGGTGCGGTTAACGATGGCCATAAATCCCAGACCCACAGTGTCTTTTCATAAAGCCACACTGCGGTGCTGGGATTCGTGGCCTTGAGCAGTAAATATTTTGGCCGCTCACACACGTCCTTACACCTGCTTCAGACTGGGCGGCCTCTGCTGATCCCTTCTTGCATGCCGCGGCCATGAGGCTGCACAGTCTGAAGAAGGCTGAAGGAGATGAGTTAAGACAGGCGAAGATATGCACTGCTCGTGCCCATCAATCACACCCTCGCAGTCAAAATAATTAAGACAACGAGGAGCATTTTATTCAGGCAGGGCGGACGAACAGGCGCAAGTAGCCAACCAATGATGTCAGAAGACGGGAAGCGCTACCAAGGGGGGTGCTGCGTATCATTAGAAAGGAAAGTCACACCTCAGGGACAGTGGAATGGTCTCAAAGAGACACATTTTGTACGTGTTGAGTTCCACGTGGGCAAGGAGAAAACATCAGCCACCTTGTACAAATGCAGCAGTACTGCTGTACAAGGTGGCTGTTATACATAGAAACACCTGGGGGTGGGGGCCAGGCTCCCTTCAATTTCAGTTCATGTGCCTGCGTGGCGTTTGCAGGTCACGTTGCAAGCTGCACAGCAGGGGAACAGCTGGCGGTGCTGAACCCCACTAACACATTGGCTGGTGTTTTTCTCTGTGCAGCTAGCATTTCCGGGCAAAAACTAGCGGTGTTTGAGCCCAGGGTCAGCAGGAGGAGGAGGAGAGGAGCAAAGTGTAGGCCGAAGCCTGCACTGGTGGCAGCTTTTGGTCGGTTGTGCCAGCGTGGCTTGTGCTGGACACGATGCCGGCTACACAGCGGGGGAACAGCTGGCGTTGCTGAACCCCACTAACACATTGGCTGGTGTTTTTCTCTGTGCAGCTAGCATTTCCGGGCAAAAACTAGCGGTGTTTGAGCCCAGGGTCAGCAGGAGGAGGAGGAGAGGAGCAAAGTGTAGGCCGAAGCCTGCACTGGTGGCAGCTTTTGGTCGGTTGTGCCAGCGTGGCTTGTGCTGGACACGATGCCGGCTACACAGCGGGGGAACAGCTGGCGTTGCTGAACCCCACTAACACATTGGCTGGTGTTTTTCTCTGTGCAGCTAGCATTTCCGGGCAAAAACTAGCGGTGTTTGAGCCCAGGGTCAGCAGGAGGAGGAGGAGAGGAGCAAAGTGTAGGCCGAAGCCTGCACTGGTGGCAGCTTTTGGTCGGTTGTGCCAGCGTGGCTTGTGCTGGACACGATGCCGGCTACACAGCGGGGGAACAGCTGGCGTTGCTGAACCCCACTAACACATTGGCTGGTGTTTTTCTCTGTGCAGCTAGCATTTCCGGGCAAAAACTAGCGTTGTTAGAGCCCAGGGTCAGCAGGAGGAGGAGGAGAGGAGCAAAGTGTAGGCCGAAGCCTAGTTGAACCAATTTCAAAGGTTACCTTTAACCCCCCCTCAGGTGTTACAAAGAACAAGAGCCACTCCTTCTGCAGCATTAATGCTGCACAAGTAAAAGGTTGCTCTATTAATTTGTCTACTTGCACAAGCTGAATGCAACACGTAGACTATTTAGCCCATTATACTGTTTAACAGTAGTGGAGGCGTGACTTGTCTTTTTAAAGAAAAGCAGCACAGGTGTCGAAAACACCTTTTTGCATGGGCGCAGCTTCCTGAGCGTTGTTAGTTGCTGTACAGGAGTCTGCGCTCTTGTGATCCTTTGGCCATGCGCTGTGAGCGCTTCCTGTCTTATGACCTCATTTCATGTTGGCCGTTGCGGTTAGCGATGGACATGAATCCCAGACCCACAGTGTGTTTTTAAAAAATCACACTGCGGTGCTGGGATTCGTGCCCTGGTGCAGTAAATATGTTTGCCGCTCACACATGTCCTTACACCTGCTTCAGACTGGACGGCCTCATCTGATCCCTTATCGCCTGCCGAGGCCATGAGGACACCCAGTCTGAAGAAGGCGGAAGGAGATGAGTGAACACAGGCAAACATATGCACTGCACATGCCCATCAATCACACCCTCGCTGTCCAAAAAAATAAGACACCGAGGGGCGTTGTTTCGAGCAGGGGAGATGCACAGGCGCAGCCAGCTAACCAATGATGTCAAAAGACGGGCAGCGCTAACAAGGGTGGTGCTGCGTGTCATTACAAAGGAAAGTCACACCTCAGGGACATTGTAATGGTCTCTAATGAGACACATTTTGTACGTGTTGAGTTCCACGTGGGCAAGGAGAAAAAGTCAGCCACCTCGTACAAATGCAGCAGTACTGCTGTACAAGGTGGCTGTTATACATAGAAACACCTGGGGGGGTGGGGGGCAGGCTCCCTTCAATTTCAGTTCATGTGCCTGCGTGGCGTTTGCAGGTCACGTTGCAAGCTACACAGCAGGGGAACAGCTGGCGTTGCTGAACCCCACTGACACATTGACTGGTGTTTTTCTCTGTGCAGATTGCATGTCCGGGCAAAAACTAGCGGTGTTAGAGCCCAGGGTCAGCAGGAGGAGGAGGAGAGGAGCAAAGTGTAGGCCGAAGCCTGCACTGGTGGCAGCTTTTGGTCGGTTGTGCCAGCGTGGCTTGTGCTGGACACGATGCCGGCTACACAGCGGGGGAACAGCTGGCGGTGCTGAACCCCACTAACACATTGGCTGGTGTTTTTCTCTGTGCAGCTAGCATTTCCGGGCAAAAACTAGCGGTGTTTGAGCCCAGGGTCAGCAGGAGGAGTAGAGGAGCAGAGTGTAGGCCGAAGCCTAGTTGAACCAATTTCCAAGGTTACCTTTAACCCCCCCCCTCAGGTGTTGCAAGGTACAAGAGCCACACCTTGAACAGCATTAATGATGCACAAGTCAAAGGTTGCTCTATTTAATTTTGCTCCTTGCACACGCTGAATTAAACACGTACACTATTTAGCCCATTATACTGTCAAACAGTTGTGGAGGCGTGACTTGTCTTTTTAACGAGACGCAGCACAGGTGTCAAAATTTGCACCTAGGTACTGGGCGCAGATTCCTGAGCGTTGTTATTTGCTGTACAGGAGTCTGCGCTCTTGTGTTATCCCTTGGCAATACCCTGTTAGTGCAGGCCGTCTCATGACCTCATTTCATGTTGGCCGGTGCGGTTAACGATGGCCATAAATCCCAGACCCACAGTGGCTTTTCCTAAAGTCACACTGCGGTGCTGGGATTCGTGGCCTTGTGCAGTAAATATGTTCGCCGCTCACACATGTCCTTACACCTGCTTCAGACTGGGCGGCCTCAGCTGATCCCTTATCGCATGCCGCGGCCATGAGGCCGCACAGTCAGAAGAAGGCGGAAGGAGGGGAGTGAAAACAGGGGAACATATGCACTGCTCGTGCCCATCAATCACACCCTCGCAGTCAAAATATATGAGACAACGGGGGGCGTTGTGTCGGGCAGGGGGGACGCACAGGCACAGCCAGCCAACCAATGATGTCAGGAGACGGGCAGCGCTAACAATGGGGGTGCTGCGTGTCATTACAAAGGAAAGTCACACCTCAGGGACATTGTAATGGTCTCTAATGAGACACATTTTGTACGTGTTGAGTTCCACGTGGGCAAGGAGAAAAAGTCAGCCACCTCGTACAAATGCAGCAGTACTGCTGTACAAGGTGGCTGATATACATAGAAACACCTGGGGGGGTGGGGGGCAGGCTCCCTTCAATTTCAGTTCATGTGCCTGCGTGGCGTTTGCAGGTCACGTTGCAAGCTACACAGCAGGGGAACAGCTGGCGTTGCTGAACCCCACTGACACATTGACTGGTGTTTTTCTCTGTGCAGATTGCATGTCCGGGCAAAAACTAGCGGTGTTAGAGCCCAGGGTCAGCAGGAGGAGGAGGAGAGGAGCAAAGTGTAGGCCGAAGCCTGCACTGGTGGCAGCTTTTGTTCTGTTGTGCCAGCGTGGCTTGTGCTGGACACGTTGCCGACTACACAGCAGGGGAACAGCTGGCGGTGCTGAACCCCACTAACACATTGGCTGGTGTTTTTCTCTGTGCAGCTAGCATTTCCGGGCAAAAACTAGCGGTGTTTGAGCCCAGGGTCAGCAGGAGGAGTAGAGGAGCAGAGTGTAGGCCGAAGCCTAGTTGAACCAATTTCAAAGGTTACCTTTAACCCCCCCCTCAGGTGTTGCAAGGTACAAGAGCCACACCTTGAACAGCATTAATGATGCACAAGTCAAAGGTTGCTCTATTTAATTTTGCTCCTTGCACACGCTGAATTAAACACGTACACTATTTAGCCCATTATACTGTCAAACAGTTGTGGAGGCGTGACTTGTCTTTTTAACGAGACGCAGCACAGGTGTCAAAATTTGCACCTAGGTACTGGGCGCAGATTCCTGAGCGTTGTTATTTGCTGTACAGGAGTCTGCGCTCTTGTGTTATCCCTTGGCAATACCCTGTTAGTGCAGGCCGTCTCATGACCTCATTTCATGTTGGCCGGTGCGGTTAACGATGGCCATAAATCCCAGACCCACAGTGGCTTTTCCTAAAGTCACACTGCGGTGCTGGGATTCGTGGCCTTGTGCAGTAAATATGTTCGCCGCTCACACATGTCCTTACACCTGCTTCAGACTGGGCGGCCTCAGCTGATCCCTTATCGCATGCCGCGGCCATGAGGCCGCACAGTCAGAAGAAGGCGGAAGGAGGGGAGTGAAAACAGGGGAACATATGCACTGCTCGTGCCCATCAATCACACCCTCGCAGTCAAAATATATGAGACAACGGGGGGCGTTGTGTCGGGCAGGGGGGACGCACAGGCACAGCCAGCCAACCAATGATGTCAGGAGACGGGCAGCGCTAACAATGGGGGTGCTGCGTGTCATTACAAAGGAAAGTCACACCTCAGGGACATTGTAATGGTCTCTAATGAGACACATTTTGTACGTGTTGAGTTCCACGTGGGCAAGGAGAAAAAGTCAGCCACCTCGTACAAATGCAGCAGTACTGCTGTACAAGGTGGCTGATATACATAGAAACACCTGTGGGTGGGGGGCAGGCTCCCTTCAATTTCAGTTCATGTGCCTGCGTGGCGTTTGCAGGTCACGTTGCAAGCTACACAGCAGGGGAACAGCTGGCGTTGCTGAACCCCACTAACACATTGGCTGGTGTTTTTCTCTGTGCAGCTAGCATGTCCGGGCAGAAACTGGCGTTGTTTGAGCCCAGGGTCAGCAGGAGGAGGAGAGGAGCAAAGTGTAGGCCGAAGCCTGCACTGGTGGCAGCTTTTGGTCGGTTGTGCCAGCGTGGCTTGTGCTGGACACGATGCCGGCTACACAGCGGGGGAACAGCAGGCGGTGCTGAACCCCACTAACACATTGGCTGGTGTTTTTCTCTGTGCAGCTAGCATGTCCGGGCAGAAACTGGCGTTGTTTGAGCCCAGGGTCAGCAGGAGGAGGAGAGGAGCAAAGTGTAGGCCGAAGCCTGCACTGGTGGCAGCTTTTGGTCGGTTGTGCCAGCGTGGCTTGTGCTGGACACGTTGCCGACTACACAGCAGGGGAACAGCTGGCGGTGCTGAACCCCACTAACACATTGGCTGGTGTTTTTCTCTGTGCAGCTAGCATTTCCGGGCAAAAACTAGCGGTGTTTGAGCCCAGGGTCAGCAGGAGGAGTAGAGGAGCAGAGTGTAGGCCGAAGCCTAGTTGAACCAATTTCAAAGGTTACCTTTAACCCCCCCCTCAGGTGTTGCAAGGTACAAGAGCCACACCTTGTGCAGCATTAATGCTGCACAAGTAAAAGGTTGCTCTATTTGTTTTGCTCCTTGCACACGCTGACTAAAACACGTACACTATTTAGCCCATTATACTGTCAAACAGTTGTGGAGGCGTGACTTGTCTTTTTAACGAGACGCAGCACAGGTGTCAAAATTTGCACCTAGGTACTGGGCGCAGATTCCTGAGCGTTGTTATTTGCTGTACAGGAGTCTGCGCTATTGTGATCCCTTGGCCATGCGCTGTGAGCGCTTCCTGTCTTCTGACCTCATTTCATGTCGGCCGTTGCGGTTAGCGATGGACATGAATCCCAGACCCACAGTGTGTTTTCAAACAATCACACTACGTGGCTGGGATTCGTGGCCTTGTGCAGTAAATAGGTTTGCCGCTTACACATGTCCTTACACCGGCTCCAGACTGGGCGGCCTCAGCTGATCCCTTATCGCCTACCACGGCCAGGAGGCCGCACAGTCTGAAGAAGGCGGAAGGAGATGAGTTAAGACAGGCGAACATATGCACTGCTCGTGCCCATAAACCACACCCTCGCTGACAAAATAAATATGACAACGAGGGGCGTTGTTTCTAGCAGGGCGGATGCACAGGCGCAGCCAGCTAACCATGATGACAAAAGACGGGAAACGCTACCAAGGGGGGTGCTGCGTATCATTACAAAGGAAAGTCACACCTCAGGGACAGTGGAATGGTCTCAATGAGACACATTTTGTACGTGTTGAGTTCCACGTGGGCAAGGAGAAAAAGTCAGCCACCTTGTACAAATGCAGCAGTACTGCTGTACTAGGTGGCTGTTATACATAGAAACACCTGGGGGGGTGGGGCCAGGTTCCCTTTTAATTTCAGTTCCTGTGCCTGCATGGCGTTTGCAGGTCACGTTGCCGGCTACACAGCAGGGGAACAGCTGGCGTTGCTGAACCCCACTAACACATTGGCTGGTGTTTTTCTCTGTGCAGCTAGCACTTCCGGGCAAAAACTAGCGGTGTTTGAGCCCAGGGTCAGCAGGAGGAGGAGAGGAGCAGAGTGTAGGCCGAAGCCTGCACTGGTGGCAGCTTTTGTTCTGTTGTGCCAGCGTGGCTTGTGCTGGACACGTTGCCGACTACACAGCAGGGGAACAGCTGGCGGTGCTGAACCCCACTGACACATCACCTAGTGTTTTTTTCTGTGTAGACAACACTTCCAGGTGGCAACTGACAGTGTTGAAACCCAGGGAATCAAAGAGGAGCAGAGTGTAGGCCGAAGCCTGCAGTGGAGCAAGTTGAAAGGGAACCTTTAACCCCCCCCCCCAGGCATTTGTTGCTGAAAGAGCCATCTTGTACAGCAGTAATACTGCACATGGAAAATGGTGGCTCCGAAAATTATGCTCCTTGCAAACGCTGAAGTACACACTCATATAATGTGTCCCCTCACACCGTCAAACCATCCCGGAAGTGGGACTTTCCTTTGTAATGTGACACAGCACAGCCGTCATTCCAACCCCCTTGGTGCCGGGCACCACCTCCTCAACGTTGTTTGGTTCTGTCACGGAGCCCGCACTGTAATGTTATCCCTTGGCCATGCACAGTTAGCGGTGCCCGTCTTCTGACATCATGTAGGTGTCAGGCTGGCAGTGCCTGTGCGTCCAAGCTGCCCGAGATCCAACCTTGCAGTGTCATCTAATGTAGTCCCACTGCGGGCCAGGGATCCATGGGCATGCGCAGTGCATATCATCGCCTCTCACTCACCTCCTTCCTGCTTCTTCAGACTGTGCGGCGTCACGGCCGTGGCATGCTATTAGGGATCAGCTGACGCCGCCTAGTCTGAAGAAGCGTGAAGAAGGGGAGTGAGAGGCTAGTATATGCACTGCGCATGGCCATGGATACCAGGCCCACTGTGGGATCACATTAGACGACACTGCGAGGTGTGATTTCGGGCAGCGTGGACGCACAGGCGCAGCCAGGACGACAACAAATGATGTCAGAGGACGGGCAGCGCAAACTGTGCATGGCCAAGGGATAACATAACAGTGCAGGGTCCATGACGGAATCAAACAACGCTAAGGAGGCAGCGCACGGTGCCAAGGGGGTAGCAATGACGGCTGTGCTGTGTCACATTACAAAGGAAAGTCCCACCTCCGGGACGGTTGGACGGTGTGAGGGGACACATTACATGAGTGTGTAGTTCAGCGTTTGCAAGGAGCATAATTTCAAGAGCGACCTTTCCCTTGTGCAGTATTAGTGCTGCACATGGTGGCTCTTTCAGTAACAAACGCCTAGGGGGGGGGGGGGACAGGTCCCCTTACATTTTAGTTGTGCCAGCGTGGCGGTCGCATGACACGTTGCCGGATACACAGCTGGGGATCAGCTGACGTTACTGAACCCCAATAACAGAGGAGCGACTGTTGACTGTGCACACAGCACTTCCAGGCACCAACTGGCGGTGTTAGAGCCCAGGGACAGCAGGAGGAGCAGATTGGAGGTATTGCCGCACACACAGCTGGGGATCAGCTGACGTTACTGAACCCCAATAACAGAGGAGCGACTGTTGACTGTGCACACAGCACTTCCAGGCACCAACTGGCGGTGTTAGAGCCCAGGGACAGCAGGAGGAGCAGATTGGAGGTATTGCCGCACACACAGCTGGGGATCAGCTGACGTTACTGAACCCCAATAACAGAGGAGCGACTGTTGACTGTGCACACAGCACTTCCAGGCACCAACTGGCGGTGTTAGAGCCCAGGGACAGCAGGAGGAGCAGAGGAACAGAGTGTAGGCCGAAGCCTGATTGGAGCAAGTTGAAAGGAAACCTTTAACCCCCCCCCCCAAGACGTTTGTAGCTGAAAGAGCCATGTTGTGCAGCACTAAGGATGCAAAAGGAAAAGGTTGCTCTTTTAATTATGCTCCTTGCAAACACCGAAGTAAACACTAAAAATGTGTCCCTTTATACCGTTAAACCGTTCCGGAGGTGCGAATTTCCTTCGTAATGGGACACAGCACAGCTGTCATTCCTATCCCCTTGATGCCGTGCGCTGCCTCCTCAGCGTTGTTTTAAGCTGCCACGGAGCCTGCGCTGTTCTGTTAGCCCTTGGCCATGCCCAATTAGCGCTGCCTGTCTTCTGACATAATTTGGTGTCAGGCTGTCAGTGCCTGTGCGTCCACGCTGCTCCAGATCCCACCTCGCAGTCTCATCTAACGTAATCCCACTGCGGGCCTTGGAACCATGGGCATGCACAGTGCATAACCTCGACTCTCACTCCCCTCCTTCCCTCTTCTTCAGACTGTGCGGTGTCACGGCCGTGGCATGCTAGGGATCAGCTGACGGCGCACAGTCTAAAGAAGGCGGAGGGAAATGAGCGAGAGCCCGAGGGGAAGATATGCACTGCGCATGCCCATGGATCCCAGGCCCGCAGTGTGACTCAATCAGAAGACACTGCGAGGCGGGATCTCGGGCACCGCGGCCGCACAGGCGCAGCCAGCCTGACACCAAATTATGTCAGAAGACAGGCAGCGCAAATAGGGCATGCCCAAGGGATAACAGAACAGCGCAGGCTCCGTGACAGCTTAAAACAACGCTGAGGAGGCAGCGCATGGCACCAAGGGGGTAGGAATGACGGCTGTGCTGCGTCACATTACGAAGGAAAGTCCCAGCTCCGGGACGGTATAACGGTATCAGTGAACACATTTTATAAGTGTTAAGTTCTGCGTGTGCAAAGAGCTAAAAAAAAAGAGCTACCTTTTCCTTGTGCAGCATTACTGCTGCACAAGATGGCTCTTTCAGTAACAAACGACGGGGGGGGGGGGGGGACAGGTTCCCTTACATTTAGGTTGTTGTGCCAGCGTGGCGGTCGCAGGACACATTGCCGGCTACACAGCTGGGGATCAGCTGACGTTACTGAAACCCAATAACACTGGGTCGTATGTTTTTACTGTGCAGCCTGCACTTCTGAGCCGCAACTGGCGGTGTTGGAGCCCAGGAATAGCAGTTCAGGTGGTAGAAAGATGAACACAGCAGGAGACCTGGATGACACCCAATTACTTAATCAGGCAGAGGAGTGGCAAATTCCTGCGAGATCCAGGCCTGGTTCATTTTCAGGAAAGTAAGCCGGTCAACGTTATCGGAGGATAGTCGCATGCGACGGTCTGTTAGTACACCACCTGCGGCACTAAAGACACGTTCCGATAAGACACTAGCCGCAGGGCAAGCCAGCACCTCCAATGCATACTGGCTTAGCTCTGGCCATGTATCCAGCTTAGAGACCCAAAACTTGAACGGGGAAGAGCCGTCTGGGAGTACAGTAAGAGGGCAAGCCATGTAGTCTGTCACCATCTGACGGAACCGTTGCCTCCTGCTGACTGGAGCCGCCGGTGATGGTGTAGACATTTGGGGCGGGCACACAAAAGTGTGCCAGAGTTGTGCCATACTGGGCTTGCCTTGGGCAGAGGCACTGCTTCTGCTCCCTCTTTGGGCAGAGCCTCCCCCACTGCCTCGACGCACTGAGCTGCTTTGTAAAGCACTAGCAGCACTCCTCTCAGTTGGACAGGAGAAGATGATGGAATTCACCAGTGTGTCGTGGTACTCCCGCAATTTACGCTCCCGGGTCAACGCAGGGATGAGGTTTTGGACGTTGTCCCGGTAGCGAGGATCGAGGAGGGTGAACACCCAATAATCAGGCATGTTGAGAATGTGGTCGATGCGGCGGTCGTTTCTCAGGCACTGCAGCATGAAATCCACCATGTGCTGCAGAGTGCCAACCGGCCCAGAAACGCTGTCCCCTGCTTGAGACATGATCTCTGCCCGCTCGTCATCACCCCACCCTCGCTGTACACACTGACCACTGGACAATTGTGTCGCTCCCTCCTCTGGACGGAGCTCTTCCTCCTCCATTGACTCCTCCTCATCCTCCTCACAAATTGGCCCCTGCGTACCCCTTTGTGAGGAACCACGTGGCGCTGACTCTCCAGAAGCTGATGGAAAAGGTGACTCCTCATCCTCCACCTCTTCCACCACATCATCCCTTAACCCTTGCAAAGTTTGCTGAAGCAGGCAGATAAGGGGGACAGTCATGCTGACTAGTGCATCATCTGCACTTGCCATCCGCGTGGAATAATCAAAAGGACGCAAAACCTGGCAGACGTCCTTCATAGTGGCCCACTCTGTGGTTGTGAAGTCTGATCGGCGCTGACTGCGACTTCTTTGCGCCTGATGCAGCTGGTACTCCATAACTGCTTGCTGCTGCTCACACAACCGCTCCAACATATGTAACGTGGAATTCCACCGGGTAGGTAGGTCACATATGATGCGGTGTTCCGGAAGGCGGAATCGGCGCTGCAGAGCAGCAATGCGGGATCTGGCCAAGCTGGAACGCCGCAAGTGAGCACACTCTAGGCGGACCTTGTGCAGCAGGGCATCAAGATCCGGATAGTCCCTCAGAAAACTCTGCACAACCAAATTGAGCACATGTGCCAGACATGGGATGTGAGTGAGGTTGCCAAGGGCCAAAGCTGCCACCAGATTTCGGCCATTGTCACACACTACCATGCCTGGCTGGAGATTCGCTGGCAGTAACCACACATCGCTCTCCTGCTTGATGGCATTCCAGAGCTCCTGCGCTGTGTGGCTTCGATGCCCCAATGAAACTAGTTTCAAGACGGCCTGCTGACGTTTGGCCACGGCTGTGCTCATGTCGGTCATAGGTAAACGTTCACGGGTCCATGTGGAGGTGGACTGTGACGGATCCTGCAGAGAGGAATCAGAGGAACTGGTGTAAGAGGAGGAGTCGATGCGTACAGACTGGATTCCTGCAATCCTTGGAGTGGGCAGGACACGTCCTGCGCCACTCGCACGATCTGTACCTGGCTCAACAACATTAACCCAATGGGCAGTGAGGGAAAC
The DNA here is from genome assembly GCF_032444005.1 of Ranitomeya imitator. Taxonomy (NCBI): domain Eukaryota; kingdom Metazoa; phylum Chordata; class Amphibia; order Anura; family Dendrobatidae; genus Ranitomeya; species Ranitomeya imitator. The sequence continues at coordinate 954,290,997 of NC_091282.1, read as the reverse complement.
ATATCGCCCCTGTCCATGCTGACTGGTCCACGCATCGGTGGTGAGGTGGACCTTGCTACTGACGGCGTTCAGTAGCGCATGTTTTATGTTTGCCTCAACATGCCTGTGCAGGGCAGGGACAGCCTGCCTGCTGAAGTAAAAGCGGCTGGGCACCTTGTACTGTGGGACTGCCAATGCCATCAAGTCACGGAAGCTGTCAGTCTCCACCAGCCTGAACGAGAGCATTTCCAGGGACAACAGTTTGGCAATGCCTGCATTCAGAGCCTGTGCTCGGGGGTGGTTGGCCGAGAATGCCCGCCTTTTCTCCCATGCCTGTACTACCGATGGCTGTAGAGTAGACTGGGAGTGTGAGGATGACTGGGAAGGTGGTGCTGTGGGTGGAATTACACAAGGTCTCTGGGAGGAAGCCAAACCAGCTGTGCGTGAGCTGGAGGAAGAGGCAACACGAGCTGAAGAGGTGGTAGCTGCCGCTGTTGGTTGGCCTACATCTTCAGTGTGTTTCTGTAACTCCACCGCGTGCCTGGTCCGCACATGTTTCCACATATTTGTGGTATTGAGGTTGCTGACATTTTTCCCTCTTTTTACTTTATGATGACACAGCTTGCATTTGACAAAACAAATGTCATCTGCAACTGTGTCAAAAAAGGACCAGGCACTGCAAGTCTTGGGAGCGCCCTTTTTGGCTTTGGAAAGAGACAGGCTCCTAACGGGTGCCAAAGTGGAGGCTACAGGCTCCGCAGTCTTCCCCCTCCCTCTCCCTCTTTGGCCCGTAAGAGGAAGCTCTTCCTCTGAGCTGCTCCCACCACCTTCCTGTTCCTCACGCCACGATGGGTCAAGGACCTCATCATCTCCACTACCCTCTGCCACCAACTGCTCCTCCTGGGTAGTCTCAGCAGCACAGTACGCACGAGAAAGCGGCACCTGAGTTTCATCATCAGATGCGTACTGCGCTGTGGTCACCGGAGGCACTGGCCCACCTGCCTCTTCAGAGTCAGAGAGAAAAAGGTGTTGGGCATCACTGCACACTGCCTCTTCTTCCATTTCTCCAATGCTGCTTGGCTGGCCCCCTGTTTCCAAGCCAAGAGATTCAGAGAACAGAAGTAGAGACGGCTCCTGTCCTGGGCTCTCTGACTGCCTGGCCAATTTGGCAGGTGGTGAAGAGACAGATGGCTGCTCTCCAGTGCTCTGTGCCTGAGAGGATGTGGCACTAACTGAAGTCGATGCCGAGGCGTTAGCTGCCATCCACCCGACAACGGCTTCAATTTGGTCTTCACGCAGCAGCGGTGCACGGCGCTCTCCGACAAAGCTGCGCATGAAGGACTGTTCCCTGCTGAAACTGAGTGACGACGAGTCACCGGCGCCCGCAGCAGGCACAGAATCACCACGTCCTCTCCCTGCTCCTCTCCCTGCTCCGCGCCCACGCCCACGTGCCTTACTCCCTGCCCTCTTCATCTTGGTTGACAGATAAAGATAAGCAGAAAAGTACTAAGGCCTTAGTGTGCTTATTCCTGTAATGCTCCTCCTAACAGGTGTAAGAAACACTAATGTTGTAAATTGTGGACTAAACTTTATTATTTTTCAAATGTGGCCTACACAAGTGTAAGTTGTGTTTGGTGAACTTAACCTTTTTTTTGGTGCAGATCGGGCTACAGAGCTAGTTTAAATCACACGGAGACCGTGCAGACAGCCGTAAACGGCGCTGCAAGGCCAAGAAACCCTCCTCTAGGTTATCCTATATAGTGTTTTTCCACTATTTAGCTGGATACAAGTGGAAAGACACTAATAGGAATTTTTTTTTTCAAATTTTAAACTGGCTGCACTATTTGAAAAAAAGGAAATTGTTTTTCAAGGTATGAGGCAGTAACGCACCCTGAGCTGAATCCAACCGGCTATGGCTGCACACAGACTACAGGGCGAGCTGCGCTCACACGGAGACCGTGCAGACAGCCGTAAACGGCGCTGCAAGGCCAAAAAACCCTCCTCTAGGTTATCCTATATAGTGTTTTTCCACTATTTAGCTGGATACGAGTGGAAAGACACTAATAGGAATTTTTTTTTTCAAATTTTAAACAGGCTGCACTATTTGAAAAAAAGGAAAATTTTTCTCAAGGTATGAGCCAGTAACGAACCCTGAGCTGAATCCAACCGGCTATGGCTGCACACAGACTACAGGGCGAGCTGGGCTCACACGGAGACCGTGCAGACAGCCGTAAACGGCGCTGCAAGGCCAAAAAACCCTCCTCTAGGTTATCCTATATAGTGTTTTTCCACTATTTAGCTGGATACGAGTGGAAAGACACTAATAGGAATTTTTTTTTTCAAATTTTAAACAGGCTGCACTATTTGAAAAAAAGGAAAATTTTTCTCAAGGTATGAGCCAGTAACGAACCCTGAGCTGAATCCAACCGGCTATGGCTGCACACAGACTACAGGGCGAGCTGGGCTCACACGGAGACCGTGCAGACAGCCGTAAACGGCGCTGCAAGGCCCAAAAACCCCCCTCTAGGTTATCCTATGTAGTGTTTTTCCACAATAGAGCTGGAGACTGGTGGAAAAACACTAATAGGAAATTTGAGAAAAAATGTGCAGCAGGCTGCACTAAGAGCAAAAAAGAACAACTGTGTGAGGCAGTGTGAACCCCCCCTGAGCTGAATACAACCGGGTATATGGCTGCACACAGACTACAGAGTGAGCTGCACACACACACACACACAGAGACCTTGCAGAACGCTGTTAAAACAGCGCTGCAAGGCAAGAGCAAGGTGAACAGTGAAGAACACACAGCGTTTTGCTAAATTAGCCTTTGGAAAGGAAAATAAAGCAATTAGCTAGCTCAACTGGCCCTCAGTTAGAACACAGCGTCCTGTCCCTAACTGAAATCACAGCAGAGTGAGCGCAAAATGGCGGCAGCGCTTTTTTATAGTGCAGAGTGACATCATTTCAGCAGCCAATCCAAGCCTTGCCAGTACTTACATGCCCACCATGCTAAACAGGATGTGCCCACACTTTCATTCATTCCTCATTGGCTGCTGCGTTCAATTTGAATTCTGGGAACTTCCGATTCCGGTATCCGATACGCGGGAAGTATCGGAATTCAGTATCGGAATTCCGATACCGCAAATATCGGCCGATACCCGATACTTGCGGTATCGGAATGCTCAACACTAGTCAGCACATTTTATTTTTTCTTTGCCAAACCATAAAAAATAGTAGATGAGTGGCATGAAAGTAAGTTAAAATTACCTCTTCATAGAATTGTCATTCATAGAAATCACATAATACAGAAAATTCATTCATCAAAATGTTTGCTTATTAAATGCAAAATTTGCTGAAATCATTAGTGCATGTCATGTCCCATTTGGAGAGCCCCTGATGTGCCTAAACAGTGGAAACCCCCACAATTGACCCCATTTTGGAAAATATAATGTATTTAAATGCATGGTGAGCGCCTTGAACGCCCAAGTGCTTCAAAGAAATGTATAACGTTGAGCCGTGGAAATAATATAATCACATTTTCCTCATAAAAATTTTGTTTTAGCCCCAAGTTTTTAATTTTTCTAAGGGCTAATTTTTTTTTACAAGAAATGGAGGTCCATGTTTTCCTGAGTGCACCCATACCCTAAATGTACAAAATAAAGGTTGCAGTCTATCGTGCTAAAGCATGTCTTTGTGAAATACATGAATATATGAATAGCAATAAGGCTTTTGAAAATTAGGAAACAAGCAATGAGACGCTTTGCACAAAATTTGGCCAAAGAATGTTTGCCCATCAACCAATGTCAAGGTAGTCTCTTAAGACTGATGGGTCTCTAATAGTGATGAGCGAATATACTCGTTACTCGAGATTTCTCGAGCATGCTCGGGGATCCTCCAAATATTTTTTAGTGCTCGGAGATTTAGTTTTTCTTGCCGTAGCTGAATGATTTACATCTGTTAGCCACTATAAGTACATGTGGGGATTCCCTAGCAACCAGGCAACACCCACATGTACTTATGCTGGCTAACAGATGTAAATCATTCAGCTGAGGCGATGAAAACTAAAACTCTGAACACTAAAAAGTACTCGGAGGACACCCGAGCATGCTCAAGAAATCTCGAGTAACGAGTATATTCGCTCATCACTAGTCCCTATCCAATGTGAATACTTCTCTTAGGCTGACGCCTGAATTCCTGGGTGAATGTGGACACCTCTCTCAGCAAAGTCTGCGTTAATGGGTAGGTAGGAACCTGCTGTAATTAAAATCACCACATGTTGAAGGGTGGAGTACACGGTCAGTAAACTAACATAGAAACAACAAAAAACTGCCTGGCACATCCAAACTTGTCTAAATAGGTGCATACGGGGAGCAGCTGCCCCCGGTATGCACCTATTCAGACTATTTTGGATTTGCCAGTCAGTTTTTTTGTTCTTTCAATACCCTACATGTAATCAGGAAATATTTTTCAGGCACTGTGCAAAGCTCAGAAGGCAAGGAATAAGCTGTCAGAATCAGCTGACACCCAATGGCGATTGCCCGCACACTCCCGTGTCTAGGGCACATGGACGGAATATTACATCTGATGTCAGAAAGACCTGGATGCGCAGCTTTTGTATTGTTCAATAGGTTTATTATGTAGAAACTTTGAAGATATCAGCTCTCTCTTCACCCCATGACTTCTCCTTTATGTCAAACATCTCAAGTTCTGAGAAGCTCTTAAATGTTAACATAAGTATGTGTGAATGCTATCAATGGCTTTATTTTATGAGCGCTATTGTTCTCTACATTACAGGCTAGATGCATATGTGGAAAGTCAACTTTCCATTCTTCATTGTTTCTTTCTCATCCATCATTTTAACGATTTGTGGTTTGTTTTTATATATTTTTAGTATGAAATTTTGAATTCTCTGACTTAGCCAAATTTTTTTCCCCAAAATTCCTACTAGAAAGCTTTTAATTACTAGGAAAATACATAGCAGGGAGAGCAGACATAGAACCCTGATGACTAGTGTTGAGCATTCCGATACCGCAAGTATCGGGTATCGGCCGATACTTGCGGTATCGGAATTCCGATACCGAGATCCGATATTTTTGTGATATCGGGTATCGGTATCGGAAGTGTAAAATAAAGAATTAAAATAAAAAATATTGTTATATTCACCTCTCCGGCGGCCCCTGGACATCAGCGGGAGGATCCGGCGTCCGGCACGGCTTATTTCTTCAAAATGCGCGCCTTCAGGACCTGTGGAATGACGTCCCGGCTTCTGATTGGTCGCGTGCCGCCCATGTGACCGCCACGCGACCAATCAGAAGCCGCGACGTCATTCCTCAGGTCCTAGAAGGCGCTCATTCTAGGACTTTAGCTGAGGAATGACGTCGCGGCTTCTGATTGGTCGCGTGGCGGTCACATGGGCGGCACGCGACCAATCAGAAGCCGGGACGTCATTCCACAGGTCCTGAAGGCGCGCATTTTGAAGAAAGAAGCCGTGCCGGACGCCGGATCCTCCCGCTGATGTCCAGGGGCCGCCGGAGAGGTGAATATAACAATATTTTTTATTTTAATTCTTTATTTTACACTTTAATATGGATCCCAGGGCCTGAAGGAGAGTTTCCTCTCCTTCAGACCCTGGGATCCATGAGGATACATTCCGATACTTGATGTCCCATTGACTTGTATTGGTATCGGATATCGGTATCGGCGATATCCGATATTTTTCGGGTATCGGCCGATACTATCCGATACCGATACTTTCAAGTATCGGACGGTATCGCTCAACACTACTGATGACAGTAAAAGCTTACACTCTACAGAAGAGAGAGGACCCCTCTGAAAATAAGAGCTTTTACTCTACAGGAGAGAGAGGAATCAGCTTACCATAAGAGCTTGTGATCTTTATAAGAACCGGAGAGCCTACACTCTACAGAAGAGAGGCAACCCTGCTGATCATTAGTTATTATACTCTACAGGGAGGAGAGAGGATCCCTCTAACCATAAGAGCTTACATTCTACAAGAGAGAGAGACTTGCCTAGTGACTTTGGAGATGGAACACGACTGTATCACACAAACTGTGATGGTTCAGATACTGACTATAATTGTAAAACATAATTTCTCATTGTGAACCACATGCTATGACTAAGAGTGTTGTATGCATTCAAAACATGTAAGCTGTGCCTGTCACTTTATTTGCCTATTTTCACATTTGCTTCTATTCATTATTGGAAATAAAGTAAGAAAGATTTTATTCCTTTGCTGGACTACACAGGGTGGGCCATTTATATGGATACACCTGGGCGGGCCATGTATATGGATACACCTAAATAAAATGGTAATGGTTGGTGACATCAACTTCCTGTTTGTGGCACATTAGTATATGGAAGGGGGAAAACTTTTCAAGACGTGTGGTGACCATGGTGGCCATTTTGAAGTCGGCCATTTTTTAATGCAACTTTATAAATGGCTCACACAGGTATATCCATATAAATGGCCCACCCTGTAGTTCATTTTGGAATTTCTCTAAACACTCCCAAGGAGGGCGCTATGTCCATGTAGATTTCTTATGGAAGATAGTTGATGTGTCATTATCAAACTTATATTTGCATTTTCCACCATTGCACAAAATATGACAATCGGTAAGATGTCATAGCTGTAAGGAATTATGGGAAGCCAGCACAGCAACTCAAAATGATGTTATCCCGCATTCTAATACTTTAGCGTTATGGGAAATGGTGCCAAGCAAGTTATGGAGGTTTTTTTGCGAACTGCAAATTGATTTTCAAAATGTTCAATTTTGCATGAAACCATGAATTTCAGGCAATTTGACTCAAACTCGATCTTCCATGGATAGGTGGCCATGCTTGTGTAATTGCTCATTTGTGAAAGTTTTAAATTAGTCCTTTATTTTCTTGTTAGTTCTAGCTTGTTTTGGATCACGAGACCACCAAAAATTAAAACTCTTCTTTCAAATATTTCAAGTTTTATTTTATTATTTTCTTACTTTGTAAAATTAAGTTAAATTTTGTTTTTCTTTTTCAATAGGAAACTAATCTAAATGTTCTTTTGTACATGAAATCATCCTACACTTAGGACCATTGTTACATTTTTGATCCACACAAAAATACTGTATGATCTTCCAAAAAAAAACTTGGCTCTTATTTTTAACTAAGTTTTCTACATGAATAATACCAGATGCTGTTGGATTCTTGTACACTCTAGGGTATTTCTGTCTTTCAACAACGTCCAATTCTTTACTATCCAAGTTATAAGAAACTGAAAGTTTGTCAAGATAGAACATTACCCTATAAAGAGTACCCATATCAACAATGACAGATATTTTCTGTTTCATAGATCATTATAATTCAGATTAACATGTTCAGTTCTGAGGTACACAGATTGTGATTTTCGGAAAAGGACAATTTCAGTCAACACACCCTCAATATGATTTGCACTTGTCACACAGCTGACTCATATGTGCAGTGTACAAAGAGGACACATTTGTTTTTCTAGCTTAACCTGATAAATCACCAGTGTTCACTTAAAGTAAAGACCAAAAGTTTGGACACCTCTTCTCATTTAAAGATTTTTCTGTATTTTCATGACTATGAAAATTGTAAATTCACACTGAAGGCATCAAAACTATGAATTAACACATGTCGAATTATATACTTAACAAAAAAGTGTGAAACAACTGAAAATATTATTATTATTATTTATTATTATAGCGCCATTTATTCCATGGCGCTTTACATGTGAGGAGGGGTGTACATAATAAAAACAGGTACAATAATCTTGAACAATACAAGTCACAACTGGTACAGGAGGAGAGAGGACCCTCCCCGCGAGGGCTCACAATCTACAAGGGATGGGTGAGGATACAGTAGGTGAGGATAGAGCTGGTCATGCAGTGGTTTGGTCAATCGGTGATTACTGCAGATTGTAGGCTTGCCGGAAGAGGTAGGTCTTTAGGTTCTTTTTGAAGGTTTCGATGGTAGGTGAGAGTCTGATATGTTGTGGTAGAGAGTTCCAGAGTAGGGGTGATGCGCGAGAGAAATCTTGTATGCGATTGTGGGAAGAGGAGATAAGAGGGGAGTAGAGAAGGAGATCTTGTGAGGATCGGAGGTTGCGTGCAGGAAAGTACCGGGAGACGAGGTCACAGATGTATGGAGGAGATAAGTTGTGGATAGCATTGTATGTCATGGTTAGGCTTTTGTACTGGAGTCTCTGGGTAAATATATGTCTTATATTGTAGGTTCTTCAAAGTAACCACCTTTTGCTTTGACACAAGTAGTTTGTGTCCAAACTTTTGGTCTGTACTGTACATAGTAAGTGCTTTCTATTTTGTGGATAAATTAATAATGTTTTATACAGTACATTAAAACAGTCTCCAAATAATTTTCTATTTTTAAAATTAATATCTCATGCACTGTAAGAGGTTGAGGAGGATGCTTTGGGAGATTTACGGGCATTCTATGTGCAACAGTACACAGTTTGGTGGATACGGTATGTTGGTAGGACAAGCTGGCCAGCAATCTTTTTTTTCTTACCCACTAACTTCAGTCTTTATTTAAAACGAAGTCAATTGGCCAAGTTTTTTTGCAGTATGAGAAAGCTAGTACATTGTCCTTTTCTTTTTCTTTTAGCCACAAACCATATTGGTTTCTATTGTTTGATATACAGTATTTATTTCCGTTCATACTGCATCCACACACACAAATGATACACCATTTGAAATGTAAACTTTCCCCTTTCAGCAAGAAAATAGCCAAACAAACCACACATACATAATGTGATCACAAAATACAGTTTAAACATTAATTTTCATAAACCTGCAGTAAGGAAAAATGACCTGCAGATGGCACCACACTACCCCAAAGCACACTACCACAAAGCTGCTTACAGACATCACAAACATATCCTAACATTTGCCTTGGGGGCTTTCCAGTTTGCCAAAATCCTTGCCCAGCCGAGTTCAGGCACATTGGAGGATTGCACACTTCACTGCAGGTGAGTCACATATGCAAACATATTTGTAAACATGCACTGCCTATTCAATTGCACACTTGCTCCATTTATACTCCACCGGACACACACAAATGATACATCATTTCAAAGGTCAAACTACCTGCAGGTGGTATTTGCCTTGGGGTCTTTCCAGCTTGTCAAAGTGCTTGCCCGGCCTATTTCAAGCAAATTCGAGGATTGCACACTTCACTGCAGGTGAGTCACATATGCAAACACATTTGTAAGCATGCACTGCTTTTCACTACTTTGCCCCACACACAAATAATACACCATTTAAAAAGGTAAACTTGCCCCCTTCAGCAAGAAAAGACACAAACAAACCACAAATTCATGATTTGATCAATAAACTAGGAGTTAGTCATACCGGTAATGGTATTTCCAGGAGTCCATCATGACAGCACCACAGGAGGTTGCTCTTCATATCCTTGATAGGGACAGGAACACAGAAGAGGTTAAATAGCCCCTCCCAACCTCCACCCCTCAGTGATTTTACAAAGTACCACATCAGGATGGATACAACACAATTTTATTGAACTTCCTCTCTACATGTTCGTATCACATATTAGACAAGAGTTCAAGGGGGGGCAAATAATGGGTGCTGTCATGATGGACTCCTGGAAATACCATTACCGGTATGACTAACTCCTAGTTTCCAGGTCGTCCACATGACAGCACCACAGGAGAAATACCAAATAACTCCTATTAGGGCGGGATTACAGCTTGGAGGACTTTTCTCCCAAAGCTAGTCTGCTGCTTTGAGAGAACGTCCAGCTTGTAGTGCTTGCAAAAGGTATTTGAGCTAGACCAAGTTGCCGCCCGGCAAATTTGATCCATGGATGCACCCGCACTCTCTGCCCATGAAGCAGATACTGCTCTCAGTGAGTGGGCTTTTAGGTGATCTGGAGGAGATTCACCGGCTGAAATATACGCAGCGCAAATGGTAGATTTGATCCATCTAGCCAGAGTCGCTTTTGAGGCTTTTTTGCCTCTATTTTTCCCAGACATCTGGATAAAGAGATTTGAGTCAATTCTCCAGCTGTCTGTAAGTTTTAGATACTGCAATACTGTTCTCTTAACATCCAGGGAATGAAGAGAACGTTCTTTTTCGTTATTGTAGTTCTGGCAGAACGTAGGCAAAACTATTTCCTGGTTTCTGTGAAAGTCCGTCACAACTTTTGGAAGAAATGAAGGATCCAACTTTAAAACGATGCAATCTTCCTGTATCTTTAAGTATGGATCTGTTATGGACAGGGCTTGAATTTCGCCTATTCGCCTTGCTGTCGTTATTGCGACGAGGAAAACAGTCTTGAATGTCACAGATTTTAAGTCTGCCTGATCAAGTGGCTCGTACGGAGCTTTCCGTAGCTCATTTAGCACCAAAGTGAGGTTCCATGAGGGTACTGAGCTTCGTATTGTTGGTCTAAGACGTTGTGTAGCTTTGATGAATCTCATTATCCAGGGATGATTTGCTAGTGGATAGTCATAAAAGGCAGTTAAAGCTGAGATTTGTACCTTTAGCGTACTAGGTCTCAAGCCCATATCAAACCCTGTTTGGAGAAAATTTAGTATTTGAGGAATATCTGGTTGTTGGAGAATGGATATTGGAGTATTGGTCTGTGCACAAAATTTCTTCCAAATCTTCTGGTATATAGCCGAGGTCACCGGCTTTCTACTTTTTTTCATAGTTGAGATAACTGACTCAGACAGTCCTTTTGATCTCAAGATCTCCCTTTCAAGATCCATGCTGAGAGTTGTAGCATCTTTAGATTTTGATGGACCAATGGTCCCTGTATTAGAAGATCCCGTCTCAGTGGTAGTAACACTGGGTCCTCCACCGCCATCCACTTCAGCAGAGGAAACCAGCTCCTCTTGGGCCAATATGGCACTATTAGGATCACTACCGCTAGACTTTCCTGGATTTTCCTCAGAACTCTGGGAATTAGGGCTAGTGGCGGGAACGCGTATGCGAGTTCCATATCCCAATGTTGGGCCAATGCATCTATGCCAGTTGGATTGTCTCTTGGATTTAGCGAAAAGAATTCTTTCGTTTTTGTATTGCTCCTTGAGGCGAATAAATCTATTTGTGGGGTGCCCCACTGTTGGATTAACTGAGTAAAGATTTCTTCGTTTAGAGACCATTCTGACGGCTGTACCTTCTCTCTGCTGAGAAAGTCCGCTATTTGGTTCTGTGAACCTTTTAGGTGTACTGCCGTGATGGACTTTACGGTATTTTCCGCCCAGGAGAATATTTCTTCTGCTAGTGCCTGAAGTGGACGGTGCCTTGGTCCTCCTTGATGTAGGAGAAAAGCTACCGTGGTCGAGTTGTCTGAGAAGACTCGGATGTGGTGTCCCTGAAGCTCGTGTTGGCACCTTTTTAGTGCTTCCCAGACCGCTCTGAGTTCCCTGTAGTTGGAGGAACTGTCGCGTATCAATGGTGGCCATGTTCCCTGAAGGTATCGACCTTCTATGTGGGCTCCCCAGCCCCTTGAGCTTGCATCGGTGGTTATATTTATGCATGGAGATATTTTCCATGGTTTTCCTCTTTTGAGGTTTTTTATGTTGATCCACCATGAGAGGGACTGCTTTACCCTGCTGGGTAACCACATCCTGTTGTCTAGTGAATCTTTTCTTCCGTTCCATACCGAAAGAACTTCCTTTTGAAGCGTTCTGGAGTGAAACTGGCTCCACTGTACACTGGGAATGCATGAGGTCATGAGACCTAGAATCCTCATTGCTTTCCTGATGGAGATGTATTTCCGTTTTTTTATTGATTGAAGTTCTTTTTTTATTGACCGTTGTTTTTGGTCTGGCAGGAAGGAGTATTCTAGTTCGGAATTTAGTAGTACCCCTAGAAATATCTTCTGCGTCTCTGGTTCGAGACTCAATTTTTTTGTATTTATTACCCACCCCAGACGTTTCAGGAGTGACGTGGTAATTCCTAAGGATTCTTCCATCTGTTGGGATGAATCTGCGATCAGCAACAGATCGTCCAGATATGGTGCGATGAGAACTTCCTTCTCTCTTAAGTAGGCCATGACCTCTGTCATGAGCTTCGTAAATATCCTTGGGGCAGAGGAGAGACCAAATGGTAGGCACTGAAACTGGAAATGGAGTATTTTCTTGTGGTTTCTTATTGCGAACCTGAGGAATTTTTGATCTGAGGGATGGATGGGAACATGATAGTAAGCATGTTTGAGATCTAGCGTGCACATTACAGAGTTCTTTTTTATTAGCGGTGTAATTGATCTGAGAGATTCCATCTTGAAGCGTTTGTACGCCACCCATTTGTTTAATGGTTTTAAGTTTATTATTGTTCGGTAATCTCCGTTTGGTTTTCTTATGGAGAACAGACTGGAGTAATGCCCCTGAAAATGTTGATGATGGGGTACCGGTATTATGACGTTTAATTCTAAGAGTTCCTGTATGTCTGTTATCAGCCTTTGATGTACTGCCGATGACTCTGTCTGTGTTACGCAGAATCTCTTGGGGGGTAGATGAGTAAACTCTATCCTGTAACCTTGTGCCACTGTCTGTAGAATCCACTGATTCTGAGTTATGTTCTGCCATCCTTCTTGGAAGTATTGTAGTCTCCCTCCTATATTGTTGGCGTCATTGTTTGCTGGGTCCTGTTGATTGGTCTCGAAAGGAACCTCTTCCTCTGCCTCCTTTAGGGTAGCTCCACCTACCGGACTTCCCCTTGCCTCTGTAGTCCTGTCTTGGGTGGGAGCGAGTTTTTCGGAAGAATTGCGGTTTCTTTGGCTTCTCCTCAGGGAAACCTTTCTTCTTATCAGATGCTTTTTCAAGTAGCTCGTCAAGGACTGGACCAAAGACGTGAGAACCTGAGAATGGAATCGAACACAGCTTGTTCTTGGATTGGGTATCTCCCGTCCACGATCTCAGCCATAAGGCCCTTCTTGCTGCGTTTGACAGTGCATTATTCCGGGCAGCAAAGCGTACGGATTCCGCTGAAGCATCTGCCATGAAATCAGTCGCCATCTTTAAAACTGAAAAGGATTTAAGGATTTCTTCCCTTGGAGTTCTATTTTTAATATGACTCTCCAGCTCGTCCACCCAAAGACTCATGGACCTTGCTACAGAGGTAGCCGCTATATTCGTCTTCATAATGGCGGCTGACGATTCCCAGGCTTTTTTAAGAAGATCTTCTGACCTCTTATCCATTGGGTCTTTTAACCCTGACGAGTCCTCAAAGGGAATAGCCGTTTTCCTTGTGACTTTGGCCACCGGAATGTCGATCTTTGGAACCGACTCCCAGACTTTAGTCTCTTCTGGGTCAAAGGGAAGACGGTATTTGAAGTCTCTCGGGACTACTAATTTTTTCCCCACATCTTCCCACTCTTCCATTATCATTGCAGTTATGTGATTGTTGACCGGGAAAACTCTATTCCTGCGAGTTCTCAGGCCCCCAAACATCTCGTCTTGAACTGATAAAGGCTCAGACGAGTCTTCTATTTTCATAGTGCTTCTTACTGCTTTTAGCAGTATATCCGTATTTTCGGATGAGAACAAGTATTTCTTCCGTTCTTCCGGAAGCACAGTTAATGTATTGTTCTCTTCGTCCGAGCCCGGATCGGAATAACCTGAGACCTCTCCTTCCTCGGAACTCACATCCATATCCCATCTAGGCCTTTTAGGCCGCGGAGATTGGGGTGGCACCATAGTAGACACTGTAGCTTGGACTTCGTCTCTAATCATAGATTTAATATTATCTAACAGCGAAGCCTGCTCGTCTTTGAGAAGTTTAGCGATGCATTTTTCGCATAATTTCTTGTTATTGCCCTCTGGGAGTTTGGTGGCGCACAGTGGGCATCTAATAGTCCTTTTTTTAGTAGTTGACCTCTCGGGAATGTCCTTATCCTGAAATGTAAAGGAGATCCCTGTAGGTACAGAACTAACTTTTTGGAATGCATCCCGTACCACATACTACTCACATGGTCCGTGTGCAGCTCTAAGGATTGGACGTCTGGGCGAGTAGCACCTTCCATGTTACTGGGTCAAGTGTGCTGTCAGATGTCAGTCATTAAGTAGCAATCTTACCCGGCTTCAAGACATCTGATTCGTCCTCCTTCCGAGCTCAGCTGCTGGCCTCCACGGTGATTTCAGGTTCCCAGCTGTACTGCGCATGCGTCATCTGGAACACATGCAGACCAGCCTGGGACCTGGAAACCGGCGCATAATCTCAGCCATTGCGCTCTGATCTCCCCCTGCAGCTCCCAGGCGCCCCGGAAACAACCGGCGCCGCCGACCCCCGGAATCCGGCCACGCCCCCCGGAAGTTGTCACCCCCGGCTAGAGCGCCGGACCAGAAGTTAGGGGAGCGATGCCAGCACCGGCCGCACGTGGAGCCTGAGGGAGCGCCGGACACCGCCGCCGCAGCGGCTGCCTCAGCGCCCCCTTTGATGAGGGGATGAGGCAGCGCATGGGAGCAGACAGCTCGACCTAGTCGCAGAGGGACCTCCAGCGGTATCGTGCGACTTCGGGAGTCGCCAGACTCTCACGGCCAGAGCCCCCTCCAGGAGGATGGACCGCACTCCGGAGCTCCTGCTCCAAGACCTGACCTCGGATCAGGTAAAGAAAAAAACCTAATCTTCTGGAGAACTCTCTCCTGCGTCTGTCCCTGATAGGGACAGGAAAAACACTGAGGGGTGGAGGTTGGGAGGGGCTATTTAACCTCTTCTGTGTTCCTGTCCCTATCAAGGATATGAAGAGCAACCTCCTGTGGTGCTGTCATGTGGACGACCTGGAAATATAGTTTAAACATTCATTTTCAGAAACCTGCAGAAAAAAACAATAACATGCAGGTAGCACCACAACCTCAAGACATTTTTTTAGCCTCTACTTATCAAACCAATTTATTGTATTACCAGTCTACATATATAAATACATCTTTTTGTTCATCATCTTATTAAATACATTAACATTTGACCAGCTTGATTTCCTGAAATTTCCTGCGCCCCCGATAACCAATGTGCAAAAATTTCACACGGGCCAACTAGTTATTATTTATTATTGTAGCACAATTTATTCTATGCCACTTTACATGTGAAAAGGGTATGCAAAATTTTAAAAAGTACAATATTCTTATCCCCTTAGTGAAGGATAGTGTTGAGCGATACCGTCCGATACTTAAAAGCATCGGGATCGGATAGTATCGGCCGATACCCGAAAAATATCGGATATCGCCGATACCGATATCCGATACCAATACAAGTCAATGGGACATCAAGTATCGGAATGTATCCTGATGGTTCCCAGGGTCTGAAGGAGAGGAAACTCTCCTTCAGGCCCTGGGATCCATAGGGATGTGTAAAATAAAGAATTAAAATAAAAAATATTGATATGCTCACCTCTCCGGTGGCCCCTGGACTTCACACTGCTAACCGGGAGGCTTCTTTGTTTAAAAAGCGCGCCTTTCGGACCTGTGAATGACGTCCCGGCTTCTGATTGGTCGCGTGCCGCCCATGTGACCGGCACGCGACCAATCAGAGGCTGCGACGTCATTCGCAGGTCCTCAATTCCTAGAATTAGCAGTTTTGTGAATGAGAATGACGTCGCGGCTTCTGATTGGCCGCGTGCCGGTCACATGGGTGGCACGCGGCCAATCAGAAGCCGCGACGTCATTCTCATTCACAAAACTGCTAATTCTAGGAATTGAGGACCTGCGAATGACGTCGCGGCCTCTGATTGGTCGCGTGCCGGTCACATGGGCGGCACGCGACCAATCAGAAGCCGGGACGTCATTCACCGGTCCGAAAGGCGCGCTTTTTAAACAAAGAAGCCTCCCGGATAGCAGCGTGAAGTCCAGGGGCCGCCGGAGAGGTGAGCATATCAATATTTTTTATTTTAATTCTTTATTTTCCACATCCCTATTGATTCGATACCGATACCCGATATCACAAAAATATCGGATCTCGGTATCGGAATTCCGATACCGCAAATATCGGCCGATACCCGATACTTGCGGTATCGGAATGCTCAACACTAGTGAAGGAGCTAATTTTAACATTAATGACCAGGCCAATTTTTTAAAATCTGACCAGTGTCAATTTATGTGGTAATAACTCTGAAAAGGATCTCAGTAATTCTGAGATTGTTTTTTCATGACATATCGTACTTCATGTTAGTTGTAAATTTTGGTTGATATGATTTTGATTGTATTTATGAAAATATAAAAAAATTTACAAAAAAAATTAGGAAATTTAGTGATTTTCAAACTTTAAATTTGCATGCCCTTAAATAAGATAGTTATACTACACAAAATAGATAATAAATAACATTTTCCATATATTTACTTTACATCAGCACAATTTTTTAAACATAATTTTGCTAGGAAG
Organism: Ranitomeya imitator; assembly: GCF_032444005.1. Classification (NCBI taxonomy): domain Eukaryota; kingdom Metazoa; phylum Chordata; class Amphibia; order Anura; family Dendrobatidae; genus Ranitomeya; species Ranitomeya imitator. The sequence continues at coordinate 954,274,648 of NC_091282.1, read as the reverse complement.
TTTGTAGGGTTAAAAGTTGACAAGCGATTACTCAATTTTCCAACAAAATTTACAAAACCATTTTTTTAAGGATCACATCACATTTGAAGTAACTTTGAGGGGTCTATATGATAGAAAATACCCAAAAGTGACAACATTCTAAAAATTGCATATCTCAAGGTGATCAAAACCACATTCAAGAAATGTATTAACCCTCAGATGCTTCACGTGAGTTAATGAAAAGTGGAAAGAAAACATGAATATTTTACTTTTTTTTCACAAACATTTTGCTTTATCCCCCAAATTGTTATGCTTTCACAAGGATAAAAGAGGAAACTGGACCCCAGAATTTGTTGTGCAATTTCTCCTAAGTACGCAGATACCCCATATGTGGGAGAAAACTTCTGTTTGGGCACATGGCAGGACTTAGAAGGGAAGCAGGAAAAATGGCTGGAAAGCGGACATCATGTTGCATTTGGAGAGCCCGTGATTTGCCTAAACAGTGAAAACTCCCCACAAGTGACCTCTCTTTTTTAAATTACACCCCTCAAGGATTTTATACAGGGATATAGTGAGGATTAGGGTTGAGTGACCTTTACTTTTATAGGATCGGGTCGGGTTTTACGAAACCCGACTTTTTCAAAAGTCGGGTCGAGTGAAATCGGCCTATCCTATAAAAAAGTTGGGGTCGGCCGAAACCCAATGCATTGCAATGGGTTACTATGGTTCCCAGGGTCTGAAGGAGAGGAAACTCTCCTTCAGGCCCTGGGATCCATATTTAAGTGTAAAAGAAAGAATTAAAATAAAAAATATTGCTATACTCACCCTCTGACGCGCCCTGGTACTAACCGGCAGTCTTCCTTCCTTAGAATCAGCGCTTGAAAGAACTTCGGTGACGTCGCGGCTTGTGATTGGTCGCGCGACGGCCCATGTGACCGCTCACGCGACCAATCACAAGCCGCGACATCACCGAAGGTCCTTCAAGCGCTGATTCTTAGGAAGGAAGGCTGCCGGAAAGAAGCAGGGCGCGTCCGAGGGTGAGTATATACCTAATAAGAATATACTCACCCTCGGACGCGCCCTGCTTCTTTCCGGCAGCCTTCCTTCCTAAGAATCAGCGCTTGAAGGGCCTTCGGTGACGTCGCGGCTTGTGATTGGTCGCGTGAATGGTCACATGGGCCGTCGCACGACCAATCACAAGCCGCGACATCACCAAAGGTCTTTCAAGCGCTGATTCTAAGGAAGGAAGACTGCCGGTTAGTACCAGGGCGCGTCAGAGGGTGAGTATAGCAATATTTTTTATTTTAATTCTTTCTTTTACACTTAAATATGGATTCCGATACCGATTTCCGATATTGCAAACATATCGGGAATCGGTATCGGAATTCCGATACCAGATTCAGAAGATCGCCGACCTCATGGCAGACCCCACACAGGGGTCGGGTCGGGTTTCATGAAACCCGACCTTGCCAAAAGTTGGCGACTTCTGAAAATGGCCGACCCGTTTCGCTCAACCCTAGTGAGGATTTTTAGTTCAAAGCTGCTACACAAAATTTAATAATATTAGGTCATTGTAGTGAATATGTATTCATTAGTAGTGTTGAGCGATACCTTCCGATATTTGAAAGTATCGGTATCGGATTGTATCGGCTGATATCCAAAAAATATTGGATATCGCCGATACCGATACCCGATACCAATACGAGTCAATGGGACACAAATATCGGAAGTGATCCTGGAATGGTTCCCAGGGTCTGAAGGAGAGGAAACTCTCCTTCAGGCCCTGGGATCCATATTCATGTAAAAAATAAAGAATAAAAATAAAAAATATGGATACACATACCCCTCCGGCGGACCCTGGACCTTAGCGGTGTAACCGGCAGCCTCCGTTCCTAAGAATGCAGGGTAAAGGACCTTCGATGACATCGCGGCTTGTGATTGGTTGCGTGACCACTCATGTGACCAATCACAAGCCGCGACGTCATTGCAGGTCCTTCACTCGCTCATTCTTAGGAACGGAGGCTGCCGGTTGCAGCGGTTACAACCTGGGCGCGTCCGAGGGTGACTATATTCATATTTTTTATTTTTATTCTTTATTTTACACATGAATATTCATCCCGATACCGATTCCCGATATCGCAAAAATATCGGAACTCGCTATCGGAATTCCGATACCGCAAATATCGGCCGATACCTGATACTTGCGGTATCGGAATGCTCAACACTATTCATTAGTACTAAGCACAAGAGCATCGGGGTGCTCCGATATACACCAAGTATCATGGGTGCTCGAGAGACCCTAATACAAACTCGAGAAGCGAGCACTTGTGCGCAATACTAGTAATCATATCATCGTAATTTTTTTTTCTTTTGAAAAAACCCTAACCTTAACCCAACTTTAAGCAAAACTGGCCCCGATCGTGTTCTCCAGTCTCTCAACTACCCCCGGTTTCTGAAACACAGGAGATTTGTTGATGCTTGTGAGTGCTATAACCTTATTTCCATTCACCATTTTAAAAAGGCAATGAGGGAAGAAGACCTCTTAATGGCCACTGTTTTAATGCATTTAGGTGGTCCTTAAAGGGTTAAACAATAACGTACAAGTCAGTGATTGGTACAGAAGGAGAGAGAACCCTGCCCATGAGGGTTCACAGTTTACAAGGGATGGGTGAAGATACAGTAGGTGAGGGGAGAGTTGGTTGTGCAGCATTATTGTGGACCAAGGATTGTAGGTTTGTCGGAAATGGTAGGTCTTCAGGTTCCTTTTAAAAGTTACCACGGTAGGCAAGAGTCTGATATGTTGGTGTAGAGAGTTCTAGTTCTAGAAGGGGGATGCACTGGAGAAATTTTGTATACGATTGTGGGAAGAAGAGATAAGAGGGGAGTAGAAAAGGAGATCTTGTGAGGATCGGAGGTTGCGTGCAGATAAGTACCAGGAAACTAGGTCACAGAAGTATGGAGGAGACAGATTGTGGATGGCTTTGTGTGCCATGGTTAAGGTTTTGAACTGGAGTTTCTTGGTAATGGGGAGCCAATAAAGAGATTGACAGAGAGGAGAGGTCAGGGAATGGTGAAGGGTGGGCAGGTGGATTAGTCAGTCAAGTTAAGGATAGATAGGAGGGGTAGGAAAGTGTTAGAAGGGAGGCCACAAAGCTAGATTTTGCAGTAGTCAAGGTGGGAGGTGATGAGGGCATAAACTAGTGTTTTTGCAGATTCTTGATTTAATAGATAGGTCTGTTGGGAGCAGTTGAGTGAGATGGAGGAAATATGAATTCTGTTCTGAAGAGAAGAATGATAAAAAAGCAGACAGACACTGTGAGATTCTGGTTAGTAAGAAGGTCATATCGGGTCCAGAGAGGGAGATCTGCATGCCATCAGCATAGAGATGATACTGAAAGCCATATGACTCTATGAGTTGTCCCAGGCTGAAGGTGTAGATGGAGAAGAGCAGTGGTCTGAGAACTAAACCTTGGAATACAGACTGGGGGTGAGATGAGAAGGAGGTGGGTGAGTGGAAGACGCTGAATGTCCGGTCTGTTCGGAATGAAGAGATCCAAGAGTGGGCCAAGTCTGTGATGCCAAGAGAAGAGAGAAAGTGTAGTTAGAGGCAATGGTCAACTGTGTCAAAAGCAGATCACAGGTCAACAAGGGGAAGAGAGTAGTGTCACTGGGATTTGATGATTAGTAGGTCATTGGAGATATTTGCCAGTGCAGTTTCAGTAGAATGATGCAGTTGGAAGTCAGATTGTAAGGGGTCAAAGAGAGAGCAGGGGGAGAGGTGGGAGGAAAGTTCAATATGGAAATGTTGTTCTGGTAGTTTTGAGTTATAGCGGAGAAGTGATATGGGGCGATAGCTAGACAGAGAGGATGGGTCAAGGTAGGGCTTTTTGAGGATGGGTCTGATCGAGGCATATTTCAAACATGAGGGGGAAGCACCAGTTGTTAGTGATAGGTTGAAGAGATGGGTTAGCGCTGGGATGAAGACTGTTGTGAGGTTTGGGATGAAGCAGGATGAGATAAGGTCGAGTGTACAGGTGGTGTGATGTGAGCTTTAGAGTGAGTAGAGAGGAACGTTGATCTTCTGTAATGATGGAGAAGCTGGTTATAGAAGAGGAAGGAAGAGAAGTTGTGGGGAGGGATTGATGAGGGCTGAAGGCCAAAACTTTCTCTGATGTTATGAATCTTCTGATTGAAGATGAGATGAGAGGAGAGCGAGAAGGTACTGAGGGACAGAGGAGAGAATTTAAAGAGTTGAACAGCCTTTTAGGGTTGCGATACAGGGAGGATATGAGAAATGAGACGTAGGTTTGTTTTGCTGCACTGAGGGTGGACTTTAAAGTGGTGAAGGTCTGTTTAAATGGTAGAAAGTGTTCACTGTAGTGGGATCTTTTACATCTCCGCTTAGCAACTATGGATGCTAGCCTCAGTTCTTTATAAAAGTAGATAAACACAGCACTCTGTGAGGATATGAGTTATGGTGCTCGAGTAGGGTATCCAACCCTCAGTCACAAGTATTCAAGAATAACCCGGCACTCAAAAATTGCGAAAAGTAACAATTACAGTTTATTATTATCCAGACATAGAACCAGTTTGTTTGTTGAACGTTTTCGGTCCCAGATGGACCTTCCTCAGAACAGTTCAATTTATCTGGAATGGAAGGAAAATGCGTATGACCAGTAGGGGGATCCCTCTGACAATGTAATGGCATTCACCACACTAAATGCAATGTGTACATCTGGGGTGTGTAGTGCACAGCACGCTTCCCCTCGGCGACCTAGCACGCCACCAGTGCTGCAGCTTCACCACGTGCTGACCTCCGGATCTCTGTAGCACCGCTGTGCACTACACACCCCAGATGTACACATTGCATTTAGTGTTGTGATAGCCATTACATTGTCAGAGGGATCCCCCTACTGGCCATACACATTATCCTTCCATTCCAGATAAATTGAACTGTTCTGAGGAAGGTCCATCTGGGACCGAAAACGTTCAACAAACAAACTGGTTCTATGTCTGGATAATAATAAACTGTAATTGTTACTTTTCACAATTTTTGAGTGCCGGGTTAGCCTCAGTTCTTTAGTCAGGCTGGTGTACCAGGGTTCTCTGTTGATTGCGCGAGCTTTAGTATGTGTAAGGGTGTGAGACTAATTCGAGAACTACAGTTCTTGTTGTGTTATATATAGAGGTAGCAGCATCTGCATCGTGTAATAATCCAATGTGTGCAAGAGGGAGATGGGATTCAGAAAGTGAGAGTAAAGAAAGGTGTTTGAGATTTCTGCGAGCGTGTGCAAGTTTGTGGAATGTGGATTGTTCACCAAGAGAGGAGAGAGAAGAGAATGTGAGTAGGTTGTGGTTGGACAGAGGGAGGGGTGAGTTAGAGGTTTGATAGGGAACAGAGGCAGGTGAAAATGAGGTCCAGTGTGTAGCGATCTTTGGGAGTGGCCACTGAGCAACGCCAAATGAGGAAGTAAGGGTATAAAGCTCAGGGACAGCATAGTGAGACGTGTCAATGGGGATGTTGAAGTCACTCATGATGATAGTGAGAATGTCAGCAAAAAGGAAGTGAAGTAGCCTGATGGTGAAGTGGTCAAAAAGAGTTGTGGCTGGCCCTGGAGGGTGGTAAATGATAGCCAGTTGGAGGCTGGAGGGGCAGTAGATGCACACACTATGCATCTCAAAAAAGGGAGAGTAACAGAGAGTGGTAGTGGAATTCGGGTGAAGGAGCAGTTATCTGACAGTAGAAAGCCAACTCCTCCACCATGGTTCCTTATGAGGCTGTGGGTGCGAGAAAGATGGAGTCCGCCACAAGAAAGAGTAGTTGTAGGGGCTATTTCAGAGGGGGTGAGTCATGTTTCAGTGATGCCAAGGAAGAAAAGTTTGTTAGTGATGAAAAGATCATGGATGTATAAAAGTTTGTTGCAGACAGAGCAATCGTTCCATAGAGCTCCTGTTAAGCGGACTGGGTAAGCAGGGGTTGGGCGAATAGGTATAAGCTTAGAAAGGTAGGGGAAATTTGTGATAGATCATGGATGGGAGGTAGAAATGACAGTGGGGATGTGGTCAGGAATACCAGGATTTGGAGAGATATCACCAGCAGTGAGGATGAGTAGAGAAAGTGTTAGTAGGTGGGAGCTGGAGAGGGCATGATGTGGCTGTCTGAGTTTGGAGATTGTATGCAGATCTGAGGAGGTGGTGAGATGGTCAGAGAGGATGGAAGAAAGATAACCCATTCATTGTTAGGTGTAGGCATTAGGGGTAGTGTTGAGCGATACCTTCCGATATCGGAAAGTATCGGTATCGGATAGGATCGGCCGATATTCAAAAAATATCGGATATCGCCGATACCGATACCCAATCCCAATGCAAGTCAATGGGACCAAAATATCGGAATTAAAATAAACCCTTTCTTGCCTTGTAGGTTCATTCTACATGAAGGAAAACAACTAAGAATAATGTAGGATGTATTGTGGGAGGTGGCGGAGACATTAAAGGCAATGAGGTTTAGCCCAATCAAATAGAATAGCATGTTTTTTTTTTTTTTAAGACGTTCGGAGTGAAAAAGATATTGAGTATGTAAATTTTTTTTTATTTTGTCAGATATTGATGTTTCACTATTCCACGCCCTTCCCCTTCTTTTTTTTTCTTTTTTTTTTTTACTTTTCCCACACTTTCATCTTCATCATCATCAGCATCTTTGACATCAACTTCTTCTTCACCTTATTCATCTTCTTCTTCATCTTCTACCTATTTTTTTTTTTTATTACATTCTTCATATTCATTTTATTCAACTATTATTATTCTTCCTATTCTACATATTCTTTTTATTCCACTGTTATTATTCTTCCTATTCTACTTCTTCATCATATTCTCATTTGTGACAGGCATTCCCGTAGTTGTTATCTATAAAAGTTGGAAGATTACACCTTCCGTTCTGCCAGTCACAAAAGTTACATTTGTCCGCGTTCAGTTTGGCCTGCAGCATCAGGCTTTATCCAGGGGCACCACGAGGAGGAACGGACTCACCCCCATACACTGCTTAGTCTTCTTCTGCATATAATTTAGATAATATCTTTTGCTCTGATATTAAGTCTTATGCTTAATGTTCTTCTGCTCTTTGTTCTGCAGCCTCTTGTTCTTCTGCTTCTCGGTCTTCCATGTCGTCGTCTCCAGGGTCGTCGTCTCCAGTGTCGTCATCTCCGCCGTCGTCGTCTCAGCCGTCGTCGTCTCCGCCGTCGTCGTCGTCGTCGTCATCGGGGTGGTCTTCCGGGTCGTCGTCGTCGTCGTCGTCATCGGGGTGGTCTTCCGGGTCGTCGACTTTAGGGTCTTCAACTTGGAAATGTAGCAGAAGGTACAAGAAGGCTGAGAAAATGCCAAGAACCAGCTGATGGAACTGGAACTCGGATGGCTACCCGAAGGTTCAAGAGCCTATGGAACTACCGAGGACCAGCTGACGTTACTGGAACCCGGTTACTAAGCAGGAGGTACCCGTGCTAAAAAGCACTACCAAGGACCGCCTGACGTTGGCGGAACTCGGATACCCAGAAGGAGGCACCTAAGCCAAAGGCTCTGCCCGGAACCAGCTGACGGTACTGGAACCAGGATGGGGAGCAGAAGGTACAAGAGCAAAAGACACTGCCGAGAATCAGCTGACGGTACTGGAACCCGGATGGGTAGCCGAAGGTCCAAGAGTCAATGGAACTACCGAGGACCAGCTGACGTTACTGGAACCCGGTTACTAAGCAGGAGGTACCCGTGCCCGAAAGCACTACCAAGGACCACCTGACGTTGGTGGAACTTGGATACCCAGAAGGAGGCACCTAAGCCAAAGGCTCTGCCCGGAACCAGCTGACGGTACTGGAACCAGGATGGGGAGCAGAAGGTACAAGAGCAAAAGACACTGCCGAGAACCAGCTGACGGTGCTGGAACCAGGTGGTGGACCTGAAGGTCCACAAGAGAGGAGAGAACAGCTAGGCCGCGAGGCAGCCGCAGTTACCGAACCCCAACAGTCCTACAGGGGGAGCTGGGCCTACTGGCACTACAGAACCAGCCTTGACTACCAGTTCACGCAGCCCACATAGGAAGCTCCTAAACTGGAGGCACCCTGGAGTTGGCTAACCCGACCGCACCACGACGGGGCAAGCATAGGCGTCTCAGTGAGCTTGACACAACCCGGAAACAGCTGACGGTGCTGAAACCAGGCTTGGCACGAGGGAGTACCTGTGACAAGAACACTGCCGAGAACCAGCTAGCGGTGCTGGAACCCACATGCGTTGCCCCAGTGTGCAAGAGCCAATGGCACGACCGAGGACCAGCTGGCGGTGCTGGAACCCGGTTACTAAGCTGTAGGTGCCCGCACTTAAAAGCACTACCAAGGACCGCCTGACGTTGGCGGAACTCGGATACCCAGGAGGAGGCACCTAAGCCAAAGGCTCGGCCCGGAACCAGCTGACGGTGCTGGAACCAGGTGGTGGACCCCAAGGCCCACAGGAGAGGAGAGAACAGCTAGGCCGTGAGGCAGCCGCAGTTACCGAACCCCAACAGTCCTACAGGGGGAGCTGGGCCTACTGGCACTACAGAACCAGCCTTGACTACCAGTTCACGCAGCCCACATAGGAAGCTCCTAAACTGGAGGCACCCTGGAGTTGGCTAACCCGACCGCACCACGACGGGGCAAGCATAGGCGTCTCAGTGAGCTTTGCACAACCCGGAAACAGCTGGCGGTGCTGAAACCAGGCTTGGCACGAGGGAGTACCTGTGTCAAGAACACTGCCGAGAACCAGCTGGCGGTGCTGGAACCCAGATGCGTTGCCCCAGTGTGCAAGAGCCAATGGCACGACCGAGGACCAGCTGACGGTGCTGGAACATGGTTACTAAGCTGTAGGTGCCCGCGCTTAAAAGCACTACCAAGGACCGCCTGACGTTGGCGGAACTCGGATACCCAGGATGAGGCACCTAAGCCAAAGGCTCGGCCCGGAACCAGCTGACGGTGCTGGAACCAGGTGGTGGACCCCAAGGCCCACAGGAGAGGAGAGAACAGCTAGGCCGCGAGGCAGCCGCAGTTACCGAACCCCAACAGTCCTACAGGGGGAGCTGGGCCTACTGGCACTACAGAACCAGCCTTGACTACCAGTTCACACAGCCCACATAGGAAGCTCCTAAACTGGAGGCACCCTGGAGTTGGCTAACCCGACTGCAACACGACGGGGCAAACATAGGCGTCTCAGCGAGTTTGACACACCCCGGAAACAGCTGACGGTGCTGAAACCAGGTTTGGCACGAGGGAGTACCTGTGACAAAAACACTGCCGAGAACCAGCTGGCGGTGCTGGAACCCAGATGCGTTGCCCCAGTGTGCAAGAGCCAATGGCACGACCGAGGACCAGCTGACGGTGCTGGAACACGGTTACTAAGCTGTAGGTGCCCGCGCTTAAAAGCACTACCAAGGACCGCCTGACGTTGGCGGAACTCGGATACCCAGGAGGAGGCACCTAAGCCAAAGGCTTGGCCCGGAACCAGCTGACGGTGCTGGAACCAGGTGGTGGACCCCAAGGCCCACAGGAGAGGAGAGAACAGCTAGGCCGCGAGGCAGCCGCAGTTACCGAACCCCAACAGTCCTACAGGGGGAGCTGGGCCTACTGGCACTACAGAACCAGCCTTGACTACCAGTTCACGCAGCCCACATAGGAAGCTCCTAAACTGAAGGCACCCTGGAGTTGGCTAACCCGACCGCACCACGACGGGGCAAGCATAGGCGTCTCAGTGAGCTTGACACAACCCGGAAACAGCTGACGGTGCTGAAACCAGGCTTGGCACGAGGGAGTACCTGTGACAAGAACACTGCCGAGAACCAGCTGGCGGTGCTGGAACCCAGATGCGTTGCCTATTAAAGATTGTCTTCCTAGAGCCCCAACTAGCGGTGTTGGAGCTAAGGGTAAGCAGGGGGAGCAGAGTGTAGGCCGAAGCCTGCACTGGAGGCAGCTTTGTGTCTGCGTTGCGTTTACAGGACACTTTGCCGGCTACACAGTGGGGGAACAGCTGGCGTTGCTGAACCCCACTAACACAATGGCGTGTGTTTTTCTCTGTGCAGCTAGCACTTGCGGTCAAAAACTAGCGATGTTAGAGCCCGTGTTGAAGCAGGAGGAGGAGGAGAGGAGCAGAGTGTAGGCCGAAGCCTATTTGAACCAATTTCAAAGGAAACCTTTAACCCCCCCTCAGGTGTTACAAAGTACAAGAGACACACCTTGTGCAGTATTAATGCTGCACAAGTGAAAGGTTGCTCTATTAATTTGTCTACTTGCACACGCTGAATGAAAGACGTACACAATTTAGCCCATTCTACAGTCAAACTGTAGTGGATGCGTGACTTGGCTTTTTAAGGAGACGCAGCACAGGTGTCCCAAATAACGCCTTGGTGCTTGGCGCAGCTTCCTGAGCGTTGTTATTTGCTGTACAGGAGTCTGCGCTCTTGTGTTATCCCTTGGCAATGCCCTGTTAGTGCAGGCCGTCTCATGACCTCATTTCATGTTGGCCGGTGCGGTTAACGATGGCCATAAATCCCAGACCCACAGTGCCTTTTCATAAAGTCACACTGCGGTGCTGTGATTCGTGGCCTTGAGCAGTAAATATTTTGGCCGCTCACACACGTCCTTACACCTGCTTCAGACTGGGCGGCCTCTGCTGATCCCTTCTCGCATGCTGCGGCCATGAGGCTGCACAGTCTGAAGAAGGCGGAAGGAGATGAGTTAAGACAGGTGAAGATATGCACTGCTCGTGCCCATCAATCACACCCTCGCAGTGAAAATAAGACAACGAGGAGCATTGTTTCAGGCAGGGCGGACGCACAGGCGCAACAAGCCAACCAATGATGTCAGAAGACGGGAAGCGCTACCAAGGGGGGTGCTGCGTATCATTAGAAAGGAAAGTCACACCTCAGGGACAGTGGAATGGTCTCAATGAGACACATTTTGTACGTTTTGAGTTCCACGTGGGCAAGGACAAAAAGTCAGCCACCTTGTACAAATGCAGCAGTACTGCTGTACAAGGTGGCTGTTATACATAGAAACACCTGGGGGGGTGGGGGGCAGGCTCCCTTCAATTTCAGTTCATGTGCCTGCGTGGCGTTTGCAGGACACGTTGCCAGCTACACAGCAGGGGAACAGCTGGCGGTGCTGAACCCCACTAACACATTGGCTGGTGTTTTTCTCTGTGCAGCTAGCATGTCCGGGCAGAAACTGGCGTTGTTTGAGCCCAGGGTCAGCAGGAGGAGGAGAGGAGCAAAGTGTAGGCCGAAGCCTGCACTGGTGGCAGCTTTTGGTCAGTTGTGCCAGCGTGGCTTGTGCTGGACACGATGCCGACTACACAGCAGGGGAACAGCTGGCGGTGCTGAACCCCACTAACACATTGACTGGTGTTTTTCTCTGTGCAGCTAGCATGTCCGGGCAGAAACTGGCGGTGTTTGAGCCCGGGGTCAGCAGGAGGAGGAGAGGAGCAGAGTGTAGGCCGAAGCCTGCACTGGTGGCAGCTTTTGGTCGGTTGTGCCAGCGTGGCTTGTGCTGGACACGATGCCAACTACACAGCAGGGGAACAGCTGGCGGTGCTGAACCCCACGAACACATTGACTGGTGTTTTTCTCTGTGCAGCTAGCAGTTCCGGGCAGAAACTAGCGGTGTTTGAGCCCAGGGTCAGCAGGAGGAGTAGAGGAGCAGAGTGTAGGCCGAAGCCTAGTTGAACCAATTTCAAAGGTTACCTTTAACCCCCCCCCTCAGGTGTTGCAAGGTACAAGAGCCACACCTTGAACAGCATTAATGATGCACAAGTCAAAGGTTGCTCTATTTAATTTTGCTCCTTGCACACGCTGAATAAAACACGTACACTATTTAGCCCATTATACTGTCAAACAGTAGTGGAGGCGTGACTACTAGTCTTTTTAAGGAGATGCAGCACAGGTGTCAAAATTTACACCTAGCTGCTGTGCGCAGATTCCTGAGCGTTGTTATTTGCTGTACAGGAGTCTGCGCTATTGGGATCCCTTGGCCATGCGCTGTGAGCGCTTCCTGTCTTCTGACCTCATTTAATGTCGGCCGTTACGGTTAGCGATGGACATGAATCCCAGACCCACAGTGTGTTTTCAAAAAATCACACTGCGTGGCTGGGATTCGTGGCCTTGTTCAGTAAATATGTTTGACGCTCACACATGTCCTTACACCTGCTTCAGACTGGGCGGCCTCATCTGATCCCTTATCGCCTGCCGCGGCCATGAGGACACCCAGTCTGAAGAAGGCGGAAGGAGATGAGTGAACACAGGCAAACATATGCACTGCACATGCCCATCAATCACACCCTCGCTGTTCAAAAAAATAAGACACCGAGGGGCGTTGTTTTGAGCAGGGCAGACGCACAGGCGCAGCCAGCTAACCAATGATGTCAAAAGACGGGCAGCGCTAACAAGGGTGGTGCTGCGTATCATTAGAAAGGAAAGTCACACCTCAGGGACAGTGGAATGGTCTCAATGAGACACATTTTGTACGTGTTGAGTTCCACGTGGGCAAGGAGAAAAAGTCAGCCACCTTGTACAAATGCAGCAGTACTGCTGTACAAGGTGGCTGTTATACATAGAAACACCTGGGGGTGGGGGGCAGGCTCCCTTCAATTTTAGTTCATGTGCCTGCGTGGCGCTTGCAGGTCACGTTGCAAGCTACACAGCAGGGGAACAGCTGGCGGTGCTGAACCCCACTGACACATTGACTGGTGTTTTTCTCTGTGCAGCTCGCATGTCCGGGCAAAAACTGGCGGTGTTAGAGCCCAGGGTCAGCAGGAGGAGGAGAGGAGCAATGTGTAGGCCGAAGCCTGCACTGGTGGCAGCTTTTGGTCAGTTGTGCCAGCGTGGCTTGTGCTGGACACGATGCCGGCTACACAGCGGGGGAACAGCTGGCGGTGCTGAACCCCACTAACACATTGGCTGGTGTTTTTCTCTGTGCAGCTAGCACTTCCGGGCAGAAACTGGCGGTGTTTGAGCCCAGGGTCAGCAGGAGGAGGAGAGGAGCAGAGTGTAGGCCGAAGCCTAGTTGAACCAATTTCAAAGGTTACCTTTAACCCCCCTCAGGTGTTGCAAGGTACAAGAGCCACACCTTGTGCAGCATTAATGCTGCACAAGTAAAAGGTTGCTCTATTTGTTTTGCTCCTTGCACACGCTGACTAAAACACGTACACTATTTAGCCCATTATACTGTCAAACAGTTGTGGAGGCGTGACTTGTCTTTTTAAGGAAACGCAGCACAGGTGTCAAAATTTGCACCTAGGTACTGGGCGCAGATTCCTGAGCGTTGTTATTTGCTGTACAGGAGTCTGCGCTATTGTGATCCCTTGGCCATGCGCTGTGAGCGCTTCCTGTCTTCTGACCTCATTTCATTTCGGCCGTTGCGGTTAGCGATGGACATGAATCCCAGACCCACAGTGTGTTTTCAAAAAATCACACTGCGTGGCTGGGATTCGTGGCCTTGTGCAGTAAATAGGTTTGCCGCTTACACATGTCCTTACACCTGCTCCAGACTGGGCGGCCTCAGCTGATCCCTTATCGCCTACCACGGCCAGGAGGCCGCACAGTCTGAAGAAGGCGGAAGGAGATGAGTTAAGACAGGCGAACATATGCACTGCTCGTGCCCATAAACCACACCCTCGCTGACAAAATAAATATGACAACGAGGGGCGTTGTTTCTAGCAGGGCGGATGCACAGGCGCAGCCAGCTAACCATGATGACAAAAGACGGGAAACGCTAACAAGGGGGGTGCTGCGTATCATTAGAAAGGAAAGTCACACCTCAGGGACAGTGGAATGGTCTCAATGAGACACATTTTGTACGTGTTGAGTTCCACGTGGGCAAGGAGAAAAAGTCAGCCACCTTGTACAAATGCAGCAGTACTGCTGTACTAGGTGGCTGTTATACATAGAAACACCTGGGGGGGTGGGGCCAGGTTCCCTTTAATTTCAGTTCATGTGCCTGCGTGGCGTTTGCAGGTCACGTTGCCGGTTACACAGCAGGGGAACAGCTGGCGTTGCTGAACCCCACTAACACATTGGCTGGTGTTTTTCTCTGTGCAGCTAGCACTTCCGGGCAAAAACTAGCGGTGTTTGAGCCCAGGGTCAGCAGGAGGAGGAGAGGAGCAGAGTGTAGGCCGAAGCCTGCACTGGTGGCAGCTTTTGTTCTGTTGTGCCAGCGTGGCTTGTGCTGAACACGTTGCCGACTACACAGCAGGGGAACAGCTGGCGGTGCTGAACCCCACTGACACATCACCTAGTGTTTTTTCTGTGTAGACAACACTTCCAGGTGGCAACTGACAGTGTTGAAACCCAGGGAATCAAAGAGGAGCAGAGTGTAGGCCGAAGCCTGCAGTGGAGCAAGTTGAAAGGGAACCTTTAACCCCCCCCCCCCCAGGCATTTGTTGCTGAAAGAGCCATCTTGTACAGCAGTAATACTGCACATGGAAAATGGTGGCTCCGAAAATTATGCTCCTTGCAAACGCTGAAGTACACGCTCATATAATGTGTCCCCTCACACTGTCAAACCATCCCGGAAGTGGGACTTTCCTTTGTAATGTGACACAGCACAGCCGTCATTCCAACCCCCTTGGTGCCGGGCGCCACCTCCTCAACGTTGTTTGGTTCTGTCACGGAGCCCGCGCTGTAATGTTATCCCTTGGCCATGCACAGTTAGCGGTGCCCGTCTTCTGACATCATGTAGGTGTCAGGCTGGCAGTGCCTGTGCGTCCAAGCTGCCCGAGATCCAACCTTGCAGTGTCATCTAATGTAGTCCCACTGCGGGCCAGGGATCCATGGGCATGCGCAGTGCATATCATCGCCTCTCACTCATCTCCTTCCTGCTTCTTCAGACTGTGCGGCGTCACGGCCGTGGCATGCTATTAGGGATCAGCTGACGCCGCCTAGTCTGAAGAAGCGTGAAGAAGGGGAGTGAGAGGCTAGTATATGCACTGCGCATGGCCATGGATACCAGGCCCACTGTGGGATCACATTAGACGACACTGCGAGGTGTGATTTCGGGCAGCGTGGACGCACAGGCGCAGCCAGGACGACAACAAATGATGTCAGAGGACGGGCAGCGCAAACTGTGCATGGCCAAGGGATAACATAACAGCGCAGGGTCCATGACGGAATCAAACAACGCTAAGGAGGCAGTGCACGGTGCCAAGGGGGTAGCAATGACGGCTGTGCTGCGTCACATTACAAAGGAAAGTCCCACCTCCGGGACGGTTGGACGGTGTGAGGGGACACATTACATGAGTGTGTAGTTCAGCGTTTGCAAGGAGCATAATTTCAAGAGCGACCTTTCCCTTGTGCAGTATTAGTGCTGCACATGTTGGCTCTTTCAGTAACAAACGCCTAGGGGGGGGGGGGACAGGTCCCCTTACATTTTAGTTGTGCCAGCGTGGCGGTCGCATGACACGTTGCCGGATACACAGCTGGGGATCAGCTGACGTTACTGAACCCCAATAACAGAGGAGCGACTGTTGACTGTGCAGACAGCACTTCCAGGCACCAACTGGCGGTGTTAGAGCCCAGGGACAGCAGGAGGAGCAGATTGGAGGTATTGCCGCACACACAGCTGGGGATCAGCTGACGTTACTGAACCCCAATAACAGAGGAGCGACTGTTGACTGTGCACATAGCAATTCCAGGCACCAACTGGCGGTGTTAGAGCCCAGGGACAGCAGGAGGAGCAGAGGAACAGAGTGTAGGCCGAAGCCTGATTGGAGCAAGTTGAAAGGGAAACTTTAACCCCCCCCCCCCCCAAGACGTTTGTAGCTGAAAGAGCCATCTTGTGCAGCACTAAGGATGCAAAAGGAAAAGGTTGCTCTTTTAATTATGCTCCTTGCAAACACCGAAGTAAACACTAAAAATGTGTCCCTTTATACCGTTAAACCGTTCCGGAGGTGCGAATTTCCTTCGTAATGGGACACAGCACAGCTGTCATTCCTATCCCCTTGATGCCGTGCGCTGCCTCCTCAGCGTTGTTTTAAGCTGTCACGGAGCCTGCGCTGTTCTGTTAGCCCTTGGCCATGCCCAATTAGCGCTGCCTGTCTTCTGACATAATTTGGTGTCAGGCTGTCAGTGCCTGTGCGTCCACGCTGCTCCAGATCCCACCTCGCAGTCTCGTCTAACGTAATCCCACTGCGGGCCTTGGAACCATGGGCATGCACAGTGCATAACCTCGACTCTCACTCCCCTCCTTCCCTCTTCTTCAGACTGTGCGGTGTCACGGCCGTGGCATGCTAGGGATCAGCTGATGGCGCACAGTCTAAAGAAGGCGGAGGGAAATGAGCGAGAGCCCGAGGGGAAGATATGCACTGCGCATGCCCATGGATCCCAGGCCCGCAGTGTGACTCAATCAGAAGACACTGCGAGGCAGGATCTCGGGCAGCGCGGCCGCACAGGCGCAGCCAGCCTGACACCAAATTATGTCAGAAGACAGGCAGCGCAAATAGGGCATGCACAAGGGATAACAGAACAGCGCAGGCTCCGTGACAGCTTAAAACAACGCTGAGGAGGCAGCGCATGGCACCAAGGGGGTAGGAATGATGGCTGTGCTGCGTCACATTACGAAGGAAAGTCCCAGCTCCGGGACGGTATGACGGTATCAGTGAACACATTTTATAAGTGTTAAGTTCTGCGTGTGCAAAGAGCTAAAAAAAAAGAGCTACCTTTTCCTTGTGCAGCATTACTGCTGCACAAGATGGCTCTTTCAGTAACAAACGACGGGGGGGGGGGACAGGTTCCCTTACATTTAGGTTGTTGTGCCAGCGTGGCGGTCGCAGGACACATTGCCGGCTACACAGCTGGGGATCAGCTGACGTTACTGAAACCCAATAACACTGGGTCGTATGTTTTTATTGTGCAGCCTGCACTTCTGAGCCGCAACTGGCGGTGTTGGAGCCCAGGAATAGCAGTTCAGGTGGTAGAAAGATGAACACAGCAGGAGACCTGGATGACACCCAATTACTTAATCAGGCAGAGGAGTGGCAAATTCCTGCGAGATCCAGGCCTGGTTCATTTTCAGGAAAGTAAGCCGGTCAACGTTATCGGAGGATAGTCGCATGCGACGGTCTGTTAGTACACCACCTGCGGCACTAAAGACACGTTCCGATAAGACACTAGCCGCAGGGCAAGCCAGCACCTCCAATGCATACTGGCTTAGCTCTGGCCATGTATCCAGCTTAGAGACCCAAAACTTGAACGGGGAAGAGCCGTCTGGGAGTACAGTAAGAGGGCAAGCCATGTAGTCTGTCACCATCTGACGGAACCGTTGCCTCCTGCTGACTGGAGCCGCCGGTGATGGTGTAGACATTTGGGGCGGGCACACAAAAGTGTGCCAGAGTTGTGCCATACTGGGCTTGCCTTGGGCAGAGGCACTGCTTCTGCTCCCTCTTTGGGCAGAGCCTCCCCCACTGCCTCGACGCACTGAGCTGCTTTGTAAAGCACTAGCAGCACTCCTCTCAGTTGGACAGGAGAAGATGATGGAATTCACCAGTGTGTCGTGGTACTCCCGCAATTTACGCTCCCGGGTCAACGCAGGGATGAGGTTTTGGACGTTGTCCCGGTAGCGAGGATCGAGGAGGGTGAACACCCAATAATCAGGCATGTTGAGAATGTGGTCGATGCGGCGGTCGTTTCTCAGGCACTGCAGCATGAAATCCACCATGTGCTGCAGAGTGCCAACTGGCCCAGAAACGCTGTCCCCTGCTTGAGACATGATCTCTGCCCGCTCGTCATCACCCCACCCTTGCTGTACACACTGACCACTGGACAATTGTGTCGCTCCCTCCTCTGGACGGAGCTCTTCCTCCTCCATTGACTCCTCCTCATCCTCCTCACAAATTGGCCCCTGCGTACCCCTTTGTGAGGAACCACGTGGCGCTGACTCTCCAGAAGCTGATGGAAAAGGTGACTCCTCATCCTCCACCTCTTCCACCACATCATCCCTTAACCCTTGCAAAGTTTGCTGAAGCAGGCAGATAAGGGGGACAGTCATGCTGACTAGTGCATCATCTGCACTTGCCATCCGCGTGGAATAATCAAAAGGACGCAAAACCTGGCAGACGTCCTTCATAGTGGCCCACTCTGTGGTTGTGAAGTCTGATCGGCGCTGACTGCGACTTCTTTGCGCCTGATGCAGCTGGTACTCCATAACTGCTTGCTGCTGCTCACACAACCGCTCCAACATATGTAACGTGGAATTCCACCGGGTAGGTAGGTCACATATGATGCGGTGTTCCGGAAGGCGGAATCGGCGCTGCAGAGCAGCAATGCGGGATCTGGCCAAGCTGGAACGCCGCAAGTGAGCACACTCTAGGCGGACCTTGTGCAGCAGGGCATCAAGATCCGGATAGTCCCTCAGAAAACTCTGCACAACCAAATTGAGCACATGTGCCAGACATGGGATGTGAGTGAGGTTGCCAAGGGCCAAAGCTGCCACCAGATTTTGGCCATTGTCACACACTACCATGCCTGGCTGGAGATTCGCTGGCAGTAACCACACATCGCTCTCCTGCTTGATGGCATTCCAGAGCTCCTGCGCTGTGTGGCTTCGATGCCCCAATGAAACTAGTTTCAAGACGGCCTGCTGACGTTTGGCCACGGCTGTGCTCATGTCGGTCATAGGTAAACGTTCACGGGTCCATGTGGAGGTGGACTGTGACGGATCCTGCAGAGAGGAATCAGAGGAACTGGTGTAAGATGAGGAGTCGATGCGTACAGACTGGATTCCTGCAATCCTTGGAGTGGGCAGGACACGTCCTGCGCCACTCGCACGATCTGTACCTGGCTCAACAACATTAACCCAATGGACAGTGAGGGAAACATATCGCCCCTGTCCATGCTGACTGGTCCACGCATCGGTGGTGAGGTGGACCTTGCTACTGACGGCGTTCAGTAGCGCATGTTTTATGTTTGCCTCAACATGCCTGTGCAGGGCAGGGACAGCCTGCCTGCTGAAGTAAAAGCGGCTGGGCACCTTGTACTGTGGGACTGCCAATGCCATCAAGTCACGGAAGCTGTCAGTCTCCACCAGCCTGAACGAGAGCATTTCCAGGGACAACAGTTTGGCAATGCCTGCATTCAGAGCCTGTGCTCGGGGGTGGTTGGCCGAGAATGCCCGCATTTTCTCCCATGCCTGGACTACCGATGGCTGTAGAGTAGACTGGGAGTGTGAGGATGACTGGGAAGGTGGTGCTGTGGGTGGAATTACACTAGGTCTCTGGACAACAGTGGAGGAAGAGGCAACACGAGATGAAGAGGTGGTAGCTGCCGCTGTTGGTTGGCCTACGTCTTCACTGTGTTTCTGTAACTCCACCGCGTGCCTGTTCCGCACATGTTTCCACATATTTGTGGTATTGAGGTTGCTGACACTTTTACCTCTTTTTACTTTCTGATGACACAGCTTGCATTTGACAAAACAAATGTCATCTGCAACTCTGTCAAAAAAGGACCAGGCACTGCAAGTCTTGGGAGCGCCCTTTTTGGCTTTGGAAAGAGACAGGCTCCTAACGGGTGCCAAAGTGGAGGCTACAGGCTCTGCAGTCTTCCCCCTCCCTCTCCCTCTTTGGCCCGTAAGGGGAAGCTCTTCCTCAGAGCTGCTCCCACCACCTTCCTGTTCCTCACGCCACGATGGGTCAAGGACCTCATCATCTCCACTACCCTCTGCCACCAACTGCTCCTCCTGGGTAGTCTCGGCAGCACAGTACGCATCAGAAAGCGGCACCTGAGTTT
The DNA here is from genome assembly GCF_032444005.1 of Ranitomeya imitator. Taxonomy (NCBI): domain Eukaryota; kingdom Metazoa; phylum Chordata; class Amphibia; order Anura; family Dendrobatidae; genus Ranitomeya; species Ranitomeya imitator. The sequence goes on along the minus strand of NC_091282.1, from coordinate 954,254,889 downwards.
CATCATCAGATGCGTACTGCGGTGTGGTCACCGGAGGCACTGGCCCACCTGCCTCTTCAGAGTCAGAGAGATAAAGCTTTTGGGCATCACTGCACACTGCCTCTTCTTCCATTTCTCCAATGCTGCTTGGCTGGCCCCCTGTTTCCAAGCGAAGAGATTCAGAGAACAGAAGTAGAGACGGCTCCTGTCCTGGGCTCTCTGACTGCCTGGCCAATTTGGCAGGTGGTGAAGAGACAGATGGCTGCTCTCCAGTGCTCTGTGCCTGAGAGGATGTGGCACTAACTGAAGTCAATGCCGAGGCGTTAGCTGCCATCCACCCGACAACGGCTTCAATTTGGTCTTCACGTAGCAGCGGTGCACGGCGCTCTCCGACAAAGCTGCGCATGAAGGACTGTTCCCTGCTGAAACTGAGTGACGACGAGTCACCGGCGCCCGCAGCAGGCACAGAATCACCACGTCCTCTCCCTGCTCCTCTCCCTGCTCCGCGCCCACGCCCACGTGCCTTACTCCCTGCCCTCTTCATCTTGGTTGACAGATAAAGATAAGCAGAAAAGTACTAAGGCCTTAGTGTGCTTATTCCTGAAATGCTCCTCCTAACAGGTGTAAGAAACACTAATGTTGTAAATTGTGGACTAAACTTTATTATTTTTCAAATGTGGCCTACACAAGTGTTAAGTTGTGTTTGGTGAACTTTACTTTTTTTTTTTTGCAGATCAGGCTACAGAGCTAGTTTAAATCACACGGAGACCGTGTAGACAGCCGTAAACGGCGCTGCAAGGCCAAAAAACCCTCCTCTCGGTTATCCTATATAGTGTTTTTCCACTATTTAGCTGGATACGAGTGGAAAGACACTAATAGGAATTTTTTTTTTCAAATTTTAAACTGGCTGCACTATTTGAAAAAAAGGAAATTGTTTTTCAAGGTATGAGGCAGTAACGCACCCTGAGCTGAATCCAACCGGCTATGGCTGCACACAGACTACAGGGCGAGCTGCGCTCACACAGAGACCGTGCAGACAGCCGTAAACGGCGCTGCAAGGCCAACAAACCCTCCTCTAGGTTATCCTATATAGTGTTTTTCCACTATTTAGCTGGATACGAGTGGAAAGACACTAATAGGAATTTTTTTTTTCAAATTTTAAACTGGCTGCACTATTTGAAAAAAAGGAAATTGTTTTTCAAGGTATGAGGCAGTAACGCACCCTGAGCTGAATCCAACCGGCTATGGCTGCACACAGACTACAGGGCGAGCTGCGCTCACACAGAGACCGTGCAGACAGCCGTAAACGGCGCTGCAAGGCCCAAAAACCCCCCTCTAGGTTATCCTATGTAGTGTTTTTCCACAATAGAGCTGGAGACTGGTGGAAAAACACTAATAGGAAATTTGAGAAAAAATGTGCAGCAGGCTGCACTAAGAGCAAAAAAGGACAACTGTGTGAGGCAGTGTGAACCCCCCCTGAGCTGAATACAACCGGGTATATGGCTGCACACAGACTACAGAGTGAGCTGCACACACACACACACAGAGACCTTGCAGAACGCTGTTAAAACAGCGCTGCAAGGCAAGAGCAAGGTGAACAGTGAAGAACACACAGCGTTTTGCTAAATTAGCCTTTGGAAAGGAAAATAAAGCAATTAGCTAGCTCGACTGGCCCTCAGTTAGAACACAGCGTCCTGTCCCTAACTGAAATCACAGCAGAGTGAGCGCAAAATGGCGGCAGCGTTTTTTATAGTGCAGAGTGACATCATTTCAGCAGCCAATCCAAGCCTTGCCAGTACTTACATGCCCACCATGCTAAACAGGATGTGCCCACACTTCCAATCATTCCTCATTGGCTGCTGCGTTCAGTTTGAATTCTGGGAACTTCCGATTCCGGTATCCGATACGCGGGAAGTATCGGAATTCAGTATCGGAATTCCGATACCGCAAATATCGGCCGATACCCGATACTTGCGGTATCGGAATGCTCAACACTAATTAGGGGGCTTAGCATGAATTGAAGGACTATGGGGGTGAGAGTGAAGACAAACTGAAACATTGTTCATTGTGACTAAAGGTACTGTCACACTAGACGATATCGCTAGCGATCCGTGACGTTGCAGCGTCCTCGCTAGCGATATCGTCCAGTGTGACAGGCAGCAGCGATCAGGCCCCTGCTGTGCTGTCGCTGGTCAGGGAAGAAAGTCCAGAACTTTATTTGGTCGCTGGACTCCCCGTAGACATCGCTGAATCGGCGTGTGTGACACCGATTCAGCGATGTCTTCGCTGGTAACCAGGGTAAACATCGGGTAACTAAGCGCAGGGCCGCGCTTAGTAACCCGATGTTTACCCTGGTTACCATCGTTACAGTAAAAAAAACAACCGCTACATACTCACCTACCGCTGTCTGTCCTCGGCGCTCTGCTTCTCTGGTCTGGCTGTGAGCACAGCGGCCGGAAAGCAGAGCGGTGACGTCACCGCTCTGCTTTCCTGCTGCCCGGCGCTCACAGCCAGACCAGAGAAGCAGAGCGCCGAGGACAGACAGCGGTAAGTAAGTATGTAGCGTTTGTTTTTTTACTTTTTAGGATGGTAACCACGGTAAACATCGGGTTACTAAGCGCGGCCCTGCGCTTAGTAACCCGATGTTTACCCTGGTTACCGGGGACCTCGGGATCGTTGGTCGCTGGAGAGCTGTCTGTGTGACAGCTCTCCAGCGACCAAACAGCGACGCTGCAGTGATCCGGATCGTTGTCGGTATCGCTGCAGCGTCGCTTAGTGTGACGGTACCTTAAGTATCCTGTTACAGTCTGGATCAATTCTGATCGAATGCACTGCAATACACTTAGATGCTGCAGTTAGAGGATGCACGAGCAAACTAAAGTCTATGCAGACAAGAAACTCACAATTAGAGTTGAGCGACCTTGACCTTTTTAGAGTCGAGCCGGGTTTCGCGAAACCCGACTATCTCAAAAGTCGGGTCGAGTGAAATCGGCCGATTATGACGTAAAGTCGGGATCGACCGAAACACGAAACCCAATGCAAGTCAATGGGGCAGCATAGTCGGCAGTGAGTGGGGGCCAGGAAAACACCTAGAGTGCCCATTTTAATGTCAAAACCATCCATTCTTCTTAATGAAGCTTGTCAAGCATAATTTACCTTATAATAATTGTAAGGCATTTGAAATTGGGGGTCATTTGGCTAAAGTTGTGGTGGGTAGGGCTGGTTCAAGTAATTAGTGGGCCCAGGAAATCTGGACCACGTCACGGCAGTGGAGCAGGGAGAGGTAAGTATTTCAACTTTGCAAGTGCTGTGAACCTGAGCAAGCAGGGGGGGCCCACTCGTTGGCATTGGCACTGGCACAGGGCCCCTCAAAGTACAGCGGTGTGTTTGCACGGCGGGGGCGCCTCCCACCGGCAGCAACACTTTTGCGTACTATGAGAGGCCCTGTGCCAGTGACGTCGCCAACTAGTATTCCTCCCCCCACCTGATGAAGGAACCTGCACTTTCATCTGCACCTTCCTCTTTGTCCCCGTGTAAGGTGGTATGGTATGCGGGAAGAGCAACCTGACTTTCAGCAGGGTCACAATGTTGTTGTGTAGCGTGCACGGGGAATGTTGCGTTATGGGTCAATGTACCAGCAGACTCATCTATCACTGGCTGGGCAATGGGCAGGATGAGGAGGAAACACAGATATAGGCCCAAAGAATAAAGTTGGCTAAATGCAGTTCAAAATTGGTAACAGGAATAACCAGGGGGCATTGCAGTGGAGGACAACTGGAATGAGAGGCAGACACCGATAGTAGGCCCCAACCCAACTAGTAGGCCAAATGCAGTCTAACATTAACAACTACTTAACGAGCGCCTGAAAACGGAATTTCAGGACAGGAAACCAGGAGAACAGCAAGGAGCGGCAGACACTGTTAGTAGTCCCCAAACCAACTAGTACGCCAAATGCAGTTGTTCCATTTAACCACAATTTAACGAGAGCCTGAAGATAGAAGCTCAGGAAAGGCAACCTGGAGAACACCTTGGAGTGGAACACACCATCTCTCTCCACCCCATACCCATTTTGTAGGCCTAATGCAGTGTAGTTTTCTACAACTACTAAACAAGAGTCGGAAGACCGAAGCAATGGCAAGGAAACCTGGGGAACACCTTGGAGTGTAACACACCATCTCTCTCCACCCGATACCCATTTTGTAGGCCTAATGCAGTGTAGTTTTCTACAACTACTAAACGAGAGTCGGAAGATCGAAGCAATGGCGAGGAAACCTGGAGAACACCTTGGAGTGTAACACACCATCTCTCTCCACCCCATAGCCAATTTGGAGGCCTAATGCAGCGTAGTTTCCAACAACTACTAAACGAGAGTCGGAAGACCGAAGCAATGGCAAGGAAACCTGGGGAACACCTTGGAGTGTAACACACCATCTCTCTCCACCCGATACCCATTTTGTAGGCCTAATGCAGTGTAGTTTTCTACAACTACTAAACGAGAGTCGGAAGACCGAAGCAATGGCAAGGAAACCTGGGGAACACCTTGGAGTGTAACACACCATCTCTCTCCACCCGATACCCAATTTGTAGGCCTAATGCAGTGTAGTTTTCTACAACTACTAAACGAGAGTCGGAAGACCGAAGCAATGGCAAGGAAACCTGGGGAACACCTTGGAGTGTTACACACCATCTCTCTACACCCCATACCCAATTTGTAGGCCTAATGCAGTGTAGTTTCCAACAGCTACTAAACGAGAGCATTAAGATCGAAGCAATGGTGAGGTAACCTGGGGAACACCTTGGAGTGGAACACACCATCTCTCTACACCCCATACCTAATTTGTAGGCCTAATGCAGTGTAGTTTCCAACAATTACTAAACGAGAGCATGAAGATCGAAGCAATGGAGAGGAAACCTGGGGAACACCTTGGAGTGCAACACACCATCTCTCTACACCCCATACCCAATTTGTAGGCCTAATGCAGTGTAGTTTTCTACAACTACTAAACGAGAGCATGAAGATCGAAGCTCAGGAAAGGCAACCTGGGGAACACCTTGGAGTGTAACACACCCTCTCTCTACACCACGGAAGGGCTGATTCTTAGGAAGGAAGGCTGTCGGAAAGAAGCAGGGCGCGTCCGAGGGTGATTATATTCTTATTAGGTATATACTCACCCTCGGACGCGCCCTGCTTCTTTATTTGTAATGAATGTTTATTTGCAATGTGGTTTTGACTTACTCTATTTTTTTGGTAAATAATGATTTTATTATTTTCATTGTTTTGCATCTTCTTGGCAATAATATAAAGAAGATGCGACAGGACAATACTCGGTGGATGCCATATCTGTGTTTTAAATTGAAAAAAACTTTCAGTTAACTACTTGCAGGAGAAAGTTATTGTAGCTGGTGGCCATTTTTAGTACTGTACCAGATTTTTGTTGTATGTGTTTGTTTTTAATGTTAAAATGTCTGCATTTGATATCTCTCCAGTATTTTCTTTTTTATAAGCAAAATACTTATTTTTATATTTTCTGATGTTGGTTCAAGGAGTACACGGGCAGCAGTAGACAGGTCAGTGGAGGCCTAGTGGAAGGAGGGACCGCAGACAGGCTTTGAAGGCTTAACATAAATAAATTGGGCTGGCTGTAGGCAATTTAAAATTGGTTCCAGGGGAACACGGGCAGCAGTGGCCTGGTCAGTGTAGTAGTAGTGGAAAGAACGGGCCGCAGACAGGCTTCGAAGGCCTAACATAACAAAAATTGGGATGTAGGCAATTTAAAATTGGTTCCAGGGGAACACGGGCGGCAGTAGACAGGTCAGTGGAGGCCTAGTGGAAGGAGGGACCGCAGACAGGCTTCGAAGCCCTAACATAATAAATTGGGCTGGCTGTAGGCAATTTAAAATTGGTTCCAGGGGAACCCGGGCAGCAGTAGACAGGTCAGTGGAGGCCTAGTGGAAGGAGGGACCGCAGACAGGCTTCGAAGCCCTAACATAATAAATTGGGCTGGCTGTAGGCAATTTAAAATTGGTTCCAGGGGAACACGGGCAGCAGTAGACAGGTCAGTGGAGGCCTAGTGGAAGGAGGGACCACAGACAGGCTTCGAAGCCCTAACATAATAAATTGGGCTGGCTGTAGGCAATTTAAAATTGGTTCCAGGGGAACACGGGCGGTGGTAGACAGGTCAGTGGAGGCCTAGTGGAAGGAGTGACCGCAGACAGGCTTCGAAGGCCTAACATAAGAAAAATGTCAATACAATGGTATTGACAGTGCCATTGTCAAGCTGTGAGAGAAAATTTTGCAAGTGGTAGAGCACTGTTTGACCTGGGGGGGGGGACTGTCTTGTGGCCGGCGGTACAGGCCCAGGGCCCCTCATATTACAACGGTGTGTCTGACGTTGGGTGTGCACCACCACCGCCAGACACTTTATTGTACTATGAGGGACCTAGTGGCAGTGCCATCGACCAAAAGCGGGCACACCCACTTCTTCAGACAAACAGTACTCTCACGGGTGCTGGCGCCAAGTGGCGATACCACGGCCCCGTGTGGGGACTTTGGCCATTTAGGGAGGTGTTAACATGTCGGATGCTGGACAATCAGGTGCTGCAAATTACGAGATTGGAAAAGTCGTTCAGAATAGTCCACAGGCAAGACCTTTACATAGGAAAGCTAGGTGTCAGCAGGGCAAGGTGGGGCAAAAGATTTCGAAATCCAGTTGTGGTTCAATTTAATGAAGGTTAGATCATCTACATTTTGGGTAGCCAGACGAGTCCTTTTTTCTGTTAGTATTGAACCTGCAGCACTGAATACTCTTTCTGATAGGACACTAGCTGCCGGGCAAGCAAGCTCCTGCAATGCATATTCTGCCAATTCTGGCCAGGTGTCTAATTTGGATGCCCAGTAATCAAATGGGAATGACGGTTGAGGGAGAACGTCGATAAGGGATGAAAAATAGTTAGTAACCATACTGGACAAATGTTGTCTCCTGTCACTTTGAATTGATGCTGCAGTACCTGTCCTGTCTGCGGTCATAGCAAAATCACTCCACAACCTGGTCAGAAAACCCCTCTGGCCAACGCCACTTCTGATTTCTGCCCCTCTAACACCTCTGGTCTGCTGGCCCCTGCAGCTCGTGTTAGAACGATCACGGGCGCTGTGTGCAGGGAATGCCAGAAGCAAACGGTCAATAAGAGTTGATTGTTTGGTTGCTAATATTAGTTCCAAGTTCTCATGTGGCATTATATTTTGCAATTTGCCTTTATAACGAGGATCAAGGAGGCAGGCCAACCAGTAATCGTCATCGTTCATCATTTTTGTTATGCGTGTGTCCCTTTTGAGGATACGTAAGGCATAATCCGCCATGTGGCCCAAAGTTCCAGTTCTCAAATCTGTGGTTGTGCTTGGTTGAGGGGCAGTTTCAGGCAAATCCACGTCACTTGTGTCCCTCCAAAAACCAGAACCCGGCCTTGCCGCGCCAACAATTTCCACTGGCCCCGGAAAAGCTTCCTCATTAAAAATATAATCATCCCCATCATCCTCCTCGTCCTCCTCCTCCTGTTCGCCCGCTAACTCGTCCTGTACACTGCCCTGGCCAGACAATGGCTGACTGTCATCAAGGCTTTCCTCTTCCTCAGCTGCAGACGCCTGATCCTTTATGTGCGTCAAACTTTGCATCAGCAGACGCATTAGGGGGATGCTCATGCTTATTATGGCGTTGTCTGCACTAACCAGCCGTGTGCATTCCTCAAAACACTGAAGGACTTGACACATGTCTTGAATCTTCGACCACTGCACACCTGACAACTCCATGTCTGCCATCCTACTGCCTGCCCGTGTATGTGTATCCTCCCACAAAAACATAACAGCCCGCCTCTGTTCACACAGTCTCTGAAGCATGTGCAGTGTTGAGTTCCACCTTGTTGCAACGTCTATGATTAGGCGATGCTGGGGAAGGTTCAAAGAACGCTGATAGGTCTGCATACGGCTGGAGTGTACGGGCGAACGGCGGATATGTGAGCAAAGTCCACGCACTTTGAGGAGCAGGTCGGATAACCCCGGATAACTTTTCAGGAAGCACTGCACCACCAGGTTTAAGGTGTGAGCCAGGCAAGGAATGTGTTTCAGTTGGGAAAGGGAGATGGCAGCCATGAAATTCCTTCCGTTATCACTCACTACCTTGCCTGCCTCAAGATCTACAGTGCCCAGCCACGACTGCGTTTCTTTCTGCAAGAACTCGGACAGAACTTCAGCGGTGTGTCTGTTGTCGCCCAAACACTTCATAGCCAATACAGCCTGCTGACGTTTGCCAGTAGCTGCCCCATAATGGGAGACCTGGTGTGCAACAGTGGCAGCTGCGGATGGAGTGGTTGTGCGACTACGGTCTGTGGACGAGGTCTCGCTTCTGCAGGAGGACGAGGAGGAGGAGGAGGAGGGGGTGCGAACGGCTACAGCCAACTGTTTCCTAGACCGTGGGCTAGGCAGAACTGTCCCAAACTTGCTGTCCCCTGTGGACCCTGCATCTACCACATTTACCCAGTGTGCCGTGATGGACACGTAACGTCCCTGGCCATGCCTACTGGTCCATGCATCTGTTGTCAGGTGCACCTTTGTGCTCAGAGATTGCCTGAGTGCATGGACGATGCGCTCTTTAACATGCTGGTGGAGGGCTGGGATGGCTTTTCTGGAAAAAAAGTGTCGACTGGGTAGCTCGTAGCGTGGTACAGCGTAGTCCATCAGGGCTTTGAAAGCTTCGCTTTCAACTAACCGGTAGGGCATCATCTCTAACGAGATTAGTCTAGCTATGTGGGCGTTCAAACCCTGTGTACGCGGATGCGAGGCTAAGTACTTCCTTTTTCTAACCATAGTCTCATGTAGGGTGAGCTGGACTGGAGAGCTGGAGATCGTGGAACTAGCGGGGGTGCCGGTGGACATGGCAGACTGAGAGACGGTGGGAGATGGTATTGTTGCCGCCGGTGCCCTAGATGCAGTGTTTCCTACTACGAAACTGGTGATTCCCTGACCCTGACTGCTTTGGCCTGGCAAAGAAACCTGCACAGATACTGCAGGTGGTGCAGAAAATGGTGGCCCTACACTGCCGGAAGGGATGTTGCGTTGATGACTAGCTTCATTGGCCGAGGGTGCTACAACCTTAAGGGACGTTTGGTAGTTAGTCCAAGCTTGCAAATGCATGGTGGTTAAATGTCTATGCATGCAACTTGTATTGAGACTTTTCAGATTCTGCCCTCTGCTTAAGGTAGTTGAACATTTTTGACAGATGACTTTGCGCTGATCAATTGGATGTTGTTTAAAAAAATGCCAGACTGCACTCTTTCTAGCATCGGATACCTTTTCAGGCATTGCAGACTGAGCTTTAACCGGATGGCCACGCTGTCCTCCAACAGGTTTTGACTTTGCCACGCGTTTTGGGCAAGATACGGGCCCGGCAGATGGAACCTGTTGCGATGTTGATGCCTGCTGCGGCCCCTCCTCCTCCGCTTCAGAACTGCTGCCGCCTGCACCCTGTTCCCCCAATGGCTGCCAATCGGGGTCAAGAACTGGGTCATCTATTACCTCTTCTTGTAGCTCGTGTGCAACTTCGTCTGTGTCACCGTGTCGGTCTGTGGTATAGCGTTCGTGATGGGGCAACATAGTCTCATCAGGGTCTGATTCTTGATCAGCACCCTGCGAGGGCAATGTTGTGGTCTGAGTCAAAGGACCAGCATAGTAGTCTGGCTGTGGCTGTGCATCAGTGCACTCCATGTCAGATTCAACTTGTAATGGGCATGGACTGTTAACTGCTTCACTTTCTAAGCCAGGGACGGTATGTGTAAAGAGCTCCATGGAGTAACCCGTTGTGTCGCCTGCTGCATTCTTCTCTGTTGTTGTTTTTGCTGAAGAGGACAAGGAAGCGACTTGTCCCTGACCGTGAACATCCACTAACGACGCGCTGCTTTTACTTTTACCAGTTTCACGAGAGGAGGCAAAAGAGCTAGAGGCTGAGTCAGCAAGATAAGCCAAAACTTGCTCTTGCTGCTCCGGCTTTAAAAGCGGTTTTCCTACTCCCAGAAAAGGGAGCGTTCGAGGCCTTGTGTAGCCAGACGACGAACCTGGTTCCACAGCTCCAGACTTAGGTGCAATATTTTTTTTCCCACGACCACCTGATGCTCCACCACTACCACTACCCTCATTACCAGCTGACAATGAACGCCCCCGGCCACGACCTCTTCCACCAGACTTCCTCATTTTTTTTAAAAACGTTACCAAACTAACGGTATTTGTTGCTGTCACACAACTTACACGGTGAGCTATAACTTCAGTATGATTTAGCTACCCCTTTACAGGTGGGTGAGACCACAACGAAAATCAGGCACAATGTTACACACTCTGTTGTTGGTGGCAACACATGAGAGAGATGCCACACACGCAGGACTGTCACTGAAGCGCAAATGTAAATATTAATCTCCCACTGATTTGTTTGTTTTTTTTTTTAACAGGGAGACTTTAGAAAAAAAAAAAATAATAAAAAAAAATGATTTTTTAAGGAAGAATTTATAAACCAAATAAAATAAAATGATTTTTTCAGGGAGAATTTAGAAAACAAATAAAACAAAAAATAGGCTTTCTAGGGCCCACTGAGTGAGAGATGACGCACACAGGAGTCAGGAGTGGCACACAAGCCCAGAGGCCAATATTTATCTCCCACTGATTGATTTATTGATTTTTTCAGGTAGAATTTAGATCCCAAATCAACCCAAAAAATAAATAGGCTTTCTATGGCCCACTATTTGTGAGAGAGATGGCACGCTCAGGACTGGCACACAAGCCCAGAGGCCAATATGAATCTCCCACTTTTTTTTTTTTTTCCAGGGAAAATTTATAAACCCAATAAAAAAAATAATAAATAGGCTTTCTATGACCCACTATCTGAGAGAGAGAGATGGCACGCTTACGACTGGCACACAAGCCCAAAGGCCAATATTAATCTCCCACTGATTGATTTATTGATTTTTTTCAGGTAGAATTTAGAACCCAAATCAAGCAAAAAAATAAATAGGCTTTCTATGGCCCACTGAGTGAGAGATGACACAGACAGGGATGGCACTCTAGCAGAAATGCCAATCTTAATCTCCCACAAAAAAAAAAAAAAAGGAACTGTCCTTCAATTACTATCTCCCTGCAGTAATCTCAGCCAGGTATGGCAGGCAGCAATAAGGAGTGGACTGATGCACAAATTAAATAAAAAGTGTGGACAAACAAGATAGCTGTGCAGAAAGGAAGGAACAAGAGGATTTGTGCTTTGAAAAAAGCAGTTGGTTTGCACAGCGGCGTACACACAGCAATGCAGCTATCAGGGAGCCTTCTAGGGCAGCCCAATGAGCTACAGCGCTGAGGAAAAAAAAAAAAAATGTAGCTTCCACTATCCCTGCACACCCACACCGAAGGTGGTGTTGGGCAGTGGAAATCGCTACAGCACAAGCGGTTTGGTGGTTAATGGACCCTGCCTAACGCTATCCCTGCTTCTGACGAAGCGGCAGCAACCTCTCCCTAAGCTCAGATCAGCAGCAGTAACATGGCGGTCGGCGGGAACTCCCCTTTATAGCCCCTGTGACGCCGCGGACAGCAAGCCAATCACTGCAATGCCCTTCTCTAAGATGGTGGGGACCAGGACCTATGTCATCACGCTGCCCACACTCTGCGTTTACCTTCATTGGCTGAGAAATGGCGCTTTTCGCGTCATTGAAACGCGACTTTGGCGCGAAAGTCGCGTACCTCATGGCCGACCCCGCACAGGGGTCGGATCGGGTTTTATGAAACCCGACTTTGCCAAAAGTCGGCGACTTTTGAAAATGAACGACCCGTTTCGCTCAACCCTACTCACAATATATTTGCAAACAAATATATATATATAATGTGCATAGATGCAATGTATATATAATGAATAACCTTTCACTTTGTTTCCCCTATCTTTTCTAATTTTATATAAAATACTTAAAGTGTTTGGTCATGTTATCTTTATTGTAACAAATATGTTGAGGATTCAATTTTGTGGCACTTACTAACAAATAAGTATTATAAGTTCACCATCTTCCTCGTAGTCTGCACAGCTGTCCTGTCCACAAAATCCTGGAGTAGCATTGAAAAACAGGTTTCCATCTGATTTCAGGCTGATACACAGGTTTTGTCACATAACCCTTTGCAAGAGAGAGAGCTCTGCAGTTTGTGATTAAGGCTGTTTTAATATGTGAGAACCTGCAATATTTATATATTATCAAGAACCACAAAATCATGTCTCAATTTTGTTACAATAAAGATGTAGTGTCCATTTCCTTTAGTTTTTGGATCTTAAAGAGGTACAGTACTTCCATATTGGACATTCATAACATATCCACAGTATATGTCACAAATGTCTGATATATGCAGGTCACTCCTCTACAAAACTGATGTGAAGAAAAAGGGTTTACCATTACATGTTTGGCCACCTCCCAACTGATTTTCAACCTGGATGTGGCCATTTTCCTGTGTAGGACAAGGGAGACTTATTCTCCATATTGTCCAGAAGTGGACCACATTTATCATGCAAAAGTGAAGCAGAACAAAGAAAGCCCTCCCATCAGCTAGGGTTTATCTCTTCGCTGTTAAGAAGTAGGCAGCATATTCTCTAAGGGTACCGTCACACAGTGGCATTTTGATCGCTACGACGGCACAATTCGTGACGTTCCAGCGATATAGTTACGATCTCGCAGTGTCTGACACGCTACTGCGATCAGGGACCCCGCTGAGAATCGTACGTCGTAGCAGATCGTTTGAAAGTTTCTTTCGTCGTCTAGTGTCCCTCTGTGGCGGCATGATCGCATAGTGTAACAAAGGTGTGCACGATATTGTATACGATGTGCGCATATTAACCAACGGCTTCTACATCGCAAATACGTCATGAAATTATCGCTCCAGCGTCGTACATTGCAAAGTGTGACAGCAGTCTACGACGCTGGAGCGATATTGTTACGATGCTGGAGCGTCACGGATCGTGCCGTCGTAGCGATCAAAATGCCACTGTGTGACGGTACCCTAACAGTATGTATTTAATCCTTCATTTTGTTTTTCTAGTTTTGTTACTTTGTCATGTCTTTCAAATGGCTAAGTTCACATTAGCGTTTGAGTCCGCAGCGCATCATCTGCATGCGCAAAAGCATGTCAAAACGCATGCTAACGCAGCATTTTTATCTGCATCATCTTAGGCAGGGTTCACATTGTGTCAATGGCAATGCACTGACGGCATCCGTTACATAGCGTCACAAACACAATGTAAAGGATGCGTTAGTGCACCCATTGACTGCCACTATGTAGCGCATCACTAACGCATGTCATAATCGGCATGCGTTAGCGATGTGCTGTCACTATGTGACGGACCCTCAGACGTGGGCTGCAGCATTTCCGGTCCGTCACCGATAGTGTAGGTGGAGCATTTGCGCTATCGCGATCACATAACACGATCTTTAAAAGGTACAAGCGTTGCTGCAGTCCATTTAATGCATGAACGAACAGCACCAACGCAATGTGAACCTAGCCTTAAGCATGATGCCAAAAAACTCTGCATTTGCATGTGTTTTGCATGCGTTTTGGCATGCATTTACGTTATTTATGCGCATGCATTTGATAGGACAATGCTATTCCAGGAGAATTTCCTTGACGCAAGCCACATTCAATGGGCATGTCTCATGAAAATTCTCTATATAGACCATTACACAGATGAAATCCTCATCTTTTGCTTCTGTATCCTGCTGCAATATGGATCTTCGCATGGAGAGCTTATATTGTAATCCAGATTTGGAATTGAAATTGGCTTATACCTTTGCTATTGCTTGTTATGAAGAAAGAAAAACAGAAATACGAAGAAGACGTCGTCATCACTACTGGCAACACCCCATCATTGAAGTCTGAGAGAGCCGTGGAGCCTACCACTTGTTGCACACCGAACTGTGTGCAAACCCTCAGAAGTTTTTCAACTACACAAGGATGTCAGCAACATGTGCGAGGATTAGTGTTGAGCAATACCTTCCGATATTGGGAAATATCGGATCGGATTGGATGGGACCGATACCCCAAAAAAATATCAGATATCGCCGATTCCGATACCGGAAACCAATGCAAGTCAATGGGACAAAAATATCGGAATGAAAATAAACCCTTTCTTTCCTTGTAGGTTAATTCTACATGAAGGAAAACAACTAAGAATAATGTAGAATGTATTGGGGGAGGTGGAGGAGACATTAAAGGCATCGAGGTTTAGCCCAATCAAATGGAATAGCAGGAATTTTTTTTAAGACATTCGGAGTTACAAAGATATTGACTATGTTAAGCTTTTTTATATTTTGTCAGATATTTATGTTTCACTACTTCCATGCTCTTCACCTTCTTACTTCTCCCACACTTTCTCCTTCATCATCCTCAACAGCAGCATCTTTTTCATCAACTTCTTCTTCACCTTATTCATCTTCTTCTTCTTCACATTCTTCCTATTATTCTTTTTTTTAGATTCTTCATATTCTTCTTATTCAACTATTATTCTTCTTCATATTCTACTTCTTCATCTTCTTCATATTCTTCTTCTTCATCATATTCTTATTTGTGACAGGCATTCCTGTAGTTGTTATCTATAAAAGTTTGAAGATTACACCTTCCGTTCTGCCTGTCACAAAAGATTTACAACAGGATTTGTCCATGTTCAGTTTGGCCTGCAGCAGCAGGTATTTTCCAGGGGCACCACGAGGAGGAACAGACTCACCTCCATACACTGCTTAGTCTTCTTCTGCTTATAATTTAGCTAATATCTTTTGCTCTGATTTTTAGTCTTATGCTTAATGTTCTTCTGCTTTTTGTTCTGCAGCTTCTTGTTCTTCTGCTTCTTGGTCTTCTGTCTCTTGTTCTTCTGTATCTTGGTGGTTGTCTTCTTGTTCTTTGTCCTCTTGGTCATCTTCTTCAGGGTCATCTTCTTGGTCTTCTTTGGGGTGGTCTTCAGGGTCGTCGTCTTCAGGGTGGTCATCAGGGAGATCCAGAGTCATTACCAAAAACAATTTCAAAAAGCTTGAACTTGGAAATGTAGCAGAAGTTACAAGAAGCTGAGGAACTGCCGAGAACCAGCTGACGGTACTGGAACCTGGATGGGTAGCAGAAGGTACAAGAGCCAATGGAACTACCGAGGACCATCTGAGGGTACTGGAACCTGGTTACTAAGCAGGAGGTACCTGTGTCAGAAAGCACTACCAAGGACCAGCAGAAGTGGGTGGAACTCAGATACCGAAAAGGAGGCACCTAAGCCAAAGGCACTGCCTGGAACCAGCTGATGTTACTGGAACCCAGGGGGACATATTCAAGATTGACTTCCAAACAACCAGCTAATGGTACTGGAACTCAGACAGCAGAAGGTACACATGAAAAAAAAAGTTGCAAGGCCGTGAGCCGGCCGGAGTTACTGAAACCCACAGTCCTATAGGGGGTGCTTGGCCTATTGGCACTATGGAACCAGCCTTCATTGCCAGATCCCGCAGCCCACATAGTAAACACCTAAACTGCAGGCACCATAGAGTCAGCTAACCCGACCGCAACACGAGAGGACAACGTATTGGAGGCAAAATTATGTTGACCCTACCCGGAAACAGCTGGCATGCTGGAACCAGGCTGGGCAGGAGGGAGTACCCGTGCCAAAGACACTGCTGGGAAACAGCTGGTGGTGATTGAACCCAGGGTAAAACTAAAAACAGAGTGGAGCCAGAGGCCTAACTGGAGCTAGTTTAAAATCATTAGTAGTGTGAATGTGGACAGAGCAGGAGAAATTGCCGGACACACAGCAGGGGATCAGCTGACGTTACTGAACCCCAATAACAGAGGAGCAAGTGTTGACTGTGCAGACGGTACTTCTGAGCAGCAACTGGTGGTGTTGGAGCCCAGGGATTACAGTTCAGGTGGTAGAAAGATGAACACAACAGGAGACCTGGATACTGTTGCCAACCAATTATTTAATCTGGAAGAGGACTGACAAAATCCTGCAAGATCCAGACCTTGTTCATTTTCAGAAAAGTCAGCCGGTCAAAGTTATCGGAGGATTGTCGCATGCGACGGTCTGTTAGTACACCAGCTGCGGCACTAAAGATGCGTTCCGATAATACTCTTGCAACAGGGCAAGCCAGCACCTCCAATGCATACTGGCTAAGCTCTGGCCATGTATCCAGCTTAGAGACCCAAAACTTGAAGGGGGAAGAGCCGTCTGGGAGTACACTGAGAGGGCAAGACATGTAGTCTGTCACCATCTAACGGAAACGTTGCCTCCTGCTGACTGGAGCCGTCTGTGATGGTGTAGACATTTGTGGTGGGGACACAAAACTTTGCAACATTTGGGCCATACTGGTCTTGCCTTGTGCTGAGGCGCTGCTTCTGCTCCCTCTTTGTGCAGGGCTTCCTCCACTGCCTCGATGTACTGAGCTGCTTTGTAAAGCACTGGCAGCACTGCTCTCGGGTGGAATGGAGAACATGATGGAATGCACCAGTGTGTCTTGGTACTCCCGCATTTTATGCTCCCGATTCAATAGTGTTATGAAGCTTTGTAAGTTGTCCCAGCAGCGAGGATCTAGGACGGTGGGCACTCAATCAGTCGCGTTGAGAATGTGGGCGATGCGGTGGTCGTTTCTCAGGCACTGCAGCATGAAATAAACCATGTGCTGCAGACTGCCAACTGGCAAGGAAATCCTGTCCCCTGCTTGAAGCGTCATCTCTGCCTCCTCTGCATCACCCCACCCTCGCTCTACATACTGAGTACTAGAGCATTGTGTACCTCCCTCCTCTAGACAGATGTCTTCCTCCTTCATTGACTCCTCCTCATCCTCCTCACAAAGTGTCCCCTGTCTAGGCCTTTGTGAGGAACCACATTGCACCGACTGTCCAGAAGCAGATGGCATTTGTGACTCCTCATCCTCCACCTCTTCCAAAACCTGCTCCCTTAGTGCTTGCAGTGTTTTTTCAAGCAGGCAGATAAGGGGGATAGTCATGCTGACTAGTGCATCATCTGCACTCGCCATCCGCATGGAATCATTGAAGGCACGCAAAACGAGGCAGATGTCCTTCATAGAGGCCCACTCAGTGGTGGTGAATTGTGAATGGCCTGCAGTGCGACTTGTTTGCACCTGATGCAGTTGGTACTCCATTACTGCTGCCTGCTGCTCACACAACCTCTCCAACATATGTAACGTTGAATTCTACCTGGTGGGTAGGTCACATATGATGCGATGTTCCAGAAGGTGGAATCAGCGCTGCAGAGCTGCTATGCGTGATCTTGCCATGCTGGAATGCCGCAAGTGAGCGCACTCTATGCGGACCTTGTGCAGCAGTGCATCAAGATCCGGATAGAAGATCTGGATAGTCCTTCAAAAGACTCTGCACGACCAAATTGAGCACATGTGCCAGACATGGTATGTGAGTGAGGTTGCCTAGGCCCAGAGCTGCCACCAGATTTCAGCCATTGTCACACACTACCATGCCTGGCTCGAGATTCTCTGGCACAAACCACACGTCGATCTGCTGCTTGAAGGCATTCCAGAGCTCCTGCGCTGTGTGGCTTCAATTCCCCAAAGAAATTAATTTCAATACGGCCTGTTGACGTTTGGCCACTGCTGTGCTCATATTGGTCATAACAGGTAAGCGTTCACTGGTCCTTTTGGAGGTAGAGCGTGACGGCTCCTGCAGCGCTGATTCAGAGGAACTGGAGTATGAGGAGGAGTCAATATGTACAGACTGGATTCCTGCAATACTTGGAGTTGGCAGAACACGTACAGCGCCACTCTCAAGATCTGTACCCTGCTCCACAACATTTACCCATTGCGCAGTGAGGGAAAGGTATCGTCCCTTTCCATGCTTACTGGTCCACGCATCGGTGGTCAGGTGGACCTTGCTACTGACGGCATTTAGTAGCGCATGTTTAATTTTTCCCTCCACATGCTTTTGCAGGGCAGGGACGGCTTGCCTGCTGAAATAAAAGTGGATGGACACATTGTATTGTGGGACTGCCAATGCCATGAAGGTACGGAAGGTGTCAGTCTCCACCAGCCTAAATGATAGCATTTCAAGGGAAAGTAGTTTTGCAATGCCAGCATTCAGAGCCTGTGCTTGGGGGTGGTTTGCCGAGTATGGGCACCTTTACTCCCATGCCTGTGCTACCGATGGCTGTAGACTGGCCTGGGAGTGTGAGGATGACAGGGAACGTGGTGCTGTGGGTGGAATGACACTGTGTCTCTGTACAACAGTGCCAGAGGTTCTTTCATGATGATCCTGTGAGGAAGCCAATCCAGCTGTGTGGAGCTGGAGGAAGAGGCTACAACACGAGCTGAAGATGTGGTAGGTGGCACTGTAGGTTGGCCTTGGTCTTCAGTGTGTCTTTGTAACTCCACCACATGCTTGGTCCGCACATGTTTTCACATATTTGTGGTATTGAGGTTGCTGACTCTTTTCCCTCTTTTCACTTTCTGATTACACAGCTTGCATTTGACAAAGCAAATGTCATCTGCAACGGTGTCAAAAAAGGACCAGGCACTGCAAGTCTTGGGAGCGCCCGTTTTGGGTTTTGGAAGATGCATACTCCTAATGGGTGCCAAAGTGGAGGCTACAGGCAACCAAGTCTGCCCCCTCCCTCTCCCTCCTTTTTGGGCCGTTTGGGGAATCTCTTCCTCAGAGCTGCTCCCACCACCTTCCTGTATTTCATGCCATGATGGGTCAAGGACCTTATCATCTACACTACCCTTTTCAAACAACTGCTTCTCCTGGGTAGTCTCGACAGCACAGTATGCACCAGAAAGTGGCACCTGAGTCTCATCATCAGATGCGTACTGAGGTGTGCTAACCATAGGCACTGGCCCACCCGCCTCTTCAGATTCAGAGACAAAGCGGTTGTGCATCACTGCATACTACCTCTTCTTCAAATTCTAGAATGCTGCTAGGCTGGCCCTCTCTTTCCAAGCCAAGAGATTCAGAGAACAGAAGTAGAGATGGCTCCTGTCCAGGGCTCTCTGACTGCCTGGGCAATTTGGCAGGTGGTGCAGAGACAGATGGGTGCTCCTCAGTGCTCAGGACCTGAGAGGATCTGGAACTAATTGAAGTCGATGCGTTAGCTGCCATTCATCCGACAACGGCTTCAATTTGGTCCTCCCGCAGCAGCTCCTACAAAGCTGCGCATAATGGACTGTTCCCTGCTAAAACTGGGGGATGCTGAGTCACTGGTGCCTGCAGCAGGCACAGAATCCCCACATCCTCTCCCTGCAGAAACTCCATGCTCACGACCACGTGCCTTACTCCTTGCCTTCTTCATCTTGGTAGACTGATAAAGATGGGCAGAAAAGTACTAACTAGGGCTTAGTGTGTTTATTCCTGAACAGCTGCTAACAGGTATAAGAAACACTAATTTTATAAAGTGTGGACTAGACTTTAATATGAGCTAATGTGGCCTACACAACTGTAAAGTGGAGTGTTTGGTGAACTTTATTTACGTTTTTTTTTTCACAAAAACACACTGAATTTGCCCAAGATGTAAAAGCGATAGTATTACAAACTTTTGTAGCTATTACAATGCAGGAAGGTAACCTACAGTGCAATAGATGAGGCTCCAAAAAATAGGCTAATAGTAATCTGGCTGGTGCTGCAGGGCACAAGGCTACAGAAAGGCTCCTCTATTTACTCATATATAGTGTTTGCAAGCAATCTAGCTGGATACGGATGGAACCACTCTAATAGGAGAAATTAGGAAAAATGAGCAGCACTAATGCAAAAAAGGACAATGTATGAGGCAGTGACGCACGCTGAGCGGACTACAACCAGAGGTGGCAGCAGAACACACTACAGCGTGAGCTGCACTCACACACAGAGACCTCGCAGACAGCAGTGAACAGTGCTGCAAGGCAAAAGAAAGCTCACTCAGCGATTGATAAAGCAGCCTGGGTAAAGCACAATAAAGCAAATTGCTAGCTCAAACTGTCCCTCAGAACAACACCGTCCTGTCCCTAACTAAATTCACAGCAGAGTGAACCCAAAATGGCGGCAGCTTTTATAGTGGATCATGAATATCATTTCAACAGCCAATCACAGCCATGCCATTAGTTAACATGCCTAACAGGATGTGCCCACACTTCTTAGGATCCTCATTGGCTGAATAAAATCAAACTGGCTCATTACATTATGGGAACTTACGATTCCGGTATTCGATATTCTAAAAGTTACAGAACTCAGAATCGGAACTCCGATACAGCGAATATCGGTCGATAACCGATATTTCAGTATCGGAATGCTCAACACTAGCGAGGATCCATCACCAGGCACGACACAGCTACGGTGAGCAATTCCTGCTGAGGAATGTCTGTTGGTGACCCTAAGGTACGTAATTTTGAAAAAGAAACACCTTTCATTAATATGACTGTTCTAAAAGCCATGTACTGATTTATTTTTCCATTTTCTGTTCTGCAGAGTCCTGGTTACTGGAGAGACCTTATCATCTCTCCATTTCCAATTCCAGATTGGAGTGTCCACCCTTTCTGGGATTGTTGCAGACACCTGCTGTGCTTTATGTAATGTTCTGCGTGCAGAATTCCTCCCACAATCCACAACTGAACTGTGGCTGGAAAATGCTTCAAAATTTATGGACATTTGTAATTTTCCTAACTGTTTAGGGGCTTTTACTGCAAACACATTCGCGTTAGGAAACCAGTTGGAAGTGGATCCAAATTTTTCATTTATAAAAAATACTGTTCTATTATTCTCATGGCGATGGTAGATGCTGACTGTAGATTTGTTGCCGTTGACATTGGCTCATTTGGATGAGGAAATGACTCACAGACTTTTAAAAACTCTGACAGGGCTAACGTTTGTATGGTAATGATTTTAATTTTTCACAACCATGACCTCTTCCCAACACTGAAGGCCCACCAATACCGTTTCTTGTGGTTGAGGATCAAGCGTTCCAAATGTGTGCCATCCTCCTAAAACCGTACTCAAGTCGGGACTTAAATTACACAAAAAAGATTTACAACTACCGACTGACAAGGGCACGAAGAACTGTGGAGTGTGCCTTTGAATTGCTGGTCTCTAAATGGCGCATTTTGGGAACAGCCAATTTTAAGTTAAAAATTGATACTATTGATGAGGTTGTGAAAGCGTGTGTTGTTCTACACAACTACATCCTGGCTAAAGAGCTACCAAACTTGAACTTGATGAACCTGTTAATACCACATTGCGTGAATACCACGATGACGCTGTCTACTTTGTATCTGATAATGGACGTCTGGCATAGCAAGCCCGATGATCTGTAATAAGAGACCAGACAACATAAGGAATTATCTTGTGAGAGCGGATGTTGGGTCGGCTAAATCTGTGATGCAACAGAGTTTTTAGCACACCACGGAATGGGACTTTCGCGTGTTTGGGTTGTCTGCAATGCTCTAATATCACCAAGGGGGACTTCTTTACACACCCACACACCGGGCGGAGATTTCCTATTAAAGGACATTTCACGTGTGATTCCATGTATGTAGTGTATCTTATTAAGTGCCTCTGCGGTCTCGGGTATGTTGGTGAAACCACTCAGCATATCCGGGACCACACCTCCCAGCACAAATCCACTATTAGGTGCTCACACAATTTGTTACACAACTTAGATACCAAGTTATAGACTGGATTCCTGCATCCAGAAGAGGAGGAGAGAGGGTTAAGAAACTTAAGGTGTGGATCCACAAACTGCAGACACTTTCCCCACTTGGACTGAATAGGGAATGCGAAGTCGTACATTAGTAGCTGGTTGGGAGATTTCTATAATGGCATCTCCTTTATATGGATTCTGATATTATGGACAATAAGCCAACTAATAGTGACGTTATTGGGATCTGAATATTTTTCTGCGTCTTATTTTTACTTTAAATTTAATATATTCACCTAATTGTCGGCTGTATTACTATTTAATTCCTCTTTCTCTGCTTCTTAGCAACAGGCAGGCTCGGATCCTCGCTAGTCACGCATGCGCGGTCATGCTTTAGGTGACTCGACTTTTTTCGGCATCACTCGGCCCTCCACGAACACTTGCGCCTGCGCACTGGGCACTTGAACTTTCTGATCACCCGGAAGTTCTTTTTCACCTCGGTCCTTTGGCGCGTATATAAGCACATTCATGCGGCCTCTCTGCATCGCACTATGGACACTGATCACCCGGATACCCTTTTACCTTAAGGTATGATATGTGCCATCTTAGGTTTCTCTTTTCATGGATTTGATACCGTTGTGGGGACCGGTCGAGTCTTATGGTTCTACCTCTGCTTCTATGTTTCTGCCTATGTCCCTACCGCTGCTTCTCTGATCATTCTGCCACTTAATATACCAGTGATATGTGTATATATGTATTCTATGTATGCAAAAGGCGTATGTCTCCCAACTCTTATGTGGTTCCATATCTAGACGGACTATTAACAAATATGTTTTGACAGATATGTTTGGTGTTCGGATTTTTGTATGGACATCTCCGCCATTTATGATTTTTATATTTGTATATAGTTTGACATACACTGCGATATATTGGTGTGTGTACTTACAGATATATATACCCTAAGGATTATTGGGGTTAATTATTGCTATTGTATTTTTTCGTTTATATCGTATGTGCGTTTAGTTATTAATTATCATTTATATCATTGCAGATACAAGTATATCTTGATAAAGGCTCACAGCGAGCCGAAACGTTTAAATTAATACCTGAAATACCTGACACATTCATCTGATTTTGTTACCGTATGCGGAATCTATTTTTGAAACAAAGAAAACTCAGTTGATTATAAATAAACTTTATCATTCATTTTGAAACTTTGTGTGCCGGAGTTCTTTTATGATATTTAACTTTTTTTCTCATGAGCACCGGTTGAATATAGTGAGCACCCCCTTCTTTCATAATTTTTTGGCATGGCAAGACGACATGGTTTTCGCCGCTAAAATGTACCTGTAATGTTAAAATGTACCTGTAATGTTAAAATTTAACTGTAATGGTAAAATTTACCTGTAATGTTAAAATGTTCCTGTAATGTTTGCTGACTGAAATAATAAAAAACCTCTAGAGAAACACCTGTTCCAAGTTCCCTCAAGAATACAATACAGATAAGTGTGTGTTTGCGTCGACGGCGCATAAGTGTGGCGACAGCGCATACAGAGATAAAGAACACAATGTGAATGTGCAAACAAAAGCAAAATGTTACTTAACAGTTAAAAATTAGCTTTGGGGAATAAAAAGTTAGGTTTGGGGAATGTTGGAAGTTGAAATATGATGGACAAGGGGGGTGTGGAGCTGGGATGATTGGCTAGCATGTGTGGATGATGACGGCTTTCAAGGAGAAGGCCCTACAAATTGTGTGGGGTCTGGGAGGTCAGGGATGGGAGTAGACACATTATAAGTGGAAGCGTTGGAAGGGAGAGACAAATTAGACAACACTGACACATTGGAAGGTGAGGGTGGAGGTGGTGGAAAGTTTTGGGGGTATGTTTGCTGGTCCTAGTCTTTTTCTTGGTTTGCTGTGCTGAACTGGTACTGGCCTTCTGTTTGCTTCTTCTTTATTTGGGAGGGTGGGAGTGGTGGCTTGAGGCTGGCATGCAGCAGGACTCGGCATGGTGGTGGAGATAGACTGGTGTGCAGCAGGACTCGGCATGGTAGTGTCTTGAGGCAGGTGTGCAGCAGGACTCGGCCTGGTGGTGAACCTGGTTAGTGGAGGAACAGCTGGAAATGCCATGTGTGGCTGCTGGATGTACAGAGTCTGCTGGATAGCCTGGCTGTAAGCAGCATGGCAGGCCTGCATCACATTCAGCTTTTGATCAGGCGTAAATTTTCCAACATGCCACACTCTATATCATTAAAAAACTGTTGTGCCGGTCTCTAAAAATCGGCTTCCAGACGGTCAAGGCATCAGTTGACTTCCTGGAAAAGTGAGTTCACATGCATGAACCCACTTTCCAGTCTGTCTCCAAAGGTCTTTAGGCCATTCTGGAAGACCGAGCCTATGTGAACAAACTCAGGCATGAGTAGCCTGTCCCAGGTCTTCTGCCGCTGGCGACAAGAGCCAAAAAAACAGTGGCAGATGACTGGGATAGGCGAAAACCTGAAGGACCAGCTGCCTGTTCTGCAGCCTGTGAAGCCTGCCCACTTGCTGCATCACTCGTGGATGACTGGGACAGTTCGGTGGCTGTTCGATGAGAGGCCGCTCCAACACAGGATGATCCAGGTTCTGTTGTGAATTCTGTGGCCAAGCTCCCTCCTGTGGTCGTGAGTGGTACTTCGGCTGGTTCTGTTTATGAGCTTCCTTTGGTGGATGAGAGTGGTACTGCGGCTTCTGAGTTTCCTTCCTCAGGTGATGAGGTTAAAGGGAACCTGTCACCTGAATTTGGCGGGATTGGTTTTGGGTCATATGGGCGGAGTTTTCAGGTGTTTGATTCACCCTTTCCTTACCCGCTGGCTGCATGCTGGCTGCAATATTGGATTGAAGTTCATTCTATGTCCTCCGTAGTACACGCCTGCACAAGGCAAGATTGCTTTGCGCATGCATGTACTACGGAGGACAGAGAATGAACTTTAATCCAATATTGCAGCCAGCATGCAGCCAGCGGGTAAGGAAAGGGTGAATCAAACACCTGAAAACTCCGCCCATATGACCCAAAACCAGTCCGGCCAAATTCAGGTGACAGAGTCCCTTTAAGTCATTAGGTGCTGCTCTATTTAACTCCACCCAGTGCTTTGATCCTGGCCTCCAGTCAATGTTCTAGTATTGGTCTTGCTTCCTCCTGGATCGTTCCTGTGGCCTGTCTATCCTGCATAAGCTAAGTTTTGCTTGTGTTATTTTTGTTTGCTATTTTTTCTGTCCAGCTTGCTATATTGGTTTTTCTTGCTTGCTGGAAGCTCTGGGACGCAGAGGGAGCACCTCCGTACCGTTAGTCGGTGCGGAGGGTCTTTTTGCCCCCTCTGCGTGGCTGTTTGTAGGGTTTTGTGTTGACCGCAAAGCAATCTTTCCTATCTTCGGTCTGTTCAGTAAGTTGGGCCTCACTTTGCTAAATCTATTTCATCTCTGCGTTTGTATTTTCATCTCAACTCACAGTCATTATATGTGGGGGGCTGCCTTTTCCTTTGGGGTATTTCTCTGAGGCAAGGTAGGCTTATTTTTCTTTCTTAGGGCTAGCTAGTTTCTCAGGCTGTGCTCGAGGCGCATAGGTCTGGTCAGGAGCGCTCCACGGCTACCTTTAGTGTGGTTGGATAGGATTAGGAATTGCGGTCAGCAGAGTTCCCACGTCTCAGAGCTCGTCCTATGTTTTTGGTAATTGTCAGGTCACTTTGTGTGCTCTGAACTTCAAGGTCCATTGTGGTTCTGAATTACCTGTTCATAACAGGTTCAGCTGTGCTGATCCATGTTCTGTTTGAAAAAGAAATGAAAAACATTACTACAATAAAATAAAAAAATTAAAGTGTCAACATATCCTGTGGAAAAGAAAAATTCAGATGTTATACCATGAAATACAACACAAAAATACTTGCGATCGATGAGCAACCGCAGGACTCAGGAAGGAGAGACTATGATGTTACTTGTATTTGGAAATCTTTTGAGCAGTACCACTTTGAACCCGACTCTCCTCTCTCATGTCCTAATTGAAGCGATCCTTCATCGAATGCCACCAGACTTTGACTCTCTTCACTGTGAAGGGGAAAAAAGAAATTGTAAAACAATGCACCACAGGTTCATTGCCGCGTCAGACCACATTGCAATACTTACATAAATCCTTTATGACTTGTGGCATGGCATGGTCCCAATCATCCAACAGCGATCTGGCCACTTCATCCCACAGCCGCCAAATGACCACAGTGTCCAAGTGCCACTGATCCTGGGTGGCCCACAACGGAACTCGCTCCTGCACCAATGTTATTAGGAGATCAATGTCAATGGTGGCTTCACAATGTTGAACCTAGAAATAAAAGAAACACATTAATATAGTTGTAAAGATAAAACAAAACTAAAACAGTCAAGAATAGTTACCCACCATCTTTCCACCTGAACTTGGGCCCGAGTCTGCTCCTGCTCTGCTGGACTGGAACTGTTCTGTAAAGAAAATACAAGATTTTACCACATGTTTCATATTGACAGCCAATACTTACCAATCAGTAGCAAATGTACTAACTTCATCAGTCTCCTGTCTGCTCTGGGAGGTATGCTCTTCACTGGAGGACATCTTTTATGAGGAATGCTGCAAGAGAGACAGAAGTGAGTACAGACTGCAGTTAGAGAAACAGACAGACATTTTCATAGCTTCTATACTGAAATCCTGAGTGAAATCCAGAGTCTTCAGAAGAGCAAAACAGTCTTCAGAGAAGCAAAGCTGTAACATTCGCTTCCAGAGTCTTGAGAGTAATGGACTACCTGTCTCCAGACCCCCTTTTATACATCAGTGATTTTTCAGGTGGTAACATAGTTTCCTGGACATGATTAGTGTGCAGTACGCATGTGTATTGAACACAAGCGTACGCATCTCCTTGCATACCAATGCGTTCAAATAGACAGTAATGTGTTTTTTACGCACTTATCCGCAATCACCTGCATGCGAACAATTGCGCAATTTTTGATGCCTCAAAAAATGCAACATGTTGCTTTCGCCGGACCTTGCCGGAAACCACGAAACGACGCATGCGTATGCATCCGCAAGCGAATGCATGCAAACGCATGTCCCTGCATACACCATGTTAAATATATGTATGCATGACGCATGCGGATCTATGCGGATCAAATGCTGCGTGCACAGATGCAAATGTGAAAACAGCCTATTTCAGTACACTTTGACTTATCTAGGTATCTTCCACTCTGCTCAGCCCTCCAGTTCTTCAGGAGGAACACAAAGTGCTCTAATAACTTTAAGGCAGCATTGGTTTGAATTGCCATCATCTAGTCTATGGTTAGGCCTGTCGCAGGTCATGCAGGAACCACTAGGGACCACGAGGTCAGACATTCTAGTCTGCACAGGAACTGGCAGGGTCAGTTGCATGTTTTTAGTGTGTTACCTATTTTCCCTAGTGAGTTGCTAAACTATTATAAAAGTCTGGATATCTGCTGCTACCAATAGCAAGTCACAGAGTAGCTGCATGAAGTTTTTCCCTGCGCTTCTCAAATGGCTCAAAGTTCAACATATAGCAGATACCAAGAAGAGGATATAACACATGCTGTGGTGGATGGTCTGGAGAGGTCAGTGGGGTAAAGGACATGTAATTGTAATCTGCTGGGAGGATGGTAGAGATGACACGAAATTGTAATAAATTAAGGTTGGGAGAGAGGAAAAGTAATTGTAATAAATTGGGAGTGATTGGACACGGATTTGTAATGAATTGGATGGAGGACATGAAATTGTAATGTATTAAGGATGGTTGGGAGAGATGACATGTAATTGTAAAGAAATGGTGGTTTGGGAGAGAGGACATGGAATTGTAATAAGTTGGAAGGAGAAAGTAGGAAGGGACATGTAATTGGGGTGGTTGGGAGAAAGGACATATAATTGTAATGAAATGGAATTGGCAGAAGACATATAACAGTAACGAAATGGGGGTTGAAGCGAGAATACTAAATTGTAATAAATTGGGGGGCAGACATTGTAGGTTTCTACTCAGTCAGATGCAGTTGACGTGGCACAGAAAGCGGTTTCAATAAAAATGTCCAGGCTGGTTTATTAAAACTTCACAAACAACATAACATCACCAAACAAAAAGACAACCTTTTCCAGCACAGAGTGAAAATAGAAAGTAAATAGTCCTTAAAGTATTGTCCTTACCGATTCCCCGCACCCTCTCCTGTTCACGTCCTGCCGCCTCTCCATTTGTACCTGATTGCTGTTTGTAGCAAATAAAGGACTTCATCACAGCATTTCGAGGGGTGAGTGCCATATTTTTTGTTCTGATATACCGTTAAAGTACTGTGGGTTTGCCTACTTCAATTAGTGTCCAGCTCTTGAGTCCTTATCAAACACAAGCAATACTGGAGGCCTACACATCTCCAAACACAGACACTGAAGGAGACAACTAGTCTCCTTTTTATCTGCTATACCACGTCTCCGGGATGGGGATATGTGAGTAGCAAGTCCCACCCATCTCTTTGATTACTCATAAACCCGGCCGTGATGTGGACTATTAACTCTCTCAGCAGTATACATGCCAGAGCCTGCTTTCCTGGGTTTACATAAGCAAGGCTACCATCCTCAATGATATATATCTCCCTTTAAGGACTTGTCCGTCATCCAACATGTCATTGTAAATTGGGGGAGAAGACATGTGATTGTATTGAATTGGGAGATGGTGGGAGAGCAGACATATAATTGCAATGAATGGAGGGGCCCGTTATGAAAATGAATTGGCACAGCAGAAGACAGGACATGTAATTGTAATGAACTGGGAAAAAGACTCACACACACAAAACCATTCTGCATTTGCAAATTTTTAACAGAACAGAGTGATGATTTCCTTCTGTGGCATACTTATTTATAATTCCTTTGAGATTAATAGAATTCAAAGAATAAAAAGCCTATGGTGAGTTTTTGGATTCCTGGGATAAATTATATAGTATGTACTAATTTTAGTCTTGAAACTGTGGCAGTCAACCATAATAATGTATTTCTGACAAGTACTTATTTAGTATACTAGAGAATCCTATTGGACAGCTTATCTTCGATACATGACTTGTAAAAAAAAATCAAATTTATAACATGTGAAAGTAACATATGAAACCAAACATTTTCCTGTTTTTGACCCAATATATGTATCAAAAAGACATAATGGAAAAAAAATCTCCTATTGAAAAAAATGTCAGACCCTCATGCTGTTGGACACTGAATATATAACATATAGTATATGTGGAAAATATAATAAAGAAATGTCTAATTTTTCAAAAAGTAAAGGTCCCACTGGAATGTATTTTATAAATAGCTGACATGTCAATAAAATCTATTGTCAGAAAACCATTCTAAATAAACAATTAGTGCAACTTAATAAAAGCAACAATTAAGGCAGCAACCTGTTAAACTCACCTTGTGAGGATCCATTAAAGGGACACTGTCACCTGAATTTGGAGGGAACAATCTTCAGCCATGGAGGCGGGGTTTTGGGGTGTTTGATTCACCCTTTCCTTACCCGCTGGCTGCATGCTGGCTGCAATATTGGATTGAAGTTCATTCTCTGTCCTCCATAGTACACACCTGCGCAAGGCAAGATTGCCTTGTGCAGGCATGTACTACGGAGGACAGAGAATGAACTTCAATCCAAATTTGCAGCTAGCATGCAGCCAGCGGGTAAGGAAAGGGTGAATCAAACACCCAAAAACCCCACCTCCATGGCTGAAGATTGTTCCCTCCAAATTCAGGTGACAGTGTCCCTTTAAGTCTCAGGTCCAGGTGGACACACCGACCCCAGCCATTGTTGCAGCAAGCAGGAATGCATGTGTGATGCGAGGGCTTGCATACTCAAGAACTCAGGACCCGTAGTACAGGTGGAGTGGGACAAAGTAAAGATGAATGCAATATTAACTGAGCCCAGTGGAAGCTTGATTGTTTTCTTCAACCTATGAATAATGTAGAGATGCTAGAATAAGGGTTAACTTGCTGAGTTGTAGGTTTGCAGGAACAAAATTTGGAGCACAAATAGTTGCGCACAGGGGCAGACATACTGCCGATGCAGCCGGTGCAATTGCACAGGGGCCCAAAGGTGGAGGGGGGTCCCAACAAAAAGAGGCATACTGCCCATAGTGGCAGAGTATGTAGCTGCTATGGGGCCACTGAGTCAAGATTACAGGCGAGAGTGAGAGGGGCCTGGTCTCATGCAGCAATGGTCCCCTCTGACTCCGTCTTGTAATGTTGCGAATAAAACACCAAAAAAGGACAAATTGAAGAAAAAACACCAAAAACAGGCAAAGATGCTTACCTGTCTAAATAGGCCTCAATACAAATGTACAAGCAGGGTGCAGCGGACCCAAACAAGATAGCAAATGCACAGGTGCAATACCTAATGAAACAGCCAGCCTTCAATAAGGGTTTGGCCGTGTGGTACACCAATGCACTAAGATAAAATACTCTGTATGTGGCGTGTTCACACAAAGAATACAAAGCATCTGGCTACAGCCTATTAATAACACCCTATGGCGGGCTGCTCAGTGCTAAAATGCATCCTGTGCGAACAGAGGCCACAGTGTACATAACAATTTGGGCCCAGCTGCACCCTGCAAAAAATATACGTGCAAAACAAAACATAAATATATTGTAAGATTACACTACCTGAGTGTGTTGGGGGACACTCGCTTGGCACAAGATTCAAGCACTCAGGCACGGTACCTCACATGAGTCTGGTTTATTAAACTGCATAAACCATATGATGTACAGTCCATTGCAATCCAGCCACGAAACATTAAAGGACATCAGACAGTACATGTAGCAGATAGGCTTCTCTGCTGTATATTACAATTCCCCCAGTCCGGGGTTACCTTTCAGGAGTCCACTCCTCACACTGACTTCACGTCAGTCCCAGGTCCTCAACACAGACCATCCAGGTCTACGGTCTCCAGGTGCTTCCAGGAGGACTCCACTCCTAGGAGCCTCCAACACCGACCGTCCAGGACCTTGCAGCACCCAGGCCACTCTGTAGTGTCCAGCCAGGACACATGGAAGTCTGTCCACAGTTGCAGTCTCCCAAACACTCCCACCGTGTGCTACACACACACCTACTTTTCATAGGTGTAACCACACCCAGGTACCTGTCACATGGCTAGTCAGGTGAGTGTGACATCACCACAGGTCCTTCAACACAAAACCAACTTACGTATTCAGACACGCCTCTTTGGGTGGGTTTGTAGGTGACTAGACCAGGGGTCCCCAACTCCAGTCCTCAAGGCCCACCAACATGTCATGTTTTCAGGATTTCCTTAGTCTTGCCCAGGTAATAATTGCATCACCTGTGCAATGCAAAGGAAATCCTGAAAACATGACCTGTTGGTGGGCCTTGAGGACTGGAGTTGGGGACCTCTGGACTAGACCCACCCATCTCTCCAATCACCTCGAAGCCTTCCCAATGTAAACAAATCCCTCAGTAGTAGATCTGCTTGAGCAAAACATACCCAGGCTTCCATCACAGGGCCACCTACCTCTGTGATACATAGTGTCCATCAATCACATGACCAGTTGCTGTTTCAACCCAATTATGTCTCCATGTGCATCCCGAAGTGCACATGCAGCGCCCCCTGGCTGCAACACTTGTCACTGCACCACATACCTCCCCCCTTTGTTCAACCCTATTGGGGTGGACACATGACATAAACCCGGGGTTCCTATACCGGGAACCCACGTCACCTTTGATAGGCCTCCCCCACCGGTCAGTTTGTTGGTCCTGGGCTTCAACCCTTGAGTCACCATCCGTTTGTGTCAGCAGACCCTTTTTGGTCAATCTACTTACAGACGAGCTGACTGTCTGGTCTGAGTCTGAGCCTCCGCTACTACGTCTGCTACCAGGTCTCCCACCTCGGTCACTCAGCCCTGAGTTAACAGAAGAGTCACTTCTTTGGGCTCTTCTCTTTAGGGTGCCTTTTCGTATCTCCATACTCTGGGTTGGAAGTGGTCGCCATATTATATTCTGCAGCTGTTTATTAATCTTCAGACGTTCCAGTCTGAGCTGCTCTATCTCCTTTAGATACCTCACTCGGTATTCAAGAAGCACTCGAATGTTCCTAAGGCTATCTACTGAGCCAATTACAACCAATGGAACCATCTCATCTTCACCAGATACCTGGACTTCACCATCATCCGGAATCCTCAGTCTTACCACACCGGATCTATTCACCAGGTCCTGCATCACTTTTCCAAATCTTCCAATGACTTTCCCCACCAGACTTCTGGGTACTTGAATGACGTCTTCCACAAAGCCCAGCCGACTTTGCGCTTTCCTGGCATGCTCCAAACGTCGAGCTGCTTCCTTGTTCCTCAACAGGATCATTTGTTTCGTGCGAAGACATTGTAGGTGCATATCCTTCAGGACAGCTACCCGCTTAACTGTGACTTCCATAGTCGACAGTATCACCAACTGTTTAGTCTCTGGTGCCCAGTGCACACTACATGCTTCCACCGCTTTTCTAAAGGCCTCATGCACACCTTCACCGGTACAGGCTTCTTGCACATCCTCAGGTACATCTATCACACTCTTGAAGAGCGGGGTCTCACTCTCTTCATGGACAGACGGCTCCCCTTTTGCCATGGACCTTTCCATTAAGACATCTGCCACGACCGGGTGACTGTCTTGTTCTGTTTTTATTGCCAACTCTTCCTCTGCTTTACAGTGTTCCAGAACCCTGGCCAGGATGGGCACTGGCAACTTCACCTCGTTACCACTCTGGTACCGCCGCTGTGAGTCTGTGACCAGCATCTCCTTCTCTTGCAGAAGACCATTTAATGTTTCCCTGAGCACATCCACATCTTCCTTTAAGGCTTTATTCACACTTTGCCACGTTGACAGGTGATGTTTAAGCTCAGAGACTTCCTTCTCCAGTTCATCTACTCTGTGCTCAGCAGCTTGTCTCAGATGCCTTTCTCGTTTAACATGGTCTTTCACTGTCTCTTTAATCATCTCTATTTCGTGATCCTGTTCTCTTTTGGCTAGCACGTGTCTCACCATCACTTCTTTAAATATACTTTCAGATGGGCAAACTTGCTCACCCACACTCTGCTGCTTCAGAGTTTTACCTATTTCTTCATTAACAGGTTCAACCCTCTCTTGGGCTTCAGTAGTGACAACCTTAGCCTCGTCCCGACTCCCGGGGACTTCAGAGTACTTCACACACTCCGTTAAATCTTCACAAGGTGCAACTGATTCAGCCCCCTTGCCTTTTCCACGTCTCCGGCGATGGGAGGAAGACTTGCCGGCTGTACCTGAGTCAGCCTTACTGCACTCTTTCCCACTGGCGTCATCATCTGAATGGGAGTCACCACCACCCATTCGGTCCTCCTGGAACTGACAGTCCCCACCCAAACAGGTCACAACTTCTGGCATGTTTGTCACTGCCATCCTGTCTTCACCCTGTGGAGCCCTGTCATTCCCCTGTGTCAGTATTTCTAATACCGGTACATCATACTCAGTTGTAGCGCTTGTTACTGGCCACGTCATGTCACAGTCACCCCCAGAGTCTGTGTCACAGCCCATGACATGGTGAACGCTCAAGTTGCTTTCTAACCGGGTGTCAGCTACACAGGTTTTATTTAACACACCACTACAAGTCATCTTGGGGTACACATCAGGTGAAATGTCCGTAAGTTGGGCAGATGCTCCACCCCCACTGGTCAACCCGACATTTGACCCTTCAACTTTGGGAGGAACACATGTTTTAAGGTACGCAACCCTACCGACTGAGAGCCCTCCATTCTCCTGCGGTAAAGAAACTCCCTTCTCCCACAAGTCAGTGAAGAACTTAGAGTCCCGGCCAATTATCACTGGGCAGGGTAAGGTTGAGACTACGGCCACATCATGGATTGCACGGTCTTTGGCCATCTCTAGGACCACCCTGACTATTGGAAAACGCTTAGTATGCCCATGGATGCAGGTGACCTTGATTTTCCTACCGGGTATTTCGAGTCCCTCAGGTGCAACCCGCAGTAGAGTCACTGGGCCCCCAGAATCGACCAGTCCATACATTTCCATCTCCTGCATCCGTATGACACCCCCCCGTAAACTTTCACCAGGTGGATAGTTCACACAACATACCGGACACACATAACTCACAGGCCCCGGGCACCAATTTGTCTGTGGTACCTCTTTGGTATGCTCCTGCCCCTTTTGAGAAACCACCATTCCTCGAGATTCCACCTCTTTTTTGGCGACTACCCCTCTTCGGGTTACCGCCCCCATTTGGGACTCCACCCCCTTTTGGGCAATCATCCCCATTTGGGTCACCGCCCACTTTTATGGACACCACCCCTTTTAGGGACACCCCGTGGACTTCCCCACGGCACTCAGGCCCCAGTTCGCACAGTACACCCCTATGTCTCTGGGCTTGTACTGGCCCTTTAAGAGTCTGCAAAGAAAAAAAAAGTAAAATTTTTTTTTTTCAATTCTCCAGCTCCTGCTGGTAATCGCAAGCTGCTGCTGCTGAACCTCTTGCTGCAACTGCAGCCGCACTCCACAATGCTCTGCCGCAGACTTCGTGGACCCGCCGATCCACAGCAAGCCGCTTGTCACCTTCGTGGACCCGCCGATCCACAGCAAGCTGACTTGAGAAAAAAAACTTCACAGTCTCTCACTGACCCCAGTCAGCACAGACTCCTGTCTGTTACTCCCGGTTCTCAGACCGTTCTCTGGGTCAGATCAGCCAGCGCTGCAACATGTGCTTCTTGGACCGTTGCCCCTCGCATTCTCCACCATATGTAAGATTACACTACCTGAGTGTGTTGGGGGACACTCGCTTGGCACCAGATTCAAGCACTCAGGCACGGTACCTCACATGAGTCTGGTTTATTAAACTGCATAAACCATATGATGTACAGTCCATTGCAATCCAGCCACGAAACATTAAAGGACATCAGACAGTACATGTAGCAGATAGGCTTCTCTGCTGTATATTACAATTCCCCCAGTCCGGGGTTACCTTTCAGGAGTCCACTCCTCACACTGACTTCACGTCAGTCCCAGGTCCTCAACACAGACCATCCAGGTCTACGGTCTCCAGGTGCTTCCAGGAGGACTCCACTCCTAGGAGCCTCCAACACCGACCGTCCAGGACCTTGCAGCACCCAGGCCACTCTGTAGTGTCCAGCCAGGACACATGGAAGTCGGTCCACAGTTGCAGTCTCCCAAACACTCCCACCATGTGCTACACACACACCTACTTTTCATAGGTGTAACCACACCCAGGTACCTGTCAAATGGCTAGTCAGGTGAGTGTGACATCACCACAGGTCCTTCAACACAAAACCAACTTACGTATTCAGACACGCCTCTTTGGGTGGGTTTGTAGGTGACTAGACCCACCCATCTCTCCAATCACCTGGAAGCCTTCCCAATGTAAACAAATCCCTCAGTAGTAGATCTGCTTGAGCAAAACATACCCAGGCTTCCATCACAGGGCCACCTACATCTGTGATACATAGCGTCCATCAATCACATGACCAGTTGCTGTTTCAACCCAATTATGTCTCCATGTGCATCCCGAAGTGCACATGCAGCGCCCCCTGGCTGCAACACTTGTCACTGCACCACAATATGTAAGGTATTAGTTGATATTCTGGCCATAATATGGAAGCTGGCAACCCACGCCAAGGGTCCTTACGTATTGCCAGTCCTACCAGAGCTTGGGATAGAGCGGCATGTGGAGTGCAGGAGTTACAAAAGGGGGTGTGTCATTCTGGGAGAGACGCTGGCCAATAAACGCTTTCCCCACAAGACTGAGGAGAGCGGTCACTGGTTGTCGTCTCTGTCCTTCTGCATGTCCGGTAAGTACACAGGGGACAACATTGGAGGAATAGCAGGACTTACAGGGGGTCATCTGCTCCCTCCACTGTTTTATTACCAGCAGGCTGCAGCTTCTCAGAGAAGAATAAGTCCGGTATGCAAAGAAAAAAGAAAAGCAGCACAGCCCAGCAGCGAGATGAAATGTGGAGTCACTAGTGGAGCAGCCGAGCCTAACATTTCAGGGAGGTGCTCACGTCCGAAACAAAGTAAACATGTAGTAGTAGCAAAAAATAAGAAGAGACGTGGCAACACTCAACGACCCTGTGAAGCAGACTATTCCTTTATTCAAGCGATTGTGAAACCGTAGAAGCGCCGGTGTTGGTGTGAAACGGCTGTTGTCCTCTCCCCGCTCACCTCTCTTGGTTTTTGTCTCCCCCGTGCCGTGAAGACGGTTTCACAATCGCTTGAATAAAGGAATAGTCTGCTTCACAGGGTCGGTGAGTGTTGCCACGTCTCTTCTTATTTTTTGCTACTTCTCAGAGAAGAGGTTGGGGGAGGAGGTTCACTTCATGGGGCAACACGGGACAACAGGAAGCTGATATCAGTCCTCTCTGCTGTGTCCCCAACCCCACAGTGGTTTCTGCAGCCCTCTCCAGCTGATCTCTGTACTATTAGGCCAACCTCCTCCAGGGCTCATCTGATCACCTGAGGTCATAAATTAGTATGTGTTTGCTTGTATATGTACATATGTGTGGGTGTGTGTACTGTATATGTATATGTGTGTACATCTGTGTATGTATGTGTGTGTATGCATGTACGGCATATGTATCTGTGCATCTATGTCTGCCCCATGTATCACATAAGTGTATCATAGAAGTGTGATGCTCAGAATTAATTCCAGAATTATGTATACAGACTGTACCCTGCCATCTGACCTCATCACACTCTAATCAGCATGCATATTTATCTATTCTTCCTACAGGTATGTCATCCAGCTTTCCACA
The DNA here is from genome assembly GCF_032444005.1 of Ranitomeya imitator. Lineage (NCBI taxonomy): Eukaryota > Metazoa > Chordata > Amphibia > Anura > Dendrobatidae > Ranitomeya > Ranitomeya imitator. Next base: position 954,218,423 of record NC_091282.1, on the reverse strand, counting down.
TTGATCTTTCCTACCTCAGCCTGTAGCAAAACTTGGTATGTCATCCAGCTTTCCACACTGATCTTCCCTACCTCAGCCTGTAGCAAAACTTGGTATGTCATCCAGCTTTCCACACTGATCTTTCCTACCTCAACCTGTAGCAAAACTTGGTATGCCAGCCAGATTTCCACAGTGATCTTTCCTAAAGTTGGTATGCTTTTCAACTGACCCCTGCAATACCCCCAATGTTATTTATGACTTAGTTTACTATGCCTTGATTATATACATCTGGCCCACTTTTAATTATCTGACCAAGATGAGCACAGACCACTCCCCTCTGCTTCACACCAGAATGCACTTTGTTGCACATATATTGTATAGCATAAGTCTGCCAAGACGTCAGTCTGCCCTGTGTATCACATAAGTGTATCATAGAAGTGTGATGCTCAGAATTAATTCCTGAATTGAACCACAAGGGAACTGAAGGTAAGTAGATACATAGTCACTGTAAACAATGTTTCTCTTTGTTTGCACTCTCACCCTTATAAGGAACTGGTCATCTCTTCTTCAGCCACCCCATCCGTCTCACCTCCTCCTCTGAACTGTTCCTCAACCTACAATCCTCTGTGTCCAAACACAGACAGCCCCCTCATGCTTTCTCCTGCTCCCACACTTTCTCTGCACCTCCTCAATATCAATATCAGACTCTCGCCTGTGGAAACCTTCAAAAAGAACCTGAAGACCCACCTCTTCCGACAAGCCTACAACCTGCAGTAACCACCGATAGAACAAATCGCTACATGATCAGCTCAACCCTCGCCACCTGTATTCCTACCCATCCCTTGTAGATTGTGAGCCCTTGTGGGCAGGGTCCTCTCTACTCATGTACCAGTCGTGACTTGTATTGTTTATGATTATTGCACTTGTTTTTTATTATGTATACCCCTCCTCACATGTAACTCGCAACGGAATAAATGGAGTTATAATAATACATAATAATAATAATCTATGTATGTGTGTGTGTGCATCTTTGTATGTATGTGTATATCTATACTAGCTATTGAACCCGTTCTATGCCCGGGTGGCGAGCATTTATATTGGTATATTGTCTCCATCATGGTATGTGCTGCTCCATCCTGCGTCCCCATCCTGTCATGCGCTGCTCCATCCTGCGTCCCCATCCTGTCATGTGCTGCTCCATCCTGCGTCCCCATCCTGTCATGCGCTGCTCCATCCTGTGTTCCCTTTCCTGTCATGCGCTGCTCCCATCCTGCGTCCCCATCCTGTCATGCGCTGCTCCAATTCTGCGTCCCCATCCTGTGATGCGCTGCTCCCATCCTGTGATGCACTGCTCCCATCCTGCGTCCCCACCCTGTGATGCGCTGCTCCATCCTGCGTTCCCATCCTGTCATGCGCTGCTCCATCATGCGTCCCCATCCTGTCATGCGCTGCTGCATCCTGCGTCCCCATCCTTATGTGCTGCTGCATCCTGCGTCCCCATCCTGTCATGCGCTGCTGCATCCTGCGTCCCCATCCTTATGTGCTGCTGCATCCTGCGTCCCCATCCTTATGTGCTGCTGCATCCTGTGTCCCCATCCTTATGTGCTGCTGCCTCCTGCGTCCCCATCCTTATGTGCTGCTGCATCCTGCGTCCCCATCCTTATGTGCTGCTGCATCCTGCGTCCCCATCCTTATGTGCTGCTGCATCCTGCGTCCCCATCCTTATGTGCTGCTCCATCCTGCGTCCCCATCCTTATGTGCTGCTCCATCCTGCGTCCCCATCCTTATGTGCTGCTCCATCCTGCGTCCCCATCCTTATGTCCTGCTCCATCCTGCGTCCCCATACTGTTATGTGCTGCTCCATCCTGCGTCCCCATCCTTATGTGCTGCTGCATCCTGCGTCCCCATCCTTATGTGCTGCTCCATCCTGCGTCCCCATCCTTATGTGCTGCTGCATCCTGCGTCCCCATCCTTATGTGCTGCTCCATCCTGTGTCCCCATCCTTATGTGCTGCTCCATCCTGCGTCCCCATCCTTATGTGCTGCTCCATCCTGCGTCCCCATCCTTATGTGCTGCTCTATCCTGCGTCCCCATCCTTATGTCCTGCTCCATCCTGCGTCCCCATACTGTTATGTGCTGCTCCATCCTGCGTCCCCATCCTTATGTGCTGCTGCATCCTGCATCCCCATCCTTATGTGCTGCTCCATCCTGCGTCCCCATCCTTATGTGCTGCTGCATCCTGCGTCCCCATCCTTATGTGCTGCTCCATCCTGTGTCCCCATTTTTATGTGCTGCTCCATCCTGCGTCCCCATCCTTATGTGCTGCTGCATCCTGCGTCCCCATCCTTATGTGCTGCTCCATCCTGTGTCCCCATTTTTATGTGCTGCTCCATCCTGCGTCCCCATCCTTATGTGCTGCTGCATCCTGCGTCCCCATCCTTATGTGCTGCTCCATCCTGCGTCCCCATCCTTATGTGCTGCTGCATCCTGCGTCCCCATCCTTATCTGCTGCTCCATCCTGTGTCCCCATTTTTATGTGCTGCTCCATCCTGCGTCCCCATCCTTATGTGCTGCTCCATCCTGCGTCCCCATCCTTATGTGCTGCTCCATCCTGCGTCCCCATCCTTATGTGCTGCTCCATCCTGCGTCCCCATCCTTATGTGCTGCTCCATCCTGCGTCCCCATCCTTATGTGCTGCTCCATCCTGCGTCCCCATCCTTATGTGCTGCTCCATCCTGCGTCCCCATCCTTATGTGCTGCTCCATCCTGCGTCCCCATACTGCCTCTGACCCTCTCGGCGCCGAGTGCTGGGGGGCCTGAGCAGGCGGGGACACCGGCACGCTGTGGCGGTCAGGTGCCGGTATCGCCGCCAGCTCAGGCCCCCCAGCACTTACTATACTCACCTGTCCGGCGTTCCATCGCTGCGCGCCGCCATCTTCCCGGTCTCCTGGCTGTGACTGTTCAGTCAGAGGGCGGCGCCGGCGCGCATTAAGCGCGTCATCGCGCCCTCTGAACTGAAGGCCACAGACCGAAGACCGGGAAGATGGCGCCGCTCAGCGATGGAACGGGGACAGGTGAATATAGGCCGATACTCACCCTCCTGGCGGTCCCTGCTTCTGCGGTGGAGATCGCGGTGTGTGTTCAGTGTGAACGCACACCGCGATCTCCCGGGAGCGTCGCTCTGTGAGGCCCAGACTGCGCCAGCGCTTGCGCTTGCGCAGTCTATAGAGGCTTCGGACAGAGTGACGCTCCCAGCGTTATATTATAGATGTGTGTATGTATATTTGTGTATCTGTGTATGTATATGTGTATCTATGTATGTGTGTGTACATCTGTGTATGTATGTGTGTATCTGTGTATATATGAACAGTATATGTATATCTATGTGTGTATGTATGTGTGTATCTATGTGTGTGCATCTACAGTATCTACTTTATATGTATATCTGTGTGTATGTATGTGTCTGTACATCTGTGTAAATATGTGTGTGTATATATGGCATATGGGTATGTATATGTATGTATGGTATATGTAAGTGTATCTGTGTGTGTGTGTATGTACGGTTTATGCATGTACCGTATATGTATGTATGGTATGGTAACAGTTATTCAAAACCTTCAACTCCCTCCTCCGCCCCCCACTGCCCCCTCCAACCTCCCTCATCTCTGCTGAGGACTTTGCCACACACTTTAAAAATAAGATCGACCAAACAAGGCAAGTCTTCATTGTTCAACCACCACAACCCCTTTGTATACCAGACCAATACCCAAACCCCATAACCTCCCTATCCAACATCACCGAAGGGGGGCTTAATTGTCTCCTCTCCAAATTGCACCTCACCACCTGTGCGCTCGACCCCATCCCATCCCACTTCCTCCCCAACCTCACCACCCCACTTATCCCATCCCTAACCCACCTCTTCAACCTATCACTATGGCGGTCACATGAGCGGCACGCGACCAATCAGAAGCCGCAACGTCATTCTCATTCACTAAACTCCTAATTCTAGGAATTTTGGACCTGCGAATGACGTCACGGCTTCTGATTGGTCGCGTGGCGATCACATGGGCGGCACGCGACCAATCTGAAGACGGGACGTCATTCGCAGGTCCTAAACGCGCGCATTTTAAACAAAGAAGCCTGCCGGTTACCAGCGTGATGTCCAGGGGCCGCCAGACAGGTGAATATATCAATATTTTTTATTTTAATACTTTATTTTACACATCCCTATGGATCCGATACCGATACCCGATACCACAAAAGTACTTGCGGTATCGGAATGCTCAACACTACTAATGACCTACTTACCGCCAAAGCTAATGGACAATACTCTGTACTCCTCCTTCTAGACCTGTCCTCTGCTTTTGACACAGTTGACCACTGCCTCCTACTACAGATCCTCTCCTCCTTTGGCATCAAAGACCTCACCCTATCCTGGATCTCCTCGTACCTTTCCAACCGCACATTCAGCGTCTCCCACTCCCACACTTCCTCCTCATCCCATCCTCTCTCTGTTGGAGTCCCCCAAGGCTCTGTTCTAGGACCCCTACTCTTCTCAATCTATACACTTGGCTTGGGAAAACTCATAAAGTCCCATGGATTCCAGTAGAACCTCTATGCTGATGACACTCAGATCTACCTTTCTGGCCCAGACGTCACCGCTCTGCTGTCCAGAATCCCAGAGTGCCTATCAGCCATATCCTCCTTCTTCTCATCTCGCTTCCTCAAATTCAATGTGGACAAATCTGAACTCATCATCTTTCCTCCATCCAAAAGATCTTCCTTACCTGACCTATCTATCGCAATCAATGAAATCATGCTTTCTCCCGTACCAGAAGTCCACTGCCTCGGAGTAACCTTCGACTCTGCTCTGTCCTTCAAACCGCACATCCAAGCTCTTTCCACATCCTGTCGCCTCCAGCTCAAAAACATCTCCAGAATCTGTCCTTTCCTCAACTGTCAATCTACTAAAATGCTTGTGCATGCCCTCATCATCTCCTGCCTTGACTACTGCAACATCCTTTTCTGCGGCCTCCCTGCTAACACCCTTGCACCTCTCCAGTCCATCCTTAACTCTGCTGCCCAACTAATTCATCTCTCTCCTCGCTACTCCTCTGCTTCCCCCCTCTGCAAATCTTTTCACTGGCTCCCATTCCCTCAGTGTATCCAGTTCAAATTACTAATACTGACCTATAAAGCCATCCATAACCTGTCTCCTCCATATATCTCTGAACTAATCTCCCGATATCTTCCCTCAAGTAATCTCCGGTCCTCCCAAGACCTCCTTCTCTCCTCCACACTTATTCGCTCCTCATTCAATCGCCTCCAAGACTTCTCCCGAATATCCCCCATCCTCTGGAATTCTTTGCCCCAACATGTCCGACTATCAACCACATTCAGATCCTTCAGACGGAACCTGAAAACCCACCTCTTCAGGAAAGCCTACAGCCTGCACTGACCCCGCTGCCTCCTCATCACTACTGAAGCTACCGCCTCACCAACACTGGAGCTGCAGCAACCCTCAACCTATTGTCTCCTTCCCCATAATCCTGTAGAATGTAAGCCCGCAAGGGCAGGGTCCTCACCCCTCTGTATCAGTCTGTCATTGTTAGTTTGTTTACTGTAAGTGATATCTGTAACTTGTATGTAACCCCTTCTCATGTACAGCACCATGGAATCAATGGTGCTATATAAATAAATAATAATAATAAAATAACAATAATAATACTGTATGTACGATGTATGTGTGATCCATCGGATTGTGGATAACTTGCTGATCACTGGGGATTTAACTACTGGGCCCCACAGAAATTCTGAGAACAGGGGTCTGCAGTCTTGTCCTAGATGGAGCAGATGATTGGCTTCTGCTCTATTCATTATCTGTAGAGCTGCATAAGTCTGCACTTGGCTATTTCCATCAGTTCCATAGACAATGAATAGAGCAGATACCAGATGATACAGATACCAGACATATAATGTAATATCATATATACAGTGCTGTTGTGAATTCTGTTGTCGAACTCCCTCCTGTGGTCATGAATGGTACTTCGGCGAGTTCTGTCTATGGGCTCCATCTGGTGGCTATGAGTGAAGCTGCTGCTTCTGAGGTTCCTTACACAGGTGACGTGGTTTATCCTTTGGTTGGCTTCTCTATTTAACTCCACTCAGATCGTTACTCCATGCCAGCTGTCAATGTTTTAGCATTGGTTGAGTTCGCTCCTGGATCTGCCTGGTGACCTGTCTTCTCCTGCAGAAGCTAGGTTCCTTATTGTTATTTTTGCTCATGGTTTCTTTGTCCAGCTGGTTATCCTGATTTTGTCTTGCTAGCTGGAAGCTCTGGGATGCAGAGTGGCACCCAGCACCGTGAGTCGGTGCGGAGGACCCTTTTGCACACTCTGCGTGGTCTTTTGTAGGTTTTTGTGCTAACCTCAAAGATTCCTTTCCTATCCTCTGTCTATTTAGTAAGTCTGGCCTCCCTTTGCTGAAACCTATTTCATTTCTGCGTTTGTGACTTTCATCTTTACTCACAGTCATTATATGTGGGGGGCTGCCTATTCCTTTGTGGAATTTCTCTGAGGCAAGGTAGGCTTTATTTTCTATCTCTAGGGCGCCTCTAGCTCTGAGGCTGTGACGAGGCGCCTAGGGAGCGTCAGGAGCGCTCCACGGCTAATTTTCGTGTGTGCGATAGGATTAGGGCTTGCGGTCAGCAGAGCTCCCATATCCCAGAGCTCGTCCTGTATGAGTTTAACTATCAGGTCGGGTGCTCCTAACCACCAGGTCATAACACAGTGCCTTGCGAAAGTATTTGGCTCCCTGGAACTTTTCAACCTATTCCCACATATCATGCTTCAAGCATAAAGATACAAAATGTAAATTTTTGGTGAAGAATCAACAACAAGTGGAACACTATTGTGAAGTTGAACGAAATGTATTGGTTATTTTAAATTTTTGTAGAAATTCAAAAACTGAAAAGTGGGGCGTAAAATATTATTTGGCCCCTTTAACTTAATACTTTTTTGCATCACCTTTTGTTGCAATTACAGCTGCAAGTTGCTTGGGGTATGTCTCTATCAGTTTTGTACATCGAGAGACTGAAATTCATGCCCATTCTTCCTTGGCAAACACTTGAGCTCAGTGAGGTTTGATGGAGATCGTTTGTGAACAGCAGTTTTCAGCTCTTTCCACAGATTCTCAATTGGATTGAGGTCTGGACTTTGACTTGGCCATTCTAACACCTGGATACGTTTGTTTTTGAACCATTCCATTGTAGATTTTGCTTTATGTTTGGGATCATTGCCTTGTTGGAAGAAAAATCTCCGTCCTAGTCTCAGTTCTTTTGCAGACTCCAACAGATTTTCTTCAAGAATGGTCCTATATTTGGCTCCATCCATCTTCTCATCAATTTTAACCATTTTCCCTGTCCCTGTTGAAGAAAAACAGGCCCAAACCATGATGCTGCCACCACCATGTTTGACAGTGGGGATGGTGTGTTTAAGGTGATGAGCTGTGTTGCCTTTACGTCAAACATATCGTTTGGCATTGTTGCCAAAAAATTCGATTTTGGTTTCATCTGACCAGAGCACCTTCTTCCACATGTTTGGTGTGTCTCCCAGGTGGCTTGTTGTAAACTTTAAACAACACGTTTAATAAATATCTTTGAGAAATGGCTTTCTTCTTGCCACTCTTCCATAAAGGCCAGATTTGTGCAGTGTACGACTGAACTGATTGTTGTTCTATGGACAGACTATTCCACCTCAGCTGTAGATCTCTGCAGTTCATCCAGAGTGATCATGGGCCTCTTGGCTGCATCTCTGATCAGTCGTCTCCTTGTTTGAGATGAAAGTTTAGAGGGACAGATTGGTCTTGGTAGATTTGCAGTGGTATGATACTCCTTCCATTTCAATATGATCACTTGCACAGTGCTCCATGGGATGTTTAAAGTTTTGAATATCATCTTGTATCCAAATCCGGATTTAAACTTCTCCACAACAGTATCACTGACCTGCTTGTTGTGTTCCTTGGTCTTCACGATGCTGTCTGTGCTTCAGACAGAACCCTGAGACTATCACAGAGCAGGTGCATTTATACGGAGACTTGATTACACACAGGTGGATTATATTTATCATCATTAGGCATTTAAGACAACACTGGATCATTCATAGATCCACAATGAACTTCTGGAGTGAGTTTGCTGCACTGAAAGTAAAGGGGCTGAATAATATTGCACGCCCCACTTTTCAGTTTTTGAATTTCCACAAAAATGTAAAAAAAAACAATAAATTTCGTTCAACTTCACAATTGTGTTCCACTTGTTGTTGATTCTTCACGAAAAATGTACATTTGGTATCTTTATGTGTGAAGCATGATATGTGGGAAAAGGTTGCAAAGTTCCAGGGGGCCGAATACTTTTGCAAGGCACTGTACATGGTTGGCCTCTGTCGGTTCCAGCAGTTATCAGATGTGCCAACTAGAGCGTCAGCTGCGTCCACAGTGTTCTATTCACTAACATAGCCGCCACTAGTTGTCACCTGATAATTTGTGCAAACTGCAAAGCACTGCGGAATATGTTAGTGCTATATAAAACAAAAAAATTAAGATAAAGATAAAATGACTGCAAGTGCAGAACCGAATGCTAATGGATATATATATATATTGTAGCGTGGCTAAAGGATGTCTAATCGATGGGAGATATGTCCCTTATAGATGGCTTGCTACTGTGATGTAACCATAGCTACCTATATGTGTTTCAGGACCTGTGGTGATGTCACAACCACATGTCTGGTCATGTGATGGGTTCTGGGTGTGGTTAGACACATAAAAGAAAGCCTAATGCTTAACACAGGTAGATATGTGTGGAGGTGAAACCCTCCTGAGTGTGTTACGGCTTCAGGACTGAGCCGGATGAACTGGACACTTGTTTTTTCTTTGCCTGAACCAAAGGCTATTTGCTTTCTGTTGTTTTGTCATATGGTTTATGGAGTAATAAACCCAGTGAACTTTAAAGGAACCTGCCTCCTGAGTGTCAGCCGTCGCAGCTGAGTGAGTGGAACCCCTACAATTGGTGGAGAATGCGGGCAGCGTTCCCAGCGGAGAAGTGAGTTTATTTTTGAATGTCCTGGGTCAAGGCTGTTTCAAGCCAGCAAGCATTGCCGGAGAAAATGGAGGACTTGCTGAAACACTTGGTCCAGCAGGAGCAAAGGCAGCAAGAGACCAACAGGCTGTTGATGCAGCAGATACAACAGAGCCAGCAGGAGCAACGGCAGCAGTTACAACAGAGCCAGCAGCAGATGCAGCTTCTGGCAACCGCCATCCAGGGCAAGGCGAGCGCCCCAACCCCAGGTTTGGCTGATGACACCCATGTCCGAAAGACGGTAAGACGCACATTGCAGAAAATGACTCCCGGGAATGATGTTGAGGCCTTCCTGACGGTGTTTGAGAGGGTCGCTGAGAGGGAAAAACTTCCGCCAGAGCAGTGGGCAGAGGTACTTGCGCCATACCTGACAGGAGTACCCCAGAAGGCGTACTATGATTTGACCTTGCAGGATGCCAAAGAGTATCACAAATTGAAAGCCGAGATTCTCGCACGTTTGGGGGTGACACTGACTGTCAGGGCACAGCGAGTTCACTCCTGGGGCTATCACCGGGACAAACCACCTCGTTCCCAAATGTTTGATCTGTTGCACCTGGTCCAGAAATGGCTGCAGCCAGAGTCATCTACGCCTGCTCAAATGGTAGAACGGGTGATGATTAGTGTTGAGCATTCCGATACCGCAAGTATCGGGTATCGGCCGATACTTGCGGTATCGGAATTCCGATACCGAGATCCGATATTTTTGTGATATCGGGTATCGGTATCGGAAGTGTAAAATAAAGAATTAAAATAAAAAATATTGTTATATTCACCTCTCCGGCGGCCCCTGGACATCAGCGGGAGGATCCGGCGTCCGGCACGGCTTCTTTCTTCAAAATGCGCGCCTTCAGGACCTGTGGAATGACGTCCCGGCTTCTGATTGGTCGCGTGCCGCCCATGTGACCGCCACGCGACCAATCAGAAGCCGCGACGTCATTCCTCAGCTAAAGTCCTAGAATGAGCGCCTTTTAGGACCTGAGGAATGACGTCGCGGCTTCTGATTGGTCGCGTGGCGGTCACATGGGCGGCACGCGACCAATCAGAAGCCGGGACGTCATTCCACAGGTCCTGAAGGCGCGCATTTTGAAGAAAGAAGCCGTGCCGGACGCCGGATCCTCCCGCTGATGTCCAGGGGCCGCCGGAGAGGTGAATATAACAATATTTTTTATTTTAATTCTTTATTTTACACTTTAATATGGATCCCAGGGCCTGAAGGAGAGTTTTCTCTCCTTCAGACCCTGGGATCCATGAGGATACATTCCGATACTTGATGTCCCATTGACTTGTATTGGTATCGGATATCGGTATCGGCGATATCCGATATTTTTCGGGTATCGGCCGATACTATCCGATACCGATACTTTCAAGTATCGGACGGTATCGCTCAACACTAGTGATGATGGATCGGTTTGTCCATTCCCTCCCGAGGCCTATACAGACTTGGGTTGCCCAGGGTGATCCCCAGAATGCCGACGAGCTGATCGGACTGGTTGAGAGATACCAAGGGTTGGAAGGCTCCTTCAGGAGGCAGCCCATGCCATACTGGGGGTCCCAGAAGGAAGCTGAGCCCCAAAAAGGGGTGGCGCGTCCAAGGTCACCAAGGGCGGGGGAGGTGGTGCCCAAGGTCCCTACGGGTGATATTGTTTGTTGGAGGTGCCACAAGCCAGGACATATAGCTGCCCGATGTTCCCAGACCACTGAGCAGATGGACTGTAGCATGGGACGCCGTTGTTTATACTATGCGTATCCAGCCTGCAGTGTGAACTCTCCGCCCAACGAGGGACCTCAAGCGTGTCCCGTAAATGTGAACGGTCGAGCAGTAACGGCACTGTTAGACTCGGGGAGCCTAGTGACCCTGGTGAGGGCCACTTTTCCTCTCCACCTGCTCCCGGGAAAGAAGGTCGGAGTGCGGTGCATACATGGTGATGCAAAGGACTACCCTGTGGCCAGTGTGAACATTGAAACGACATGTGGCACGGAGTCCCACATAGTCGGCGTCGTTCAGGACTTGTTGCACCCTATAATTATTGGCCGGGATTTCTGTTTGTTTTGGGATTTGTGGGGGAAAGGTTCTGAGCTCCCTAGCAAGAGTAGGGAACCAGTGAACCCTGGAAGGGTGGTGCCACACCCAGAGTCAGACAGGTTTCCTTTTTGTGTCCTGGCTGGAGATGAGGAGGAAGTGTCCCCTGCATCTGACATTCTGGAGTTAGAGGTATCCGGTGAAAATTTTGGGACTGCCCAACATAGGGACCCCACTCTGAGGGAAGCCTTTAATAATGTCACAGTTATTGACGGGGTGGTACAGGAGCCGGGGGCAGACACAAGATTTCCCCATTTTCTAATGAGCAGGGAGTTGTTGTACCGGGTCACGAAAATAAGGGAGGAGTTGGTAGAGCAGTTGGTAGTGCCGGGTCCATATAGACGGAAGGTGTTGGACATGGCCCATTCACACATCTTGGGTGGACACCTAGGGGTGGAAAAAACGCAGGAACGGGTTGTGCAGAGGTTCTATTGGCCTGGGTGCCACCGGGAAATAGTGAACTATTGCAGGTCCTGCCCTACATGTCAGCTAACTGCTCCCACTCCTCATTTCCGAAACCCCCTTGTGTCACTGCCCATTATTGAGGTGCCATTCGAGAGAATTGCCATGGACTTGGTCGGTCCCTTAGTTAAATCAGCCCGGGGCCATCAGTATATATTAGTCATCCTGGACTATGCCACACGCTATCCTGAGGCAATTCCCTTGAGAAATTCTTCTTCAAAGAGTATAGCTCGCGAGTTGGTCCATGTCTTTTCCCGGACAGGTCTGCCGAAGGAGATCCTGACTGACCAGGGGACACCTTTCATGAGCAAGGTGATGAGGGAACTATGCAAAGCCCTGAAAATCTCCCAGTTGAGGACCTCGGTGTACCATCCCCAGTCAGATGGCCTTGTTGAGAGATTTAACAAGACACTGAAGAGCATGCTGAGAAAAGCTATAGAAAAAGACGGTAGAGACTGGGATTGTCTCTTACCCTATTTGATGTTCTCCATTCGTGAAGTTCCACAGGCCTCCACAGGTTTCTCACCGTTTGAGCTTCTGTATGGCCGACATCCACGAGGACTCCTGGATATAGCCAAGGAAACCTGGGAAGCCGAAGTCCCGCCCCACAGAAGCGTCATTGAGCATGTGGCCCTGATGCAGCAGAGGATTGCAAAGGTGATGCCTATCGTGAAAGAACACCTTCTCCAAGCACAAGAAGCTCAGGCCAGGGTCTACAACCGGTCTGCAAGAGTGAGGCAATTCAATCCGGGAGACCGAGTTCTTGTGTTAGTTCCGACAGTGGAAAGCAAGTTCTTGGCCAAATGGCAAGGGCCATATGAGGTTGTCGAGAAACTTGGTGAAGTAAACTATAAAATTCACCAACCAGGAAGACGGAAACCATTCCAAGTATACCATGTCAACCTTATCAAGCCGTGGCAAGATAGAGAGCCGACAGTAACTCCATCGTTGTTAAGCAACCCAGAAGATGAGGTTGGAGCGGTTACTATAGCGGAGACGCTATCGGAGTCCCAGAAACAGCAATGCCGGGAGTTACTCCAGAAAAACAGGGACCTGTTTTCCGAGTTGCCTGGGTACACGAAGGTCATAGAGCATGAGGTCCTGACAGAGCCCCATGTGCGCGTGAACGTGAAGCCCTATAGAATTCCTGAGGCCCGTCGAGAAATAGTCTCCAAGGAAGTGGAGCGTATGTTGAAGCTTGGAGTCATTGAGGAATCCAAGAACGGTTGGTCGAGCCCAATTGTCCTGGTCCCAAAACCTGATGGGGAGTGGAGATTTTGCAACGACTATAGGAAGTTGAATGAGGTCTCTAAGTTCGACGCATATCCCATGCCCCGCGTTGATGAGCTCATCGAAAGGCTTGGGCCCGCCAGGTACATAACCACCTTGGATTTGACGAAGGGGTATTGGCAGATCCCCATGGCACAGGAAGCCAAGGAGAAGACGGCGTTTTCTACACCAGATGGGTGCTTCCAGTATGTCCGGATGCCATTTGGCCTACAGGGAGCTCCGGCCACCTTCCAAAGGGCTATGGATAGAGTCCTTGCACCCCACAAGGCATACGCTGCTGCGTACCTAGATGATATCGTCATCTTTAGCCCGGACTGGGAGAGTCATCTGGAGAAAGTCCAAGCGGTGTTTGATGCTATAAGAGAGGCCGGATTTACAATAAACCCGAAGAAGTGTGCATTGGGTAAAGAAGAAGCAAAGTACCTTGGATACATAGTGGGTCATGGAGAAATAAAACCCCAAATCAGTAAAGTGGAGGCAATTCAAACATGGCCAAAACCAGTTTCCAAGAAGCAAGTTAAAGCCTTCCTGGGAATCGTGGGATATTACAGGAGGTTCATCCCAAACTTCGCCACAATGGCGGCGCCTCTGACTGACCTGCTAAAAGGGACAAAATCAGTAATGGTTAAGTGGTCCGAAGAAACAGATTCAGCCTTCCAAGAAATGAAAGGGGCTTTATGTAAGCAACCCGTTCTGATGGCCCCAAACTTCAAGAAAGAGTTTATTCTTCAAACAGATGCCTCAGATGTTGGGGTGGGAGCAGTCCTTTCCCAAGAACTACATGGGGAGGAGCATCCTGTTCTCTATCTGAGTAGGAAGCTGTCCTCGTCTGAAAAGAACTACTCAGTCGTTGAAAAGGAGTGCTTGGCCATAAAATGGGCAGTCGACACATTACGGTACTATTTGCTGGGACGTAAATTTAGACTGATATCCGACCATGCCCCACTTAGGTGGATGAGGGAAACGAAGGGTAGAAATGCTAGGGTCACCCGTTGGTTCTTAGCCCTGCAGGACTTCTGTTTCCATGTGGAACATAGGGCCGGAAAGCTGCACGGTAATGCTGATGCCCTGTCAAGAATCCCTTGTCTGGTGGGAGAAAGTGCCAAGCCCCACGGCTTTAGGCAGAGGGGGGAGGTATGTAGCGTGGCTAAAGGATGTCTAATCGATGGGAGATATGTCCCTTATAGATGGCTTGCTACTGTGATGTAACCATAGCTACCTATATGTGTTTCAGGACCTGTGGTGATGTCACAACCACATGTCTGGTCATGTGATGGGTTCTGGGTGTGGTTAGACATATAAAAGAAAGCCTAATGCTTAACACAGGTAGATATGTGTGGAGGTGAAACCCTCCTGAGTGTGTTACGGCTTCAGGACTGAGCCGGATGAACTGGACACTTGTTTTTTCTTTGCCTGAACCAAAGGCTATTTGCTTTCTGTTGTTTTGTCATATGGTTTATGGAGTAATAAACCCAGTGAACTTTAAAGGAACCTGCCTCCTGAGTGTCAGCCGTCGCAGCTGAGTGAGTGGAACCCCTACAATATTTACTACACTAGCATATAGCTGGGAGCGTCACTCTGTCCGAAGCCTTTATAGACTGCGCGAGCGCAAGAGCCGGCGCAGTCTGGCCCCCACAGAGTGACGCTCCCAGGAGATCGCGGTATGCGTAAACACTGAACGCACACCGCGATCTCCAACAGAGAAGCAGGGACAGCCAGGAGGGTAAGTATCGGATATATATTCACCTGGCCCCGTTCCACCGCTGCGCGCCGCCATCTTCCAGGTCCTCAGCCTGTGACGTTCAGTTCAGAGGGCGCGATGACGCGCTTAATGCGCGCCGCCCTCTGACTGACCAGTCACAGCCAGAGGACCCAGAAGATGGCGGCGCGCTGCGGTGGAACAGGGCCAGGTGAATATAGCAAGTGCTGGGGGGCCTGAACTAGCGGCGATACCGGCACCTGACCCCCACAGCGCGCCGGTGTCCCCGCCTGCTCAGGCCCCCCAGCACTCGGCACCCAGCGACGATAGGTGAGTATGGTTTTTTTTTTCTTCATATATTGCAGCAGTATACGGGAGTCGGGACATATACCATGGAGCATCTTATGGGGCCATAAACCATAATGGAGCAGTATACAGGGCATATACAATGGAGCATCTTATGGGGCCATAAACCATAATGGAGCAGTGTACGGGGGCATACACACTGGAGCGTCTTATGGGGGCCATCAACCATAATGGAGCAGTGTACGGGGGCATACACACTGGAGCGTCTTATGGGGGCCATCAACCATAATGGAGCAGTGTACGGGGGCATACACTATGGAGCATCTTATGGGGGCCATCAACCATAATGGAGCAGTGTACGGGGGCATACACTATGGAGCGTCTTATGGGGGCCATCAACCATAATGGAGCAGTGTACGGGGGCATACACTATGGAGCGTCTTATGGAGGCCATCAACCATAATGGAGCAGTGTACGGGGGCATACACTATGGAGCATCTTATGGGGGCCATAAACCATAATGGAGCAGTGTACGGGGGCATATAATACTATGACCCCCACAGCGCACCGGTGTCCCCGCCTGCTCAGGCCCCCCAGCACTCGGCACCCAGCGACGATAGGTGAGTATGGTATTTTTTTTTTTTCATATATTGCAGCAGTATACGGGACATATACCGTGGAGCATCTTATAGGGCCATAAACCATAATGGAGCAGTATACAGGGCATATACAATGGAGCATCTTATGGGGCCATAAACCATAATGGAGCAGTGTACGGGGGCATACACACTGGAGTGTCTTATGGGGGCCATCAACCATAATGGAGCAGTGTACGGGGGCATACACTATGGAGCATCTTATGGGGGCCATCAACCATAATGGAGCAGTGTACGGGGGCATACACTATGGAGCGTCTTATGGGGGCCATCAACCATAATGGAGCAGTGTACGGGGGCATACACACTGGAGAATCTTATGGGGCCATAAACCATAATGGAGCAGTGTACGGGGGCATATACCATGGAGCATCTTATGGGGCCATAAACCATAATGGAGCAGTGTACGGGGGCATATACAATGGAGCATCTTATGGGGCCATAAACTATAATGGAGCAGTGTACGGGGGCATATACCATGGAGCATCTTATGGGGGCCATAAACCATAATGGAGCAGTGTACGGGGGCTGTTTTGATCTGGTGATTAAGGAGCGACATGCGTCTAGCTCTGAGCAAGTGGCAACTATACTGACCGCAGTCCCTAAGCTCAACAAAACGCTAGAAGTAGCCATGGAATGCTCCTAACTCTGCCTAGGCATCTCGTCACAGCCTAAGAGCTAACTACCCCTAAAGATAGAAGCAGGAAAACTATCTTGCCTCAGAGAAAATCCCCAAAGGATAGATTAGCCCCCCACAAATAATGACTGTGAGAGGAGAAGGAAATTACATACGTAGTATGAAACAAGATTTAGCACAGGAGGCCACTTATAGCTAGATAGAAAATAGTACAGGACAGAACGCTGTGCGGTCAGTAATAAAAACTAGAAAAAGTCCACCGCAGAGAAATGCAAAAATCTCCACACCTGACTAAAGGTGTGGAGGGCAAACTCTGCTGCCCAGAGCTTCCAGCTTAGCTGAATAGATCAGTACTGAAAAGCTGGACAAATGAACAAAAACAAAGAAAGTGCTGAACAACAAAGTCCACAACAAGAGAACCGCAAAAGGACAAGCAAGGACTTAGCTTTGATGAACTGGTCAGAGTGTCAGGAAAGTCCTAAGAGCAATGACTCCAGGCAGGAACAATTGACAACTGGCATTGAATGAGGGATAAGGCCAGACTAATATAGCCGAGCCAGAAAGACGATCAGTGAAAACAGCTGCTGAAGCTAAATCCAAGAAGCAGCCATACCACTAAAAACCACAGGAGGGAGCCAAAGAGCAGAACTCACAAAAATGCTACTAACAACCACCGGAGGGAGCCCAAGAGCGGAATTCACAACAGGGGGCATATACAATGGAGCATCTTATGGGGGCCATAAACCTTTATGGAGCAGTGTACGGGGGCATATAATATGGAGCATCTTATGGGGCCATAAACCATAATGGAGCAGTGTATGGGGGCATATACAATGGAGCATCTTATGGGGCCATAAACCATAATGGAGCAGTGTATGGGGGCATATACCATGGAGCATCTTATGGGGCCATAAACCATAATGGAGCAGTGTACGGGGGCATATACAATGGAGCATCTTATGGGGGCCATAAACCATAATGGAGCAGTGTGCGGGGGCATATACAATGGAGCATCTTATGGGGCCATAAACCATAATGGAGCAGTGTATGGGGGCATATACAATGGAGCATCTTATGGGGCCGTAAACCATAATGGAGCAGTGTATGGGGGCACATACAATGGAGCATCTTATGGGGCCATAAACCATAATGGAGCAGTGTAAGGGGCATACACTATGGAGCATCTTATGGGGCCATAAACCATAATGGAGCAGTGTACGGGGGCATATACCATGGAGCATCTTATGGGGGCCATAAACCATAATGGAGCAGTGTAAGGGGGCATATACCATGGAGCATCTTATGGGGGCCATAAACCTTTATGGAACAGCGTATGGGGACATATACTATGGAGCATCTTACGCGGGCCATCAACCTTTATGGAGCAGTGTACGGGGCATATACTATGGAGCATCTTATGGGGGCCATAAACCTTTATGGAGCAGCGTATGGGGCATATGGATGGGAGCAGCAAATTAAAGAACGGTGGCGCAGGATGGGAGCTGCACATGTCAGAATGGAGGTGCAGGATGGGTGCAGCACATGACAGGATAGGGGCGCAGGATGGGTGCAGCACATGACAGGATGGGGGCGCAGGATGGGTGCAGCACATGACAGAATGGGGGTGCAGGATGGGAGCAGCACATGACAGGATGGGGACGCAGGATGAAGCAGCACATGACAGGATGGGGGCACAGGATGGAGCAGCACATGACAGGATGGGGACGCAGGATGGGTGCAGCACATGACAGGATGAGGGCGCAGGATGGGTGCAGCACATGACAGAATGGGGGCGCAGGATGGGTGCAGCACATGACAGGATGGGGACGCAGGATGGAGCAGCACATACCAAGATGGAGACCATATACCAATAAAATGCTCGCCACCCTGGGCGTAGAACGCGTTCAATAGCTAGTATATATATATATATATATATATATGTATATATATATATATATACATACCTATATAACTAACTCAGTGAAAAAATATAAATACATATATTTTTTAGAGGTGTGAGGAGGTCCAAATAGAACTTTTGTAATGGGGCCCTATGTACACCCCTACAAATTTTTTTTTAATTCAACGCTCATTAAGGAATCTTTCACACTTGCGTCGGTACGGGTCCGTCGTGCAATGGATCCGTCATGTTTTGGTGGACCGTCAGCACGAGAAAATGTTCAAGTGAATGTTTTTTTGTCCGTCTTGTCCGCCATTTTCTACTGTGCATGCGCGGCTGAAAATCCGCCCCCTCCTGCATCCGCTGACCACGTTGTGCACAAATTTCACAACATGCATCGGTATATCAGCCCGACGCATAGCGATGGATCCATACCGACGCAAGTGTGAAAGATTCCTTAATGAGCGTTGAATTAAAAAAAAAGGAAAAAAATGGCGTGGGCTCCCGCGCAATTTTCTGCACCAGAGGGGAAAAGCCGATGGCCAATATTTGTGACCTGCTATGAATATCAGCCCGCAGCTGTCTGCATAGCCTTTACTGGCTGGTAAAATAAGGGGGCCCCCAGAAAAAATGACGTGGGGCCCCCTATGTTTTATAGCCAGAAAGGCTACGCAGACAGCTGCGGGCTTATATTCATAGACTAGAGAGGGGCCATTGATATTGCCCCCGGCTACAAATACCAATCCACAGCCTCCCCAGAAATGGCACATCTGTAAGATGCGCCAATTCCAGCACTTAGCCCCTCTCTTCCCACTCCCGTGTAGCAGTGGGATATGGGGTAATAAGGGGTTAATGTCACCTTGCTATTGTAAGGTGACATTAAGCCGGGTTAATAACGGAGAGGCGTCAATAAGACACCTATCCATTATTAATCCAATAGTAATAAATGGTTAATAAAACACGCACACATTAGGAAAAACGTATTTTAATATTCTTCATTTAACCATACTTGCCAAACTTAAGCACCTGCAAAAAACGTAAAATAATAAACCGTATACTACCTGTCCGTCGTAGTCCCACGACGATCTCCCCTATAGAACAGTGACGTCGGGTGATGTCACTGCTCTATAGGAGGTTACTATAGTTCAAAGTCTCACTTTATGGCAATTGCTGCATGGGAAAATTTCTCACACAGCAATGCCAAAAGTGAGACTAGGGACTATTTTTTTACAGCGGCGGAGGAATACAGTGTGGAAGGATACCTTCCTCCCGTCATTGTATTCCTGGAGCCCCTGGAGAGCGGTCACATCAGCTGATGCTGCCGTTCTCCACGGGAGATCGTTGTGGGACACTCGTGGATTTCTGCGGACAGGGAGTATATTGGTTGTTTGTTATTTTAATATTTTTTACAGGTGACACTGGCTTTGGGGATCAAAATGACAAGTAATGGTGAGTATGTACTCTGTTATACGTACTGTATGTCTGTATTGTTTGTTTTTTTTTGTTTTTTTTTACATTCAACAAATTAGCCTGATGATGGGACTACTACTGTCCCATCATTGACTAATGTGTCTGTTAGGGGTCGATTTCCTGCCTCTGCACAGGGGGAATCTCGGGCCATCTCCCATTCTTCTCCGGCCGCAGTGGAACCTGCTCAGTGGAGACGTCGATCCCAGTTTCTCGCTCAGTCTGACTCTGTGCTAAGAGTTACTGCTGCATTTCCTGCTTCTGCCATTGAAGTCAGTGCTGGGCAGCGGCGAGCAGACGCTTCTGGGACTAAGTCCTGCTTTTCACGTTCTGAGCATGCCCAGAGTAAGATCTCTCAGTGGAGATCGAGGGTCACATGATCAGAGACTGCAGCTAGGTCATTGGTCCTTCTTGGAAGGTCCTTGTAGGTGCTAGGACTAAGTCCTGCTTTGCACTATGAGCATGCCCAGGCCAAGATCTCTCAGTGGAGATCTGGGGTCACATGCTCAGGTACTGCAGCAACTCCATTGGTCCTTCTCTGAAGGTCCTAAACATGCTGCAACTATTTAAGGCTGGCAGCATGACGTTTTGTAAACGTGTGTGTGTTGTGAGTGAAAGACGTTCTTTAAAATCCCCTCCCTATTGTATGACTGCTCGCGGAAGGTGGATGATTGCTATCTAGTGCCCGACTTGGCCATCAGCACGTTACACACATTACAGCGTCTAATTGCTGTGACCGCCAGTGCGGCGCCGTGCGCTTTCTCTGCGCTTTCCTGACCCAAGCCTGGGTGGTTAGTGCTTCCCAAATAATATTATTTCTGTCTCTCTGACACCCCAGTAGCCGTGTCGAGCGCATGAGGTCTTTATGAACTCAAATCCTGAGTCTTGGGATTGATTTCTGAGACTCCTTGCTTGCGCTCTTGGTGCGGTACCGGAGCCCTGTGACGCAACAGGGTTCGCTTCCTTCACACAGGGTGAAGTTAACCCATGTGTGTATTCACATTGTACCACCATATCGTCCGTCTCTACTAACAGCAGGGTTTTCACCTGCAAGGTGGACCTCGGACTGCGAACGCACCTAATACCATTACATCTTAAACTTGGTGCGTTCCACAAGTCCTAACAGTGTCAATCACTGTCACAGGCATCGTCCGATGGGACTTGTAGTCCCATCGGACGATGCCTGCACAGAGCCCCAGCAGGCTGCACAGAGTCCCGGCAAGCCCACACAGAGCCACAGCAGGCCCTACAGAGCCCTGGCAAGCCTGCACAGACCTCCGGCAGCCCACACAGAGCCCCAACAGGCCACACAGAGCCCCGGCAAGCCCGCACAGAGCCCCGGCAAGCCTGCACAGAGCCCCGGGAGCCCGCACAGAGACCCAGCAGCCCGCACAGAGACCCAGCAAGCCTGCACTTAGCCCTGGCAGGCCACACAGAGCCCCGGCAAGCCCACACAGAGCTCTGGCAGCCCGCACAGAGCCCCGGCAAGCCAGCACAGAGCCCCGGCAGGCTACACAGAGCCCCAGCAGGCACGCACAGACTCCCGGCAGCCCGTACAGACCCCCGAGACGCCCGTACAGATCCCTGGCAGGCCCACACAGACCCCACCTGCACACTCAGACATGCACAGTGTCCGCCCACGCACCACCCACACTCTTCTCCCTTCCGGAACAGGATGTAGAAGGACAGAAAGGGCTTATTTACATTCCGATATTTGTGTTCCATTGACTTGCATTGGTATCGGGTATCGGTATGGGCGATATCCGATATTTTTGGGATATCGGCCGATTCAATCCGATACCGATACTTCTTGATATCGGAAGGTATCGCTCAACACTAGTCTTAATCCTAACACACGGCTGTTGCTAACATTGAGCAACTTAAAAAACTCAGCTTGGAGCACAACAGAGGTCAGCAGATCCAAAGAAAGGAAGCAGAGCCTGGGAATCCCAGGACAGGAGTGTAGCACAAGCATTGTAAAATACCTTAGAAATTCATTACTCACCTCTACAAACCAATTTAATCCTCTGTCTGTCCTGTACGATACGTGCTGTCATATTTGGTTAGACCAATATAATCATTCATGTGAATGAAGGCCATGTAACCGAAACAGTCATTTTGAAACAGAAAACTGACATTTTAGAAGCAGTTGTCCGTTAAATTTTCTGACATTTTAATTTATTAAATTTTATTTGAAGCAACATGAAAAAGGCAGTGAGAGGTAGTCCTAAGTCAATAACCCCACTAACTAGCATTACTACTGCAGTGTATGACCAATGCTTTAATTTCTTAGTACATAAAACTGAAGAGGAGCAGATCAGGAAAAATTCAAATCCACCTGTTCACTTTTTTCCCCAGGAAATTTAATGTTCCTTATAATGCTCTAGGGTCTCTCCAGACCCTAGGGCATAATAAATGTAATATGTATAAAAATAGAAAAATCATTATACTCACCTCACAGCTAACCTCTCTGGCCCGGCCACTATTCACTGCCACTTGTCCGGTCCCTGTCACATTTCCAGTTCGGTGGTGAAATTCCCAGGCTTCAGTTGCCAGGCCGAGGTTCCCTGGTTTTCTAGGTCTGGGAGGGCTCTGAGCACGTACCTGCAAACGACCTTTGTGAACACAGATGGAAAGCACTCCCGGGTCTAGCAAACTATGAAGCCTTGGCTTGACGACCTTGAACTAGGAATTTCACTGCTGCTCACACCGATCTGAAGATGCGACCAGGACCAGATGGGTGGCGGTGAAGAGTGAAGGGGCCAGACAGGTGAGTATATTTTTTTAGTTTCAGTTTGGTGTTCTTTTAACTTTTCTGAAAAATGGTGGCATCCATTTTACCAAATTCAGGAGAAAGCGCATTACAAGTAATCTGCATTTTAGCAAATGCAAATTTATGTAAAATTCAAGTAGAATTAAATTCCATTCAAATTTATTCACTCATCTCTACATAGAATATAACGTATTGATATGTTTGTGATCCCATAGCTACTCATACAATGAAATAAATTGTGTGAGAATCTTGTGATCCCATTAGACAATGGAAGGTTATCTTGCGGTCAGTTGGTGTTTGCGTAATCAGATTATTTTGTGTCCAGTGTAATGTGCTGGAACTGAATTCTCTGCCTAGTATCTTGGCGGGGTATGCTGGGTCTTATGAATGAAGCACAGTGAAGGTTTTTGTGGCCTCCAACATGAACGAACCCCTGTACTTTTACATATGATGTAATATTTTTTATAGTAAATGAAGCAGGAGCGTACACATTATGTAAATAACTAGGAAATGATACATTAGATATTTCCAAATCATTTCTAAAACACTAAACCCATGGCACTAGATCAATACTGAGTCACAGTTGGGTGCTAAACTCTGCTGAAATGGGAAAGATGCAGGTGTGGTTTGGAGACCTTTCAAACAAAAAGTTGATTTCCCATCAGTATTGAAAATGAAATTGAATGATATAACATATTTCCAGTTCCTGGGAATTGCATTACATAGCTCGGAACTTCAAAAACATGCCATGTTCTTTTTACATATTCTGTTAACATCTCAGAAGCCCGGTCCAATAAAAATTAACGATTGCAAGCAGGAAAAGATGACATTTCTGCAAACCCATAGGAGAAAAAAATGCAAGCTAAATTTGCTGAATAGAGCAGAAATCTCTTTCTCTCCCTGGTGTGAAGCATGGGTGGCCTAAGTTGGTTGAGATTGCACTAGACATCAAGGTGGTACGTGATGTGACAGGAAAGTGTGTGAAAAAGTTTTGTCAGCATGTTAACACTTACAAACACAAGGAGAAAGCCTGTGTGATGATTAATTTTTTCCTCTCCTTTAATTTCCTACCAAACTCACAGGAAGGAAAAATAAACTCATATTATTGGTTCATATGCACTTTATTTGAGCAGCTGTGTTTTTTCACTTGTATGTGGTTTTTGCATGCTACTTTATATGACATGTGTACTTTAGCAGATAATGTTAAACACAAATAAACATCTACAAAATAAGTATGGGGAAATGTAAGCACACTCGCATATTCATGCATGTGCAATGGCTCTACATATGTTTCTCTCATTTTTAAAAAATAGTTATACCTTAATTATTTAATTCTGAATTATACTCTAATGTTGCAAGATGTTATGAAACAATTGTAAAATTGCAAGATTGCTTTGCCAATTTTAACGCATGTTCTATGCATCTCTCTTCACTTAATGCGAGATTGGGAAGGGGAACAGAGTCTCTAGTTGAGGTATATTGAGTATCGGGAGCTTATTCATATTACAGTACGAAGCAACAGCAGTATAGTTATCCATTATAGGTACACAGTCTAAGTGAGTTTTCACCAATTAAATACATTTTTTAAATTAGTGATGAGCGAATACATTCAGCATTATTAGTTACTAGCATGAATAGTATGCTATGTGGCTATTTGCTACTCGGCAAGTAATTAGCTAGTCGCCTCGGTATATTCGAGTGGCCTGCCCAGCATGTTTGGCTCTTTATTTGCAGCCAATGAACATGCTGGGCATGCTTGCCAATCACAGTAATGCCAGTGCCAACTTTGGTGTGGCATCACTGTGATTGGTTGGCCTTACAGCATCATAGGGATATTTAATGCCTGCCTGTGTAATCTGGCGCACGTTGCAGCCGGAAACAGTGTAGTTTGAGCGCTGTGCGAGCATAGGGAGAGTGAATGCAGCATGTAAGGAGAGTTTGTGATTCCAAAAGCTCTTTTAAGAGCTACTGAGGGTGAAGATTAGGTATTTGTTAGGTGGAGATAGTGTTGGGAGAGATTTAACCCCTCTGTGACCTTAGACGTACTATCCCGTCGAGGTGCCCTGGGCTTATCTGACCCTGGACGGGATAGTACGTCATAGCCGATCGGCCGCGCTCACGGGGGGAGCGCGGCCGATCGCGGCCGGGTGTCAGCTGCTTATCGCAGCTGACATCCGGCACTATGTGCCAGGAACGGTCACGGACCGCCCCCGGCACATTAACCCCTGGCACACCGCGGTCAAAGATGATCGCGATGTGCCGGCGGTGCAGGGAAGCACCGCGCAGGGAGGGGGCTCCCTGCGGGCTTCCCTGAGACCCCCGGAGCAACGCGATGTGATCGCGTTGCTGCGAGGGTCTCACCTCCCTCCCTGCTCCCTCCAGCCCCGGATCCAAGATGGCCGCGGATCCGGGTCCTGCAGGGAGGGAGGTGGCTTCACAGAGCCTGCTCAGAGCAGGCACTGTGAAGCCTGCAGCGCTGCATGTCAGATCAGTGATCTGACAGAGTGCTGTGCAAACTGTCAGATCACTGATCTGTGATGTCCCCCCCTGGGACAAAGTAAAAAAGTTAAAAAAAAATTTTCCAAATGTGTAAAAAAAAATAAAAAAAAATATTCCAAAATAATGAAAAAAAAAAAAATATTATTCCCATAAATACATTTCTTCATCTAAATAAAAAAAAAAACAATAAAAGTACACATATTTAGTATCGCCGCGTCCGTAACGACCCGACCTATAAAACTGTCCCACTAGTTAACCCCTTCAGTAAACAACGTAAGAAAAAAAAAAAAAAAACGAGGCAAAAAACAACGCTTTATTATCATACCGCCGAACAAAAAGTGGAATAACACGCGATCAAAAGGACAGATATAAATAACCATGGTACCACTGAAAGCGTCATCTTGTCCCGCAAAAAACGAGCCACCGCACAGCATCATGAGCGAAAAAATAAAAAAGTTATAGTCCTGAGAATAAAGCGATGCAAAAATAATTATTTTTTCTGTAAAATAGTTTTTATCGTATAAAAGCGCCAAACCATAAAAAAATGATATAAATGAGGTGTCGCTGTAATCGTACTGACCCGAAGAATAAAACTGATTTATCAATTTCACCAAACGCGGAACGGTATAAACGCCTCCCCCAATAGAAATTCATGAATAGCTGGTTTTTGGTCATTCTTCCTCACAAAAATCGGAATAAAAAGCGATCAAAAAATGTCACGTGCCCGAAAATGTTTTCAATAAAAACGTCATCTCGTCCCGCAAAAAACAAGACCTCACATGACTCTGTGGACCAAAATATGGAAAAATTATAGCTCTCAAAATGTGGTATTGCAAAAAATATTTTTTGCAATAAAAAGGGTCTTTCAGTGTGTGACGGCTGCCAATCATAAAAATCCGCTAAAAAACCCGCTATAAAAGTAAATCAAACCCCCCTTCATCACCCCCTTAGTTAGGGAAAAATAAAAAAAAATGTATTTATTTCCATTTTCCCATTAGGGCTAGGGTTAGGGCTAGGGCTAGGGTTAGGGCTAGGGTTAGGGCTAGGGCTAGGGTTAGGGTTAGGGCTAGGGTTAGGGCTAGGGTTAGGGCTAGGGTTAGGGTTAGGGCTAGGGTTAGGGTTAGGGCTAGGGTTAGGGCTAGGGTTAGGGCTAGGGTTAGAGTTAGGGCTAGCGTTAGGGCTAGGGTTAGGGCTAGGGTTAGGGTTAGGGCTAGGGCTAGGGTTAGGGCTAGGGCTAGGGTTAGGGCTAGGGTTAGGGTTGGGGCTACAGTTAGGGTTGGGGCTAAAGTTAGGGTTAGGGTTTAGATTACATTTACAGTTGGGAATAGGGTTGGGATTAGGGTTAGGGGTGTGTCAGGGTTAGAGGTGTGGTTAGGGTTACCGTTGGAATTAGGGTTAGGGGTGTGTTTAGATTAGGGTTTCAGTTATAATTGGGGGGTTTCCACTGTTTCGGCACATCAGGGGCTCTCCAAACACGACATGGCATCCGATCTCAATTCCAGGAAATTCTGCGTTGAAAAAGTAAAACAGTGCTCCTTCCCTTCCGAGCTCTCCTGTGTGCCCAAACAGGGGTTTACCCTCACATATGGGGTATCAGCGTACTCAGGACAAATTGGACAACAACTTTTGTGGACCAATTTCTCCTGTTACCCTTGGGAAAATACAAAACTGGGGGCTAAAAAATAATTTTTGTGGGAAAACAAAAAGATTTTTTATTTTCACGGCTCTGCGTTATAAACTGTAGTGAAACACTTGGGGGTTCAAAGTTCTCACAACACATCTAGATAAGTTCATTGAGGGGTCTAGTTTCCAGTATGGGGTCACTTGTGGGGGGTTTCTACTGTTTAGGTACATTAGGGGCTCTGCAAACGCAATGTGACGCCTGCAGACCAATCCATCTAAGTCTGCATTCCAAATGATGCTCCTTCCCTTCCGAGCCCTCCCATGCGCCCAAACGGTGGTTCCCCCCCACATATCGGGTATCAGCGTACTCAGGACAAATTGGACAACAACATTTAGGGTCCAATTTCTCCTGCTAACCTTGGAAAAATACAAAACTGGGGGCTAAAATATAATTTTTGTGGAAAAAAAATATTTTTTATTTGCACGGCTCTGCGTTATAAACTGTAGTGAAATACTTGGGGGTTCAAAGCTCTCACAACACATCAAGATGAGTTCCTTAGGGGGTCTACTTTCCAAAATGGTGTCACCTGTGGGGGGTTTCTACTGTTTAGGTACATTAGGGGCTCTGCAAACGCAATGTGACGCCTGCAGACCATTCCATCTAAGTCTGCATTCCAAATGGCGCTCCTTCCCTTCCGAGCCCTCCCATGCGCCCAAACGGTGGTTCCCCCCCACATATGGGGTATCAGCGTACTCAGGACAAATTGGACAACAACTTTTGGGGTCCAATTTCTCCTGTTACCCTAGCGAAAATACAAAACTGGGGGCTAAAATATAATTTTTGTGGGAAAAAAATTTTGTTTTATTTTTATGGCTCTGCATTATAAACTTCTGTGAAGCCCTTGGTGGGTCAAAGTGCTCACCACACATCCAGATAAGTTCCTTAGGGGGTCTACTTTCCAAAATGGTGTCACTTGTGGGGTGTTTCAATGTTTAGGCACATCAGTGGCTCTCCAAACGCAACATGGCGTCCCATCTCAATTTCTGTCAATTTTGCATTGAAAAGTCAAACGGTGCTCCTTCCCTTCCGAGCTCTCCCATGCGCCCAAACAGTGGTTTACTGCCACATATGGGGTATCAGCGTACTCAGGACAAATTGGACAACAACTTTTGAGGTCCAATTTCTTCTCTTACCCTTGGAAAAATAAAAAATTGGGGGCAAAAATATAATTTTTGTGAAAAAATATGATTTTTTATTTTTACGGTTCTGCATTATAAACTTCTGTGAAGCAGTTGGTGGGTCAAAGTGCTCACCACACATCCAAATAAGTTCCTTAGGGGGTCTACTTTCCAAAATGGTGTCACTTGTGGGGGGTTTCAATGTTTAGGCACATCAGTGGCTCTCCAAACGCAACATGGCGTCCCATCTCAATTCCTGTCAATTTTGCATTGAAAAGTCAAACGGTGCTCCTTCCCTTCCGAGCTCTCCCATGCGCCCAAACAGTGGTTTACTGCCACATATGGGGTATCAGCGTACTCAGGACAAATTGGACAACAACTTTTGGGGTCCATTTTCTCCTGTTACCCTTGGTAAAATAAAACAAATTGGAGCTGAAGTAAATTTTTTGTGTAAAAAAGTTAAATGTTCATTTTTATTTAAACATTCCAAAAAATTTCTATTAAACACCTGAAGGGTTAATAAACTTCTTGAATGTGGTTTTGAGCATCTTGAGGGGTGCAGTTTTTAGAATGGTGTCACACTTGGGCATTTTCTATCATATAGACCCCTCAAAATGACTTCAAATGAGACGTGGTCCCTAAAAAAAAATGGTGTTGTAAAAATGAGAAATTGCTGGTCAACTTTTAACCCTTATCACTCCCTAACAAAAAAAAAAATTGGTTCCAAAATTATGCTGATGTAAAGGAGACATGTGGGAAATGTTACTTATTAAGTATTTTGTGTGACATATCTCTGTGATTTAATTGCATAAAAATTCAAAGTTTGAAAATTGCGGAAATTTTCAAAATTTTCGCCAAATTTCCGTTTTTTTCACAAATAAACGCAGGTACTATCAAAGAAATTTTACCACTATCATGAAGTACAATATGTCACGAGAAAACAATGTCAGAATCACCAGGATCCGTTGAAGCGTTTCGGAGTTATAATCTCATAATGGGACAGTGGTCAGAATTGTAAAAATTGGCCTGGTCATTGACGTGCAAACCACCCTTGGGGGTAAAGGGGTTAATAGGAGAGAGAGTGAAACGCAGAAACCTGGGTGCTATCAGATCATCATTGCAAGCACATGCTGGAGATCTCTGCTAGTTTGCATTGTGTTGTATAGTTTAGGAACAGACTGTGGGATTTGGGAGAGACAGGCAAGGCTTCATCCACTATCACAATATACAAAGCAGCTCTATTTAGAGCCAAATAATATTAGATAGTACCAGAATATGCTAAACCATTTTTTTTGGAGCTACATAATATTCCTGTGTACTAGAAAGGAGATCTAAAAAATACTAATACTCTATTGGTTAAATAAATAAATAAGTAACGTATCTCTATCTAGCAGTTGTGCGACTGGCGCAAACCATGCAGAGATACGCAAAAGTCAAAATTTACCAGTGACAATAATTTTCCTTAGTCTGCTGTTGGCATGTGTCATTAATGTGATATAAAAAGAATACAAATTTGTTATTGTTTAAATAAATAGCATATCTGTAAGTAGCACTTCTACGACTGTCACAAACACTGCAGACATACACAAACGTCACAATTTACCAGTGGCAATAATTTTCCTTAGTTTGCTGTTGCCGTGTGTCAGCAAGGCGAGATAAAAAATCCTAATTTTCTATTGGTTAAATAAATAGCGTATGTTTATCTAGCAGTTGTGCAACTGTCACAAACCTTGCAGAGATATACGCAAACAGCACAATTTACCAGTGGCAATAATTTTTCTTAGGCCAGGGCACACTTGCGTGTGCAATGCGAGAAATTTGCACAAGTATCTCTAATCAATACCCAGCACTGCCGTTGGTACTCAGGACTGGAGCGTGCAGCTGCATGTATTTCTATGCAGCTGAACGCTCCGGTCCCGAGTGCCGGTGGCAGTGTTGGATATTGATGCGAGAGGCTCGTGCGAGTTTCACGCATTGCACAGGCAAGTGTGACCCTGACCTTAATCTGTTGTCAGCGTGTGTAGTAAAGGTGATCTAAAAAATGCAATTTTTCTAATGTTTAAAGAAATAGCGTATCTTTATGTAACAGTTATGCGACTGTCACAAACTCTGCAGAGGTCTGCAAATGTCTAAATTTACCAGTGGCAATAATTTTCTCTTCTGCTGTTGCCGTTTGATAGCAAGGCAAGATGAAAAAAAAAAATACAAATTTTCTATTTGTTAAATAAATAGTGTATATTTATATAGCAGTTGTCCTACTGGCGTAAAGCCTGCTGAGATACGCAAATGTGACTATTTATCTGTAATTTTTCTGAGTCTACTGTTGCCATGTGTAATAAAGCTGATATCTTAAGAATAGATGCAAACACATTGTTAGATATAGGGGATTTGTACATAACACCTCTGTGAGGGTACTTGTGAAAAATAAAGCCAGGAATTTTTTTTCCTTTACACATTCAATATGAGAAAGGGTGACGTTAAGGGATATGGATGTGGTGGTGCCCCCCAATGCCATGGGACAGATCAGAAGGTGACTATCTCATTCTAGCTTCCTGTGAAAATGTGGTCAGCGTCCTACACCATTGTCGAACCCAGACAAGTGCAATGATGTTTTGGGTTGGATGGCAGACAAAGGCTACAGTATGTTGACAAGCAGTGCCACAAAGTTTTTCACACGGTCCAGTCTCAGTAGCCAAGCGGCTTGGCCTCTGAATCCTCAACCTGGTCCTTCTTCCTGCCCCCATCAAAAATCCCAGGAGACATATGACTCCAACGCTACGCACTCCTAGGAGCTGTATGCGTTCCCTTGTAATTATTCAGGCTTCTCAACATGCACCATAAAAGTGGGTGGTATGCAGAGATTTGAGCACCCATAGCAAGGAGAAAGCCACGTTGGTGAAGGCTAATTCATGTTTAAAGAGGTGGAGGATAATCATGACACACAGTTGCCATCAGGTCAACATAAAATCGCAACTCAGAAGGAAGATCAGATTGATAAATTAGAAGACGACATGGTCGATGATGAGGCCATTGATCCAACCTTGCGCGGCAGCATGCTTAGCAAGCACACAAACAAGAAGTGGTAGTGGTTTGACCAGAGGGACAACTCGGTCAGCTGTTCCACAAAGCCCCCCACTCGGCTAGATAACAGGCCAAGGGTGCATTGTTCCCTTGCATGGCAGTTTTTTTCTATAAGTCCTTCAGACAAAACAACTGTAATTTGCAGCATCTCTCAAACCAAGCTAAGAGACAAGAATACTGCCAACCTGAGCACCACCAGCGTGCAAAAGCAAATGGCAGGCATGCACCAGTAGGTGGACGGATCGCCTAGCTACAAAATTTGTGTCTGAGGGTGAAACCACTGCCACTTCCCCTGTGTTACGGCCATCCCAATTTGCTGTCCAGTTAGCATGCGCTGATGCCTCCTGCTCACAACCAGTATTTGCACAGACACAATAGCCAGCAACCACATACTGTTCGTTGTCCCAGTGCAGTGTTTAGTTGTCCTTGCCCCAGATGTTTAACAAAAAGCAGAAATATTGACCCACCCACCTACAGGCCAAAACGCTAAACATACACTTAGCCAGATTGGTAGCCCTGGAAATGTTGCAGTTTTGGCTTGTGGGAACTGAGTCCTTCCATGAAATCTTGGCAATGGCAGCCCCATGGTACTCGATTCCCAGCCACCACTATTTTTCCTGGTGTGCCATCCCTGCATTACATGAGCAAGCACGTGTTACACAATATCAGCCGTGCTCTGGCCAACGCAGTCACAGGGAAGGTCCACCTAACCACAGACGCATGGTCAAGTTCTTGTTAGCAGGGATGCTACATTTCCTTTAAGGCACACTCAGTGAAACTGGTAGAGTCTGGGATAGAGTCAGAGGTTGGGACTTTAAACATCTTACCCACACCAAGAAAGCAGGCCCAACTTCCATCAGGGTTTCAGTCTCCTCATATTCCAGTTCCTGTCTCTCCTCCTCCTCATCCTCAGCGGAACTACCCTCAAAATCACTCGCCAGCTAGGAGGTCTGAAGCACTGCCTTGTTGAAGCAGCAGCACACTCTGCTGAAGTGTTTAAGTGATAAAGCCCACAACACAGCAGAGCTGTTGAAAGGGATAAAATACTAGACCACTCAGTGGCTCTTCTCGCTGACCCTCCAACCAGGTCTTGGTTGTGTGCGATAATGGGCGTAACTTGGTGGCAGCTTTAAAGCTCGGCAAGCTGCTACACATTCCATGCATGGAACACGTACTGAACTTGGTTATACAGTGTTTTTTCAAAACATACCCTTACTTGCCGGACCTTCTTGCCAAGTTACGCCACGTCAGCACACATTTCTGAAAGTCATCTCAGGCTTTTGCCGGTCTAGCTTTGCTGCAGCAGCACTTTAATTTGCCTCAACATCGACTGATTTGTGACCTGCCTACATGCTGGACTTTCATATGTTGGCAAGGCTTAGTGAGCAGCAGAGGGCAGTGTCTGAATTCTAGCTTCTCAATGCCCATCAAAGTAACACTCAGCCTCCACACATAACAACTGCCGAGTAGGTGTGGATTGCTGACATATGTGAGGTTGTTCAAAACTTTGAGTACTGCACAAAAATGGTGAGTGCTGGTGATGCTATTAACAGAGTAACCATCCTGCTGTTCTGTCTATTAAAATGTCCGCTGCAGAATCTCAAAGAGGAAGCTTTGAATGCTGAGCAGGTGGCTATGGAGCTAGATTGTACATTGTCTGATATCACACAGCACAGCCTCACATAGTATTCTCAAGACACATTGGGTGATGACGAGTAACAGGAGAAGGAGGAGGAGGAACAGGAGTTTTTGGACTGTGCTACAGAGGGGTATCCCAATGCCAGCTTCATGTCTGTTCAGCATGGATGGCCAAAAGAGGAGGAGGAGGAGGCCATGCATTACGAAGAGAAGATGGTTAGTGTTATTCCGGGAGAGGACACTGACCGTTTGACTCTTTGTAGTCTGTGTTAGAATCTGTTTTGTTTTTTGACCATCCGCCATCTTGTTGTGGTTTTCTGGCTGCTAGTCTTTTTCCCCTGGTGCTGGGTTGTCTTAGGTCAGGTGTTTGTATCACCCTTTATTGCCCAACACCTGCCTCCCATTCCTGGCTGAACAACAGTGTTAACCCACTAGATTTATGGCTAGGTGCTTTGATAGCTTTCTGTGTTCGATATTGTGCAGTTCTGGGATCTCTGGTTCTGCTATCCTTAGTTTCTGTTTTCAGTTGGTTTCTACAGCCGTGTCTGTGTTTTCTATTAGGAGGTGACCTGTTTTTATAGCCAATACTTAGATCTTTCAGGGACCTCCTTGCCCCTATCTATAGGTCTTCGCTTGAGATTAACCTAGGATCGTCGGTGGGTCTATTCACAAGGAATGGGTCACCCACTCCATCGTAGGGTATCAACCTAGTGTCAGAGCAGGGTCAGTTTTCCCCCTTCTATTCTAGTTCTGTACATCAAAAATAGGAGAAATATCTGCCTAGTTAAATGGCAATGCTCCAAAATAGGAATAAACATCAAAAGAAGAGAAATAGCCATAAAATAGTTAAATTTTATTAGAACACATACAAAACATATTCAAATAGATAAAAAGTGGGGTAGAAAAATATGCAAATAGAATAACCACCGTCAGGCAAAGCATAGTGCAAAAATGCCAGTTATGCCATATAAAGATAATATATATATATATATAGGTAAATAGCTCCAATCAAATCTAATAAATCATGCGCAATATAGAGCAAAAAAAGTAAAGAAGAGTCACAAAAAGACTTCTAGAAATAAACTACTGATAATAGAATGATAATGAATATGAGTGTAACATACATTGCGCATAAATTAGGAGATAAAAGAGGCATACTAAAAAGTTCTACCAAAAATTATCCTCATAACACATATAGAAAGGTAAATAGAGTGCCGTAAAGCAAACTGCATATTAGGAAAAAAATCCTTAATCTTAGTTTTGCAACAGAAACCATGTATGCAAAATAATACAGATGGTGCTGAGTCCGTTTCTAAAAAGAAGTTAGATAACATAAGGGGTGCATATAGCTAGACAGTAGCAGCAACGGCTCAGATGCGGATGAAAAACCTATCTCAATGTAAACTCATATGTGCAAGGGTTTATAGCAAGTGCGAGGATAACAACCAGCGAGATTACCTGTCGGTGGTAGCAGCAACCCGACGCGCGTTTCGCGTATAGCTTCGTCCGGGGATGAATGCACTATATGCACCCCTTATGTTATCTAACTTCTTTTTAGAAACGGACTCGGCACCATCTGTATTATTTTGCATACATGGTTTCTGTTGCAAAACTAAGATTAAGGATTTTTTTCCTAATATGCAGTTTGCTTTACGGCACTCTATTTACCTTTCTATATGTGTTATGAGGATAATTTTTGGTAGAACTTTTTAGTATGCCTCTTTTATCTCCTAATTTATGCGCAATGTATGTTACACTCATATTCATTATCATTCTATTATCAGTAGTTTATTTCTAGAAGTCTTTTTTTGTGACTCTTCTTTACTTTTTTTGCTCTATATTGCGCATGATTTATTAGATTTGATTGGAGCTATTTACCTATATATATATATATATATTATCTTTATATGGCATAACTGGCATTTTTGCACTATGCTTTGCCTGACGGTGGTTATTCTATTTGCATATTTTTCTACCCCACTTTTTATCTATTTGAATATGTTTTGTATGTGTTCTAATAAAATTTAACTATTTTATGGCTATATTGCTTTTTCTCTTCTTTTGATGTTTATTCTAGTTCTGTGTTGCAGTTCTGTAACAGTCTGCCACACATGGCAGAGTTCATGTCCAGATGCTTCTCCCAAAACCCTCGGAAAAAAAACAAAAAAGAAATATAAGGATCCCTAAAATATAACTTTTAATATACAAAGTTTAAAAATTATTCCAAAATTGGAGATAAGTAACTAAATTTAAATATATAGATACCATAGGGAATAATATAAATATCAATAATATGTCCTGTTGGGCCCTATAAATATAGTAGAATGACCCCTGCCTAACAGTGGAGGTTGGCACCCTAAGTTTCAGCGGTAGGTGCCCTCACTTCGCGGTGGCTCGCCCTCCTGTCCCTATGGATCCCTATGATCAATAAAAATATGTCCCAATACACCCATTGCCCATGTGAAAAAAACACACAAAAAAATAAGAAAAATAGAAAAAATGAAAAAATGAAATAATAAATAGAGAGGTTTTTACCCTTATAATAAACACACTGGTTTACTCCCAAATGGGAAATATGGGAAATAATATCCCCTTTATAGAAAAATGTCCATATCAATCTATAGGCAAATACAGTGTGAGAGATTATATACTTGTCTCATTTGTTCTACAGCATTGCTAAGAGGAAGCAAACACTCCGCATTCTATATCAGTTTTTCTCATCCTAAATGACCAGCAAATACCATGATGTCTAGTCTATTTATATAGAATCTATTACAGCTGGTCAATAATATCTAATGGTAAAAAAAACAAGTTTGCTATCCACATTGGGCCACCGGTAAGACTCCACATAAGTGCAATAAATAGAAGGCTACCCTCAAATATAATGGTACCAGGGACCACCATCAAGCGACACCTCATGAGTCAGATACTCCCCTTAATAGGGTTAAAACATTGTCACAATGTACACAGTTGATGCTGATAGTGTTCGTAAACTTATGCCGCATATCATGCACAATAGCCATATACTCATCTGTGCTATGATGTAAAGGGTCGCTGTCACACTGAGTCATCGGTAAGCCACCATAAGAACCACATCCCAGATTATATCTGATGCGTTTTCCCCCATGGGAATAGCGGGGGTTTATCAGGGAATGCTTGCCATCAAGATAGGATAGGGCTGGACTCCACTCCACTCACCCCGTTCTTATATACCTTACTATAGATGTCAAAAGTCGCGCCTTTCGGTCTCCACTTCCGGAAGTGAGAACATGTATGCGCTCTCTATCCACCGGAAACTGCGCAGAACACGTCCACAGCCGGAACTACATCATGTGGAACGCATGTGCTTTCCACCAGCCGGCGCACAGTCTCTCGTCCCCCAACCGGAAGTGACGTGACGTGGAACGCAAAAGCGCTTCACCGCTTAAAGTAAATA
This sequence comes from Ranitomeya imitator, assembly GCF_032444005.1. Taxonomy (NCBI): domain Eukaryota; kingdom Metazoa; phylum Chordata; class Amphibia; order Anura; family Dendrobatidae; genus Ranitomeya; species Ranitomeya imitator. Next base: position 954,182,588 of record NC_091282.1, on the reverse strand, counting down.
TGGCAATTTTCAGCAGTGACTAAGCACAAGCCGCGAATGGCAGAAATACATGGCGTGAACCGCTACTATGCTCCAATCATCAGTCAAATACCGTAAATACGGTGATATGTAACAAAAAACAATCATCAGTGACCAGAGATGCTAGTATGCAGATATTATGTCCAAAATACAGTGTATTTTATGATATGGGCAAAAACAGCCCCATTTATAAAGGTGAGTGAATAGATACAGCCCTAGATGGGCCAGTAAAAACAAAACATATACGAACAAAAACACAAAAGAAGAACAAAAATACAAAAAATAAAATAAAAACTGTCAATCAATATGACAAAAATAATCAAAATCTATAAATATATCTGGCAGTAATGATGCCTCTAAGGACATTAAGTGGCTCTAGATAAAGCTTGTGAAGGACATCTGCTCATTGAGACACATCGGGCTCACTGACTTTAGCAGATAAATCCACCTAGTCTCTCTCTGGATAATTCTGTTATCCCAGTCCCCTAATCTCACTGATGGAGGAATGACCTCAATAGCAGCAAAATATATCAAATCCAAGTCCCCCCGGTGTACCTCATTGACATGCCTCGCCAAAGGTGTGACCCTACCAAACCTAACATCCCCCAAGTGTTCCCCAATTCGTACGCGTAACTCACGTTTCATTTTACCAACGTAGTCTTTAGAACACGTGCAGGTGCAGAGATAAACCACCCCTGCCATCTTGCAGTTAGCAAACTGTTTCATAGAGAAGGATCTGTTAGTAATCAAACTTTTAAACATTTTAGAGGGACGAATATGTTTGCAAAAAGAACAGTGCCCACATTTAAATGTTCCCTTTAATCTATTTGCTAACCTCGTACTTTGTTTCTTTGGGGGAGAAAAATGACTGTGAACAACCATATCTTTAATTGATTTTCCTCTTCTATAAGTGATTGAAGGAAATGGAGAAATGAGGTTGCAAATGTCTGAGTCTGATCTCAGAATCTGCCAATATTTCCTGAGTATGTCATAGACATTCTTGGATTGAACATCATAGGTGCCTATAAGATGCATAACAGATTTTGTATCAGATCCCGTTTTTGGTACCAATAACGATGTTCGATTGGCATTATATGCAGGCTCATAGGCAGAGTTGATGACATCCTCTGTGTAACCTCTGTCTCTGAAGTGATGTTTCAAATCCAATGACTTAGCTTCAAAGTCCCCCATTGAGGAACAGTTTCTCCGCAACCTAAGGGATACCTCTCTTCAATGGGAGCGGATGATGGCTTTCCCACCTTAACAGGATATTTGTAGCCGTGGGTTTTCGAAAAATTGTAGTGTTTAATGTGCCATCCTTTTGTCTTGAAATAGGGATGCTGCAGGACAAAGCCCAACAAATCAATCAGAAACCTATTGTGAGCCCCAAGGTGGATGCCTCTCCCCCAGATAGAATTTTACCGCTTTCAATCCATCTTCATGTCGGATACTACTATATCATGCCTCTACATCTATTGAGGCGATGATAGTGTCTGAGTCAATTGTGATTCCTTCTAATTTGACTAGAAGGTCACTAGTATCCCTAATATAGGAAGGGAGGGCTAATACAAATGGGCGTAACATAGTTAGTAAGGTCGAAAAAAGACATTTGTCCATCCAGTTCAGCCTATATTCCATCATAATAAATACCCAGATCTACGTCCTTCTACAGAACCTAATAATTGTATGATACAATATTGTTCTGCTCCAGGAAGACATCCAGGCCTCTCTTGAACCCCTCGACTGAGTTCGCCATCACCACCTCCTCAGGCAAGCAATTCCAGATTCTCACTGCCCTAACAGTAAAGAATCCTCTTCTATGTTGGTGGAAAAACCTTCTCTCCTCCAGACGCAAAGAATGCCCCCTTGTGCCCGTCACCTTCCTTGGTATAAACAGATCCTCAGCGAGATATTTGTATTGTCCCCTTATATACTTATACATGGTTATTAGATCGCCCCTCAGTCGTCTTTTTTCTAGACTAAATAATCCTAATTTCGCTAATCTATCTGGGTATTGTAGTTCTCCCATCCCCTTTATTAATTTTGTTGCCCTCCTTTGTACTCTCTCTAGTTCCATTATATCCTTCCTGAGCACCGGTGCCCAAAACTGGACACAGTACTCCATGTGCGGTCTAACTAGGGATTTGTACAGAGGCAGTATAATGCTCTCATCATGTGTATCCAGACCTCTTTTAATGCACCCCATGATCCTGTTTGCCTTGGCAGCTGCTGCCTGGCACTGGCTGCTCCAGGTAAGTTTATCATTAACTAGGATCCCCAAGTCCTTCTCCCTGTCAGATTTACCCAGTGGTTTCCCGTTCAGTGTGTAATGGTGATATTGATTCCCTCTTCCCATGTGTATAACCTTACATTTATCATTGTTAAACCTCATCTGCCACCTTTCAGCCCAAGTTTCCAACTTATCCAGATCCATCTGTAGCAGAATACTATCTTCTCTTGTATTAACTGCTTTACATAGTTTTGTATCATCTGCAAATATCGATATTTTACTGTGCAAACCTTCTACCAGATCATTAATGAATATGTTGAAGAGAACAGGTCCCAATACTGACCCCTGCGGTACCCCACTGGTCACAGCGACCCAGTTAGAGACTATACCATTTATAACCACCCTCTGCTTTCTATCACTAAGCCAGTTACTAACCCATTTACACACATTTTCCCCCAGACCAAGCATTCTCATTTTGTGTACCAACCTCTTGTGCGGCACGGTATCAAACGCTTTGGAAAAATCGAGATATACCACGTCCAATGACTCACCGTGGTCCAGTCTATAGCTTACCTCTTCATAAAAACTGATTAGATTGGTTTGACAGGAGCGATTTCTCATAAACCCATGCTGATATGGAGTTAAACAGTTATTCTCATTGAGATAATCCAGAATAACATCCCTCAGAAACCCTTCAAATATTTTACCAACAATAGAGGTTAGACTTACTGGCCTATAATTTCCAGGTTCACTTTTAGAGCCCTTTTTGAATATTGGCACCACATTTGCTATGCGCCAATCCTGCGGAACAGACCCTGTCTCTATAGAGTCCCTAAAAATAAGAAATAATGGTTTATCTATTACATTACTTAGTTCTCTTAGTACTCGTGGGTGTATGCCATCCGGACCCGGAGATTTATCTATTTTAATCTTATTTAGCCGGTTTCGCACCTCTTCTTGGGTTAGATTGGTGACCCTTAATATAGGGTTTTCATTGTTTCTTGGGATTTCACCTAGCATTTCATTTTCCACCGTGAATACCGTGGAGAAGAAGGTGTTTAATATGTTAGCTTTTTCCTCGTCATCTACAACCATTCTTTCCTCACTATTTTTTAAGGGGCCTACATTTTTAGTTTTTATTCTTTTACTATTGAAATAGTTGAAGAACAGTTTGGGATTAGTTTTACTCTCCTTAGCAATGTGCTTCTCTGTTTCCTTTTTGGCAGCTTTAATTAGTTTTTTAGATAAAGTATTTTTCTCCCTATAGTTTTTTAGAGCTTCAATGGTGCCATCCTGCTTTAGTAGTGCAAATGCTTTCTTTTTACTGTTAATTGCCTGTCTTACTTCTTTGTTTAGCCACATTGGGTTTTTCCTATTTCTAGTCCTTTTATTCCCACAAGGTATAAACCGCTTACACTGCCTATTTAGGATGTTCTTAAACATTTCCCATTTATTATCTGTATTCTCATTTCTGAGGATATTGTCCCAGTCTACCAGATTAAGGGCATCTCTAAGCTGTTCAAACTTTGCCTTCCTAAAGTTCAATGTTTTTGTGACTCCCTGACAAGTCCCCCTAGTGAAAGACAGGTGAAACTGCACAATATTGTGGTCGCTATTTCCTAAATGCCCAACCACCTGCAGATTTGTTATTCTGTCAGGTCTATTAGATAGTATTAGGTCTAAAAGTGCTGCTCCTCTGGTTGGATTCTGCACCAATTGTGAAAGATAATTTTTCTTGGTTATTAGCAGAAACCTGTTGCCTTTATGGGTTTCACAGGTTTCTGTTTCCCAGTTAATATCCGGGTAGTTAAAGTCCCCCATAACCAGGACCTCATTATGGGTTGCAGCTTTATCTATCTGCTTTAGAAGTAGACTTTCCATGCTTTCTGTTATATTTGGGGGTTTGTAACAGACCCCAATGAGAATTTTGTTACCATTTTTCCCTCCATGAATTTCAACCCATATGGACTCGACATCCTCATTCCCTTCGCTAATATCCTCCCTTAAAGTGGACTTTAGACAAGACTTTACATAGAGACAAACCCCTCCTCCTCTCCGATTTTTACGATCCTTTCTAAACAGACTGTAACCCTGTAAGTTAACTGCCCAGTCATAGCTTTCATCTAACCATGTCTCGGTTATTCCCACTATGTCAAAGTTACCTGTAGATATTTCTGCTTCTAGTTCTTCCATCTTGTTTGTCAGGCTTCTGGCGTTTGCGAGCATGCAGTTTAGAGGATTTTGTTTTGTTCCAATCTCCTCACTGTGGATTGTTTTAGAAATGTTCTTACCTCCCTTCTGAGTATGTTTTCCTGGATCTTCTTTGTTCAAGTCTAATGTTTTTCTTCCCGTCCCCTCTTCTTCTAGTTTAACGCCCTCCTGATGAGTGTAGCGAGTCTTCTGGCGAATGTGTGTTTCCCAGGTTTGTTGAGGTGTAGTCCGTCTCTGGCGAGGAGTCCATCATACCAGTAATTCACACCGTGGTCCAGGAATCCAAATCCTTGTTGTCTGCACCATCGTCTTAGCCAGTTGTTTGCATCAAGGATCCTGTTCCATCTCCTGGTGCCATGCCCGTCTAACTTATTAGTAGTAGTAACTTGTCCAGATAGATGCTGGAATTTTGGGACAGGGCGTCAATCCCAGAGACAATGGAACATCCCTTTAAGGGGTTGATACCCTTATGCACCTTTGGAAGTGCATAAAAGGTCGCAATAGGGGTACATTTAGGTAAAAGAAAGTCAAACTCGCTTTTTGAAATTAACTTCAATTGAAGGGCTTGTGTGAGAATCTCTGATAATTCCTGAATGTATTTTTTGTAGGGTCACATTTCAGAATTTCATATGAAAATCTATCCGATAGAATTGATAGGCACATATTTACATAATTACCATTGTCCATTACAATGACGTTCCCGCCTTTATCAGAAGGCTTAATTACAATAGAAATGTTGTTCTTCAGAGTCTCAAGTGCCTCTCTCTCCATAGTAGAAAAATTAGGGTGAGTTGGCTCCAGAGTAGGATTTATCATATTAATCTAATCTGTCACCAACTTTAAGAAGATCTTAACACTTCCATTGTCACTGGGGGGTGGCATTCTTCTGCTAATAGGTTTAAGTTCTGAAAAAGGACCCTGCTCCATGCCCCTACTACCTTCAATTGCTAGATCTGTAAGTACTTCTAGATCAGTTAGTTCATCATATGAAATACCCAAATCTTGGAACTTCTGTAGATCGTTTTTTTGAAAAAAAACGTCTCCACTTAAGTTTTCTAGTAAACAAATTTAAGTCTTTAATCCAATTAAAAGTCAAATCTTGTAGTGGGGACAAACATAAGGCCCTTCATAAGCACTTTCCTTTCTGTCATAGTAAGTTCACAGGAGGAGAGATTAATTATGTGGTTTGTACTAGAAGAATCCCCTATCTCTGTTGATTGTTGGGAATTCGGTTCCTTAAGTGATAGGGGAGACCCCCCCAGTCCTCTAAAAAAGATTAAGAGGAGGCAAATGGAAACACCCTCTCTGAACTACGTGCCTTCCATCTACGGCCTCGTTTCCCACGTCCCCTAGTCCTGGGAAGTTGTCTGGACACTAGACCCCTTGGTGCCGACCCTAAATCAGAGGATTCGATATCCGAGGATGATAACTCCACACTTGGTGTTGGAATAACCTGAAGAGAGGGGTATGCTTGTTTGTTTTTACATTCAGAGCAATCTTTTAAGAAACTTTTCTGTTTCCTATTCTTAATCTCTAATTCTCTAATTGGAATCTTTCCACTGCTGTTTTGAGTGTTTCCTCCCTATTTGTAAATTCAGGGTCTGAAATGAATTTTAAAACTTTTCAATCAAATCTTTCAATATGGTGGAGGTATTTTCTAATGTCTTTTTCTCCTCCTCCACTAGAATTTGCATAAATCTCAAGGATGATGAAATTGATTCCTCCTCCCACCTTGACAAAAGTGTTGGAGAAACACACCTGGGGGCTGGTACTAAATGTATTCTTAAACCATATGGTACAATCTTATGCTTGATATAGTTATCCAGTGATTATACTTCCCACCAGGATTTTATATTACTTTTATAGGCATTTAAGAGATCTTTCCCAAAACCCTCGCATGAAACATATTTTGTCCAACATGAAGTACTGGCTGCTCATCCTTCTTGACCCACGGTACAAGGAGAAATTTCCTTCTCTCATGTCGGAGGCAGACATGGCATTTTCAGTGCATGCATGCCAGTGACCAGTTGTGGAAGATTTTTTGAAAAGATTGCCCTCAGATTGCCCTCAGACAACACTGCTTACAGACATATCGGCTCTTTTCACCAAAAAGGATTGCAAGACAGGGCCACGCACACTAGGTGCAAATTATGGGGGGAAAATGTCCACCAACTGGGTCATTTTCATGAAACTGTCACATCAGCAAGGGCTACCTGTGGGTGTAACTATGACGAGGAGAGAGAAGTTGACCAAGATGGTGAAGAACTTCTTCAGTGAACATACCAGCGCCCTTCCGGATTCTTCAGTGCCCTTTAACTATTATTTGTCCAAGCTGCACACTTGGCCCCACCTCTCCTAGAATGCCTTAGAGGTGCTGTCATGCTCTGCCGCAAGTGTATTGTCGAGCAGGTTTTTAGTTTTGGCCAGTGCAATCATAACGGATAGACGCACATGCTTGTCAATGGAAAATGCAGACAGGCTGACTGTTCTAAAATTGACCAAGAGCTGGATTTCCTATGACTTTGTAAGCCTTACGGATGACAGCAGCGTAATGTAAATGCAGCCAAAATGATTTTTTTTAATAAATTATCTTAACATCCATGCCTTACCATCCAAACCCATTTTGTTCATGAAATCACATCCTCTTTCTCTTCCTGCTTCTGCAACAAGTACTTAGTGGTCATCTATGTATACCACATGTGGGTAATGTTCTTTGAATTTTTGGAAACCTTTGTACATTGTGCAATGGTGAAGCTTGTAGTCTCTATCTCTACCTATTGTAATATCTGCAAAATGTATTGTGAGGTCCCCATCACGGTGCCTTTCACCATGTACGATACAGATACCTTGGGTAATTTTTGGAAAACTGCACATTGTACATTGGTGAAACTTGCACTCTATGTCTCTACCTATTGTAAGAACTGCAAAATGTATTTTGAAGTCCCCATAATGATTTCTTTCAGCTTGTATGATACAGACCCCTTGGGTAATTTTTGGAAAACTTTACACATTGTTCAATGGTGAAACGTGTACTCCCTATCGCTACCTATTGTAAGAACTGCAAAATGTATTGTGAGGTCCCCATCACAGTCTCTTTCACGGTGTGTGAAGCAGACCCCTTGGGTAATTTTTGGAAAACTGCACATTGTGCAATGGTGAAACTTGTTCTCTCTGTCTCTACCTATTGAAAGAACTGGAAAATGTATTTTGAGGTCCCCATAATGGTCTCTGTCAGCGTTTATAATACAGAACCCTTGCGTAATTTTTGCAAAACTTTGCACATTGCGCAATGGTGAAACTTGTACTCTCTACCTCTACCTATTGTAAAAACTGCAAAATGTATTGTGAGCTCTCCATCATGGTTTCTTTCAGTGTGTATGATACAGACACCTTTTTTTTAATTTTTGGAAACTTTTGTACATTGTGCAGTGCTTACATTTCTACTCTCCATCTCTATCTATTATATTACTAGCTTCGCCCGGGTTAATAACTGCTGTTAGCAAAATAGAATGTGTTAACAAAAATTTATTCTGCACACAAAAACCACAAAACAAATAGATAGAAATGTAATTATTAAAAGGCAAAAACTAAGCTAATAGAAGCATTTCACAAAATATATTTCAACACCAGAGATATTCCACACAGATTTAACTAAATTGGTCAAGTAATGTGAAGTAATCTTCTACTACTTATTCAAGAGCATTTTGATAAATGACATTTTTAGTTTTTCCTTCAGGTGCCACCAACACACCCTAACTGACATGCTATTACCTCACACAAGCTTTGTTATATTGAGAATGTCCTTTGTTGCCTATATTTACCAATCAGAGCTCAGATTAATTAACTGTAGCAAAATAGAAGCTTAGCTGTGATTGGTTGCTATTGGCAGCCTGATAAATCCCCAGCCAACAGGAAGCCCTCACCCCTGGCAGTATATATTAGCTCACACATACACATAATAGAGAGGTCATGTGACTGACAGCTGCCGCATTTCCTATATGGTACATTTGTTGCTCTTGTAGTTTGTATGCTTATTAATCAGATTTTTATTTTTGAAGGATAATACCAGACTTGTGTGTGTTTTAGGGCGAGTTTCATGTGTCAAGTTGTGTGTGTGTTGAGTTGTGTGTGGCGACATGCATGTAGCGACTTTTGTGAGATGAGTTTTGTGTGTCGAGCTGCATGTGACAGGTTAGTGTAGCAAGTTGTGTGCAGCATGTTTTGCGCATGGCGAGTTTTGCGTGTGGCGAGTTTTATGTGTGGTGCATTTTGAGTATGTGCAAGTTTTGTGTGAGGCAACTTTTCATATGTTGCAACTTTTGTGCATGTGGCAACTATTCCATGTGTGCAAGTTTTGCGTGTGGAGAGTTTTCCATGAGGTGAGTTTTGCACGTGTGGCGAGTTTTGCGTGAGCCTAGTTTGCATGTGGAGAGTTTTGCATGTGGCAAATTTTGCGCGTGGTGAGTTTTGAGTGGCGACTTTTGTGTTTTGACTTTTATGTGGTGAGGTTGGTGTATGTGTGGTGAAATGTGTGCTGAGGGTGGAATATGTGTTCAAGCATGTGGTAGTGTGTGGCGCATTTTGTGTGTGTGTTCATATCCCCATGTGTGGTGAGTGTCCCATGTCGGGGCCCCACCTTAGCAACTGTACAGTATATACTCTTTGGTGCCATCACTCTCATTCTTTAAGTCCCCCTTGTTCACATCTGGCAGCTGTCAATTTGCCTCCAACACTTTTCCTTTCACTTTTTCCCCATTATGTAGACAGGGGCAAAATTGTTTGGTGAATTGGAGCGCGTGAGGTTAAAATTTCACCTCACAACATAGCCTATGACGCTCTCGGGGTCCAGACAGGTGAATGTGCAAAATTTTGTGGCTGTAGCTGCGACGGTGCAGATGACAATCCCGGACATACACACATAAATACTTACTTACATATACACACATTAAGATTTGTATTATAGATTATGATTTTTTTATTGTGTTGCTCTTCTCATGGTCTCTTTAAGCATGTATCTGGGAGCCTGATGTTGATTTTTGCATCTGCACTTGGACATTGTGGAACATCAATGCATTAACATGCTCCACACACTTCTTTAGGGTTCAGTCTTACACCGAATAATAATATGAGTAATGTGAAACACTCTCTATATATATGCTGCTAGTTCAAAAATCTTACTCGCACATCCCTTTATAAAGGGAAATTCGACATAATAACTCTTTTAGCATACGTCATATACGGCAAACGCACCACCTCAGTAGGTGGGCGGAACGCCTGGGTACAAAATCTGTCTGAGGATGAAACCACTGACCCTTCCCTTGTGTTGCATCCATCCCAATCTGCTGTCCAGGAAGCAGATGCTGTTGCCTCCTCCCCACAACCTGCAGTTGCACAGACACAACAGTCAACAACCACATCCAGTTCCTTGTCCCAGTGCAGTATTCAGTTGTTCCTTGTCAGCATATATGTCTCTTCCCAAATTGTTAGTTTGGGCATACATATTCGTTAGCAATTTACATTGTCAGGTGCTGGACAAAGACCATTGCTGGCTTTTCCAGGCTCCTAAATGAGACTTGTGTCTCTTTATTATACTGTCACTTCCCTTAAATCTTCTAAATTTGGGGTCTAACAAAAATAAATGGTAGTGGGGTATTGCCCAGTTTCTTTACATTTTAAGCACGTCTAAGAGATTGTGTTAATACGCTCCACAGACCTATCCAGGTCGCTGACTTACATATATTGGACCATGGTCATTGCCATGCTAAGGCCTTTACATGAGCTATGTAGCATTGCCTGTGACATGAGTAATACATTCCACAGACCTCGCTACTCTTTGGGCATATCTTGTAATTACTCCATTGTTGCTCATCCACATGCAAAAGATGCATTCGGCCTGGTCGGTAGTTTCTAGAAGAAATGCGTAAGGTTTGTGCAGCTTGGCCAACGGCACTCCTGTCTCTTTCCCTTGAGGAGGCTGTTTCCAAGTAAAATGAGGTTTGTACATGTTCCTAACATGGGTTTTAGGCCTAACAGACAGACCACAATACAAGCCCTTGCTTGCATACTCTGTATTGAAAATTTGATTCTAATGCTTTTGGTATCTGGTAGAATGCAATTTACTGACATTGATCATACAGCTGCCCATCTCCTGTATTATATTCACCTTACAGCGGTTTCACTAGCTATGACAGTGGCTCCATTGGGATACGGTGGCCAAAATGAACTGTGCAGCTCACAAAACTCATGGCACCTGCTGGCCCTCTGAAAATGCGAATCAAGGGACGTATAATTGCATAGCGGTGGATGTGGTGGTGGTGGGCGAAGCCCAAAGTTCAAATGGGCAGGTTTTAGCTGGCATTATCAAGTGATGGGGAATATGTTTTCCACTATCTTGCTAACTATTTGGCATGAGGGAGTGACCTCTCAAATGTACGAGTGAGAGCCCATTCAAATGATAAAGAAAAAACTAAAGCCAAAATGCTCCATGTGAACATACAGTATGCTAAAGGGGAGGTATATACAGCTATGGCAACAATTAAGAGACCACTGCAAAATGTTCAGTTTGTCTCATTTATCTCTTTATAGGTATATTTTTGAGTAAAATGTAAATTGTTCATTTATTCTATAAACTTCTGACAACATGCAAGCAATAAAAAAATTTTCTGAAAAGGAGAAATAATCAAAATAAAAAAAACACAAACAGTGCTTTCAGGCCTCAAATAATGCAAAGAAAACAAGTTCATAATCATTTAGCAACAACAATAATAATGTTTTAACTCAAGAAGAGTTCAGAAATCAATATTTTGTGGAATAACAATGATTTTTAATCACAGCTTTCATGCTTCTTGGCATGCTTTCCACCAGTCTTTCACACTGTTTCTGGTGCAAAAATTTAATCAGTTCTTCTTTGTTTGATGGCTTGTGACTATCCATCATCCTCTTCATTACATTCCAGAGTTTTTCAATGGGGGTCTGGTCTGGAGATTGGGCTGCCAAAGACAGGGTTTTGATATGGTGGACTCTTAATTTTTGCCAGAGCTGTATATATATATATATATATATATATTTGCATTATATACAAATGCAAATATATAACGGGAAGAAAGACATTACACTCGAACAAAGAAGACGCAGGAAAACATACTCAGAAGGGAGGTAAGAACATTTCTAAAACAATCCACAGCAAGGAGATTGGAACAAAACAAAATCCTCTAAACTGCATGCTCGCAAACGCCAGAAGCCTGACAAACAAGATGGAAGAACTAGAAGCAGAAATATCTACAGGTAACTTTGACATAGTGGGAATAACCGAGACATGGTTAGATGAAAGCTATGACTGGGCAGTTAACTTACAGGGTTACAGTCTGTTTAGAAAGGATCGTAAAAATCGGAGAGGAGGAGGGGTTTGTCTCTATGTAAAGTCTTGTCTAAAGTCCACTTTAAGGGAGGATATTAGCGAAGGGAATGAGGATGTCGAGTCCATATGGGTCGAAATTCATGGAGGGAAAAATGGTAACAAACATCTCATTGGGGTCTGTTACAAACCCCCAAATATAACAGAAACCATGGAAAGTCTACTTCTAAAGCAGATAGATGAAGCTGCAACCCATAATGAGGTCCTGGTTATGGGGGACTTTAACTACCCGGATATTAACTGGGAAACCTGTGAAACCCATAAAGGCAACAGGTTTCTGCTAATAACCAAGAAAAATTATCTTTCACAATTGGTGCAGAATCCAACCAGAGGAGCAGCACTTTTAGACCTAATACTATCTAATAGACCTGACAGAATAACAAATCTGCAGGTGGTCGGGCATCTAGGAAATAGCGACCACAATATTGTACAGTTTCACCTGTCTTTCACTAGGGGGACTTGTCAGGGAGTCACAAAAACACTGAACTTTAGGAAGGCAAAGTTTGACCAGCTTAGAGATGCCCTTAATCTGGTAGACTGGGACAATATCCTCAGAAATAAGAATACAGATAATAAATGGAAAATGTTTAAGAACATCCTAAATAGGCACTGTAAGCGGTTTATACCTTGTGGGAATAAAAGGACTAGAAATAGGAAAAACCCAATATGGCTAAACAAAGAAGTAAGACAGGCAATTAACAGTAAAAAGAAAGCATTTGCACTTCTAAAGCAAGATGGCACCTTTGAAGCTCTAAAAAACTATAGGGAGAAAAATACTTTACCTAAAAAACTAATTAAAGCTGCCAAAAAGGAAACAGAGAAGCACATTGCTAAGGAGAGTAAAACTAATCCCAAACTGTTCTTCAACTATATCAATAGTAAAAGAATAAAAACTGAAAATGTAGGCCCCTTAAAAAATAGTGAGGAAAGAATGGTTGTAGATGACGAGGAAAAAGCTAACATATTAACCACCTTCTTCTCCACGGTATTCACGGTGGAAAATTAAATGCTAGGTGAAATCCCAAGAAACAATGAAAACCCTATATTAAAGGGACTCTGTCACCTGAATTTGGAGGGAACAATCTTCAGCCATAGGGACGGGGTTTTCGGGTGTTTGATTCACCCTTTCCTTACCCGCTGGCTGCATGCTGGCTGCAATATTGGATTGAAGTTCATTCTCTGTCCTCCGTAGTACATGCCTGCACAAGGCAATCTTGCCTTGCGCAGGCGTGTACTATGGAGGACAGAGAATGAACTTCAATCTAATATTGCAGCCAGCATGCAGCCGGCGGGTAAGGAAAGGGTGAATCAAACACCTGAAAACCCCGCCCCTCTGGCTGAAGCTTGTTCCCTCCAAATTCAGGTGACAGAGTCCCTTTAAGGGTCACCAATCTAACCCAAGAAGAGGTGCAAAACCGGCTAAATAAGATTAAAATAGATAAATCTCCGGGTCCGGATGGCATACACCCACGAGTACTAAGAGAACTAAGTAATGTAATAGATAAACCATTATTTCTTATTTTTAGGGACTCTATAGCGACGGGGTCTGTTCCGCAGGACTGGCGCATAGCAAATGTGGTGCCAATATTCAAAAAGGGCTCTAAAAGTGAACCTGGAAATTATAGGCCAGTAAGTCTAACCTCTATTGTTGGTAAAATATTTGAAGGGTTTCTGAGGGATGTTATTCTGGATTATCTCAATGAGAATAACTGTTTAACTCCATATCAGCATGGGTTTATGAGAAATCGCTCCTGTCAAACCAATCTAATCAGTTTTTATGAAGAGGTAAGCTATAGGCTGGACCACGGTGAGTCATTGGACGTGGTATATCTCGATTTTTCCAAAGCGTTTGATACCGTGCCGCACAAGAGGTAGGTACACAAAATGAGAATGCTTGGTCTGGGGGAAAATGTGTGTAAATGGGTTAGTAACAGGCTTAGTGATAGAAAGCAGAGGGTGGTTATTAATGGTATAGTCTCTAACTGGGTCGCTGTGAGCAGTGGGGTACCGCAGGGGTCGGTATTGGGACCTGTTCTCTTCAACATATTCATTAATGATCTGGTAGAAGGTTTACACAGTAAAATATCGATATTTACAGATGATACAAAACTATGTAAAGCAGTTAATACAAGAGAAGATAGTATTCTGCTACAGATGGATCTGGATAAGTTGGAAACTTGGGCTGAAAGGTGGCAGATGAGGTTTAACAATGATAAATGTAAGGTTATACACATGGGAAGAAGGAATCAATATCACCATTACACACTGAACGGGAAACCACGGGGTAAATCTGACAGGGAGAAGGACTTGGGGATCCTAGTTAATGATAAACTTACCTGGAGCAGCCAGTGCCAGGCAGCAGCTGCCAAGGCAAACATGATCATGGGGTGCATTAAAAGAGGTCTGGATACACATGATGAGAGCATTATACTGCCTCTGTACAAATCCCTAGTTAGACCGCACATGGAGTACTGTGTCCAGTTTTGGGCACCGGTGCTCAGGAAGGATATAATGGAACTAGAGAGAGTACAAAGGAGGGCAACAAAATTAATAAAGGGGATGGGAGAATTACAATACCCACATAGATTAGCAAAATTAGGATTATTTAGTCTAGAAAAAAGACGACTGAGGGGCGATCTAATAACCATGTATAAGTATATAAGGGGACAATACAAATATCTCGCTGAGGATCTGTTTATACCAAGGAAGGTGACGGGCACAAGGGGGCATTCTTTGCGTCTGGAGGAGAGAAGGTTTTTCCACCAACATAGAAGAGGATTTTTTACTGTTAGGGCAGTGAGAATCTGGAATTGCTTGCCTGAGGAGGTGGTGATGGCGAACTCAGTCGAGGGGTTCAAGAGAGGCCTGGATGTCTTCCTGGAGCAGAACAATATTGTATGATACTATTATTAGGTTCTGTAGAAGGACGTAGATCTGGGGATTTATTATGATGGAATATAGGCTGAACTGGATGGACAAATGTCTATTTTCGGCCTTACTAACTATGTTACTATGTTACTATGTATACATGTAATTATGAAGAAAAAAATGCTTCTTAGCATTTTTCCTTTTAACCCCTTAACCCCAGAGGTATTTTCGGTTTTGCGTTTTCGCTTTTTGTTCCTTTTCTTCTCAAAGACAAAACTTTTTTATTTTTCTGTCAATATGGCCATCTCAGGGCTTGTTTTTTGTGGGACAAATTTTACTATTCAACGACACCATTGGTTTTACCATGTCGTGTACTAGAATACGGAAAAAAAATTCCAAGTGCTTTAAAATTGCAAAAAAATGGCAATCCAACAATGTTTTTTTGCTTGGCTTTTTAGCTAGCTTCACTAAGTGCTAAAACTGACAAGCCTTTATTATTCTACACGTCATTTCGAGTTCATAGACATCATGTATAGGTTCTTATTTATCTAAGTGGTAAAAAAAATTCCAATGTTCGATAAAAGACAAAATTGCGCCATTTTCTGATACCTGTAGCGTCTACATTTTTCGTGATCTTGGGTTGAGTGAGGACTAATTTTTTGCGTGCCGAGCTGACATTTTTAATGATTTCATTTTGGTTCATATACAATCCTTTGATCGCCTGTTATTGCATTTGAATGCATTGTCGTGGCGACCCAAAAAATATAATTCTGGAGTTTGACTTTTTCTCTTGCTACGCTGTTTAGTGAGCAGGTTAATCCTTTTTTTTATTGATTCTGAACATGGCGATACCAAATATGTATCAAAGGATGACTGACATCGGCATACTATTATGCCAGATGTGGGAAAGGGGTTAAAGAAAAAATGTTGGTTTGCTTCGGTAGGTCTTTATATAAATCAGTGAAACCTGCGCAATAGTCTGACAACATTATTCCCAGATACCATATGTGAGTCAGAATGTCATCCAGGCATCCTCTCCATCCTGTTCTGATTTAGTTTTAGCTATTTCCCATCCATTTCACCTTTTTTATCAGGACCCCAGACCAGTTTGTTTTGGATCCAGCAGAAACCCCATTACGGTGTAATACAGTACATTTTGCAAAAATTATATTTTATGATATCCACTTTATGAAGTCCTTTGTAAAATAAACAGATTTGTTTTCTTTCTTTGATAGAATAATTCTAAAAAGAATGATTCCTCAGTATTACTTTGTTAATCTGTCCAAGCTCATCCTATCTTGTCTCTGTTTGGCAAAGTTGGAATTCCGGGCTGTCAGGAATCTGACAACAGCTCATAAAAATGTGGCTACCATAGGACTGTTTATCCAGCGGATAAGAAAGATAATCACACATTCTGTTAAAATCATCAGACAACGCTTCCCCTTTCTTGTGTTTAGTGGTTAGCCTCCATGGGACCTATACATCCCATTCCAATGAAAAACATTTCAACATTGAAGCAATGAACAATGTGATTCCTTCTGACATCCCGGTGGATTGAGCAGTTCTTGGCAGAATGCTCTGTCTTGATTTTACAACACAGGTAAAAAATCTTCTCCAAGTACGTATGTGTCAAATGACCTAAAGATTTATTTTGATTTTCATCTGTTTGCAGGTGGCATTGGAATGTAGGTCTTTGCAGATACATATGGTATGTCTCTAAGGTATAATAATACATCTGTTAATCAATGATAGTATGAAATCTGCTTGTCACCTAGCCAAGGGCAAGCAAATATATTTACCAAAATGTTGTGACATTTTATATAGAAATAGATATGTAGACAGGTGAAAATTATTCTATCCTATAATTCAGACTGAAATAAAATTCAGTCTGCATTAGAAGTTCCCTGGATGCTGTGAAAAATCTTTCATTATTCTCTGATGTTTCACTAGACCCTAATGAATAATAAAGAGGAAGAAAGAGGTGAAAAAATAATAGAACACACTATGCTCACCTATCCTAGGTCCTTGCTTGACTTTGTACGCTGCATCCAATGCTTCTCGTAGGTCCTCCTCACGGGTCTCTTCAGTTCTTGTGGTGATGAGGTTCACGTGGTGGGAGGAAATACACGCAAATTACATCAATGATGTGGATGGCCCCCAATGTGACTGCATGGACCTCACCACAGGAAGAACTATAGACATCCTCAAGGAGGAACAGGTTGCTGTGGTGGAGACAGTGGTCAGGTGATGGCCTAGGACTGCCATTTTTGTTTCTGCAAATTTCTGCAGAATGTGAAATTTACAGGGAATAAGTTACAAATTCAACTCATTTTATCCTATCTTTTTGGGTTTATCAGATTATCTCTATGAAACTGTAGGAATGGATAAGAGCTAAAATGAAGTTGGGCATGGCTAACAACTATCTTAAAAGCATAAGGTAATTTTAATTTTTCTTTTGCATAAGCCAGTAGTACGTGTAATTACAGATTTGTAATCACAGATATGTAAATTGTTATGTAAATATTTTATGAACTCCAAGTTCTCATGAAAAAATGCAATACAATATCACAGCATTCTATAAGAACATATGGAAATGCAAATGAAGACCACTGGGATGTTACATATAGAAATATTTAGCATAAACATTATAGAATGAAATCATAATCCTGGAGCAGAACAATATTGTATCATACAATTATTAGGTTCTGTAGAAGGACGTAGATCTGGGGATTTATTATGATGGAATATAGGCTGAACTGGATGGACAAATGTCTTTTTTCAGCCTTACTTACTAACTATAGAATTAGGCTGGTTTCACAATTGCGGTTGTGTCCGCAGCGTTTTGGATGCATACATCCGCAGGCGTCTTGATTTCCTATATTTTACATTGTAGACGCAGGTGCTTGCGTTTGCACACGTTAGCCCGCGTTTGCTTACGCATGCGTATTTTGGCGGTGTTCGGCTGGGCACAGCTGACGCACCATGTTTGAATTTTTGTGGTGGCAAATTTCCGCCACCATACGCATGCGAATGCTTGCGGAAGGAGTGCGACAAATAAACGCATTACAGTCTATAGAAATGCATGTGTACGCAATGACTTGCATTCACTTGCGTTTGCGTATGCATGCGTTCTTCTGAGTAAACATGTCTAGGAACTTGTTTTAACCCCTTCATGACCCAGCCTATTTTGACTGAAATGACATGTTCATGCACCCAGCTCTCCAGCCTGCTCTCCTGCCTTGTCTGTCTATGAAGTGCACATAGTACATCACCCAACTTTCCACTCAAACTCTCCTCTGCTCCTAGCATTCTCATGGTATGTTCATGCACCCAGCTCTCCAGCCTGCTCTCCTGCCTTGTCTGTCTATGAAGTGCACATAGTACATCACCCAACTTTCCACACAAACTTTCATCTGCCCTACCATTCTCATGGTATGCCTTTCAGCTAACCCCAGCTTACACTGTATTATTTATGACCTTGATTGTATGCATCTGGTCCACCCTTAATTCTCTGACCAAGATGAGCAGAGACCACTCCTCTCTGCTTCACACCTGAATGCACTTAGTTGTACATATATTGCGTAGTACAAGTCTGCAATGACTTCAGTCTGCTGTGTGATTCCTATAAGTGTGTCCTAGAAGTGTGAAGATTAATTTAGAATTAAAACCAGAATTGAACCAGAAGGAAACTAAAGGTAACTGGACACAGTCACTGTAAACAATGTTTCTGTTTGTTTTCATTTTCACCCCTATAATTCTTCACTTTCTGCAAACTCCCCTAATCCCTACTCCTAGTAAAGAACTGTTCATCTCCTCTTCAATCCTCCACATCCATCTCACCTTCTCCTTAGAACTGTTCCTTAACAATCCTCTGTCTCCAAGCACAGACAGTCTCCTCATGCCCTCTCCTGCTCCCACCTGCTAACACTTTCTCTGCTCCTTCTCACTGCTGGTCATATCACTCCAAATCCTGGTCCCCCTCACCACATCCCCAGAGTCAGTGGGCCATAGAAAGCCTATTTAATTTTTTTTTTTGTTTTATAAATTTTCCCTGAAAAAAGGGAGATTAATATTGGCCTCTGGGCTTGTGTGCCAGTTGTGAGCGTGCCATCTGTGCCAGTCCTGAGCGTGCCATCTCTCTCACAAATAGTGGGCCATAGAAAGCCTATTTAATTTTTTTTTTGGTTTTATAAATTTTCCCTGAAAAAAGGGAGATTAATATTGGCCTCTGGGCTTGTGTGCCAGTTGTGAGCGTGCCATCTGTGCCAGTCCTGAGCGTGCCATCTCTCTCACAAATAGTGGGCCATAGAAAGCCTATTTAAATATTTTTTTGGTTTTATAAATTCTCCCAGAAAAAAAGGGAGATTAATATTGGCCTCTGGGCTTCTGTGCCAGTCCTGAGCGTGCCATCTGTGCCAGTCCTGAGCGTCCCATCTCTCTCACAAATAATGGGCCATAGAAAGCCTATTTTTTTTTTTTTTTGGGTTTTAGAAATTCTCCCTGGAAAAAAAAAGGGAGATTAATATTGCCCTTTGGGCTTGTGTGCCAGTACTAAGCGTTCCATCTCTCTCTCTCTCTCAGTCAGTGGGCCATAGAACGCCTATTTTTGGTTTTATTTGTTTTCTAAATTCTCCCTGAAAAAATCATTTTATTTTATTTGGTTTCTAAATTCTTCCTGATAAAATCATATTTTTTTTATTATTTTTTTTTCTAAAGTCTCCCTGAAAAAAAAAAAAAAAAACAGTGGGAGATTAATATTGGCCTTTCTGCTTGTGTGCCAGTCTTGACTCCTGGGTGCGTCATCTCTCAGTCAGTGGGCCATAGAACGCCTATTTTTGGTTTTATTTGTTTTCTAAATTCTCCCTGAAAAAATCATTTTATTTTATTTGGTTTCTAAATTCTTCCTGATAAAATCATATTTTTTTTATTATTTTTTTTTCTAAAGTCTCCCTGAAAAAAAAAAAAAAAAAACAACCAAAAAAAACAGTGGGAGATTAATATTGGCCTTTCTGCTTGTGTGCCAGTCTTGACTCCTGGGTGTGCCATCTCTCTCTCTCTCTCTCTCTCTCTCTCTCTCCAATTGTGGTCCATAGAAAGCCTATATTTTTTTTCCTTGATTTGGGTTCTAAAATCTACCAGAGAAAATAACTACATCAATCATTGGTAGAAAAATATTGGCCTCTGGGTTTGTGTGCCACTCCTGACTCCTGTGTGCGTCATCTCTCAGTCAGTGGGCCATAGAACGCCTATTTTTGTTTTTATTTGTTTTATAAATTCTCCCTGAAAAAATCATTTTATTTTATTTGGTTTCTAAATTCTTCCTGATAAAATCATATTTTTTTTATTATTTTTTTTTCTAAAGTCTCCCTGAAAAAAAAAAAAAAAAAACAAACAAAAAAAACAGTGGGAGATTAATATTGGCCTTTCTGCTTGTGTGCCAGTCTTGACTCCTGGGTGTGCCATCTCTCTCTCTCTCTCTCTCTCTCCAATTGTGGTCCATAGAAAGCCTATATTTTTTTTCCTTGATTTGGGTTCCAAAATCTACCAGAGAAAATAACTACATCAATCATTGGTAGAAAAATATTGGCCTCTGGGCTTGTGTGCCACTCCTGACTCCTGTGTGCGTCATCTCTCAGTCAGTGGGCCATAGAACGCCTATTTTTGTTTTTATTTGTTTTATAAATTCTCCCTGAAAAAATCATTTTATTTTATTTGGTTTCTAAATTCTTCCTGATAAAATCATATTTTTTTTATTATTTTTTTTTCTAAAGTCTCCCTGAAAAAAAAAAAAAACAAAAAAAAAAAACAAAACCCCAAAAAAAATGGGAGATTAATATTGGCCTTTCTGCTTGTGTGCCAGTCTTGACTCCTGGGTGTGCCATCTCTCTCTCTCTCTCTCTCTCTCTCTCCAATTGTGGTCCATAGAAAGCCTACATTTTTTTTCCTTGATTTGGGTTCCAAAATCTACCAGAGAAAATAACTCCATCAATCATTGGTAGAAAAATATTGGCCTCTGGGCTTGTGTGCCACTCCTGATTCCTGTGTGCGTCATCTCTCACTCAGTGGCCCATAGAAAGCATATAGTTTGTTACATTTGTTTTCTAAATTCTCCCTGCAAAAATCTATTTTTTTTTTTTGGGGGGGTTTCTAAAGTGTTCCTGAAAAAAATAAAAATAAAAAAAAAATAATAGTGTGACATTAATATTAACATTTGTGCTTCAGTGACAGTCCTGCGTGTGGGGCATCTCTCTAATTTGCAGCCACCAAAAAAAGAGTGTGTAACATTGGGCCTGATTTTCGCTGTGGTCTCACCAACCTGTAAAGGGGTAGCTAAATCATACTGAAGTTATAGCTCACCGTGTAAGTTGTGTGACTGCAACAAATAACGTTAGTTTGGTTACGTTTTTAAAACAATGAGGAAGTCTAGTGGAAGAGGTCGTGGCCGGGGGCGTTCATTGTCAGCTGGTAATGAGGGTAGTGGTAGTGGTGGAGCATCAGGTGGTCGTGGGGAAAAAAATATTGCACCTAAGTCTGGAGCTGTGGAGCCAGGTTCGTCGTCCGGCTACACAAGGCCTCGAACGCTCCCTTTTCTGGGATTAGGAAAACCGCTTTTAAAGCCGGAGCAGCAAGAGCAAGTTTTGGCTTATCTTGCTGACTCAGCCTCTAGCTCTTTTGCCTCATCTCGTGAAACTGGTAAAAGTAAAAGCAGCGCGTCGTTAGTGGATGTTCACGGTCAGGGACAAGTCACTTCCTTGTCCTCTTCAGCAAAAACAACAACAGAGAAGAATGCAGCAGGCGACACAACGGGTTACTCCATGGAGCTCTTTACACATACCGTCCCTGGCTTAGAAAGTGAAGCAGTTAACAGTCCATGCCCATTACAAATTGAATCTGACATGGAGTGCACTGACGCACAGCCACAGCCAGACTACTATGCTGGTCCTTTGACTCAGACCACAACATTGCCCTCGCAGGGTGCTGATCAAGAATCAGACCCTGATGAGACTATGTTGCCCCATCACGAACGCTATACCACCGAACGACACGGTGACACAGACGAAGTTGCGCAGGAGGTACAAGAAGAGTTATTAGATGACCCAGTTCTTGACCCCGATTGGCAGCCATTGGGGGAACAGGGTGCAGGCGGCAGCAGTTCTGAAGCAGAGGAGGAGGAGGGGCCGCAGCAGGCATCAACATCGCCACAGGTTCCATCTGCCGGGCCCGTATCTTGCCCAAAACGCGTGGCAAAGCCAAAACCTGGTGGAGGACAGCGTGGCCATCCGGTTAAAGCTCAGTCTGCAATGCCTGAAAAGGTATCCGATGCTAGAAAGAGTGCAGTCTGGCATTTTTTTAAACAACATCCAATTGATCAGCGCAAAGTCATCTGTCAAAAATGTTCTACTTCCTTAAGCAGAGGTCAGAATCTGAAAAGTCTCAATACTAGTTGCATGCATAGACATTTAACCACCATGCATTTGAAAGCTTGGACTAACTACCAAACGTCCCTTAAGGTTGTTGCACCCTCGGCCAATGAAGCTAGTCATCAACGCAACATCCCTTCCGGCAGTGTAGGACCACCATTTAGCGCACCACCTGCTGTATCTGTGCAGGTATCTTTGCCAGGCCAAAGCAGTCAGGGTCAGGGAATCACCAGTTTCGTAGTAGGAAACACTGCATCTAGGGCACCGGCGGCAACAATACCATCTCCCACCGTCTCTCAGTCTGCCATGTCCACCGGCACCCCCGCTAGTTCCACGATCTCCAGCTCTCCAGTCCAGCTCACCCTACATGAGACTATGGTTAGAAAAAGGAAATACTTAGCCTCGCATCCGCGTACACAGGGTTTGAACGCCCACATAGCTAGACTAATCTCGTTAGAGATGATGCCCTACCGGTTAGTTGAAAGCGAAGCTTTCAAAGACCTGATGGACTACGCTGTACCACGCTACGAGCTACCCAGTCGACACTTTTTTTCCAGAAAAGCCATCCCAGCCCTCCACCAGCATGTTAAAGAGCGCATCGTCCATGCACTCAGGCAATCTGTGAGCACAAAGGTGCACCTGACAACAGATGCATGGACCAGTAGGCATGGCCAGGGACGTTACGTGTCCATCACGGCACACTGGGTAAATGTGGTGGATTCAGGGTCCACAGGGGACAGCAAGTTTGGGACAGTTCTGCCTAGCCCACGGTCTAGTAAACAGTTGTCTGTAGCCGTTCGCACCCCCTCCTCCTCCTCCTCCTCCTCGTCCTCCTGCAGAAGCAAGAGCTCGTCCACAGACCGCAGTCGCACAAACACTCCATCCGCACCTGCCACTGTTGCACACCAGGTCTCCCATTATGGGGCAGCTACTGGCATACGTCAGCAGGCTGTATTGGCTATGAAGTGTTTGGGCGACAATAGACACACCGCGGAAGTTCTGTCCGAGTTCTTGCAGCAAGAAACGCAGTCGTGGCTGGGCACTGTAGATCTTGAGGCAGGCAAGGTAGTGAGTGATAACGGAATGAATTTCATGGCTGCCATCTCCCTTTCCCAACTGAAACACATTCCTTGCCTGGCTCACACCTTAAACCTGGTGGTGCAGTGCTTCCTGAAAAGTTATCCGGGGTTATCCGACCTGCTCCTCAAAGTGCGTGGACTTTGCGCACATATCCGCCGTTCGCCTGTACACTCCAGCCGTATGCAGACCTATCAGCGTTCTTTGAACCTTCCCCAGCATCGCCTAATCATAGACGTTGCAACAAGGTGGAACTCAACACTGCACATGCTTCAGAGACTGTGCGAACAGAGGCGGGCTGTTATGTTTTTGTGGGAGGATACACATACACGGGCAGGCAGTAGGATGGCAGACATGGAGTTGTCAGGTGTGCAGTGGTCGAAGATTCAAGACATGTGTCAAGTCCTTCAGTGTTTTGAGGAATGCACACGGCTGGTTAGTGCAGACAACGCCATAATAAGCATGAGCATCCCCCTAATGCGTCTGCTGATGCAAAGTTTGACGCACATAAAGGATCAGGCGTCTGCACCAGAGGAAGAGGAAAGCCTTGATGACAGTCAGCGATTGTCTGGTCAGGGCAGTGTACATGACGAGGTACCGGGCGAAGAGGAGGTGGAGGATGAGGAGGATGATGGGGATGAGTATATTTTTAATGAGGAAGCTTTCCCGGGGGCACGGGAAATTGGTGGCGTGGCAAGGCCGGGTTCTGGTTTTTTGAGGGACACAAGTGACGTAGATTTGCCTGCAACTGCCCCTCAACCAAGCACAACCGCAGATTTGACAACGGGAACTTTGGCCCACATGGCAGATTATGCCTTGCGTATCCTCAAAAGGGACACACGCATTACAAAAATGATGAACGATGACGATTACTGGTTGGCCTGCCTCCTTGATCCTCGCTATAAAGGCAAATTGCAAAATATTATGCCACATGAGAACTTGGAACTAATATTAGCAACAAAACAATCAACTCTTGTTGACCGTTTGCTTCTGGCATTCCCTGCACACAGCGCCCGTGATCGTTCTCACACGAGCTCCAGGGGCCAGCAGACCAGAGGTGTTAGAGGGGCAGAAATCAGAAGTGGCGTTGGCCAGAGGGGTTTTCTGACCAGGTTGTGGAGTGATTTTTCTATGACCGCAGACAGGACAGGTACTGCAGCATCAATTCAAAGTGACAGGAGACAACATTTGTCCAGTATGGTTACAAACTATTTTTCATCCCTTATCGACGTTCTCCCTCAACCGTCATTCCCATTTGATTACTGGGCATCCAAATTAGACACCTGGCCAGAATTGGCAGAATATGCATTGCAGGAGCTTGCTTGCCCGGCAGCTAGTGTCCTATCAGAAAGAGTATTCAGTGCTGCAGGTTCAATACTAACAGAAAAAAGGACTCGTCTGGCTACCCAAAATGTAGATGATCTAACCTTCATTAAAATGAACCACAACTGGATTTCAAAATCTTTTGCCCCACCCTGCCCGGCTGACACCTAGCTTTCCTATGAAAAGGTCTTGCCTGTGGACTATTCTGAATGACTTTTCCAATCTCGTAATTTTCTTCACCTGATTGTCCAGCATACGACATGTTTCCACCTCACGAAATGGCCAAACTCCCCACACGGGGCCGTGCTATCGCCACTTTGCGCTTGGACCCTTGAGAGTGCTGTTTGTCTGAAGAGGTGGGTGTGGCCGCTTTTGGTCGACGGCACTGCCACTGGGTCCCTCATAGTACAATAAAGTGTCTCTGGCGGTGGTGGTGCGCACCCAACGTCAGACACACCGTTGTAATATGAGGGGCCCTGTGCCTGTACCGCCGGCCACAAGACAGTTCCCCCCCCCAGCTCAAACAGTGCTCTACCACTAGCAAAATTATCTCTCACAGCTTCACCAATGTGTAGTCTAGGCGCTGACATCCTTCAATGCCTGGCACTGACAATACCATTGTTTTGACATTTTTGTTATGTTAGGCCTTCGAAGCCTGTCTGCGGTCCCTTCTTTCTACAACTACTACACTGACCAGGCCACTGCTGGCCGTGTTACCCTGGAACCAATTTAAAAGTGCCTACAGTCAGCCCAATTTTGTTATGTTAGGCCTTCGAAGACTGTCTGCCGTCACTCCTTCCACTAGACTTCCACTGACCATACACTGCTGCCCATGTACCCCTGGAACCAATTTAAAGTGCCTACAGCCAGCCCAATTTTGTTATGTTAGGCCTTCGAAGCCTGTCTGCGGTCACTCCTTCCACTAGACTTCCACTGACCAGACCACTGCTGCCCGTGTACCCCTGCAACCAATTTAAAAGTGCCTACAGCCAGCCCAAGTTTGTTATGTTAGGCCTTGGAAGCCTGTCTGCGGTCACTCCTTCCACTAGACTTCCACTGACCATACACTGCTGCCCATGTACCCCTGGAACAAATTTAAAAGTGCCTACAGCCAGCCCAAGTTTGTTATGTTAGGCCTTCGAAGCCTGTCTGCGTCCCGTTCTTTCAACTACAACTACACTGACCAGGCCACTGATGGCCGTGTTCCCCTGGAACCAATTTTAACTTGCCTACAGCCAGCCCAATTTTAGGCCTTTGATGCCTGTCTGCCGTCACTCCTTCCACTAGGCCTCCACTGACCTGTCTATTGCTGCCCGTGTACCCCTTGAACCAACATCATTAAATATAAAAAAAATTAATTTGATTATAAAAAATAAGATCGTGTTGAGATCTCAAATGCAGACATTTTAACAATCAAAACAAACACACAACAAATATCTGGAACTGTACTACAAAGGTCCAACAGCTACAATTTCTTTCTCCTGCAAGAAGTTAACTGAAAGTTTTTTGGAGTTGTTAACACAGATATGGCATCCACCGAGTGTTGTCCTGTCGCGTCTCCTTTAAATTATTTCCAATAAGATGTTAAACTATTAATTTAATAAAATCAATAATTAAAAAAATAATTGAGTAAGTCAAAAGCACATTGCAAATAAACATTAATTACAAATCAAGAAGCATGGCGCGTCCGAGGGTGAGTAGATACCGAATAAGAATATAATCACCCTCGGACGCGCAATGCTTATTTACAACAGCCTTCCTTCCTAAGAATCAGCCCTTTCGTGGTGTAGAGAGAGGTTGTGTTACACTCCAAGGTGTTCCCCGGGTTGCCTTTCATGAGCTTCGATCTTCCGGCTCTCGTTTAGTAGTTGGTGGAAAAGTACACAGCATTAGGCCTACAAAATGGGTATGGGGTGGAGAGAGATGGTGTGTTACACTCCAAGGTGTTCCCCAGGTTGCCTTTCCTGAGCTTCGATCTTCATGCTCTCGTTTAGTAGGTGTCGGAAAGTAGGCTGCATTAGGCCTACAAATTGGGTATGGGGTGGAGAGAGATGGTGTGTTACACTCCAAGGTGTTCCCCAGGTTTCCTTGCCATTGCTTCGGTCTTCCGACTCTCGTTTAGTAGTTGTAGAAAAGTACACAGCATTAGGCCTACAAAATGGGTATGGGGTGGAGAGAGATGGTGTGTTACACTCCAAGGTGTTCCCCAGGTTGCCTTTCCTGAGCTTCGATCTTCATGCTCTCGTTTAGTAGGTGTCGGAAAGTAGGCTGCATTAGGCCTACAAATTGGGTATGGGGTGGAGAGAGATGGTGTGTTACACTCCAAGGTGTTCCCCAGGTTTCCTTGCCATTGCTTCGGTCTTCCGACTCTCGTTTAGTAGTTGTAGAAAAGTACACAGCATTAGGCCTACAAAATGGGTATGGGGTGGAGAGAGATGGTGTGTTACACTCCAAGGTGTTCCCCAGGTTGCCTTTCCTGAGCTTCTATCTTCAGGCTCTCATTAAATTGTGGTTAAATGGAACAACTGCATTTGGCGTACTAGTTGGTTTGGGGCCTACTATCGGTGTCTGCCACTCCTTGCTGTTCTCCTGGTTTCCTGTCCTGAAATACCATTTTCAGCCTCTCGTTAAGTAGTTGTTAATGTTAGACTGCATTTGGCCTACTAGTTGGGTTGGGGCCTACTATCGGTGTCTGCCACTCCTTGCTGTTCTCCTCCACTGAACAAAGCTGTGCCGCCTGTTTACTACGGTTGCCAATTTTGAACTGCATTTCGACTACTTACTGATTTGGCCCTACTCTCTGTGTCAGCCTCTCATTCCAGTTGTCCTCCACTGCAATGCCCCCTGGTTATTCCTGTGTTACCAATTTTGAACTGCATTTAGCCCACTTTCTTCTTTGGGCCTATATCTGTGTTTCCACTTCATCGTGCCCATTGCCCAGCCAGTGATAGATGAGTCTGCTGGTACATTGACCCATAACGCAACATTCCCCGTGCACGCTACACAACAACATTGTGACCCTGCTGAAAGTCAGGTTGCTCTTCCCGCATACCATACCACCTTACACGGGGACAAAGAGGAAGGTGCAGATGAAAGTGCAGGTTCCTTCATCAGGTGGGGGGAGGAATACTAGTTGGCGACGTCACTGGCACAGGGCCTCTCATAGTACGCAAAAGTGTTGCTGCCGGTGGGAGGCGCCCCCGCCGTGCAAACACACCGCTGTACTTTGAGGGGCCCTGTGCCAGTGCCAATGCCAACGAGTGGGCCCCCCCTGCTTGCTCAGGTTCACAGCACTTGCAAAGTTGAAATACTTACCTCTCCCTGCTCCACTGCCGTGACGTGGTCCAGATTTCCTGGGCCCACTAATTACTTGAACCAGCCCTACCCCCCACAACTTTAGCCAAATGACCCCCAATTTCAAATGCCTTCCAATTATTATAAGGTAAATTACGCTTGACAAGCTTCATTAAGAAGAATGGATGGTTTTGACATTAAAATGGGCACTCTAGGTGTTTTCCTGGCCCCCACTCACTGCCGACTATGCTGCCCCATTGACTTGCATTGGGTTTCGTGTTTCGGTCGATCCCGACTTTACGTCATAATCGGCCGATTTCACTCGACCCGACTTTGGACATAGTCGGGTTTCGCAAAACCCGGCTCGACTCTAAAAAGGTCAAGGTCGCTCAACTCTAGCTGCAACTTTGGAATCTCTTGCCCCTCTCACACATACCAAAGCTCGCAAAATCAACAGTCAGCCCTGGCACACCAGCCTGACCAAAGAACTGAGGCGAGCTTCCAGGGCTGCAGAGCGGAGATGGAAAAGATCCCACTCCAACGAGCACTTTATCGCATTCAAACAGTCCTTCACTATTTTCAAGACCACACTCACCACAGCTAAACAAACCTACTTCCATTCTCTCATATCCTCCCTGTCTCACAACCCTAAAGAGTTATTCAACACCTTCAATTCTCTCCTCTGTCCCCCAGCCCCTCCTCCCTCCCCACTCTTCTCAGCTGAAGACTTTGCCTCATTTTTCAAGCAGAAGATTGAGAACATCAGAGACAGTTTTAGTCGACAACCCCCAGAGCTCTTCCTCCCAACTACCCAGCCCTCCACCTCCAAAACCAACTTCTCCACTATTACAGAAGTTCGACTCTCCACTCTACTCACAAGATCGCATCTCACCACCAGTGCACTTGACCCGATCCCTTCCCACTTCATCCCAAACCTCGCCACAGTCTTCATCCCAACTCTAACCCATCTCTTCAACCTATCACTAACAATTGGTGTTTTCCCCTCAAGCTTTAAACATGCCTCAATCACATCTATCCTCAGAAAGCCCTCTCTTGACCCATCCTCTGTATCTAGCTATCGTCCTATATCACTTCTCACCTATGCCTCAAAACTACTTGAGCAACACATCCATCTTGAACTGTCCTCCCATCTATCTTCCTGCTCCCTTTTTGACCGCTTACAATCAGGCTTCCGGTCACACGACTCCACTGAAATTGCCCTAACTAAGGTCACCAATGACCTATTAACTGCCAAGAGCAAGCGACACTACTCTATCCTCCTCCTCCTGGACCTGTCCTCTGCCTTTGACACAGTGGACCATTCCCTATTACTACAGACCCTCTCATCCCTTGGCATCACAGACTTGGCCCTATCCTGGATCTCGTCATACCTAACTGACTGAACATTCAGCATCTCCCATTCACACACCACCTCCTCATCTCGCCCCCTATCTGTCGGAGTCCCACAAGGTTCAGTTCTAGGGCCTCTGCTCTTCTCCATTTACACTTTTGGCCTGGGACAGCTCATAGAATCTCACGGTTTTCAGTATCATCTCTATGCTGATGACACACAGATCT
This sequence comes from Ranitomeya imitator, assembly GCF_032444005.1. Classification (NCBI taxonomy): domain Eukaryota; kingdom Metazoa; phylum Chordata; class Amphibia; order Anura; family Dendrobatidae; genus Ranitomeya; species Ranitomeya imitator. Next base: position 954,153,154 of record NC_091282.1, on the reverse strand, counting down.
ACATCTCTGGACCAGATATCACCACCCTACTAATCAGAATCCCTCAATGTCTATCCGCAATTTCATCCTTCTTCTCTACTAGATTTCTAAAACTTAACATGGACAAAACAGAATTCATTGTCTTTCCCCCATCTCCCGCGACCCCCCCAATGAACCTATCCATTACAGTAAATGGCTGCACACTCTCCCCACTCCCACAAGCTCGCTGTCTCGGGGTAATCCTTGACACTGATCTCTCCTTCAAACCGCATATCCAAGCCCTTTCCACTTCCTGCCGCCTTCAACTCAAAAATATTTCACGAATCCGTACATTGCTAAACCAAGAATCTGCAAAAACTATAGCCCATGCCCTCATCATCTCCCACCTCGACTACTGTAACTTCCTGCTCTGTGGCCTCCTTTCGAACACTCTCGCACCCCTCCAATCTATTCTAAACTCAGCTGCCCGACTAATCCACCTGTCCCCCTGCTATTCCCTGGCCTCTTCCCTCTGTCAATCCCTTCACTGGCTTCCCATTACCCAGAGACTCCAGTACAAAAGCCTAACCATGACATACAAAGCCATCCACAACCTGTCTCCTCCATACATCTGTGACCTCTCCTCCCAGTACTTTCCTGCACGCAACCTTACAAGATCTCCTTCTCTACTCTCTCTTATCTCCTCTTCCCACAATCGCATACAAGATTTCTCTCGTGCATTACTCCTACTCTGGAACTCTCTACCACAACTAGTGTTGAGCATTCCGATACCGCAAGTATCGGGTATCGGCCGATACTTGCGGTATCGGAATTCCGATACCGAGATCCGATACTTTTGTGGTATCGGGTATCAGTATCGGATCCATAGGGATGTGTAAAATAAAGAATTAAAATAAAAAATATTGATATATTCACCTCTCCGGCGGCCCCTGGACATCACGCTGGTAACCGGCAGGCTTCTTTGTTTAAAATGAGCGCCTTTAGGACCTGCGAATGACGTCGCGGCTTCGGATTGGTCGCGTGCCGCTCATGTGACCGCCACGCGACCAATCAGAAGCCGCGACCTCATTCTCATTCACTAAACTCCTAATTCTAGGAATTTAGGACCTGCGAATGACGTTGCGGCTTCTGATTGGTCGCGTGGCGGTCACATGAGCAACACGCGACCAATCAGAAGCCGCGACGTCATTCGCAGGTCCTAAAGGCGCTCATTTTAAACAAAGAAGCCTGCCGGTTACCAGCGTGATGTCCAGGGGCTGCCGGAGAGGTGAATATATCAATATTTTTTATTTTAATTCTTTATTTTACACCTTAATATGGATCCCAGGGCCTGAAGGAGAGTTTCCTCTCCTTCAGACCCTGGGAAGCAACAGGATACCTTCCGATACTTGGTGTCCCATTGACTTGTATTGGTATCGGATATCGGTATCGGCGATATCTGATATTTTTCGGGTATCGGCCGATACTATCCGATACCGATAATTTCAAGTATCGGACGGTATCGCTCAACACTAACCACAACATATCAGACTCTCACCTACCATCGGAACCTTCAAAAAGAACCTGAAGACCTACCTCTTCCGGCAAGCCTACAACCTGCAGTAATCACCGATCGACCAAAACACTGCACGACCAGCTCTATCCTTACCTACTGTATCTTCACCCATCCCTTGTAGATTGTGAGCCCTTGTGGGCAGAGTCCTCTCTCCTCCTGTACCAGTTGTGACTTGTATTGTTCAAGATTATTGTACCTGTTTTTATTATGTGTACCCCTCCACACATGTAAAGCGCCATGGAATAAATGGCGCTATAATAAAAAATAATAATAATGTCCATTTTTTGCAATTCTGACCAGTGTCCCTTTATGAGGTAATAACTCAGGAACGCTTCAATAGATCCTAGCGATTCTGAGACTGTTTTTTCATGACATATTGAGCTTCATGTTAGTAGTAAATTTAGGTTGATAATTTTTTGCATTTATTTGTGAAAAAATTGGAAATTTGGCGAAACTTCTGAAAATTTCGCTATTTTCAAATTTTGAATTTTTATTCTGTTAATCCAGACAGTTATGTTTTTTGTTTTTTTTTGCTAGGAAGTTATAAGGGTTAAAATTTGACAGCGATTTCTCATTTTTGCAACAAAATTTACAAAACCATTTCTTTTAGGGACACCTCACATTTGAAGTCAGTTTGAGGGGTCTGTATATACCCAAAAGTGACACCATTCTAAAAACTGAACCCCTCAAGGTGCTTAAAACCACATTCAAGAAGTTTAGTAACCCTTCAGGTGCTTCACAGGAGCAGAAGCAATGTAGAAGGAAAAAATGAACATTTAACTTTTCAGCCACAAAAATTATATTTTAGCAACAATGTTTTTATTTTCCCAAGGGTAAAATGAGAAAGTGGACCCCAAACGTTGATGTCTAATTTGTGCTGAGTACGCTGAAACCCCATATGTGGGGGAGAACCGCTGTTTGGGCGCACGGCAGGGCTCAGAAAAGAAGGAGTGCCATTTGACTTTTTGAATGAAAAATTGGCTCCAATCATTAGCGGACACCATGTCGCGTTTGGAGAGCCCCTCTGTGCTTAAACATTAGAGCTCCCCCACAAGTGACCCCATTTGAGAAACTAGACTCCCCAAGGAACTTATCTAGATGCATAGTTAACACTTTGAACCCCCAGGTGCTTCACAAATTGATCCGTAAAAATTAAAAAGTACTTTTTTTTCACACAAATTTTCATTTTCACATGGGCAACAGGATAAAATGGATCCTAAAATATGTTGGACAATTTTTCCTGAGTACACCAAAACCTCATACGTGGGGTAAACCACTTTTTAAGCGCATTGCTGGGCTCGGAAGGGACGGAGCGCCATTTGAATTTTTGAATGGAAAATTAGCTCCAATCGTTAGCGAACACCATGTCGCGTTTGGAGAGCCCCTGTGTGCCTAAACATTGGAGCTCCCCCATTTTGGAAACTAGACCTCCCAAGGAACTAATCTAGATGTGTGGTGAGCACTTTTTACCCTTTACACTTTATAACGCAGAGCCGTGAAAATAAAAAATCTTTTTTTCCCTCAAAAAATGATTTTTTAGTCTGCAATTTTTTATTTTCTCATGGGTAACAGGAGAAATTGGACCCCAAATGTTGTTGTTCAGTTTATCCTGAGTACGCTGGTACCCAATATGTAGGGGTAAACCACTGTTTGGGCACATGTAGGGGCTCGGAAGGGAAGTAGTGGTGTTTTGAAATGCAGACTTTGATGGAATGGTCAGCGGGCATCACGTTGCGTTTGCAGAGCCCCGATTTGCCTAAACAGCAGAAACCCCCCACAAATGACCCCTTTTTGGAAACTAGACCCCCCCCAAGGAAGTTATCTAGATGTGTGGTGAGCACTTTGAACCCCCAAGTGCTTCACAGAATTTTATAAAGTAGAGCCATGAAAATAAAAAATCATTTTTTCCCCACAAAAATACATTTTAGCCCCCAATTTTTTATTTTCCTAAGGGTAACAGGAGAAACTAGACCCTCAAAGTTGTTGTGCAATTTTTCCTGAGTATGCTTATGCCCCATAACCCTAACCCTAACCCCCTGATGTGCCTGAACAGTGGAAACCCCTCAATTCTAACTCAAACACTAACCCCAACACACCCCTAATCCTAATCCCAACCCTAACCATAACCCTAACCACAAGCCTAACCCTAAACCCAACACACCGCTAACCCTAAACTTAACCTTAATTACAACTCCAACCCTAATCCCAACCCTAACTCTAATTCCAACCCTAACCCTAAGGCTATGTGCCCACTTTGCGGATTCATGTGCAGATTTTTCCGCACCATTTTTGAAAAATCTGCAGATAAAACGCACGGCGTTTTACCTGCCGATTTACAGCGGATTTCTTGCATTTTTTGCGCAGATTTCACCTCCGGTTTTACACCAGTGGATTCCTATGGAGGAGCTGGTGTAAAACGCTGCGGAATCCGCACAAAGAATTGACATGCTGCAGAAAATACACCACAGCGTTTATGCATAGTATTTTCTGCACCATGAGCTCTGTGGATTTGGTTTTCCATAGGTTTACATGGTACTGTACACCGCATGGAAAACTGCTGCAAATCCGTAGCAATATCCGCTGCGGATCCGCAGCCAAATCTGGACCGTGTGCACATACCCTAATTTAAACCCTAACCCTAATTCTAACTCTAATTCTAACCCAAATTCTAACCCTAAGCTCTAACCATAACCCCTAACCCTATTTGTAACCCTAGCCCTAATTATTATTATTATTATTTATTTATATAGCACCATTGATTCCATGGTGCTGTACATGAGAAGGGGTTACATACAAGTTACAAATATCACATACAGTAAACAAACTAACAATGACGGACTGATACAGAGGGGTGAGGACCCTGCCCTTGCGGGCTTACATTCTACAGGATTATGGGGAAGGAGACAGTAGGTTGAGGGTTGCAGGAGCTCCGGTGTTGGTGAGGCGGTAGCTCCGGTGTTGGTGAGGCGGTAGCTTCGTTGGTGATGAGGCAGCAGCGGTGTCAGTGCAGGCTGTAGGCTTTCCTGAAGAGATGAGTTTTCAGGTTCCGTCTGAAGGATCCGACTGTGGTTGATAGTCGGACGTGTTGGGGCAGAGAGTTCCAGAGGATGGGGGATATTCGGGAGAAGTCTTGGAGGCGATTGGATGAGGAGCGAATAAGTGTGGAGGAGAGAAGGAGGTCTTGGGAGGACCGGAGGTCACGTGAGGGAAGATATCGAGAGATTAGTTCAGAGATATATGGAGGAGACAGGTTGTGGATGGCTTTGTAGGTCAGTATTAGCAATTTGAACTGGATACGCTGAGGGAATGGGAGCCAGTGAAGAGATTTGCAGAGGGGGGAAGCGGAGGAGTAGCGAGGAGAGAGATGGATTAGTCGGGCAGCAGAGTTAAGGATGGACTGGAGAGGTGCAAGGGTGTTAGCAGGGAGGCCACAGAAAAGGATGTTGCAATAGTCAAGGCGGGAAATGATGAGGGCGTGCACAAGCATTTTAGTAGATTGGGGGTTGAGGAAAGGACGGATCCTGGAGATATTTTTGAGCTGGAGGCGACAGGAGGTGGAAAGAGCTTGGATGTGTGGTTTGAAGGACAGGGCAGAGTCGAAGGTTACTCCGAGGCAGCGGACTTCGGGTACAGGGGAAAGCATGATGTCATTGACTGCGATAGATAGGTCAAGTAAGGAAGATTTGTGGGATGGAGGAAAGATGATGAGTTCAGATTTGTCCACATTGAGTTTGAGGAAGCGAGAGGAGAAGAAGGAGGATATGGCTGATAGGCACTCTGGGATTCTGGACAGCAGAGCGGTGACGTCTGGGCCAGAGAGGTAGATCTGAGTGTCGTCAGCATAGAGGTGGTACTGGAATCCATGGGACTTTATGAGTTGTCCCAAGCCAAGTGTATAGATTGAGAAGAGTAGGGGTCCTAGAACAGAGCCTTGGGGGACTCCAACAGAGAGAGGGTGGGATGAGGAGGTAGTATGGGAGTGGGAAACGCTGAATGTGCGGTTGGAAAGGTACGAGGCGATCCAGGATAGGGCGAGGTCTTTGATGCCAAAGGAGGAGAGGATCTGTAGTAGGAGGCAGTGGTCGAAAGCAGAGGACAGGTCTAGAAGGAGGAGTACAGAGTATTGTCCAGTAGCTTTGGCGGTAAGTAGGTCGTTAGTGATTTTGGTCAGGGCAGTCTCAGTTGAGTGATGGGGGCGGAAACCAGATTGTAGATTGTCGTACAACAAGTTAGATGAGAGGTGGGAGGAGAGTTCAGCATGGACGTGCTGCTCCAGGAGTTTGGAAGCAAATGGGAGCAGCGATATTGGGCGATAGCTGGACATAGCAGTTGGATCGAGGGTTGGCTTTTTAAGGATAGGCGTGATTGTGGCATGTTTGAACGCAGAGGGGAAGGTGCCAGAAATTAGTGATAGGTTGAAGAGGTGGGTTAGGGATGGGATAAGTGTGGTGGTGAGGTTGGGGAGGAGGTGGGATGGGATGGGGTCGAGCGCACAGGTGGTGAGGTGGGATTTGGAGAGGAGACAATTAAGTCCCCCTTCAGTGATGTTGGATAGGGAGGTTATGGGGTTTGGGCATTGGTCTGGTATACAAAGGGGTTGTGGTGGTTGAACAATAAAGTCTTGCCTTGTCTGGTCGATCTTATTTTTAAAGTGTGTGGCAAAGTCCTCAGCAGAGATGAGGGAGGTTGGAGAGGGCAGTGGGGGGGCGGAGGAGGGAGTTAAATGTTTTGAATAACTGTTTGGGGTTGTGGGATAGGGAAGATACGAGGGTTGTGAAGTAGGCCTGTTTAGCAGAGGTGAGTGCAGATTTGAAAGCGAGTGTTGCTTGTTTGAATACAGTGAAGTCGTCTTGCGAGTGTGTTCTCTTCCAACGCCGCTCCGCAACCCTGGACACTTGCCTTAGCTTTTTGGTGGTGTTATTATGCCAAGGTTGTCTATTGATACGTCGCGCTCTGCCATGGACGAGAGGGGCAACCGTGTCAATAGCTGATGCGAGAGTGGCATTGTAGAAAGCAGCAGCACTGTCTGTGTCGTGGAGTGAGGATATGGATGCCAGTGGTAGGATGGAGTCAGAGAGTGTGTGGGTGTCTAGGTGTGCAAGGTTTCTGCGTGGGTGCGCATGTTGCTGGATATGGATGATTGGTGAGGAGGACAGGGATGAGAAGGTGAGCAGATGGTGGTCGGATAGAGGGAGAGGGGAGGTGGTGAAGTTAGATAGAGAGCAGAGACGGGTGAATACCAGGTCTAGTGTATGCCCATCCGTGTGGGTGGCTGCGGAGGACCACTGAGTAAGTCCAAAGGATGAGGTAAGGGACAGAAGTTTGGAGGCTGTTGACTGAAGGGTATCAATGGGGATGTTGAAGTCACCCATGATGATGGTGGGAGTGTCAGCAGAGAGAAAGTGAAGAAGCCAGGTGGAGAATTGGTCAATAAAGGCAGTGGCCGGGCCCGGAGGTCAGTATATGACGGCCACTTGGAGGTTGGAGGGAGAGTAGATGCGGACAGAATGGACTTCAAAAGAGGGGAGGATAAGGGAGGGAAGAGGTGGGATTGGGTTAGAGGTGCAGTTTGAAGAAAGGAGAAGACCCACTCCTCCACCGTGTTTGTTGCCAGGTCGAGGGGTGTGGGTGAAGTGGAGGCCTCCGTAACATAGCGCAGCAGGGGAGGCGGTGTCAGAGGGTGTTAGCCATGTTTCTGTGAGGCCAAGGAAGGCAAGATTGCAGGAGAGAAAAAGGTCGTGAATTATAACCCTAACCCTAGTAGAAAATTAAAAATAAATATATTTTCTTTATTTTTTTATATTCCCTACCTATGGGGGTGATAAAGGGGGGATTATTTACCTTTTTTATTTTGATCACTGTGATACGGTCTATCACAGTGATCAAAATGTACCTCGAATGAATGAATCTGCCGGCCGGCAGATTCAGCGGACGCACTGCGCATGCGCCCGCCATTTTGGAAGATGGCGGCGCCCATCGCTGAAGATGGACGGACACTGGGAGGGACACTGGGACTCGGGAGATACAGGAGGGTGGGATCAGATGGCAGGTTGGTGGAGGACAGGACGAGGGGAGAGGAGGGCAGCAGAGGACAGGACAAGGGGAGGAAAGACTGACTGTGGTGGCAGATTGCCTCCGTCAGTCGGTCGCTAGGGCAGATCGTGGTCTCCAGCCGTGGCCGATGATATTGCAGCATGGGCCTAGGCTGGATTGTAATATTTCACCAAGTTCCATTGGTGAAATATTGCAAATTGCTCTGATTTGCTGTTTCACTTTCATCAGCCAATCAGAGTGATCGTAGCCACGGGGAGGGGGCAAAGCCCTTCCCCCCCCCCCCCCCGGGCTGAAGTACAGCTCTCCTGTTCCTGCGTGTTGGGTGAAATTTGAGTTACCCTTTCACCCAACCTGCAGGAACGCGATCAGTCTATGACACAGCATATACGTCACAGGTCGAATTGGCACCGACTTTCATGATGCATACGGTGTGTCACAGGTCGGGAAGGGGTTAAGCCACCCCCCAAACAAACCTTATAAAAATATATGTGGGAAGTGGAAGTTCATTACTCTCAAGACTCTGGAAGCGAGAAAAGCATTGCAGCACATCAAGTTTGGAAGTTTGGAAGACTATCAAAATGTAAGTATACAAGCTATATGTCTGCCTGTCTGTTTTTCTCCCTGCAGTCTGTAATCAGTTCTGTGTCTCTTGCAGCATTCCTCATCATGTCCTCCACTGAAGATCAGAGCTCACACAGTGGACAGGAGACTGAAGTGAGTACATTTGCTGTTGATTGTAAGTATTGTAAGTATTCACTGTCATTATTACACATGTGCCAAAATATTTATTTTTATTTTTACAGAACCCTTCCAGTGCAGATGAACAGGAGCAGCAGAATCAGGCCCAAGCTCCTACTGCAAGATGGTGTGTAAGTATTCTCGACTGGTTTTATTTATTCTTGACTGTTGTTGGTACTGTTGCCTTTTATAATTTATTCTTGACTGTTTTGGGGATGCTTGACTTTTTTTTGACTGTTTTGTTTCAAAGGCAGAGACACACTGCCGTTTTTCGCACTGCACGGACTGGCCGGCACCTCTCCTAACCCAAGCACGACAGCATGATGGATTACTATTAGTGATGAGCGAATATACTCATTACTCGAGATTTCCTGAGCACGCTCGGGTCTCCACCGAGTATTTTTTTAGTGCTCGGAGATTTAGTTTTCCTCAACGCAGTTGAATGATTTACATCTGTTAGCCAGCTTGATTACATGTGGGGGTTGCCTGGTTGCTAGGGAATTCCCACATATAATCAAGCTGGCTAAGAGATGTAAATCATTCAGCTGCGGTGTGGAAAGCTAAATCTCCGAGCACTAAAAAATACTCTGAGGACACCCAAGCATGCTCGGGAAATCTTGAGAAATGAGTATTTTCGCTCATCACTAATTACTATGCAGCTGTCAAGCTCAGGTCAGGAGAGCCGACAGCCAGTACGAGTTTTACAATGCCATTCTTGACAAGAAATACGGCAGTGTGTCTGCCCTAGTGTGTTACCTTTCCAACATTAATGTCTTTTTTCATTTCGAGGTCCCAGAACAGGAGGAGGATTTTATTGATAATGACCTCCTCATCACTCTGGTGCAGGAGCAAGTTCCGTTGTGGGACACCCGGGAGCAGCAGCACTCGGATGCTGTGGTGATTCGGCAGCTGTGGAATGAGGTGGCCCAAGCTCTGAAGGATGACTGGGACAATGCCACTTCACGTGTCAGAAAGGCTTTTTGTAAGTATTGCAGTGTGGTCTGATGCAGCAGTGAACCTGAAGGGCGGGATCACACAACCGTGTGTGATGCGATAAACTCCTGCGAGTTTCTCACAATCATACACGGTTGTGTGATCCCAGCCTAAAGCGCATTGTTTAACAATTTTTTTTCCCTATTCACAGTGATCAAAGTCAAAACCCATTGGCGTTCGGTTAAGGATCACTTCAACAAGGACCTGAGAGGGGAGATCGAAGTTTGCAGTGGTGCTACAGCAAGGATAGGGAAATGCAAGTACCACCAGCTGCTGGCTTAATTGAGGCCTGTCCATGCTCAGAGAATGTAATCATTTTTGAGCTGTATTGCATTGTGTTGTATTCACTAATCTGAATTTTTGTATTCCATAGGAGTTGGCGCTTTTACAATTTTTATTTTTTGATAGTAGTGTTTTACTTTTCTTTTCACAGAACCTGTAGCAGCACCTTTGAATGTGGATCGTCCTCTGGAGCGGTCCCTCATCGAACTGCCATGGGCCAGTCCCAGCCATCCACCAGCGAAGCAGCAAGTGGGCCGGCGCCACAGGCTGGAGAACAAGCAGCTGGTTCTTCAGGTGTTCCCCTGTCCCAGTCCTCTGCCGCTTTTTTGGGGCTCTTCCCACCAGAGGCAGAAGGCCTCGGACAGGTCACTCATGCTTGAGTTTATTCACTTGAACTCGGTCTTCTAGAATGGCTTAAAGGCGCTGGGAGATAGACTGGAAAGTGGTCTGACCCATATTAACACAATTTTCCAGGATGTCAACCAAAGCCTTAACTATCTGGAAGCCGAGCTTCAGAGACCAGCATATCATTATATTATATTACATCAAGATAGAGCAGGGCATTTCGGAACAACTTAAGCCTGAACTCCAGCTCAACATGATGCAGATCTGCAATGCTGCTTACGTTCAGGCTATGCAGCAGACTCAGTACTTCCACCAGGCACAAGTGGTATTTCCACCTGTGCCAGCAATTACACACTTAACATTAGTACCGAGTTCTGCTGCATACCACTGTATGGCCACCACCATGCCCAGTTCTGCCACACACTACTACACCACCACCATGCCGGGAGCTGCTGCAATCCACTCCACAACCAACACCATGCTGAGTCCTGCTCCTGCATAGCTAACCACCGCCACCATTAGTAGGCTGCCAGAAGATCCTGCACAGGTGCCCACCACCACCACCAGTAGGCCGCCTGAAGTACCTGCACAGCTGCCCACCGCCACCAGCAGTAGGCTGCCTGAAATACCTGCATGGCTGTCCACGGCCAACACCAGACCGGGTCGAGTAGATACACGCCCTGCTGACCCCACCACTCCAACCCTCCCAAGGAGACACAAAAAAAGAAGGATGTCACAGAAAACTGGACAGAATGTTAAAACGACTAAAGGAAGCAGAAGTGTTGTACTGCCTCCACCCTCACCTCCCAATGTGTCTGTGTTGTCCGGTTTTTCTCTCCCTTCCAATGTGTCTCTCCCATCCCATGCTTCCACTCATAATGTGCCTACTTCCATTTTTGACATCCCAGACCCCACAAGTTTAGTTACCCCTTCATCATCCACCCGTAGCCAATCCTCCCAGCTCCACATACCCCCAGATCCATAACATTTCCCCCTCATTGGTTCGTAAAAGTTAATTTTTTTTTGCAGATAAATTTATGTTGTTTTCCCCAATCATTGCCTGATCTTTGTCTCTTTCGTCGCCGACAACAGACACCGTGCGCCGTCAACACACATGTCGTCGTATACACACACTTTGTTTTTGCCACCTCATAGCTCCATGACACACAATCTACAGCTCCTCTTTTTTATTTGCTTTACACAGTAGCACTGCTTCTTGTGTGTGTAATTGAGCTATGAGGTGGCAAAAACACAAAGAGGACTGAAAATCTTCCAAAAATATATATTAATACAGCAAAAAAGGTCAGGGGTCAACAATGCTCACCTGCCAAGGTGTCAGCACTCAACAGTTCTTCTTGCCCTGGTCAGTCTGTAATTAAAATCATTTTTGTGTGGTTCAAGTCCCTACTGGAGTATGGTTTCAGGAGGTTTCCACACATCTGAAAGGCCTCATCCCCAACCACAACAAATGGCATTGGTGGGCCTTCAGTGTTGGGAAGAGGTTGTGGCAGGGGGAAATTAAAATGATTCCCATACAACCGTTGGCCCATGTCCGAGCTTTTAAATGTCTGGGAGTCTTACCATGGCCAAAAATCCAATGTCCACGGCGACAAACCTATAGTCTTCAGCTGCAATCACCATGGGTACTATGCAAAAATATTTTTTATAGTTAAAGTACTCGGATCCAGTTCCAGCTGGTTTGGTAATCCTGATATGTTTTCCATCCACTGCTCCCAAACAGTTGGGGAAATCACAAACTTAAAAAAAATTGGTCTGCAGTTTGCTGCCAGATTTCCGTGGTGGAAAGGGGGACAAATTCCGCAAGAGAACATCCCACAAAGCCCTGCAGGTGTCTGCTATAATCCCAGAGAGTGTGAAAATTCCTATCCGGAACTGGAAATGGAGCGATGATAGTCTCTCTCAGGTAGGAATCTGCCGAAAAGAGAAAGAAAAAAATTTATCAGAACAATAATTTTTATGACTTGGGGTTTTGCAAAAAAGAGAAGGAAGGAAGAAAAAAAAAGAGAAAGAACATGGCTTTTATAACAATACTATTTAGGACAGTTTTTAAGCTAAACAAAGAAGGGAAAAATATTAAATACATTGCAGAACAATAATAATGATGACAGGCGTTAATATTTCAATATTACATACCTTAGTGTCACCAGCAGACGTTCCTCAGCAGGAATTGCTCTACGGAGCTGGGTGTCCTGCCTCCTGATGGCTCCTTGTACACAGTCCAGCAATTCCATAAAGCTGTCTTGAGACATCCTCGTGTACTCGAAATATTTCAGTGGGTTTTCACGGAGCTCACTGAATAAGGAGTCATAGGCTCCACGGCTCTGTTGTAGTTCAAGAATCTGGTGCTGCCCAAAGCGCCAACGCGGTCTTCTCAGGTTTTCTCTTTACCATTCTTGCTCACAAGCAAATGCAAAGGAAAGAAACAAGTTGACATCCAATTCCAGACTCCGTTAAAGCCTCTCCATGCGAAGATCCATCTTGACACAGGTGACAAGAGCAAAATGTGAGGATTTCATCTGTACAAGGGTTTATATAGAGAAATCCCATGAGCCACGCCCATTTGGAGTGGCTTGTTTCAAGGAAATTCTTCTTGAAACAATTTTTCCTATCAAACGCATGCGCATAAAAAACACGAACGCATGCAAAAACATATACAAGCGCGTGCAAAATTGCATTTTTTTATCTGTCATGCGTAAGTTGATGCGGATAAAAATGCAGCGTTATCATGCGTTTTCATGCGCTTTGCAATGCGGTTGCGCTTGCAGACGAGACACTGCGGACTCAATCGCAAATGTGAACCTAGCCTTAAATATTGACTTGCACAGTATTCTACTATCATTATTGTTATTAGTAGTAGTAGAAATATTTACTTTAACCCCTTAATGGCCAAATTTTGACCTTAACCCCTTCCCAACCTGTGACACTGTGTATGCGTCATGAAAGTCGGTGCCAATCCGACCTGTGATGCATATACTGTGTCACAGAATGATCGCGTTCCTACAGGTTGGTTGAAAGGGTTAACGCCAATTTCACCCAACCTACAGGGACAGGGGGAGTGGTACTTCAGCCCAGGGGGGGTGGCTTCACCCCCTTCCCCCCCATGGCTATGATAGCTCTGATTGACTGTTGAAAGTGAAACAGCCAATCAGAGCAATTTGCAATATTTCACCTATGAAAAGTGGAGAAATATTACAATCCAGCCATGGCCGATGTTGCAATATCATTAGCCATGGCTGGAAACCCTGATCTGCCCCCGCCACTGCCACCAATCTCCTCCCCAGTCCTCCGTCCTGTCCGGTACTGTGCTCCGCTCCCCTCCGTCCTCCTGTCCGCTCCCCCATCCTCCTGTCCGCTCCCCCGTGCTCCAATCCACCCCCGTGCTACGATCCCACCCCCTCATACTTACCAAGCTTCCCGGTGTCTGTCCGTCTTGTCCATGGGTGCCAGTCCACGGCCAGCAGATTCATTCCAGGTACATTTTGATCACTGTGATAAAACCTATCAGTGATCAAAATAAAAAAATATTATTGTCCCCCATAGGTAGGGACAATAATAAGATAAAGAAAATGTATTTACTTTTATTTCTCCACTAGGGTTAGGGTTAGGGCTATGGTTAAGGTTAGGGTTAGGGCTAGGGTTAGAATTAGGGTTAGAAATAGGGTTAGGGTTAGAATTAGGCTATGTGCACACAGTGCAGATTTGGCTGCGGACCCACAGTGGTTTGGCCGCTCCGGATTCGTAGCAGTTTTGCATCATGTTTACAGTACCATGTAAACCTATGGAAAAACAAATCTGCTGTGCCCATGGTGCGGAAAATACTGCGTGGAAACGCTGCATTGTATTTTCCACAGCATGTCAATTCTTTGTGCGGATTCCGCAGCGTTTTACACCTGTTCGTCAATAGGAATCCGCAGGTGAAATCTGCACAAAGAACACTGGAAATCCATGGTAGATCCGCAGTTAAAACGCAGTGCCTTTTACCTGTGGATTTTTCAAAAATGGTGCGGAAAAATCTCACACGAATCCGCAACGTGGGCACATACCCTTAGGGTTAGGGTTGGCATTAGAGTTAGGGTTGGAATTAGGGCTAGGGTTGGAAATAGGGTTAAGATTAGGCTTGTGGTTAGGGTTATGGTTAGGGTTAAGGGTATGTTGGGGTTAGGGCTGTGGTTAGGGTTGAGATTAGGGTTTGGGTTGGGATTAGGGTTAGGATTAGGGTTAGGGTTGGGATTAGGATTAGGGGTGTGTTGGGGTTAGGGTTGTGATTATGGTTATGGCTACAGTTGGGATTAGGGTTGGGGGTGTGTATGGGTTAGTGTTGGAGTTAGAATTGAGGGGTTTCCACTGTTTAGGCACATCAGGGGTCTCCAAACGCAACATGGCGCCACCATTGATTCCAGCCAATCTTGCGTTCAGTAAGTCAAATAGTGCTCCTTCCCTTCTGAGCCCTGGCGTGTGCCCAAACAGTTGTTTACCCCCACAAATGAGGTACCAGCATACTCAGGACAAACTGAGCAACAACTATTGGGGTCCAATTTCTCCTGTTACCCTTGCAAAAAATAAAAATTGCTTGCTAAAACATAATTTTTGAGGAAAGAAAAATGATTTTTTATTTTCACGGCTCTGCATTATAAACTTCTGGGAAGCACTTGGGGATTTAAAGTGGTCACCACACAACTAGATTAGTTCCATGGGAGGTCTAGTTTCAAAAATGGGGTCACTTGTGGGGGAGCTCCAATGTTTAGGCACACAGGGGCTCTCCAAACGCGACATGGTGTCCGCTAACGATTGGATCTAATTTTTCATTCAAAAAGTCAAATGGCGCTCCTTCCCTTCCGCGACCTGCCATGTGCTCAAACAATGGTTTACCCCCACATGTGAGGTATCAGTGTACTCAGGAGAAATTGCTAAATAAATGGTAGGATCTATTATATCCTGTTGCCCATGTGGAAATGAACAAATTGAGCCTAAAATAAATTTTCTGTGAAAAAAAAGTACTTTTTCATTTTACGGATCAATTTGTGAAGCATGTGGGTGTTCAAAGTGCTGACTATGCATCTAGATAAGCTCCTTGGGGGGTCTTGTTTCCAAAATGGGGTCATTTTTGGGAGAGCTCCAATGTTTAGGCACACATGGACTCTCCAAACGCGACAACGTGTCCGCTAAAGATTGGAGCCAATTTTTCGTTGAAAAAGTCAAATGGCGCTCCTTCACTTCCGAGCCCTTTCGTGCGCCCAAACAGTGGTTCCCCCCACATTTGGGTTATCGACATACAATAACTTTTGGGGTCCAGTTTCTCCTTTTACCCTTGGTAAAATAAAAAAATTGTTGCTAAAAGATCATTTTTGTGACTAAAAAGTTAAACGTTAATTTTTTCCTTCCATGTTGCTTCTGCTGCTGTGAAGCACCTGAAGGATTAATAAACTTCTTGAATGTGGTTTTGAGTACCTTGTGGGGTGCAGTTTTTAGAATGGTGTCACTTTTGGGTATTTTCAGCCATATAGAGACCTCAAACTGACTTCAAATGTGAGGTGGTCCCTAAAAAATGGTTTTGTAAATTTCGCTGTAAAAATGAGAAATCGCTGATCAAATTTTAACCCTTATAACTTCCTAGAAACAAAAAATTTTGTTTCCAAAATTGTGCTGATGTAAAGTAGACATGTGGGAAATGTTATTTATTAACCATTTGGTGTCACATAACTCTCTCGTTTAACAGAATAAAAATTCAAAATTTGAAAATTGCAAAATTTTCAAAATTTTAGCCAAATTTCCATTTTTTCCCTAAATAAACACAAAAATTATCGACCTAAGTTTACCACTAACATGAAGCCCAATATGTCACGAAAAAACAGTCCCAGAACAGCTAGGATCCATTGAAGCGTTCCTGAGTTATTATCTTATAAAGGGACACTGGTCAGAATTGCAAAAAACAGCCAGGTCATTAACCCCTTACCGGCATCGGACGTACTATACCGTCCGATGCCGGCTCCCCTGCCTTGATGCAGGGCTCCGCGGTGAGCCCGCACCAAAGCCGGGACATGTCAGCTGTTTTGAACAGCTGACATGTGCCCGTAATAGGCGCGGGCAGAATCGCGATCTGCCCGCACCTATTAACTAGTTAAATGCCGCTGTCAAACGCAGACAGCGGCATTTAACTACCGCTTCCGGCCGGGCGGCCGGAAATGACGTCATCGCCGACCCCCGTCACATGATCGGGGGTCGGCGATGCTTGTGAATGGTAACCATAGAGGTCCTTGAGACCTCTATGGTTACTGATTGCCCGTCGCTGTGAGCGCCACCCTGTGGTCGGCGCTCACAGCACACGTGCAATTCTGCTACATAGCAGCGATCAGCAGATCGCTGCTATGTAGCAGAGCCGATCGTGCTATGCCTGCTTCTAGCCTCTCATGGAGGCTATTGAAGCATGGCAAAAGTTTAAAAAAAAGTTTAAAAAAATGTGAAAAAAATAAAAAAAACATAAAAGTTTAAATCACCCCCCTTTCGCCCCAATCAAAATAAATCAATAAAAAAATATCAAATCTACGCATATTTGGTATCGCCGCGCTCAGAATCGCCCGATCTATCAATTAAAAAAAAGTATTAACCTGATCGCTAAACAGCGTAGCGGGAAAAAAATTCGAAACGCCAGAATTACGTTTTTTTTGGTCGCCGCGACATTGCATTAAAATGCAATAACGGGCGATCAAAAGAACGTATCTGCACCGAAATGCTATCATTAAAAACGTCATCTCGGCACGCAAAAAATAAGCCCTCAACCGACCCCAGATGAAGAAAAATGGAGATGCTACGAGTATCGGAAAATGGCGCAATTTTTTTTTTTTTTTTTAGCAAAGTTTGGAATTTTTTTTCACCACTTAAAAAATAACCTAGTCATGTTTGGTGTCTATGAACTCGTAATGACCTGGAGAATCATAATGGCAGGTCAGTTTTAGCATTTAGTGAACCTAGCAAAAAAGCCAAACAAAAAACCAATGTGGGATTGCACTTTTTTTGCAATTTCACCGCACTTGGAATTTTTTTCCCGTTTTCTAGTACACGACATGCTAAAACCAATGATGTCGTTCAAAAGTACAACTCGTCCCGCAAAAAATAAGCCCTCACATGGCCAAATTGACAGAAAAATAAAAAAGTTATGGCTCTGGGAAGGAGGGGAGCGAAAAACGAACACGGAAAAATCCCCCGGTCATGAAGGGGTTCAGGTCAAAATAGGCTGCGTCATGAAAGGGTTAATGACCAAGCCAAATTTTACAATTCTGACCAGTGCCACTTTATAAGGTTATAACTCTGGAATGCTTCATCTTATCCCACTGAGAATGTTTGCTGTGACAAAGTGTGCTTCATGATAGTGGAAAAATTTGGTGAAAATTTGGAAACGTTTGCAATTTTCAAACTTGAATTTCCTATGCCCCTAAATCAGAGAGATATATCATACAAAATAGGTAACCATATGACCAGTGTCATATGCAAGGGTCGTTATGTGTCTCCCCAAGGATGAGTACCGAGGCATATGGGAGTGCATTGCAGTCACAGGCATAGCTGTGATTGCAATGCAAAATAAAAATAAGTGTTGGTCTTGGGCAAGCTGTTTGTCCAAGGCAGATATAAGAAAACCTGCTCTGGGCTTTTATTTTTTAAATGGACTACAGGATGGTAGTGGGACAGTCCGTTTCCTTACCGGCCAGGTTTTCCATGTGGTCTACGGCCACAGGTTCCTTGTGGTAACCCCTGAAGCAGAGGGTTGGATGTGTCAGTTTGGTTTTGCAAGCGTGCAGAGCAGAAGGCTCTGCAGAGCTCCACCTGTGTGAGGCAAGACAGGGTCAAGCGGAGCCAAAAGGCCTTGCATCCCTCAGCATTTACGGTGGTGCAGTCACCCACAGCAACTGGTCTTGGATGTGGACTGTTTTGTTTCCCGGCTGCGATACGGAGGATATCAACTGCTGTATATTTGTGTGAGTTGGAAATTAAAACATGTTTTGTTTTGAAGTTTGCTTAGCCACTGCCTCATCACTGCACAGTGTGGATACCACTGCACTACATATGGTTGGAGAATGTGGGCAGTGTGAACTAAGGCATACTCCAAAGCGTGCTGCATGTCAGTGATCAAGCCTGCAACGCTAAAGCTCAAGCGTTCTGGAAAAATGGAGGAGCTTTTGAAGCAGTTAGTCCTCACTCAGCAGTGGCAACAGGAGCAGCAACAGCAGTAGCTCCAGTTTTAGTGGTAACAGCAAGAGGAGCTGCAGTTGCAGCGACAGCAGGAGCTACTGTATCATCAGCAGCAGAAAACAAATGAGCTGATCTTGCAGCACAATGCAGCCCTGCGAGAGGCACCCTCAACAGTGACCCTGATCCATTCTGAGGCCCGGTACAAAGTCTGGACAGCGCTGAGAAAGATGATTCTTGAGAACAATATGGAATAATTCCTCACCGTGTTTGAGTGCACCGCAGAGTGGAAGAGTTTGCCATTGTCACAGTGGGCTGAAGTGGTGGCTCCCTCTTGATAGGAGATGCCCAGAATGCCTACTTGGACCTCAGTCTGGAGGAAGACCTGGACTATGAGAAGCTTAGAGGTGAGATCCTTGCCCGACTGGGGATTAATACATATGTGCAGGCTCAGTGGGTGTATCAGTGGTCCTTTACGGAGTTTTGTCGTGCCAGGTCTCAGGCATATGACTTGTTGCAGCTTGTAAAAAAAATGGCTTCATCCTGAGACCTTAACCCCAGCCCAGATGACATAGAGGGTGGAGGTCTACCGGCTGGTGAGGGCTCTACCAGCAGCCATACAGCGTTGGGTGGGACAAGGGGACCCAGGCATTTTGGACAGGTGGTTGCACTATGTTGAGTGGTATACAGCCACTCAGGACTTTATGCGGGACACTATTCCCCTTCGGCTGTCACGTCGGGCCTCGCCAGCCCAGGAGTCTGCAAAAAGTCCACAAACCTCTGACCCTGACGAAGGAAATCTTCCAAAACACGCATCGGGGTGCGCGATCACAGGACGACACTTAAAGGTATAAGCCTACATTTTTTAAAATCCCTCTATGCACGCTGCACTTTTGTCTATATTGGGTTTTTTTGTAGTACAACCACTAATTGAGATGCGTTTTTGATGATCTTGCACATTGCATTTTACACTTTATATTTTTTTCTTAGGATTGATACACTCAGTCACAGGAGTCATTTGCGTGCACAGTTTCATATATTTTTTGCACATTATTTGCCTTCACCATGAGGGATTGAGTATTGAAATATAGGGTCAACTACTATCATTTGTCCTATTGGAATAATTATATGTAATAATTGAAGTCATGTTACGCGCACAGATATATTGTTTTTATTGTTTTAATTGCCACTATTAATATTAAATAAAGGCATTTTTTATAATATATTTCCTGGTTATCCATAGGTTGGTTGTTTGGTTTCAAATCTCTGTTGGAGCTAACCAGGATTGAGCCAGTAATGTGAGGGTAACCCGAAGTAAGGGTGACAAAAGTCCCATTTCCCCTAAAGCGGCTCCAAGGTAGGTATAGTCGTGCCACAGCTCTTAAGTGTAGGTGGTGTCAGGGCCCAGACATGTGGCTGTCAACTGCCCCCTGACATCTAAACCCATGGACTGTGAGTATACTCGCCATATCTCTATGTATGCCCAGCCAGTCTGTACCACTGCCGGCAGCAAACCCAAGCTGTGCCAGGTACTCATTAACGGGTTCCAAAAGGAGGCTCTCTTGGACTCGGGGAGCTTAGTGACTTTGGTCCATAGGTCCCTTGTTGCCAGGGACACATTTTCATCCTCTGAGGTTGATAAGTATACATGTGGAACTCTGGGAGTACCCAACCACGGAGGTTGGTTTTCGATCACCGTGTGGAGACATCAATCATGTGGTGGGAGTGGTGAAGACTAGTGTTGAGCATTCCGATACCGCAAGTATCGGGTATCGGCCGATATTTGCGGTATCGGAATTCCGATACCGAATTCCGATACTTCCCGCGTATCGGATACCGAAATCGGAAGTTCCCAGAATTCAAACTGAACGCAGCAGCCAATGAGGAATGATTGGAAGTGTGGGCACATCCTGTTTAGCATGGTGGGCATGTAAGTACTGGCAAGGCTTGGATTGGCTGCTGAAATGATGTCACTCTGCACTATAAAAAACGCTGCCGCCATTTTGCGCTCACTCTGCTGTGATTTCAGTTAGGGACAGGACGCTGTGTTCTAACTGAGGGCCAGTCGAGCTAGCTAATTGCTTTATTTTCCTTTCCAAAGGCTAATTTAGCAAAACGCTGTGTGTTCTTCACTGTTCATCTTGCTCTTGCCTTGCAGCGCTGTTTTAACAGCGTTCTGCAAGGTCTCTGTGTGTGTGCAGCTCACTCTGTAGTCTGTGTGCAGCCATATACCCGGTTGTATTCAGCTCAGGGGGGGTTCACACTGCCTCACACAGTTGTCCTTTTTTGCTCTTAGTGCAGCCTGCTGCACATTTTTTCTCAAATTTCCTATTAGTGTTTTTCCACCAGTCTCCAGCTCTATTGTGGAAAAACACTACATAGGATAACCTAGAGGGGGGTTTTTGGGCCTTGCAGCGCCGTTTACGGCTGTCTGCACGGTCTCCGTGTGAGCCCAGCTCACCCTGTAGTCTGTGTGCAGCCATAGCCGGTTGGATTCAGCTCAGGGTTCGTTACTGGCTCATACCTTGAGAAAAATTTTACTTTTTTTCAAATAGTGCAGCCTGTTTAAAATTTGAAAAAAAAAAATTCCTATTAGTGTCTTTCCACTCGTATCCAGCTAAATAGTGGAAAAACACTATATAGGATAACCTAGAGGAGGGTTTTTTGGCCTTGCAGCGCCGTTTACGGCTGTCTGCACGGTCTCCCTGTGAGCGCCCTGTAGTCTGTGTGCAGCCATAGCCGGTTGGATTCAGCTCAGGGTTCGTTACTGGCTCATACCTAGAGAAAAATTTTACTTTTTTTCAAATAGTGCAGCCTGTTTAAAATTTGAAAAACAAAAATTCCTATTAGTGTCTTTCCACTCGTATCCAGCTAAATAGTGGAAAAACACTATATAGGATAACCTAGAGGAGGGTTTTTTGGCCTTGCAGCGCCGTTTACGGCTGTCTGCACGGTCTCTGTGTGAGCGCAGCTCGCCCTGTAGTCTGTGTGCAGCCATAGCCGGTTGGATTCAGCTCAGGGTGCGTTACTGCCTCATACCTTGAAAAACAATTTCCTTTTTTTCAAATAGTGCAGCCAGTTTAAAATTTGAAAAAAAAAATTCCTATTAGTGTCTTTCCACTCGTATCCAGCTAAATAGTGGAAAAACACTATATAGGATAACCTAGAGGAGGTTTTTTTGGCCTTGCAGCGCCGTTTACGGCTGTCTGCACGGTCTCCGTGTGAGCCCAGCTCGCCCTGTAGTCTGTGTGCAGCCATAGCCGGTTGGATTCAGCTCAGGGTTCGTTACTGCCTCATACCTTGAGAAAAATTTTACTTTTTTTCAAATAGTGCAGCCTGTTTAAAATTTGAAAAAAAAAATTCCTATTAGTGTCTTTCCACTCGTATCCAGCTAAATAGTGGAAAAACACTATATAGGATAACCTAGAGGAGGGTTTGTTGGCCTTGCAGCGCCGTTTACGGCTGTCTGCACGGTCTCTGTGTGAGCGCAGCTCGCCCTGTAGTCTGTGTGCAGCCATAGCCGGTTGGATTCAGCTCAGGGTGCGTTACTGCCTCATACCTTGAAAAACAATTTCCTTTTTTTCAAATAGTGCAGCCAGTTTAAAATTTGAAAAAAAAAATTCCTATTAGTGTCTTTCCACTCGTATCCAGCTAAATAGTGGAAAAACACTATATAGGATAACCTAGAGGAGGTTTTTTTGGCCTTGCAGCGCCGTTTACGGCTGTCTGCACGGTCTCCGTGTGAGCCCAGCTCGCCCTGTAGTCTGTGTGCAGCCATAGCCGGTTGGATTCAGCTCAGGGTTCGTTACTGCCTCATACCTTGAGAAAAATTTTACTTTTTTTCAAATAGTGCAGCCTGTTTAAAATTTGAAAAAAAAAATCCTATTAGTGTCTTTCCACTCGTATCCAGCTAAATAGTGGAAAAACACTATATAGGATAACCTAGAGGAGGGTTTGTTGGCCTTGCAGCGCCGTTTACGGCTGTCTGCACAGTCTCTGTGTGAGCGCAGCTCGCCCTGTAGTCTGTGTGCAGCCATAGCCGGTTGGATTCAGCTCAGGGTGCGTTACTGCCTCATACCTTGAAAAACAATTTCCTTTTTTTCAAATAGTGCAGCCAGTTTAAAATTTGAAAAAAAAAATTCCTATTAGTGTCTTTCCACTCGTATCCAGCTAAATAGTGGAAAAACACTATATAGGATAACCGAGAGGAGGGTTTTTTGGCCTTGCAGCGCCGTTTACGGCTGTCTACACGGTCTCCGTGTGATTTTTAGCCCGATCTGCACCAAAAAAAAAGTTAAGTTCAGCAAACACAACTTAACACTTGTGTAGGCCACATTTGAAAAATAATAAAGTTTAGTCCACAATTTACAACATTAGTGTTTCTTACACCTGTTAGGAGGAGCATTTCAGGAATAAGCACACTAAGGCCTTAGTACTTTTCTGCTTATCTTTATCTGTCAACCAAGATGAAGAGGGCAGGGAGTAAGGCACGTGGGCGTGGGCGCGGAGCAGGGAGAGGAGCAGGGAGAGGACGTGGTGATTCTGTGCCTGCTGCGGGCGCCGGTGACTCGTCGTCACTCAGTTTCAGCAGGGAACAGTCCTTCATGCGCAGCTTTGTCGGAGAGCGCCGTGCACCGCTGCTACGTGAAGACCAAATTGAAGCCGTTGTCGGGTGGATGGCAGCTAACGCCTCGGCATCGACTTCAGTTAGTGCCACATCCTCTCAGGCACAGAGCACTGGAGAGCAGCCATCTGTCTCTTCACCACCTGCCAAATTGGCCAGGCAGTCAGAGAGCCCAGGACAGGAGCCGTCTCTACTTCTGTTCTCTGAATCTCTTGGCTTGGAAACAGGGGGCCAGCCAAGCAGCATTGGAGAAATGGAAGAAGAGGCAGTGTGCAGTGATGCCCAAAAGCTTTATCTCTCTGACTCTGAAGAGGCAGGTAGGCCAGTGCCTCCGGTGACCACAGCGCAGTACGCATCTGATGATGAAACTCAGGTGCCGCTTTCTGATGCGTACTGTGCTGCCGAGACTACCCAGGAGGAGCAGTTGGTGGCAGAGGGTAGTGGAGATGATGAGGTCCTTGACCCATCGTGGCGTGAGGAACAGGAAGGTGGTGGGAGCAGCTCTGAGGAAGAGCTTCCCCTTACGGGCCAAAGAGGGAGAGGGAGGGGGAAGACTGCGGAGCCTGTAGCCTCCACTTTGGCACCCGTTAGGAGCCTGTCTCTTTCCAAAGCCAAAAGGGCGCTCCCAAGACTTGCAGTGCCTGGTCCTTTTTTGACACAGTTACAGATGACATTTGTTTTGTCAAATGCAAGCTGTGTCATCAGAAAGTAAAAAGAGGTAAATGTGTCAGCAACCTCAATACCACAAATATGTGGAAACATGTGCGGAACAGGCACGCGGTGGAGTTACAGAAACACAGTGAAGACGTAGGCCAACCAACAGCGGCAGCTACCACCTCTTCATCTCGTGTTGCCTCTTCCTCCACTGTTGTCCAGAGACCTAGTGTAATTCCACCCACAGCACCACCTTCCCAGTCATCCTCACACTCCCAGTCTACTCTACAGCCATCGGTAGTCCAGGCATGGGAGAAAAGGCGGGCATTCTCGGCCAACCACCCCCGAGCACAGGCTCTGAATGCAGGCATTGCCAAACTGTTGTCCCTGGAAATGCTCTCGTTCAGGCTGGTGGAGACTGACAGCTTCCGTGACTTGATGGCATTGGCAGTCCCACAGTACAAGGTGCCCAGCCGCTTTTACTTCAGCAGGCAGGCTGTCCCTGCCCTGCACAGGCATGTTGAGGCAAACATAAAACATGCGCTACTGAACGCCGTCAGTAGCAAGGTCCACCTCACCACCGATGCGTGGACCAGTCAGCATGGACAGGGGCGATATGTTTCCCTCACTGTCCATTGGGTTAATGTTGTTGAGCCAGGTACAGATCGTGCGAGTGGCGCAGGACGTGTCCTGCCCACTCCAAGGATTGCAGGAATCCAGTCTGTACGCATCGACTCCTCATCTTACACCAGTTCCTCTGATTCCTCTCTGCAGGATCCGTCACAGTCCACCTCCACATGGACCCGTGAACGTTTACCTATGACCGACATGAGCACAGCCGTGGCCAAACGTCAGCAGGCCGTCTTGAAACTAGTTTCATTGGGGCATCGAAGCCACACAGCGCAGGAGCTCTGGAATGCCATCAAGCAGGAGAGCGATGTGTGGTTACTGCCAGCGAATCTCCAGCCAGGCATGGTAGTGTGTGACAATGGCCAAAATCTGGTGGCCGCTTTGGCCCTTGGCAACCTCACTCACATCCCATGTCTGGCACATGTGCTCAATTTGGTTGTGCAGAGTTTTCTGAGGGACTATCCGGATCTTGATGCCCTGCTGCACAAGGTCCGCCTAGAGTGTGCTCACTTGCGGCGTTCCAGCTTGGCCAGATCCCGCATTGCTGCTCTGCAGCGCCGATTCCGCCTTCCGGAACACCGCATCATATGTGACCTACCTACGCGGTGGAATTCCACGTTACATATGTTGGAGCGGTTGTGTGAGCAGCAGCAAGCAGTTATGGAGTACCAGCTGCATCAGGCGCAAAGAAGTCGCAGTCAGCGCCGATCAGACTTCACAACCACAGAGTGGGCCACTATGAAGGACGTCTGCCAGGTTTTGCGTCCTTTTGATTATTCCACGCGGATGGCAAGTGCAGATGATGCACTAGTCAGCATGACTGTCCCCCTTATCTGCCTGCTTCAGCAAACTTTGCAAGGGTTAAGGGATGATGTGGTGGAAGAGGTGGAGGATGAGGAGTCACCTTTTCCATCAGCTTCTGGAGAGTCAGCGCCACGTGGTTCCTCACAAAGGGGTACGCAGGGGCCAATTTGTGAGGAGGATGAGGAGGAGTCAATGGAGGAGGAAGAGCTCCGTCCAGAGGAGGGAGCGACACAATTGTCCAGTGGTCAGTGTGTACAGCGAGGGTGGGGTGATGACGAGCGGGCAGAGATCATGTCTCAAGCAGGGGACAGCGTTTCTGGGCCAGTTGGCACTCTGCAGCACATGGTGGATTTCATGCTGCAGTGCCTGAGAAACGACCGCCGCATCGACCACATTCTCAACATGCCTGATTATTGGGTGTTCACCCTCCTCGATCCTCGCTACCGGGACAACGTCCAAAACCTCATCCCTGCGTTGACCCGGGAGCGTAAATTGCGGGAGTACCACGACACACTGGTGAATTCCATCATCTTCTCCTGTCCAACTGAGAGGAGTGCTGCTAGTGCTTTACAAAGCAGCTCAGTGCGTCGAGGCAGTGGGGGAGGCTCTGCCCAAAGAGGGAGCAGAAGCAGTGCCTCTGCCCAAGGCAAGCCCAGTATGGCACAACTCTGGCACACTTTTGTGTGCCCGCCCCAAATGTCTACACCATCACCGGCGGCTCCAGTCAGCAGGAGGCAACGGTTCCGTCAGATGGTGACAGACTACATGGCTTGCCCTCTTACTGTACTCCCAGACGGCTCTTCCCCGTTCAAGTTTTGGGTCTCTAAGCTGGATACATGGCCAGAGCTAAGCCAGTATGCATTGGAGGTGCTGGCTTGCCCTGCGGCTAGTGTCTTATCGGAACGTGTCTTTAGTGCCGCAGGTGGTGTACTAACAGACCGTCGCATGCGACTATCCTCCGATAACGTTGACCGGCTTACTTTCCTGAAAATGAACCAGGCCTGGATCTCGCAGGAATTTGCCACTCCTCTGCCTGATTAAGTAATTGGGTGTCATCCAGGTCTCCTGCTGTGTTCATCTTTCTACCACCTGAACTGCTATTCCTGGGCTCCAACACCGCCAGTTGCGGCTCAGAAGTGCAGGCTGCACAATAAAAACATACGACCCAGTGTTATTGGGTTTCAGTAACGTCAGCTGATCCCCAGCTGTGTAGCCGGCAATGTGTCCTGCGACCGCCACGCTGGCACAACAACCTAAATGTAAGGGAACCTGTCCCCCCCCCCCCCGTCGTTTGTTACTGAAAGAGCCATCTTGTGCAGCAGTAATGCTGCACAAGGAAAAGGTAGCTCTTTTTTTTTAGCTCTTTGCACACGCAGAACTTAACACTTATAAAATGTGTTCACTGATACCGTTATACCGTCCCGGAGCTGGGACTTTCCTTCGTAATGTGACGCAGCACAGCCGTCATTCCTACCCCCTTGGTGCCATGCGCTGCCTCCTCAGCGTTGTTTTAAGCTGTCACGGAGCCTGCGCTGTTCTGTTATCCCTTGGGCATGCCCTATTTGCGCTGCCTGTCTTCTGACATAATTTGGTGTCAGGCTGGCTGCGCCTGTGCGGCCGCGCTGCCCGAGATCCCGCCTCGCAGTGTCTTCTGATTGAGTCACACTGCGGGCCTGGGATCCATGGGCATGCGCAGTGCATATCTTCCCCTCGGGCTCTCGCTCATTTCCCTCCGCCTTCTTTAGACTGTGCGCCGTCAGCTGATCCCTAGCATGCCACGGCCGTGACACCGCACAGTCTGAAGAAGAGGGAAGGAGGGGAGTGAGAGTCGAGGTTATGCACTGTGCATGCCCATGGTTCCAAGGCCCGCAGTGGGATTACGTTAGACGAGACTGCGAGGTGGGATCTGGAGCAGCGTGGACGCACAGGCACTGACAGCCTGACACCAAATTATGTCAGAAGACAGGCAGCGCTAATTGGGCATGGCCAAGGGCTAACAGAACAGCGCAGGCTCCGTGACAGCTTGAAACAACGCTGAGGAGGCAGCGCACGGCATCAAGGGGATAGGAATGACAGCTGTGCTGTGTCCCATTACGAAGGAAATTCGCACCTCCGGAATGGTTTAACGGTATAAAGGGACACATTTTTCGTGTTTACTTCGGTGTTTGCAAGGAGCATAATTAAAAGAGCAACCTTTTCCTTTTGCATCCTTAGTGCTGCACAAGATGGCTCTTTCAGCTACAAACGTCTTGGGGGGGGGGTTAAAGGTTTCCTTTCAACTTGCTCCAATCAGGCTTCGGCCTACACTCTGTTCCTCTGCTCCTCCTGCTGTCCCTGGGCTCTAACACCGCCAGTTGGTGCCTGGAAGTGCTGTGTGCACAGTCAACAGTCGCTCCTCTGTTATTGGGGTTCAGTAACGTCAGCTGATCCCCAGCTGTGTGTGCGGCAATACCTCCAATCTGCTCCTCCTGCTGTCCCTGGGCTCTAACACCGCCAGTTGGTGCCTGGAAGTGCTGTGTGCACAGTCAACAGTCGCTCCTCTGTTATTGGGGTTCAGTAACGTCAGCTGATCCCCAGCTGTGTGTGCGGCAATACCTCCAATCTGCTCCTCCTGCTGTCCCTGGGCTCTAACACCGCCAGTTGGTGCCTGGAAGTGCTGTGTGCACAGTCAACAGTCGCTCCTCTGTTATTGGGGTTCAGTAACGTCAGCTGATCCCCAGCTGTGTGTGCGGCAATACCTCCAATCTGCTCCTCCTGCTGTCCCTGGGCTCTAACACCGCCAGTTGGTGCCTGGAAGTGCTGTGTGCACAGTCAACAGTCGCTCCTCTGTTATTGGGGTTCAGTAACGTCAGCTGATCCCCAGCTGTGTATCCGGCAACGTGTCATGCGACCGCCACGCTGGCACAACTAAAATGTAAGGGGACCTGTCCCCCCCCCCCACCCTAGGCGTTTGTTACTGAAAGAGCCACCATGTGCAGCACTAATACTGCACAAGGGAAAGGTCGCTCTTGAAATTATGCTCCTTGCAAACGCTGAACTACACACTCATGTAATGTGTCCCCTCACACCATCCAACCGTCCCGGAGGTGGGACTTTCCTTTGTAATGTGACGCAGCACAGCCGTCATTGCTACCCCCTTGGCACCGTGCGCTGCCTCCTTAGCGTTGTTTGATTCCGTCATGGACCCTGCGCTGTTATGTTATCCCTTGGCCATGCACAGTTTGCGCTGCCCGTCCTCTGACATCATTTGTTGTCGTCCTGGCTGCGCCTGTGCGTCCACGCTGCCCGAAATCACACCTCGCAGTGTCATCTAATGTGATCCCACAGTGGGCCTGGTATCCATGGCCATGCGCAGTGCATATACTAGCCTCTCACTCCCCATCTTCACGCTTCTTCAGACTAGGCGGCGTCAGCTGATCCCTAATAGCATGCCACGGCCGTGACGCCGCACAGTCTGAAGAAGCAGGAAGGAGGTGAGTGAGAGGCGATGATATGCACTGCGCATGCCCATGGATCCCTGGCCCGCAGTGGGACTACATTAGATGACACTGCAAGGTTGGATCTCGGGCAGCTTGGACGCACAGGCACTGCCAGCCTGACACCTACATGATGTCAGAAGACGGGCACCGCTAACTGTGCATGGCCAAGGGATAACATTACAGCGCGGGCTCCGTGACAGAACCAAACAACGTTGAGGAGGTGGCGCCCGGCACCAAGGGGGTTGGAATGACGGCTGTGCTGTGTCACATTACAAAGGAAAGTCCCACTTCCGGGATGGTTTGACGGTGTGAGGGGACACATTATATGAGTGTGTACTTCAGCGTTTGCAAGGAGCATAATTTTTGGAGCCACCATTTTCCATGTGCAGTATTACTGCTGTACAAGATGGCTCTTTCAGCAACAAATGCCTGGGGGGGGGGTTAAAAGTTCCCTTTCAACTTGCTCCACTGCAGGCTTCGGCCTACACTCTGCTCCTCTTTGATTCCCTGGGTTTCAACACTGTCAGTTGCCACCTGGAAGTGTTGTCTACACAGAAAAAACACTAGGTGATGTGTCAGTGGGGTTCAGCACCGCCAGCTGTTCCCCTGCTGTGTAGTCGGCAACGTGTCCAGCACAAGCCACGCTGGCACAACAGAACAAAAGCTGCCACCAGTGCAGGCTTCGGCCTACACTCTGCTCCTCTCCTCCTCCTGCTGACCCTGGGCTCAAACACCGCTAGTTTTTGCCCGGAAGTGCTAGCTGCACAGAGAAAAACACCAGCCAATGTGTTAGTGGGGTTCAGCAACGCCAGCTGTTCCCCTGCTGTGTAGCCGGCAACGTGACCTGCAAACGCCACGCAGGCACATGAACTGAAATTAAAGGGAACCTGGCCCCACCCCCCCAGGTGTTTCTATGTATAACAGCCACCTAGTACAGCAGTACTGCTGCATTTGTACAAGGTGGCTGACTTTTTCTCCTTGCCCACGTGGAACTCAACACGTACAAAATGTGTCTCATTGAGACCATTCCACTGTCCCTGAGGTGTGACTTTCCTTTCTAATGATACGCAGCACCACCCTTGTTAGCGCTGCCCGTCTTTTGACATCATTGGTTAGCTGGCTGCGCCTGTGCGTCTGCCCTGCTCGAAACAACGCCCCTCGGTGTCTTATTTTTTTGAACAGCGAGGGTGTGATTGATGGGCATGTGCAGTGCATATGTTTGCCTGTGTTCACTCATCTCCTTCCGCCTTCTTCAGACTGGGTGTCCTCATGGCCGCGGCAGGCGATAAGGGATCAGATGAGGCCGCCCAGTCTGAAGCAGGTGTAAGGACATGTGTGAGCGTCAAACATATTTACTGAACAAGGCCACGAATCCCAGCCACGCAGTGTGATTTTTTGAAAACACACTGTGGGTCTGGGATTCATGTCCATCGCTAACCGTAACGGCCGACATTAAATGAGGTCAGAAGACAGGAAGCGCTCACAGCGCATGGCCAAGGGA
This sequence comes from Ranitomeya imitator, assembly GCF_032444005.1. NCBI lineage: Eukaryota > Metazoa > Chordata > Amphibia > Anura > Dendrobatidae > Ranitomeya > Ranitomeya imitator. The sequence continues at coordinate 954,123,314 of NC_091282.1, read as the reverse complement.
TCCCAATAGCGCAGACTCCTGTACAGCAAATAACAACGCTCAGGAATCTGCGCACAGCAGCTAGGTGTAAATTTTGACACCTGTGCTGCATCTCCTTAAAAAGACTAGTAGTCACGCCTCCACTACTGTTTGACAGTATAATGGGCTAAATAGTGTACGTGTTTTATTCAGCGTGTGCAAGGAGCAAAATTAAATAGAGCAACCTTTGACTTGTGCATCATTAATGCTGTTCAAGGTGTGGCTCTTGTACCTTGCAACACCTGAGGGGGGGGTTAAAGGTAACCTTTGAAATTGGTTCAACTAGGCTTCGGCCTACACTCTGCTCCTCTCCTCCTCCTGCTGACCCTGGGCTCAAACAACGCCAGTTTCTGCCCGGACATGCTAGCTGCACAGAGAAAAACACCAGCCAATGTGTTAGTGGGGTTCAGCACCGCCAGCTGTTCCCCTGCTGTGTAGTTGGCATCGTGTCCAGCACAAGCCACGCTGGCACAACCGACCAAAAGCTGCCACCAGTGCAGGCTTCGGCCTACACTCTGCTCCTCTCCTCCTCCTGCTGACCCCGGGCTCAAACACCGCCAGTTTCTGCCCGGACATGCTAGCTGCACAGAGAAAAACACCAGTCAATGTGTTAGTGGGGTTCAGCACCGCCAGCTGTTCCCCTGCTGTGTAGTCGGCATCGTGTCCAGCACAAGCCACGCTGGCACAACTGACCAAAAGCTGCCACCAGTGCAGGCTTCGGCCTACACTTTGCTCCTCTCCTCCTCCTGCTGACCCTGGGCTCAAACAACGCCAGTTTCTGCCCGGACATGCTAGCTGCACAGAGAAAAACACCAGCCAATGTGTTAGTGGGGTTCAGCACCGCCAGCTGTTCCCCTGCTGTGTAGCTGGCAACGTGTCCTGCAAACGCCACGCAGGCACATGAACTGAAATTGAAGGGAGCCTGCCCCCCACCCCCCCAGGTGTTTCTATGTATAACAGCCACCTTGTACAGCAGTACTGCTGCATTTGTACAAGGTGGCTGACTTTTTCTCCTTGCACACGTGGAACTCAACAAGTACAAAATGTGTCTCATTACAGACCATTACAATGTCCCTGAGGTGTGACTTTCCTTTTTAATGACACGCAGCACCCCCATTGTTAGCGCTGCCCGTCTCCTGACATCATTGGTTGGCTGGCTGTGCCTGTGCGTCCCCCCTGCCCGACACAACGCCCCCCGTTGTCTCATATATTTTGACTGCGAGGGTGTGATTGATGGGCACGAGCAGTGCATATGTTCCCCTGTCTTCACTCCCCTCCTTCCGCCTTCTTCTGACTGTGCGGCCTCATGGCTGCGGCATGCGATAAGGGATCAGCTGAGGCCGCCCAGTCTGAAGCAGGTGTAAGGACATGTGTGAGCGGCGAACATATTTACTGCACAAGGCCACGAATCCCAGCACCGCAGTGTGACTTTAGGAAAAGCCACTGTGGGTCTGGGATTTCTGGCCATCGTTAACCGCAACGGCCAACATGAAATGAGGTCATGAGACGGCCTGCACTAACAGGGTATTGCCAAGGGATAACACAAGAGCGCAGTTTCCTGTACTGCAAATAACAACGGTAAGGAATCTGCGCACAGCACCTAGGTGTAAATTTGTACACCTGTGCTGCGTCTCCTTAAAAAGACTAGTAGACTAGTCACGCCTCCACTACTGTTTGACAGTATAATGGGCTAAATAGTGTACGTGTTTAATTCAGCGTGTGCAAGGAGCAAAATTAAATAGAGCAACCTTTGACTTGTGCATCATTAATGCTGTTCAAGGTGTGGCTCTTGTACCTTGCAACACCTGAGGGGGGGGTTAAAGGTAACCTTTGAAATTGGTTCAACTAGGCTTCGGCCTACACTCTGCTCCTCTACTCCTCCTGCTGACCCTGGGCTCAAACACCGCTAGTTTTTGCCCGGAACTGCTAGCTGCACAGAGAAAAACACCAGTCAATGTGTTAGTGGGGTTCAGCAACGCCAGCTGTTCCCCTGCTGTGTAGTCGGCAATAGGGTTGAGCGAAACGGGTCGAACATTTTCAAAAGTCGCCGACTTTTGGCTAAGTCGGGGTTTCATGAAACCCGATCCGACCCCTGTGCGGGGTCGGCCATGCGGTACGCGACTTTCGCGCCAAAGTCGCGTTTCAATGACGCGAAAAGCGCCATTTCTCAGCCAATGAAGGTAAACGCAGAGTGTGGGCAGCGTGATGACATAGGTCCTGGTCCCCACCATCTTAGAGAAGGGCATTGCAGTGATTGGCTTGCTGTCTGCGACGTCACAGGGGCTATAAAGAGGCGTTCCCGCCGACCGCCATCTTACTGCTGCTGATCTGAGCTTAGGGAGAGGTTGCTGCCGCTTTGTCAGAAGCAGGGATAGCGTTAGGCAGGGTCCATTAACCACAAAACCGCTTGTGCTGCAGCGATTTGCACTGTCCAACACCACCCTCGGTGTGCAGGGACAGTGGAAGTTTTTTTTTTTTTTTTTTTCCCCTCAGCGCTGTAGCTCATTGGGCTGCCCTAGAAGGCTCCCTGATAGCTGCATTGCTGTGTGTACGCCGCTGTGCAAACCAACTGCTTTTTTCAAAGCACAAATCCTCTTGTTCCTTCCTTTCTGCACAGCTATCTTTTTTATTTGTCCACACTTTTTATTTCATTTGTGCATCAGTCCACTCCTTATTGCTGCCTGCCATACCTGGCTGAGATTACTGCAGGCAGGGAGATAGTAGCTGCCTGCCATACCTGGCTGAGATTACTGCAGGCAGGGAGATAGTAATTGTAGGACATTCCCTGTTTTTTTTTTTTTTTTTTTTTTTGGTGGGAGATTAAGATTGGCAATTTGGCATTTCTGCTAGAGTGCCATCCCTGTGTGTGCCATCTCTCTCACATAGTGGGCCATAGAAAGCCTTTTCATTTTTCTGTATTTTTTTTTGTGGGGTGTATAAATTCTCCCTGATAAAAATACAGTGGGAGATTAATATTGGCCTTTGGGCTTGTGTGCCAGTCCTGAGTGTGCCATCTCTCTCACAAATAGTGGGCCATAGAAAGCCTATTTTATTTTTTTTGGGGTTTTATAAATTCTCCCTGAAAAAAAGGGAGATTAATATTGGCCTCTGGGCTTGTGTGCCAGTCCTGAGCGTGCCATCTGTGCCAGCCCTGAGCGTGCCATCTCTCTCACAAATAGTGGGCCATAGAAAGCCTATTTATTTTTTTTTTTGGTTTTATAAATTCTCCCTGAAAAAAAGGGAGATTAATATTGGCCTCTGGGCTTGTGTGCCAGTCCTGAGCGTGCCATCTGTGCCAGCCCTGAGCGTGCCATCTCTCTCACAAATAGTGGGCCATAGAAAGCCTATTTAATTTTTTTTTTTGTTTTATAAATTTTCCCTGAAAAAAGGGAGATTAATATTGGCCTCTGGGCTTGTGTGCCAGTTGTGAGCGTGCCATCTGTGCCAGTCCTGAGCGTGCCATCTCTCTCACAAATAGTGGGCCATAGAAAGCCTATTTAATTTTTTTTTTGGTTTTATAAATTTTCCCTGAAAAAAGGGAGATTAATATTGGCCTCTGGGCTTGTGTGCCAGTTGTGAGCGTGCCATCTGTGCCAGTCCTGAGCGTGCCATCTCTCTCACAAATAGTGGGCCATAGAAAGCCTATTTAAATATTTTTTTGGTTTTATAAATTCTCCCAGAAAAAAAGGGAGATTAATATTGGCCTCTGGGCTTCTGTGCCAGTCCTGAGCGTGCCATCTGTGCCAGTCCTGAGCGTCCCATCTCTCTCACAAATAGTGGGCCATAGAAAGCCTATTTTTTTTTTTTTTTGGGTTTTAGAAATTCTCCCTGGAAAAAAAAAGGGAGATTAATATTGCCCTTTGGGCTTGTGTGCCAGTACTAAGCGTTCCATCTCTCTCTCTCTCTCAGTCAGTGGGCCATAGAACGCCTATTTTTGGTTTTATTTGTTTTCTAAATTCTCCCTGAAAAAATCATTTTATTTTATTTGGTTTCTAAATTCTTCCTGATAAAATCATATTTTTTTTATTATTTTTTTTTCTAAAGTCTCCCTGAAAAAAAAAAAAAAAAACAGTGGGAGATTAATATTGGCCTTTCTGCTTGTGTGCCAGTCTTGACTCCTGGGTGCGTCATCTCTCAGTCAGTGGGCCATAGAACGCCTATTTTTGGTTTTATTTGTTTTCTAAATTCTCCCTGAAAAAATCATTTTATTTTATTTGGTTTCTAAATTCTTCCTGATAAAATCATATTTTTTTTATTATTTTTTTTTCTAAAGTCTCCCTGAAAAAAAAAAAAAAAAAACAACCAAAAAAAACAGTGGGAGATTAATATTGGCCTTTCTGCTTGTGTGCCAGTCTTGACTCCTGGGTGTGCCATCTCTCTCTCTCTCTCTCTCTCTCTCTCTCTCTCTCTCTCTCTCTCTCCAATTGTGGTCCATAGAAAGCCTATATTTTTTTTCCTTGATTTGGGTTCTAAAATCTACCAGAGAAAATAACTACATCAATCATTGGTAGAAAAATATTGGCCTCTGGGTTTGTGTGCCACTCCTGACTCCTGTGTGCGTCATCTCTCAGTCAGTGGGCCATAGAACGCCTATTTTTGTTTTTATTTGTTTTATAAATTCTCCCTGAAAAAATCATTTTATTTTATTTGGTTTCTAAATTCTTCCTGATAAAATCATATTTTTTTTATTATTTTTTTTTCTAAAGTCTCCCTGAAAAAAAAAAAAAAAACAAAACCCCAAAAAAAATGGGAGATTAATATTGGCCTTTCTGCTTGTGTGCCAGTCTTGACTCCTGGGTGTGCCATCTCTCTCTCTCTCTCTCTCTCTCTCCAATTGTGGTCCATAGAAAGCCTACATTTTTTTTCCTTGATTTGGGTTCCAAAATCTACCAGAGAAAATAACTCCATCAATCATTGGTAGAAAAATATTGGCCTCTGGGCTTGTGTGCCACTCCTGATTCCTGTGTGCGTCATCTCTCACTCAGTGGCCCATAGAAAGCATATAGTTTGTTACATTTGTTTTCTAAATTCTCCCTGCAAAAATCTATTTTTTTTTTGGGGGGGGGGTTTCTAAAGTGTTCCTGAAAAAAATAAAAATAAAAAAAAAATAATAGTGTGACATTAATATTAACATTTGTGCTTCAGTGACAGTCCTGCGTGTGGGGCATCTCTCTAATTTGCAGCCACCAAAAAAAGAGTGTGTAACATTGGGCCTGATTTTCGCTGTGGTCTCACCAACCTGTAAAGGGGTAGCTAAATCATACTGAAGTTATAGCTCACCGTGTAAGTTGTGTGACTGCAACAAATAACGTTAGTTTGGTTACGTTTTTAAAACAATGAGGAAGTCTAGTGGAAGAGGTCGTGGCCGGGGGCGTTCATTGTCAGCTGGTAATGAGGGTAGTGTTAGTGGTGGAGCATCAGGTGGTCGTGGGGAAAAAAATATTGCACCTAAGTCTGGAGCTGTGGAGCCAGGTTCGTCGTCCGGCTACACAAGGCCTCGAACGCTCCCTTTTCTGGGATTAGGAAAACCGCTTTTAAAGCCGGAGCAGCAAGAGCAAGTTTTGGCTTATCTTGCTGACTCAGCCTCTAGCTCTTTTGCCTCATCTCGTGAAACTGGTAAAAGTAAAAGCAGCGCGTCGTTAGTGGATGTTCACGGTCAGGGACAAGTCACTTCCTTGTCCTCTTCAGCAAAAACAACAACAGAGAAGAATGCAGCAGGCGACACAACGGGTTACTCCATCGAGCTCTTTACACATACCGTCCCTGGCTTAGAAAGTGAAGCAGTTAACAGTCCATGCCCATTACAAATTGAATCTGACATGGAGTGCACTGACGCACAGCCACAGCCAGACTACTATGCTGGTCCTTTGACTCAGACCACAACATTGCCCTCGCAGGGTGCTGATCAAGAATCAGACCCTGATGAGACTATGTTGCCCCATCACGAACGCTATACCACCGAACGACACGGTGACACAGACGAAGTTGCGCAGGAGGTACAAGAAGAGTTATTAGATGACCCAGTTCTTGACCCCGATTGGCAGCCATTGGGGGAACAGGGTGCAGGCGGCAGCAGTTCTGAAGCAGAGGAGGAGGAGGGGCCGCAGCAGGCATCAACATCGCCACAGGTTCCATCTGCCGGGCCCGTATCTTGCCCAAAACGCGTGGCAAAGCCAAAACCTGGTGGAGGACAGCGTGGCCATCCGGTTAAAGCTCAGTCTGCAATGCCTGAAAAGGTATCCGATGCTAGAAAGAGTGCAGTCTGGCATTTTTTTAAACAACATCCAATTGATCAGCGCAAAGTCATCTGTCAAAAATGTTCTACTTCCTTAAGCAGAGGTCAGAATCTGAAAAGTCTCAATACTAGTTGCATGCATAGACATTTAACCACCATGCATTTGAAAGCTTGGACTAACTACCAAACGTCCCTTAAGGTTGTTGCACCCTCGGCCAATGAAGCTAGTCATCAACGCAACATCCCTTCCGGCAGTGTAGGACCACCATTTAGCGCACCACCTGCTGTATCTGTGCAGGTATCTTTGCCAGGCCAAAGCAGTCAGGGTCAGGGAATCACCAGTTTCGTAGTAGGAAACACTGCATCTAGGGCACCGGCGGCAACAATACCATCTCCCACCGTCTCTCAGTCTGCCATGTCCACCGGCACCCCCGCTAGTTCCACGATCTCCAGCTCTCCAGTCCAGCTCACCCTACATGAGACTATGGTTAGAAAAAGGAAATACTTAGCCTCGCATCCGCGTACACAGGGTTTGAACGCCCACATAGCTAGACTAATCTCGTTAGAGATGATGCCCTACCGGTTAGTTGAAAGCGAAGCTTTCAAAGACCTGATGGACTACGCTGTACCACGCTACGAGCTACCCAGTCGACACTTTTTTTCCAGAAAAGCCATCCCAGCCCTCCACCAGCATGTTAAAGAGCGCATCGTCCATGCACTCAGGCAATCTGTGAGCACAAAGGTGCACCTGACAACAGATGCATGGACCAGTAGGCATGGCCAGGGACGTTACGTGTCCATCACGGCACACTGGGTAAATGTGGTGGATTCAGGGTCCACAGGGGACAGCAAGTTTGGGACAGTTCTGCCTAGCCCACGGTCTAGTAAACAGTTGTCTGTAGCCGTTCGCACCCCCTCCTCCTCCTCCTCCTCGTCCTCCTGCAGAAGCAAGAGCTCGTCCACAGACCGCAGTCGCACAAACACTCCATCCGCACCTGCCACTGTTGCACACCAGGTCTCCCATTATGGGGCAGCTACTGGCATACGTCAGCAGGCTGTATTGGCTATGAAGTGTTTGGGCGACAATAGACACACCGCGGAAGTTCTGTCCGTGTTCTTGCAGCAAGAAACGCAGTCGTGGCTGGGCACTGTAGATCTTGAGGCAGGCAAGGTAGTGAGTGATAACGGAAGGAATTTCATGGCTGCCATCTCCCTTTCCCAACTGAAACACATTCCTTGCCTGGCTCACACCTTAAACCTGGTGGTGCAGTGCTTCCTGAAAAGTTATCCGGGGTTATCCGACCTGCTCCTCAAAGTGCGTGGACTTTGCGCACATATCCGCCGTTCGCCTGTACACTCCAGCCGTATGCAGACCTATCAGCGTTCTTTGAACCTTCCCCAGCATCGCCTAATCATAGACGTTGCAACAAGGTGGAACTCAACACTGCACATGCTTCAGAGACTGTGCGAACAGAGGCGGGCTGTTATGTTTTTGTGGGAGGATACACATACACGGGCAGGCAGTAGGATGGCAGACATGGAGTTGTCAGGTGTGCAGTGGTCGAAGATTCAAGACATGTGTCAAGTCCTTCAGTGTTTTGAGGAATGCACACGGCTGGTTAGTGCAGACAACGCCATAATAAGCATGAGCATCCCCCTAATGCGTCTGCTGATGCAAAGTTTGACGCACATAAAGGATCAGGCGTCTGCACCAGAGGAAGAGGAAAGCCTTGATGACAGTCAGCGATTGTCTGGTCAGGGCAGTGTACATGACGAGGTACCGGGCGAAGAGGAGGTGGAGGATGAGGAGGATGATGGGGATGAGTATATTTTTAATGAGGAAGCTTTCCCGGGGGCACGGGAAATTGGTGGCGTGGCAAGGGCGGGTTCTGGTTTTTTGAGGGACACAAGTGACGTAGATTTGCCTGCAACTGCCCCTCAACCAAGCACAACCGCAGATTTGACAACGGGAACTTTGGCCCACATGGCGGATTATGCCTTGCGTATCCTCAAAAGGGACACACGCATTACAAAAATGATGAACGATGACGATTACTGGTTGGCCTGCCTCCTTGATCCTCGCTATAAAGGCAAATTGCAAAATATTATGCCACATGAGAACTTGGAACTAATATTAGCAACAAAACAATCAACTCTTGTTGACCGTTTGCTTCTGGCATTCCCTGCACCCAGCGCCCGTGATCGTTCTCACACGAGCTCCAGGGGCCAGCAGACCAGAGGTGTTAGAGGGGCAGAAATCAGAAGTGGCGTTGGCCAGAGGGGTTTTCTGACCAGGTTGTGGAGTGATTTTTCTATGACCGCAGACAGGACAGGTACTGCAGCATCAATTCAAAGTGACAGGAGACAACATTTGTCCAGTATGGTTACAAACTATTTTTCATCCCTTATCGACGTTCTCCCTCAACCGTCATTCCCATTTGATTACTGGGCATCCAAATTAGACACCTGGCCAGAATTGGCAGAATATGCATTGCAGGAGCTTGCTTGCCCGGCAGCTAGTGTCCTATCAGAAAGAGTATTCAGTGCTGCAGGTTCAATACTAACAGAAAAAAGGACTCGTCTGGCTACCCAAAATGTAGATGATCTAACCTTCATTAAAATGAACCACAACTGGATTTCAAAATCTTTTGCCCCACCCTGCCCGGCTGACACCTAGCTTTCCTATGAAAAGGTCTTGCCTGTGGACTATTCTGAATGACTTTTCCAATCTCGTAATTTTCTTCACCTGATTGTCCAGCATACGACATGTTTCCACCTCACGAAATGGCCAAACTCCCCACACGGGGCCGTGCTATCGCCACTTTGCGCTTGGACCCTTGAGAGTGCTGTTTGTCTGAAGAGGTGGGTGTGGCCGCTTTTGGTCGACGGCACTGCCACTGGGTCCCTCATAGTACAATAAAGTGTCTCTGGCGGTGGTGGTGCGCACCCAACGTCAGACACACCGTTGTAATATGAGGGGCCCTGTGCCTGTACCGCCGGCCACAAGACAGTTCCCCCCCCCAGCTCAAACAGTGCTCTACCACTAGCAAAATTATCTCTCACAGCTTCACCAATGTGTAGTCTAGGCGCTGACATCCTTCAATGCCTGGCACTGACAATACCATTGTTTTGACATTTTTGTTATGTTAGGCCTTCGAAGCCTGTCTGCGGTCCCTTCTTTCTACAACTACTACACTGACCAGGCCACTGCTGGCCGTGTTACCCTGGAACCAATTTAAAAGTGCCTACAGTCAGCCCAATTTTGTTATGTTAGGCCTTCGAAGCCTGTCTGCGGTCACTCCTTCCACTAGACTTCCACTGACCAGACCACTGCTGCCCGTGTACCCCTGCAACCAATTTAAAAGTGCCTACAGCCAGCCCAAGTTTGTTATGTTAGGCCTTGGAAGCCTGTCTGCGGTCACTCCTTCCACTAGACTTCCACTGACCAGACCACTGCTGCCCGTGTACCCCTGGAACCAATTTAAAAGTGCCTACAGCCAGCCCAAGTTTGTTATGTTAGGCCTTGGAAGCCTGTCTGCGGTCACTCCTTCCACTAGACTTCCACTAACCAGACCACTGCTGCCCGTGTACCCCTGGAACCAATTTAAAAGTGCCTACAGCCAGCCCAAGTTTGTTATGTTAGGCCTTGGAAGCCTGTCTGCGGTCACTCCTTCCACTAGACTTCCACTGACCAGACCACTGCTGCCCGTGTACCCCTGGAACCAATTTAAAAGTGCCTACAGCCAGCCCAAGTTTGTTATGTTAGGCCTTCGAAGCCTGTCTGCGGTCACTCCTTCCACTAGACTTCCACAGACCAGACCACTGCTGCCCGTGTACCCCTGGAACCAATTTAAAAGTGCCTACAGCCAGCCCAAGTTTGTTATGTTAGGCCTTGGAAGCCTGTCTGCGGTCACTCCTTCCACTAGACTTCCACTGACCAGACCACTGCTGCCCGTGTACCCCTGGAACCAATTTAAAAGTGCCTACAGCCAGCCCAAGTTTGTTATGTTAGGCCTTGGAAGCCTGTCTGCGGTCACTCCTTCCACTAGACTTCCACTGACCAGACCACTGCTGCCCGTGTACCCCTGGAACCAATTTAAAAGTGCCTACAGCCAGCCCAAGTTTGTTATGTTAGGCCTTCGAAGCCTGTCTGCGGTCACTCCTTCCACTAGACTTCCACAGACCAGACCACTGCTGCCCGTGTACCCCTGGAACCAATTTAAAAGTGCCTACAGCCAGCCCAAGTTTGTTATGTTAGGCCTTGGAAGCCTGTCTGCGGTCACTCCTTCCACTAGACTTCCACTGACCAGACCACTGCTGCCCGTGTACCCCTGGAACCAATTTAAAAGTGCCTACAGCCAGCCCAAGTTTGTTATGTTAGGCCTTGGAAGCCTGTCTGCGGTCACTCCTTCCACTAGACTTCCACTGACCATACACTGCTGCCCATGTACCCCTGGAACAAATTTAAAAGTGCCTACAGCCAGCCCAAGTTTGTTATGTTAGGCCTTCGAAGCCTGTCTGCGTCCCGTTCTTTCAACTACAACTACACTGACCAGGCCACTGATGGCCGTGTTCCCCTGGAACCAATTTTAACTTGCCTACAGCCAGCCCAATGTTAGGCCTTTGATGCCTGTCTGCCGTCACTCCTTCCACTAGGCCTCCACTGACCTGTCTATTGCTGCCCGTGTACCCCTTGAACCAACATCATTAAATATAAAAAAAATTAATTTGATTATAAAAAATAAGATCGTGTTGAGATCTCAAATGCAGACATTTTAACAATCAAAACAAACACACAACAAATATCTGGAACTGTACTACAAAGGTCCAACAGCTACAATTTCTTTCTCCTGCAAGAAGTTAACTGAAAGTTTTTTGGAGTTGTTAACACAGATATGGCATCCACCGAGTGTTGTCCTGTCGCGTCTCCTTTAAATTATTTCCAATAAGATGTTAAACTATTAATTTAATAAAATCAATAATTAAAAAAATAATTGAGTAAGTCAAAAGCACATTGCAAATAAACATTAATTACAAATCAAGAAGCATGGCGCGTCCGAGGGTGAGTAGATACCGAATAAGAATATAATCACCCTCGGACGCGCAATGCTTATTTACAACAGCCTTCCTTCCTAAGAATCAGCCCTTCCGTGGTGTAGAGAGAGGTTGTGTTACACTCCAAGGTGTTCCCCAGGTTGCCTTTCCTGAGCTTCGATCTTCCGGCTCTCGTTTAGTAGCTGTTGGAAACTACGCTGCATTAGGCCTACTAATTGTGTATGGGTGAAACAGTGGCGCATCTGCGGTCCCTCCTTCCACTAGGCCTCCACTGACCTGTCTACTGCGGCCCGTGTACCCCTTGAACCAACATCATTAAATATAAAAAAAATTAATTTGATTATAAAAAATAAGATCGTGTTGAGATCTCAAATGCAGACATTTTAACAATCAAAACAAACACACAACAAATATCTGGAACTGTACTACAAAGGTCCAACAGCTACAATTTCTTTCTCCTGCAAGAAGTTAACTGAAAGTTTTTTGGAGTTGTTAACACAGATATGGCATCCACCGAGTGTTGTCCTGTCGCGTCTCCTTTAAATTATTTCCAATAAGATGTTAAACTATTAATTTAATAAAATCAATAATTAAAAAAATAATTGAGTAAGTCAAAAGCACATTGCAAATAAACATTAATTACAAATCAAGAAGCATGGCGCGTCCGAGGGTGAGTAGATACCGAATAAGAATATAATCACCCTCGGACGCGCAATGCTTATTTACAACAGCCTTCCTTCCTAAGAATCAGCCCTTTCGTGGTGTAGAGAGAGGTTGTGTTACACTCCAAGGTGTTCCCCGGGTTGCCTTTCATGAGCTTCGATCTTCCGGCTCTCGTTTAGTAGTTGGTGGAAAAGTACACAGCATTAGGCCTACAAAATGGGTATGGGGTGGAGAGAGATGGTGTGTTACACTCCAAGGTGTTCCCCAGGTTGCCTTTCCTGAGCTTCGATCTTCATGCTCTCGTTTAGTAGGTGTCGGAAAGTAGGCTGCATTAGGCCTACAAATTGGGTATGGGGTGGAGAGAGATGGTGTGTTACACTCCAAGGTGTTCCCCAGGTTTCCTTGCCATTGCTTCGGTCTTCCGACTCTCGTTTAGTAGTTGTAGAAAAGTACACAGCATTAGGCCTACAAAATGGGTATGGGGTGGAGAGAGATGGTGTGTTACACTCCAAGGTGTTCCCCAGGTTGCCTTTCCTGAGCTTCGATCTTCATGCTCTCGTTTAGTAGGTGTCGGAAAGTAGGCTGCATTAGGCCTAAAAAATGGGGAATGGGGTAGAGAGAGATGGTGTGTTACACTCCAAGGTGTTCCCCAGGTTTCCTTGCCATTGCTTCGGTCTTCCGACTCTCGTTTAGTAGTTGTAGAAAAGTACACTGCATTAGGCCTAAAAAATGGGTATGGGGTGGAGAGAGATGGTGTGTTACACTCCAAGGTGTTCCCCAGGTTGCCTTTCCTGAGCTTCGATCTTCATGCTCTCGTTTAGTAGGTGTCGGAAAGTAGGCTGCATTAGGCCTACAAATTGGGTATGGGGTGGAGAGAGATGGTGTGTTACACTCCAAGGTGTTCCCCAGGTTTCCTTGCCATTGCTTCGGTCTTCCGACTCTCGTTTAGTAGTTGTAGAAAAGTACACAGCATTAGGCCTACAAAATGGGTATGGGGTGGAGAGAGATGGTGTGTTACACTCCAAGGTGTTCCCCAGGTTGCCTTTCCTGAGCTTCTATCTTCAGGCTCTCATTAAATTGTGGTTAAATGGAACAACTGCATTTGGCGTACTAGTTGGTTTGGGGCCTACTATCGGTGTCTGCCACTCCTTGCTGTTCTCCTGGTTTCCTGTCCTGAAATACCATTTTCAGCCTCTCGTTAAGTAGTTGTTAATGTTAGACTGCATTTGGCCTACTAGTTGGGTTGGGGCCTACTATCGGTGTCTGCCACTCCTTGCTGTTCTCCTCCACTGAACAAAGCTGTGCCGCCTGTTTACTACGGTTGCCAATTTTGAACTGCATTTCGACTACTTACTGATTTGGCCCTACTCTCTGTGTCAGCCTCTCATTCCAGTTGTCCTCCACTGCAATGCCCCCTGGTTATTCCTGTGTTACCAATTTTGAACTGCATTTAGCCCACTTTCTTCTTTGGGCCTATATCTGTGTTTCCACTTCATCGTGCCCATTGCCCAGCCAGTGATAGATGAGTCTGCTGGTACATTGACCCATAACGCAACATTCCCCGTGCACGCTACACAACAACATTGTGACCCTGCTGAAAGTCAGGTTGCTCTTCCCGCATACCATACCACCTTACACGGGGACAAAGAGGAAGGTGCAGATGAAAGTGCAGGTTCCTTCATCAGGTGGGGGGAGGAATACTAGTTGGCGACGTCACTGGCACAGGGCCTCTCATAGTACGCAAAAGTGTTGCTGCCGGTGGGAGGCGCCCCCGCCGTGCAAACACACCGCTGTACTTTGAGGGGCCCTGTGCCAGTGCCAATGCCAACGAGTGGGCCCCCCCTGCTTGCTCAGGTTCACAGCACTTGCAAAGTTGAAATACTTACCTCTCCCTGCTCCACTGCCGTGACGTGGTCCAGATTTCCTGGGCCCACTAATTACTTGAACCAGCCCTACCCCCCACAACTTTAGCCAAATGACCCCAAATTTCAAATGCCTTCCAATTATTATAAGGTAAATTACGCTTGACAAGCTTCATTAAGAAGAATGGATGGTTTTGACATTAAAATGGGCACTCTAGGTGTTTTCCTGGCCCCCACTCACTGCCGACTATGCTGCCCCATTGACTTGCATTGGGTTTCGTGTTTCGGTCGATCCCGACTTTACGTCATAATCGGCCGATTTCACTCGACCCGACTTTGGACATAGTCGGGTTTCGCAAAACCCGGCTCGACTCTAAAAAGGTCAAGGTCGCTCAACTCTAGTCGGCAACGTGTCCAGCACAAGCCACGCTGGCACAACAGAACAAAAGCTGCCACCAGTGCAGGCTTCGGCCTACACTTTGCTCCTCTCCTCCTCCTGCTGACCCTGGGCTCAAACAACGCCAGTTTCTACCCGGACATGCTAGCTGCACAGAGAAAAACACCAGCCAATGTGTTAGTGGGGTTCAGCACCGCCAGCTGTTCCCCTGCTGTGTAGCTGGCAACGTGTCCTGCAAACGCCACGCAGGCACATGAACTGAAATTGAAGGGAGCCTGCCCCCCACCCCCAGGTGTTTCTATGTATAACAGCCACCTTGTACAGCAGTACTGCTGCATTTGTACAAGGTGGCTGACTTTTTGTCCTTGCCCACGTGGAACTCAAAACGTACAAAATGTGTCTCATTGAGACCATTCCACTGTCCCTGAGGTGTGACTTTCCTTTCTAATGATACGCAGCACCCCCCTTGGTAGCGCTTCCCGTCTTCTGACATCATTGGTTGGCTTGTTGCGCCTGTGCGTCCGCCCTGCCTGAAACAATGCTCCTCGTTGTCTTATTTTGACTGCGAGGGTGTGATTGATGGGCACGAGCAGTGCATATCTTCACCTGTCTTAACTCATCTCCTTCCGCCTTCTTCAGACTGTGCAGCCTCATGGCCGCGGCATGCGAGAAGGGATCAGCAGAGGCCGCCCAGTCTGAAGCAGGTGTAAGGACGTGTGTGAGCGGCCAAAATATTTACTGCTCAAGGCCACGAATCACAGCACCGCAGTGTGACTTTATGAAAAGGCACTGTGGGTCTGGGATTTATGGCCATCGTTAACCGCACCGGCCAACATGAAATGAGGTCATAAGACGGGCAGCTCTAACAGGGCATTGCCAAGGGATAACACAAGAGCGCAGACTCCTGTACAGCAAATAACAACGCTCAGGAAGCTGCGCCAAGCACCAAGGCGTTATTTGGGACACCTGTGCTGTGTCTCCTTAAAAAGCCAAGTCACGCATCCACTACAGTTTGACTGTAGAATGGGCTAAATTGTGTACGTCTTTCATTCAGCGTGTGCAAGTAGACAAATTAATAGAGCAACCTTTCACTTGTGCAGCATTAATACTGCACAAGGTGTGTCTCTTGCACTTTGTAACACCTGAGGGGGGGTTAAAGGTTTCCTTTGAAATTGGTTCAAATAGGCTTCGGCCTACACTCTGCTCCTCTCTTCCTCCTCCTGCTTCAACACGGGCTCTAACATCGCTAGTTTTTGACCGCAAGTGCTAGCTGCACAGAGAAAAACACACGCCATTGTGTTAGTGGGGTTCAGCAACGCCAGCTGTTCCCCCACTGTGTAGCCGGCAAAGTGTCCTGCAAACGCAACGCAGACACAAAGCTGCCTCCAGTGCAGGCTTCGGCCTACACTCTGCTCCCCCTGCTTACCCTTAGCTCCAACACCGCTAGTTGGGGCTCTAGGAAGACAATCTTTAATAGGCAACGCATCTGGGTTCCAGCACCGCCAGCTGGTTCTCGGCAGTGTTCTTGTCACAGGTACTCCCTCGTGCCAAGCCTGGTTTCAGCACCGTCAGCTGTTTCCGGGTTGTGTCAAGCTCACTGAGACGCCTATGCTTGCCCCATCGTGGTGCGGTCGGGTTAGCCAACTCCAGGGTGCCTCCAGTTTAGGAGCTTCCTATGTGGGCTGCGTGAACTGGTAGTCAAGGCTGGTTCTGTAGTGCCAGTAGGCCCAGCTCCCCCTGTAGGACTGTTGGGGTTCGGTAACTGCGGCTGCCTCGCGGCCTAGCTGTTCTCTCCTCTCCTGTGGGCCTTGGGGTCCACCACCTGGTTCCAGCACCGTCAGCTGGTTCCAGGCCGAGCCTTTGGCTTAGGTGCCTCCTCCTGGGTATCCGAGTTCCGCCAACGTCAGGCGGTCCTTGGTAGTGCTTTTAAGCGCGGGCACCTACAGCTTAGTAACCGTGTTCCAGCACCGCCAGCTGGTCCTCGGTCGTGCCATTGGCTCTTGCACACTGGGGCAACGCATCTGGGTTCCAGCACCGCCAGCTGGTTCTCGGCAGTGTTTTTGTCACAGGTACTCCCTCGTGCCAAACCTGGTTTCAGCACCGTCAGCTGTTTCCGGGGTGTGTCAAACTCGCTGAGACGCCTATGTTTGCCCCGTCGTGTTGCAGTCGGGTTAGCCAACTCCAGGGTGCCTCCAGTTTAGGAGCTTCCTATGTGGGCTGCGTGAACTGGTAGTCAAGGCTGGTTCTGTAGTGCCAGTAGGCCCAGCTCCCCCTGTAGGACTGTTGGGGTTCGGTAACTGCGGCTGCCTCGCGGCCTAGCTGTTCTCTCCTCTCCTGTGGGCCTTGGGGTCCACCACCTGGTTCCAGCACCGTCAGCTGGTTCCGGGCCGAGCCTTTGGCTTAGGTGCCTCCTCCTGGGTATCCGAGTTCCGCCAACGTCAGGCGGTCCTTGGTAGTGCTTTTAAGCGCGGGCACCTACAGCTTAGTAACCGTGTTCCAGCACCGCCAGCTGGTCCTCGGTCGTGCCATTGGCTCTTGCACACTGGGGCAACGCATCTGGGTTCCAGCACCGCCAGCTGGTTCTCGGCAGTGTTTTTGTCACAGGTACTCCCTCGTGCCAAACCTGGTTTCAGCACCATCAGCTGTTTCCGGGGTGTGTCAAACTCGCTGAGACGCCTATGTTTGCCCCGTCGTGTTGCAGTCGGGTTAGCCAACTCCAGGGTGCCTCCAGTTTAGGAGCTTCCTATGTGGGCTGCGTGAACTGGTAGTCAAGGCTGGTTCTGTAGTGCCAGTAGGCCCAGCTCCCCCTGTAGGACTGTTGGGGTTCGGTAACTGCGGCTGCCTCGCGGCCTAGCTGTTCTCTCCTCTCCTGTGGGCCTTGGGGTCCACCACCTGGTTCCAGCACCGTCAGCTGGTTCCGGGCCGAGCCTTTGGCTTAGGTGCCTCCTCCTGGGTATCCGAGTTCCGCCAACGTCAGGCGGTCCTTGGTAGTGCTTTTAAGCGCGGGCACCTACAGCTTAGTAACCGTGTTCCAGCACCGTCAGCTGGTCCTCGGTCGTGCCATTGGCTCTTGCACACTGGGGCAACGCATCTGGGTTCCAGCACCGCCAGCTGGTTCTCGGCAGTGTTCTTGACACAGGTACTCCCTCGTGCCAAGCCTGGTTTCAGCACCGCCAGCTGTTTCCGGGTTGTGTCAAGCTCACTGAGACGCCTATGCTTGCCCCGTCGTGGTGCGGTCGGGTTAGCCAACTCCAGGGTGCCTCCAGTTTAGGAGCTTCCTATGTGGGCTGCGTGAACTGGTAGTCAAGGCTGGTTCTGTAGTGCCAGTAGGCCCAGCTCCCCCTGTAGGACTGTTGGGGTTCGGTAACTGCGGCTGCCTCGCAGCCTAGCTGTTCTCTCCTCTCCTGTGGACCTTCAGGTCCACCACCTGGTTCCAGCACCGTCAGCTGGTTCTCGGCAGTGTCTTTTGCTCTTGTACCTTCTGCTCCCCATCCTGGTTCCAGTACCGTCAGCTGGTTCCGGGCAGAGCCTTTGGCTTAGGTGCCTCCTTCTGGGTATCCAAGTTCCACCAACGTCAGGTGGTCCTTGGTAGTGCTTTCGGGCACGGGTACCTCCTGCTTAGTAACCGGGTTCCAGTAACGTCAGCTGGTCCTCGGTAGTTCCATTGGCTCTTGGACCTTCGGCTACCCATCCGGGTTCCAGTACCGTCAGCTGGTTCTCGGCAGTGTCTTTTGCTCTTGTACCTTCTGCTCCCCATCCTGGTTCCAGTACCGTCAGCTGGTTCCGGGCAGAGCCTTTGGCTTAGGTGCCTCCTTCTGGGTATCCGAGTTCCGCCAACGTCAGGCGGTCCTTGGTAGTGCTTTTTAGCACGGGTACCTCCTGCTTAGTAACTGGGTTCCAGTAACGTCAGCTGGTCCTCGGTAGTTCCATAGGCTCTTGAACCTTCGGGTAGCAATCCGAGTTCCAGTTCCATCAGCTGGTTCTTGGCATTTTCTCAGCCTTCTTGTACCTTCTGCTACATTTCCAAGTTGAAGACCCTAAAGTCGACGACCCGGAAGACCACCCCGATGACGACGACGACGACCCGGAAGACCACCCCGATGACGACGACGACGACGGCTGAGACGACGACGGCGGAGATGACGACACTGGAGACGACGACCCTGGAGACGACGACATGGAAGACCGAGAAGCAGAAGAACAAGAGGCTGCAGAACAAAGAGCAGAAGAACATTAAGCATAAGACTTAATATCAGAGCAAAAGATATTATCTAAATTATATGCAGAAGAAGACTAAGCAGTGTATGGGGGTGAGTCCGTTCCTCCTCGTGGTGCCCCTGGATAAAGCCTGATGCTGCAGGCCAAACTGAACGCGGACAAATGTAACTTTTGTGACTGGCAGAACGGAAGGTGTAATCTTCCAACTTTTATAGATAACAACTACGGGAATGCCTGTCACAAATGAGAATATGATGAAGAAGTAGAATAGGAAGAATAATAACAGTGGAATAAAAAGAATATGTAGAATAGGAAGAATAATAATAGTTGAATAAAATGAATATGAAGAATGTAATAAAAAATTAAAAATAGGTAGAAGATGAAGAAGAAGATGAATAAGGTGAAGAAGAAGTTGATGTCAAAGATGCTGATGATGATGAAGATGAAAGTGTGGGAAAAGTAAAAAAAAAAAAGAAAAAAAAAGAAGGGGAAGGGCGTGGAATAGTGAAACATCAATATCTGACAAAATAAAAAAAAATTTACATACTCAATATCTTTTTCACTCCGAACGTCTTAAAAAAAAACAAACATGCTATTCTATTTGATTGGGCTAAACCTCATTGCCTTTAATGTCTCCGCCACCTCCCACAATACATCCTACATTATTCTTAGTTGTTTTCCTTCATGTAGAATGAACCTACAAGGCAAGAAAGGGTTTATTTTAATTCCGATATTTTGGTCCCATTGACTTGCATTGGGATCGGGTATCGGCGATATCCGATATTTTTTGAATATCGGCCGATCCTATCCAAAACCGATACTTTCCGATATCGGAAGGTATCGCTCAACACTAGTGAAGACCCTTCCATATGGGACTGTGTTGGGAAAAGACTTGCTCTGTGGGAGTCCAGGGTTAACTCTCCCAAGGTAAATGTTTCGGGCGCAGAACCTGAAAATCCCGAGTCACGGATACATTGCATAGCGGTTGTCAACCTAGGGACAGAGTGTAACCTCGATAGGTTTACCTTAGAGGTATTGGCAGGAGAAGTCAAGGAGACCCCACCGATCCCTGAGCTGGAAATGTCCCCTGGTAAGTTTGGGACAGCTCATCTCCAGGGTCCCATGCAGAGACACGCATATAAAAAAAAGCCTGGAGGAACCAGGAATATTTGGTCACGGAGGTGACTCCGGTCATATGGGGGACCTCGGTGATCCAGCATGACATAGTCACCAAGCCCCAAGTAAGGGTATGGAAGAAACAGTACCGAGTGCCAGAAGCCCAGTACTTAGGTTACAGGATCAGCTGCGGTGTTACCAAAACCCAGATAAACAAGGTGAAGGCTATCCAGAACTGGCCAAAATCTACTGTCAGTCAGAAAAGTGGGCAGTCACAGGTTCCTTGTAAAAACCCCTGAAGCAGAGGGCAACTGGTCTCGCATGCTGTGTATTTCTGTGAGTTGGACATTAAAAGTCGTTTTGTGGTGAACTTTGCTGGGTCACTGCCTCATCACTGCAGGGTGTGGATGCCGCTGCTATACAGGTGTCATTATTTCAAATAAAGGTCTTTATTCTGGCTGTGTATTTTTTTATAATATTACAATGGGGTTAGTAATGGGGGTGTCTTATAAATGCCTCTCCACTACTAACCTCTGGGCTTGATGTCACGAAGGTGGCATCAAGTATTCTAGCTATCACCCCACTTGACACAGCACCGAGGCTAAGTGCCAGATGCATCTTATGAATGCTCCATTTCTGAGGTGGCTGAGAGCTGATGTCTTCAGTCTGGGACAGGCCAATATCCCTGGCCCCTTCCTAGGCTATTAATATCAGCCTGCAGCTGTTTGCCTAGCCTTTGCTGGTTAGATTTTATAGGTGAACTTACACTTAGAGTATGTGCGCACGTTGAGTATATGCTTGTAGAAATTTTTGCTAGTTTTCTGCATCTCTTGACAGCAAAACGCTGCCGCAAAAATGCACTTTTTTGTTTGTGTTTTTTGCATGCATTTTTGTAATGTTTTTTTTACCTAAATAAAGATATTTTTAAAAAAATGTTTTGTTATGTAATTTCTTGGTTCAACACTTTCTTTTTCATTCTGATGCAGTAGCATCAGAGTATTGGAAGTTAGGGCTTGATGTCAGCAGCTGTCACAGACACCTAGGCATAGTAATGAAGAGGTGTTAGCCAGACAACCTCATTACTACATCGGTAAGTAAAGAGTTAAATAAACACACACACTCACATTGTCACAAAAACTAAAAAAAAAAAGTGTTGGGCTCCCGAGTAATTTTCATAATCAGTAGAGGGAAAGCCAATGGCTGAGGGCTGATGTTATTATCCTGGGAAGGAGCCAATAGTCATAAAGTCTCCCAGGCTATTAATATCAGCTCACAGCTGCTTCCTTAGCCTTTTCTGGCTAGGTTACAATGGGACCCCAGAAAAAAATTGAGGTAGAGTCACCCTTAGGCGTTTTTTCATTTTTTTATGCCATTTTTATGCATCTTTTCAGCTTTGCTTTACAGTACCAGCTATGTCTATGAGATTTCAGAAATATCATGCACACACCTTGGTTTTTTGTCATCAATATTTTGTTTCTTGCACAATAGAGCTTGTGACTGACATGAGTAGGTGGTGAAAAAACTGAAAATTTGCAGCAAAAAATCAGGTATTAGGTTTTGCTGTGGTTTTTGTGCCAAAACCTGATTCTGTAAAATAGGACTTTTTTTTACTAAATGAGTAAAAGATTGATATTTAAGGTACCTTTACACTAAACGACTTACCAACGATCACGACCAGCGATACGACCTGGCTGTGATCGTTGGTAAGTCGTTGTGTGGTCGCTGGGGAGCTGTCACACAGACAGCTCTCTCCAGCGACCAACAATCAGGGGAAAGACTTCGGCATCGTTGAAACTGTCTTCAACGATGCCGAAGTACCCCTGCAGCACCCGGGTAACCAGGGTAGACATCGGGTTAATAAGCGCAGGGCCGTGCTTAGTAACCCGATATTTACCCTGGTTACCATTGTAAAAGTAAAAAAAAAAAAAACACTACATACTCACATTCTGATGTCTGTCATGTCCCCCGGCGTCCACTGTGTAAGTGCCGCCCGTAAAGCAGAGCACAGTGGTGACTAGGGTTGAGCGAAACGGGTCGAACATTTTCAAAAGTCGCCGACTTTTGGCTAAGTCGGGGTTTCATGAAACCCGATCCGACCCCTGTGCGGGGTCGGCCATGCGGTACGCGACTTTCGCGCCAAAGTCGCGTTTCAATGACGCGAAAAGCGCCATTTCTCAGCCAATGAAGGTAAACGCAGAGTGTGGGCAGCGTGATGACATAGGTCCTGGTCCCCACCATCTTAGAGAAGGGCATTGCAGTGATTGGCTTGCTGTCTGCGACGTCACAGGGGCTATAAAGAGGCGTTCCCGCCGACCGCCATCTTACTGCTGCTGATCTGAGCTTAGGGAGAGGTTGCTGCCGCTTTGTCAGAAGCAGGGATAGCGTTAGGCAGGGTCCATTAACCACAAAACCGCTTGTGCTGCAGCGATTTGCACTGTCCAACACCACCCTCGGTGTGCAGGGACAGTGGAAGTTTTTTTTTTTTTTTTTTTCCCCTCAGCGCTGTAGCTCATTGGGCTGCCCTAGAAGGCTCCCTGATAGCTGCATTGCTGTGTGTACGCCGCTGTGCAAACCAACTGCTTTTTTCAAAGCATAAATCCTCTTGTTCCTTCCTTTCTGCACAGCTATCTTTTTTGTTTGTCCACACTTTTTATTTCATTTGTGCATCAGTCCACTCCTTATTGCTGCCTGCCATACCTGGCTGAGATTACTGCAGGCAGGGAGATAGTAGCTGCCTGCCATACCTGGCTGAGATTACTGCAGGCAGGGAGATAGTAATTGTAGGACATACCCTGTTTTTTTTTTGTTTTTTTTTTTGGTGGGAGATTAAGATTGGCAATTTGGCATTTCTGCTAGAGTGCCATCCCTGTGTGTGCCATCTCTCTCACATAGTGGGCCATAGAAAGCCTTTTCATTTTTCTGTATTTTTTTTTGTGGGGTGTATAAATTCTCCCTGATAAAAATACAGTGGGAGATTAATATTGGCCTTTGGGCTTGTGTGCCAGTCCTGAGTGTGCCATCTCTCTCACAAATAGTGGGCCATAGAAAGCCTATTTTATTTTTTTTGGGGTTTTATAAATTCTCCCTGAAAAAAAGGGAGATTAATATTGGCCTCTGGGCTTGTGTGCCAGTCCTGAGCGTGCCATCTGTGCCAGCCCTGAGCGTGCCATCTCTCTCACAAATAGTGGGCCATAGAAAGCCTATTTATTTTTTTTTTTGGTTTTATAAATTCTCCCTGAAAAAAAGGGAGATTAATATTGGCCTCTGGGCTTGTGTGCCAGTCCTGAGCGTGCCATCTGTGCCAGCCCTGAGCGTGCCATCTCTCTCACAAATAGTGGGCCATAGAAAGCCTATTTAATTTTTTTTTTTGTTTTATAAATTTTCCCTGAAAAAAGGGAGATTAATATTGGCCTCTGGGCTTGTGTGCCAGTTGTGAGCGTGCCATCTGTGCCAGTCCTGAGCGTGCCATCTCTCTCACAAATAGTGGGCCATAGAAAGCCTATTTAAATTTTTTTTTGGTTTTATAAATTCTCCCAGAAAAAAAGGGAGATTAATATTGGCCTCTGGGCTTCTGTGCCAGTCCTGAGCGTGCCATCTGTGCCAGTCCTGAGCGTCCCATCTCTCTCACAAATAGTGGGCCATAGAAAGCCTATTTTATTTTTTTGGGGGGTTTTATAAATTCTCCCTGAAAAAAAGGGAGATTAATATTGGCCTCTGGGCTTGTGTGCCAGTCCTGAGCGTGCCATCTGTGCCAGCCCTGAGCGTGCCATCTCTCTCACAAATAGTGGGCCATAGAAAGCCTATTTATTTTTTTTTTTTGTTTTATAAATTTTCCCTGAAAAAAGGGAGATTAATATTGGCCTCTGGGCTTGTGTGCCAGTTGTGAGCGTGCCATCTGTGCCAGTCCTGAGCGTGCCATCTCTCTCACAAATAGTGGGCCATAGAAAGCCTATTTAAATATTTTTTTGGTTTTATAAATTCTCCCAGAAAAAAAGGGAGATTAATATTGGCCTCTGGGCTTCTGTGCCAGTCCTGAGCGTGCCATCTGTGCCAGTCCTGAGCGTCCCATCTCTCTCACAAATAGTGGGCCATAGAAAGCCTATTTTATTTTTTTTTTGGGTTTTAGAAATTCTCCCTGGAAAAAAAAAGGGAGATTAATATTGCCCTTTGGGCTTGTGTGCCAGTACTAAGCGTTCCATCTCTCTCTCTCTCTCTCTGTCAGTGGGCCATAGAACGCCTATTTTTGGTTTTATTTGTTTTATAAATTCTCCCTGAAAAAATCATTTTATTTTATTTGGTTTCTAAATTCTTCCTGATAAAATCTTTTTTTTTTTATTATTTTTTTTTCTAAAGTCTCCCTGAAAAAAAAAAAAAAAAACAGTGGGAGATTAATATTGGCCTTTCTGCTTGTGTGCCAGTCTTGACTCCTGGGTGCGTCATCTCTCAGTCAGTGGGCCATAGAACGCCTATTTTTGGTTTTATTTGTTTTCTAAATTCTCCCTGAAAAAATCATTTTATTTTATTTGGTTTCTAAATTCTTCCTGATAAAATCACATTTTTTTTATTATTTTTTTTTCTAAAGTCTCCCTGAAAAAAAAAAAAAAAAACAGTGGGAGATTAATATTGGCCTTTCTGCTTGTGTGCCAGTCTTGACTCCTGGGTGCGTCATCTCTAAGTCAGTGGGCCATAGAACGCCTATTTTTGGTTTTATTTGTTTTCTAAATTCTCCCTGAAAAAATCATTTTATTTTATTTGGTTTCTAAATTCTTCCTGATAAAATCACATTTTTTTTATTATTTTTTTTTCTAAAGTCTCCCTGAAAAAAAAAAAAAAAAACAGTGGGAGATTAATATTGGCCTTTCTGCTTGTGTGCCAGTCTTGACTCCTGGGTGCGTCATCTCTCAGTCAGTGGGCCATAGAACGCCTATTTTTGGTTTTATTTGTTTTCTAAATTCTCCCTGAAAAAATCATTTTATTTTATTTGGTTTCTAAATTCTTCCTGATAAAATCACATTTTTTTTATTATTTTTTTTTCTAAAGTCTCCCTGAAAAAAAAAAAAAAAAACAGTGGGAGATTAATATTGGCCTTTCTGCTTGTGTGCCAGTCTTGACTCCTGGGTGCGTCATCTCTCAGTCAGTGGGCCATAGAACGCCTATTTTTGGTTTTATTTGTTTTCTAAATTCTCCCTGAAAAAATCATTTTATTTTATTTGGTTTCTAAATTCTTCCTGATAAAATCACATTTTTTTTATTATTTTTTTTTCTAAAGTCTCCCTGAAAAAAAAAAAAAAAAAACAACCAAAAAAAACAGTGGGAGATTAATATTGGCCTTTCTGCTTGTGTGCCAGTCTTGACTCCTGGGTGTGCCATCTCTCTCTCTCTCTCTCTCTCTCTCTCCAATTGTGGTCCATAGAAAGCCTACATTTTTTTTCCTTGATTTGGGTTCCAAAATCTACCAGAGAAAATAACTCCATCAATCATTGGTAGAAAAATATTGGCCTCTGGGCTTGTGTGCCACTCCTGATTCCTGTGTGCGTCATCTCTCACTCAGTGGCCCATAGAAAGCATATAGTTTGTTACATTTGTTTTCTAAATTCTCCCTGCAAAAATCTTTTTTTTTTTTTTGGGGGGGTTTCTAAAGTGTTCCTGAAAAAAATAAAAATAAAAAAAAAATAATAGTGTGACATTAATATTAACATTTGTGCTTCAGTGACAGTCCTGCGTGTGGGGCATCTCTCTAATTTGCAGCCACCAAAAAAAGAGTGTGTAACATTGGGCCTGATTTTCGCTGTGGTCTCACCAACCTGTAAAGGGGTAGCTAAATCATACTGAAGTTATAGCTCACCGTGTAAGTTGTGTGACTGCAACAAATAACGTTAGTTTGGTTACGTTTTTAAAACAATGAGGAAGTCTAGTGGAAGAGGTCGTGGCCGGGGGCGTTCATTGTCAGCTGGTAATGAGGGTAGTGGTAGTGGTGGAGCATCAGGTGGTCGTGGGGGAAAAAATATTGCACCTAAGTCTGGAGCTGTGGAGCCAGGTTCGTCGTCCGGCTACACAAGGCCTCGAACGCTCCCTTTTCTGGGATTAGGAAAACCGCTTTTAAAGCCGGAGCAGCAAGAGCAAGTTTTGGCTTATCTTGCTGACTCAGCCTCTAGCTCTTTTGCCTCATCTCGTGAAACTGGTAAAAGTAAAAGCAGCGCGTCGTTAGTGGATGTTCACGGTCAGGGACAAGTCACTTCCTTGTCCTCTTCAGCAAAAACAACAACAGAGAAGAATGCAGCAGGCGACACAACGGGTTACTCCATGGAGCTCTTTACACATACCGTCCCTGGCTTAGAAAGTGAAGCAGTTAACAGTCCATGCCCATTACAAATTGAATCTGACATGGAGTGCACTGACGCACAGCCACAGCCAGACTACTATGCTGGTCCTTTGACTCAGACCACAACATTGCCCTCGCAGGGTGCTGATCAAGAATCAGACCCTGATGAGACTATGTTGCCCCATCACGAACGCTATACCACCGAACGACACGGTGACACAGACGAAGTTGCGCAGGAGGTACAAGAAGAGTTATTAGATGACCCAGTTCTTGACCCCGATTGGCAGCCATTGGGGGAACAGGGTGCAGGCGGCAGCAGTTCTGAAGCAGAGGAGGAGGAGGGGCCGCAGCAGGCATCAACATCGCCACAGGTTCCATCTGCCGGGCCCGTATCTTGCCCAAAACGCGTGGCAAAGCCAAAACCTGGTGGAGGACAGCGTGGCCATCCGGTTAAAGCTCAGTCTGCAATGCCTGAAAAGGTATCCGATGCTAGAAAGAGTGCAGTCTGGCATTTTTTTAAACAACATCCAATTGATCAGCGCAAAGTCATCTGTCAAAAATGTTCTACTTCCTTAAGCAGAGGTCAGAATCTGAAAAGTCTCAATACTAGTTGCATGCATAGACATTTAACCACCATGCATTTGAAAGCTTGGACTAACTACCAAACGTCCCTTAAGGTTGTTGCACCCTCGGCCAATGAAGCTAGTCATCAACGCAACATCCCTTCCGGCAGTGTAGGACCACCATTTAGCGCACCACCTGCTGTATCTGTGCAGGTATCTTTGCCAGGCCAAAGCAGTCAGGGTCAGGGAATCACCAGTTTCGTAGTAGGAAACACTGCATCTAGGGCACCGGCGGCAACAATACCATCTCCCACCGTCTCTCAGTCTGCCATGTCCACCGGCACCCCCGCTAGTTCCACGATCTCCAGCTCTCCAGTCCAGCTCACCCTACATGAGACTATGGTTAGAAAAAGGAAATACTTAGCCTCGCATCCGCGTACACAGGGTTTGAACGCCCACATAGCTAGACTAATCTCGTTAGAGATGATGCCCTACCGGTTAGTTGAAAGCGAAGCTTTCAAAGACCTGATGGACTACGCTGTACCACGCTACGAGCTACCCAGTCGACACTTTTTTTCCAGAAAAGCCATCCCAGCCCTCCACCAGCATGTTAAAGAGCGCATCGTCCATGCACTCAGGCAATCTGTGAGCACAAAGGTGCACCTGACAACAGATGCATGGACCAGTAGGCATGGCCAGGGACGTTACGTGTCCATCACGGCACACTGGGTAAATGTGGTGGATTCAGGGTCCACAGGGGACAGCAAGTTTGGGACAGTTCTGCCTAGCCCACGGTCTAGTAAACAGTTGTCTGTAGCCGTTCGCACCCCCTCCTCCTCCTCCTCCTCCTCCTCGTCCTCCTGCAGAAGCAAGAGCTCGTCCACAGACCGCAGTCGCACAAACACTCCATCCGCACCTGCCACTGTTGCACACCAGGTCTCCCATTATGGGGCAGCTACTGGCATACGTCAGCAGGCTGTATTGGCTATGAAGTGTTTGGGCGACAATAGACACACCGCGGAAGTTCTGTCCGAGTTCTTGCAGCAAGAAACGCAGTCGTGGCTGGGCACTGTAGATCTTGAGGCAGGCAAGGTAGTGAGTGATAACGGAAGGAATTTCATGGCTGCCATCTCCCTTTCCCAACTGAAACACATTCCTTGCCTGGCTCACACCTTAAACCTGGTGGTGCAGTGCTTCCTGAAAAGTTATCCGGGGTTATCCGACCTGCTCCTCAAAGTGCGTGGACTTTGCGCACATATCCGCCGTTCGCCTGTACACTCCAGCCGTATGCAGACCTATCAGCGTTCTTTGAACCTTCCCCAGCATCGCCTAATCATAGACGTTGCAACAAGGTGGAACTCAACACTGCACATGCTTCAGAGACTGTGCGAACAGAGGCGGGCTGTTATGTTTTTGTGGGAGGATACACATACACGGGCAGGCAGTAGGATGGCAGACATGGAGTTGTCAGGTGTGCAGTGGTCGAAGATTCAAGACATGTGTCAAGTCCTTCAGTGTTTTGAGGAATGCACACGGCTGGTTAGTGCAGACAACGCCATAATAAGCATGAGCATCCCCCTAATGCGTCTGCTGATGCAAAGTTTGACGCACATAAAGGATCAGGCGTCTGCACCAGAGGAAGAGGAAAGCCTTGATGACAGTCAGCGATTGTCTGGTCAGGGCAGTGTACATGACGAGGTACCGGGCGAAGAGGAGGTGGAGGATGAGGAGGATGATGGGGATGAGTATATTTTTAATGAGGAAGCTTTCCCGGGGGCACGGGAAATTGGTGGCGTGGCAAGGGCGGGTTCTGGTTTTTTGAGGGACACAAGTGACGTAGATTTGCCTGCAACTGCCCCTCAACCAAGCACAACCGCAGATTTGACAACGGGAACTTTGGCCCACATGGCGGATTATGCCTTGCGTATCCTCAAAAGGGACACACGCATTACAAAAATGATGAACGATGACGATTACTGGTTGGCCTGCCTCCTTGATCCTCGCTATAAAGGCAAATTGCAAAATATTATGCCACATGAGAACTTGGAACTAATATTAGCAACAAAACAATCAACTCTTGTTGACCGTTTGCTTCTGGCATTCCCTGCACACAGCGCCCGTGATCGTTCTCACACGAGCTCCAGGGGCCAGCAGACCAGAGGTGTTAGAGGGGCAGAAATCAGAAGTGGCGTTGGCCAGAGGGGTTTTCTGACCAGGTTGTGGAGTGATTTTTCTATGACCGCAGACAGGACAGGTACTGCAGCATCAATTCAAAGTGACAGGAGACAACATTTGTCCAGTATGGTTACAAACTATTTTTCATCCCTTATCGACGTTCTCCCTCAACCGTCATTCCCATTTGATTACTGGGCATCCAAATTAGACACCTGGCCAGAATTGGCAGAATATGCATTGCAGGAGCTTGCTTGCCCGGCAGCTAGTGTCCTATCAGAAAGAGTATTCAGTGCTGCAGGTTCAATACTAACAGAAAAAAGGACTCGTCTGGCTACCCAAAATGTAGATGATCTAACCTTCATTAAAATGAACCACAACTGGATTTCAAAATCTTTTGCCCCACCCTGCCCGGCTGACACCTAGCTTTCCTATGAAAAGGTCTTGCCTGTGGACTATTCTGAATGACTTTTCCAATCTCGTAATTTTCTTCACCTGATTGTCCAGCATACGACATGTTTCCACCTCACGAAATGGCCAAACTCCCCACACGGGGCCGTGCTATCGCCACTTTGCGCTTGGACCCTTGAGAGT
The DNA here is from genome assembly GCF_032444005.1 of Ranitomeya imitator. Classification (NCBI taxonomy): domain Eukaryota; kingdom Metazoa; phylum Chordata; class Amphibia; order Anura; family Dendrobatidae; genus Ranitomeya; species Ranitomeya imitator. The sequence continues at coordinate 954,094,099 of NC_091282.1, read as the reverse complement.
GCTGTTTGTCTGAAGAGGTGGGTGTGGCCGCTTTTGGTCGACGGCACTGCCACTGGGTCCCTCATAGTACAATAAAGTGTCTCTGGCGGTGGTGGTGCGCACCCAACGTCAGACACACCGTTGTAATATGAGGGGCCCTGTGCCTGTAACGCCGGCCACAAGACAGTTCCCCCCCCCCAGCTCAAACAGTGCTCTACCACTAGCAAAATTATCTCTCACAGCTTCACCAATGTGTAGTCTAGGCGCTGACATCCTTCAATGCCTGGCACTGACAATACCATTGTTTTGACATTTTTGTTATGTTAGGCCTTCGAAGCCTGTCTGCGGTCCCTTCTTTCTACAACTACTACACTGACCAGGCCACTGCTGGCCGTGTTCCCCTGAACCAATTTAAAAGTGCCTACAGTCAGCCCAATTTTGTTATGTTAGGCCTTCGAAGACTGTCTGCCGTCACTCCTTCCACTAGACTTCCACTGACCATACACTGCTGCCCATGTACCCCTGGAACCAATTTAAAGTGCCTACAGCCAGCCCAATTTTGTTATGTTAGGCCTTCGAAGCCTGTCTGCGGTCACTCCTTCCACTAGACTTCCACTGACCAGACCACTGCTGCCCGTGTACCCCTGGAACCAATTTAAAAGTGCCTACAGCCAGCCCAAGTTTGTTATGTTAGGCCTTGGAAGCCTGTCTGCGGTCACTCCTTCCACTAGACTTCCACTGACCAGACCACTGCTGCCCGTGTACCCCTGGAACCAATTTAAAAGTGCCTACAGCCAGCCCAAGTTTGTTATGTTAGGCCTTGGAAGCCTGTCTGCGGTCACTCCTTCCACTAGACTTCCACTGACCAGACCACTGCTGCCCGTGTACCCCTGGAACCAATTTAAAAGTGCCTACAGCCAGCCCAAGTTTGTTATGTTAGGCCTTCGAAGCCTGTCTGCGGTCCATTCTTTCAACTACTACTACACTGACCAGGTCACTGCTGCCCGTGTACCCCTGGAACCAATTTAAAAGTGCCTACAGCCAGCCCAAGTTTGTTATGTTAGGCCTTGGAAGCCTGTCTGCGGTCACTCCTTCCACTAGACTTCCACTGACCAGACCACTGCTGCCCGTGTACCCCTGGAACCAATTTAAAAGTGCCTACAGCCAGCCCAAGTTTGTTATGTTAGGCCTTGGAAGCCTGTCTGCGGTCACTCCTTCCACTAGGCCTCCACTGACCACACCACTGCTGTCCGTGTACCCCTGGAACCAATTTAAAATTGCCTACAGCCATGTGTTATTATTTTAGGCCTTCGATGCCTGTCTGCGGTCACTCCTTCCACTAGGCCTCCACTGACCACACCACTGCTGTCCGTGTACCCCTGGAACCAATTTAAAATTGCCTACAGCCAGCCCAATTTTTTTATTTTAGGCCTTCGATGCCTGTCTGCGGTCCATTCTTTCAACTACTACTACACTGACCATGTCACTGCTGCCCGTGTACCCCTGGAACCAATTTAAAATTGCCTACAGCCAGCCCAATTTTTTTATTTTAGGCCTTCAATGCCTGTCTGCGGTCCATTCTTTCAACTACTACTACACTGACCAGGTCACTGCTGCCCGTCTACCCCTGGAACCAATTTAAAATTGCCTACAGCCATGTGTTATTATTTTAGGCCTTCGATGCCTGTCTGCGGTCACTCCTTCCACTAGGCCTCCACTGACCACACCACTGCTGCCCGTGTACCCCTGGAACCAATTTAAAATTGCCTACAGCCAGCCCAATTTTTTTATTTTAGGCCTTCGATGCCTGTCTGCGGTCCATTCTTTCAACTACAACTACACTGACCAGGTCACTGCTGCCCGTGTACCCCTGGAACCAATTTAAAAGTGCCTACAGCCAGCCCAAGTTTGTTATGTTAGGCCTTGGAAGCCTGTCTGCGGTCACTCCTTCCACTAGACTTCCACTGACCAGACCACTGCTGCCCGTGTACCCCTGGAACCAATTTAAAATTGCCTACAGCCAGCCCAATTTTTTTATTTTAGGCCTTCGATGCCTGTCTGCGGTCCATTCTTTCAACTACTACTACACTGACCAGGTCACTGCTGCCCGTGTACCCCTGGAACCAATTTAAAATTGCCTACAGCCAGCCCAATTTTTTTATTTTAGGCCTTCGATGCCTGTCTGCGGTCCATTCTTTCAACTACTACTACACTGACCAGGTCACTGCTGCCCGTCTACCCCTGGAACCAATTTAAAATTGCCTACAGCCATGTGTTATTATTTTAGGCCTTCGATGCCTGTCTGCGGTCACTCCTTCCACTAGGCCTCCACTGACCACACCACTGCTGTCCGTGTACCCCTGGAACCAATTTAAAATTGCCTACAGCCATGTGTTATTATTTTAGGCCTTCGATGCCTGTCTGCGGTCACTCCTTCCACTAGGCCTCCACTGACCACACCACTGCTGTCCGTGTACCCCTGGAACCAATTTAAAATTGCCTACAGCCATGTGTTATTATTTTAGGCCTTCGATGCCTGTCTGCGGTCACTCCTTCCACTAGGCCTCCACTGACCACACCACTGCTGTCCGTGTACCCCTGGAACCAATTTAAAATTGCCTACAGCCAGCCCAATTTTTTTATTTTAGGCCTTCGATGCCTGTCTGCGGTCCATTCTTTCAACTACTACTACACTGACCAGGTCACTGCTGCCCGTGTACCCCTGGAACCAATTTAAAATTGCCTACAGCCATGTGTTATTATTTTAGGCCTTCGATGCCTGTCTGCGGTCACTCCTTCCACTAGGCCTCCACTGACCACACCACTGCTGTCCGTGTACCCCTGGAACCAATTTAAAATTGCCTACAGCCATGTGTTTTTATTTTAGGCCTTCGATGCCTGTCTGCGGTCCATTCTTTCAACTACTACTACACTGACCAGGGCACTGCTGGCCGTGTACCCCTGGAACCAACATCAGAAAATATAAAAATAAGTATTTTGCTTATAAAAAAGAAAATACTGGTGAGATATCAAATGCAGACATTTTAACATTAAAAACAAACACACAACTAAAATCTGGTACAGTACTAAAAATGGCCACCAGCTACAATTACTTTCTCCTGCAAGTAGTTAACTGAAAGTTTTTTTAAATTGAAAACACACATATGGCATCCACCGAGTGTTGTCCTGTCGCGTCTTCTTTATATTATTGCCGAGAAGATGCAAAATAATGAAAATAATAAAATCATTAATTACCAAAATAATAGAGAAAGTCAACACCACATTGCAAATAAACATTCATTCCAAATAAAGAAGCAGGGCGCGTCCGAGGGTGAGTATATACCTAATAAGAATCTAATCACCCTCGGACGCGCAATGCTTATTTCCAACAGCCTTCCTTCCTAAGAATCATCCCTTCCGTGGTGTAGAGAGACGTTGTGTTACACTCCAAGGTGTTCCCCAGGTTGCCTTTCCTGAGCTTCGATCTACCGTCTCTCGTTTAGTAGTTGTTGGAAACTACGCTGCATTAGGCCTTCAAATTGGGTATGGGGTGTAGAGAGATGGTGTGTTCCACTCCAAGGTGTTCCCCAGGTTGCCTTTCCTGAGCTTCGATCTTCCGGCTCTCGTTTAGTAGTTCTTGGAAACTACACTGCATTAGGCCTTCAAATTGGGTATGGGGTGTAGAGAGAGGGTGTGTTACACTCCAAGGTGTTCCCCAGGTTGCCTTTCCTGAGCTTCGATATTCCGGCTCTCGTTTAGTAGTTGTCGGAAACTACGCTGCATTAGGCCTACAAATTGGGTATGGGGTGTAGAGAGAGGGTGTGTTACACTCCAAGGTGTTCCCCAGGTTGCCTTTCCTGAGCTTCGATCTTCATGCTCTCGTTTAGTAGTTGTCGGAAACTACGCTGCATTAGGCCTACAAATTGGGTATGGGGTGTAGAGAGAGGGTTTGTTACACTCCAAGGTGTTCCCCAGGTTGCCTTTCCTGAGCTTCGATCTTCCGGCTCTCGTTTAGTAGTTGTTGGAAACTACGCTGCATTAGGCCTTCAAATTGGGTATGGGGTGTAGCGAGAGGGTGTGTTACACTCCAAGGTGTTCCCCAGGTTGCCTTTCCTGAGCTTCGATCTTCCGGCTCTCGTTTAGTAGTTCTTGGAAACTACACTGCATTAGACCTTCAAATTGGGTATGGGGTGTAGAGAGAGGGTGTGTTACACTCTAAGGTGTTCCCCAGGTTTCCTTGCCATTGCTTCGGTCTTCCGACTCTCGTTTAGTAGTTGTAGAAAAGTACACTGCATTAGGCCATACAAAATGGGTATGGGGTGGAGAGAGATGGTGTGTTACACTCCAAGGTGTTCCCCAGGTTGCCTTTCCTGAGCTTCTATCTTCAGGCTCTCATTAAATTGTGGTTAAATGGAACAACTGCATTTGGCGTACTAGTTGGTTTGGGGCCTACTATCGGTGTCTGCCACTCCTTGCTGTTCTCCTCCACTGAACAAAGCTGTGCCGCCTGTTTACTACGGTTGCCAATTTTGAACTGCATTTCGACTACTTACTGATTTGGCCCTACTCTCTGTGTCAGCCTCTCATTCCAGTTGTCCTCCACTGCAATGCCCCCTGGTTATTCCTGTGTTACCAATTTTGAACTGCATTTAGCCCACTTTCTTCTTTGGGCCTATATCTGTGTTTCCACTTCATCGTGCCCATTGCCCAGCCAGTGATAGATGAGTCTGCTGGTACATTGACCCATAACGCAACATTCCCCGTGCACGCTACACAACAACATTGTGACCCTGCTGAAAGTCAGGTTGCTCTTCCCGCATACCATACCACCTTACACGGGGACAAAGAGGAAGGTGCAGATGAAAGTGCAGGTTCCTTCATCAGGTGGGGGGAGGAATACTAGTTGGCGACGTCACTGGCACAGGGCCTCTCATAGTACGCAAAAGTGTTGCTGCCGGTGGGAGGCGCCCCCGCCGTGCAAACACACCGCTGTACTTTGAGGGGCCCTGTGCCAGTGCCAATGCCAACGAGTGGGCCCCCCCTGCTTGCTCAGGTTCACAGCACTTGCAAAGTTGAAATACTTACCTCTCCCTGCTCCACTGCCGTGACGTGGTCCAGATTTCCTGGGCCCACTAATTACTTGAACCAGCCCTACCCCCCACAACTTTATCCAAATGACCCCCAATTTCAAATGCCTTCCAATTATTATAAGGTAAATTACGCTTGACAAGCTTCATTAAGAAGAATGGATGGTTTTGACATTAAAATGGGCACTCTAGGTGTTTTCCTGGCCCCCACTCACTGCCGACTATGCTGCCCCATTGACTTGCATTGGGTTTCGTGTTTCGGTCGATCCCGACTTTACGTCATAATCGGCCGATTTCACTCGACCCGACTTTGGACATAGTCGGGTTTCGCAAAACCCGGCTCGACTCTAAAAAGGTCAAGGTCGCTCAACTCTAGTGGTGACGTCACACACGCCGATCCAGCGATGACGGGGGGTGATCAGTGACCAAAAAATGGTCCTGATCATTCCCCAACGACCAACGATCTCCCAGCAGGGGCCTGATCATTGGTTGCTGTCACACATAACGAGATCGTTAGCGGGATCGTAGCTACGTCACCAAAAGCGTGACGTTGCAACGATATCGTTAACGATATCGTTATGTGTGACGGTACCTTTAGTGACAGAGGACCCTACCTGTAAGGACTTACAATCTAGAAGGGGGAAGGAGACAATAGGTGAGAGTAGAAGCTGTGTATGTTGTGTTATGGTAGGTTTTAGGATTTCTATAAAAAGTGTGTTTTCAGGTAGCATGTCAAGAGTTTGAAGGTGAGGGAGAGTTTGACCAGCTTAGATATCGCTTCAAGAGTATGGGAGATAGGCAAAGAAATCTTGAACATGAACAAGAGGAGAGCAAATAAAATGGTCTGATAAGAATCAGAGATTAAATGTTAATGAAATATAAGGAGATTAGATCTGAGATGTATGGAAAGGACAGGATGATGAAAATGAAAAGACTATGAAAATCCATCCATGACCTTGAGAGGTAGTACTGATGACATCATACCATACAAAGTGCCAGTATATTACATGCTAGAAACATACACACTCTAGGATCAACTTCATAGCAAGCCAGAAAGTTTTAGTATCAAAAGGAAATCCACACAAATAAGGGGAGAAGATACAAACTCCATGTAGAATTATTAGCCTAAAGTATTTTATGTAATAATGCCAGTATTTATGCTAATCGCTTCTCATTTACAAATGGCTGAGGTTTTATTTATCTCTTCCATTATATTGTAATCTTTGGCTTACGCTGCTGCTCACAACTGAACTTTAACCTTGAGAATTAATTAGAGATGCATATTTAGAACAGACATTTGTTATAAATTTAATTGAGTATCTGGAAATTTGACTAAGTGTTTCCAGGGATAGCAATCATGATTGTGTGCTACATTTCACAGATATCACAAGGATACAGGTTTCCCTGAAAAGATTGATGAGAATCCTCTATAGAGCTTGGCTGTTCTGGACACAGATGAGGATAGGTCCATGATAATAATATTCAAGAATTTTGTCAATGTGTATACAAACCACAATCCCAACCTATTATTGGCAGATATGATAATTGAGAACAGACACATAGTTTATGATGCAATTAATAGTGCAAACATCACACAGGCAGTTTTTCGAGAAGAACAAGCTTTTTCCACCAAAAATGAAATGATAATTTTCTGAAAATTAATTGTGTGTTGTAAATCATATTTTCATACAAAAAGAAGAACTTTCCCAGGCTTGGCAAACTGAGTTTGTGTCAGAATCATCGCTGGAAGTAAAAAAACAAAAGCAAAGACTATGTTTCCAATTGTGCACAAGTTCATACAACAGATACTGTTTATTATTAAATTTCAGGATGTGGATTGATTTTTCAATTTAGATTTCCTTTTGCATTCATCTTTATTCATATTATTATGACATATAGAGTTGATTGAGATTGTTCAAGGCTAATTGAATTTGCCTCAAATTGTACAAAAAATCTGAATTCTGCAGAATTAATTTGCTTCCTACAAATTCATTGAACACCTATGGCCATAATCTATCTATCTATCTATCTATCTATCTATCTATCTATCTATCTATCTATCTATCTATCTATCTATCTATCTATATTACATGCACCATAAATTATTAAGAAAAACCCTAACACAAAGAAGTCCAAACAAAAATGTATTAAAAGAAATCTTTTTTATTTAATGCATAAAAAAAGGGACGGGAAATACACGTACAATAATATTGGAACATCACAGATAAGTAAAAAGAAATGGTGACACCTGGTAACCTGACTTCTTAATAGCAAACTGGGTATATACAGTATGTAAATCATAAGAATAGTAATACATATAATATATATAGATATATATGTATATAAATATATATATATATATCTGGCACTAAGTCCACATTTTTCCCAGCACATGTCAGCTGTTTTGAACAGCAGACATGGGCCTCCAACAGCCGCAGGTGGAATTGCGACCCAACCACGGCTGTTAACCTGTTAAATACCGCTGTCAATCTCTGACAATGGCATTTAACTCGCACTTCCAGGAAGCACGCCGGAAATCCCACCCATTGGTGACCCCTTCAGGTGATCGCGGGTCACCGATGGGTTGATATGACAAACAGAGGTCTCCAGCAGACCTTTTTGGTTGTCATAGCCGGATTGCTATGAGCGCCGCCATGATGGTCGGTGCTCATAGCAAGTGAGCATATATGCTACATACAGGCCATCTTTTCAGTGGGTACAGAAAGAATTCTGACCCCTTTAAAATTTTCACTCTTGTTTCATTGCAGCCTTTTAGTAAATTCAAAAAAATTCATTTTTTTCACATTATGAAATGTAATAATTTTTGCAAATTTAATAAAGAAAAACTAAAATATCACATGGTCTCTCCAAAGATGCTCAATTGGGTTTAGGTCAGGGCTCTGTCTGAGCCAGTCAAGAATGGCCACAGTGTTGTTCTGAAGCCACTCCTTTGTTATTTTAGCTGTGTGCTTAGGGCTATTGTCTTGTTGGAAGGTGAACCTTCGGCCAAGTGTGAGGTCCAGAGCACTCTGAAAGAGGTTTTCATCCAAGATATCTCTGTACTTGGCCACATTCATGTTTCTTTCAATGACAACCAGTTGTCTTGTGCCTGCAGCTGGAAAACACCCCCATAGCATGATGCTGCCACCACCATGTTTCATTGTTGGGATTGTATTAGGCAGATGATGAGCAGTGGCTGGTTTTCTCCACACATACTGCTTAGAATTATCACCAAAAATGTATTTTTTCATCTCATCAGACCAGAGAATCTTATTTCTCATAGTCTAGGAGTCCATCATGTGTTTTTTAGCAAACTCTATGCGGGCTTTCATATGTCTTGCATTGATGAGAAGCTTCCATCGGGCAACTCTGCCATAAAGTTGACTTTGTGGAACTTTCTCCCATCTCCCTACTGCATCTCTGGAGCTCAGCCACAGTGATGTTGGGGTTCTTCTTTACCTCTCTCACCAAGGCTCTTCTCCCACAATTGCTCAGTTTGGCTAGATGGCCAGGTCTAGGAAGACTTCTGGTGGTCCCAAACTTCTTCCATTTAAGGATTATTGAGGCCACTGTGCTCTTAGGAACCTTGAGTACTGCAGAAATTCTGTTGTAACCTTGGCCAGATCTGTGACTTGCCACAATTCTGTCTCTGAGCTCCTTGGCCAGCTTTTTTGATCTCACAATTCCTATTTGGTCTGACATGCACTTTGAGCTGTGAGGTCTTGTATAGACAGGTGTGTCCCTTTCCAAATCAAGTCCTATCAGTTTAATTAAACACAGCTGGCCTGCAATGAAGGAGTAGAGCCATCTCAAGGAGGATCACAAGTAAATGGACAGCATGTGACTTAAATATAAGTGTCTGAGCAAAGGGTCTGAATTCTTATGACCATGTGATATTTCAGATTTTCTTTTTTATTAAATTTACAAACATTTTTACATTTATGAATTTTTTCAGTCCAGATGGGGTGCAGAGTGTACGATAATGTGATAAAATGAACTTATTTGAATTTACCAAATGGCTGCATTGAAACAAAGAGTGAAAAATCTAAAGGGGTCTGAATACTTTCCGTACCCACTGTTTGTGGAAAAAATGGTCAAATCACCACCCTTTCGCCCCAATCAAAATAAAACAAGAAAAAAAATCAGTCATACACATATTTGGTATTGCCGTGTTCAGAATCGCCCGATCTATCAACATAAAAAAGAATTAACCTGATCTCTAAACGGTGAAATGAGAAAAAAGTCAAAACGCCAGAATTATGTTTTTTTTGGTAGCCTCTATATTGCAATAAAATGCAATAACGGGCAATCAAAAGATTGTATTTACAACTAAATTGTATCAATAACAATATAAGCTCGGCATGCAAAAAATAAGCCCTCAACCACCACCTAATCATGAAAAATGGAGATGCTACAGGTCTTTGAAAATGGTGGCTTTTTTATAAACAAAGTTTGGATTTAATTTTCACCACTTACCGTATATACTCGAGTATAAGCCGAGATTTTCAGCCCAAATTTTTGGGCTGAAAGTGCCCCTCTCGGCTTATACTCGAGTCACGGTCGGCGGTGGGGTCGGCGGGTGAGGGGGAGAGGGCGCTGAGGCATACTTACCTAGTCCCAGCGATCCTGGCGCTCCCCCTGCCGTCCCACGGTCTTCGGTGCTGCAGTTCTTCCTCTATCAGCGGTCACGTGGGACCGCTCATTAGAGAAATGAATAGGCGGCTCCACCTCCCATAGGGGTGGAGCCGCCTATTAATTTCTCTAATCAGCGGTAACGGTGACCGCTGATAGAGGAAGAAGCTGCAGCACCGAAGACAGCTGTGCGGGAGAAGGAGCCGGACGCCAGGACAAGGTAAGTATGTAATATTCACCTGTCTGCGTTCCAGCTGCCGGGCGCCGCTCCATCTTCCCGGCGTCGCTCCATCTTCCCGGCGTCGCTCCATCTTCCCGGCGTCTCTGCGCTCTGACTGTTCAGGTCAGAGGGCGCGATGACGCATATAGTGTGCGCGGCGCCCTCTGCCTGATCAGTCAGAGTGGAGACGCCGGGACGAGACGCCGTAACAAGACGCCGGGAGCTGCAATCAAGAGAGGTGAGTATGTGTTTTCTTTTTTTTTTACTGCAGCAGCAGCGACAATGGCAGAGCTTTCTATGGGGCAATATGAACGGTGCAAGAGCACTATATGGGGCAGAGCTTTCTATGGGGCAATATGAACGGTGCAAGAGCACTATATGGGGCAGAGCTTTCTATGGGGCAATATGAACGGTGCAAGAGCACTATATGGGGCAGAGCTTTCTATGGGGCAATATGAACGGTGCAAGAGCACTATATGGGGCAGAGCTTTCTATGGGGCAATATGAACGGTGCAAGAGCACTATATGGGGCAGAGCTTTCTATGGGGCAATATGAACGGTGCAAGAGCACTATATGGGGCAGAGCTATAGCGCAATAATGAATGGTGCAGAGCACTATATGGGGCACAGCTATAGGGCAATAATGAACGGTTCAGAGCACTATATGGGGCACAGCTATAGGGCAATAATGAACGGAGCAGAGCACTATATGGGGCAGAGCTATAGGGCAATAATGAATGGCGCAGAGCACTATATGGCACAGCTATGGGGAAATAATGATCTATTTTTATTATTGAAATTCACCGGTAGCTGCTGCATTTCCACCCTAGGCTTATACTCGAGTCAATAAGTTTTCCCAGTTTTTTGTGGCAAAATTAGGGGGGTCAGCTTATACTCGGGTCGGCTTATACTCGAGTATATACGGTAAATAAAAAAAAACCTAGACATGTTTGGTTTCTATGAAATCGTAATGACCTGGAGAATCATTATGGCAAGTCAGTATTAGCATTTGGCGAACATGTTAAAAAAGACAACAACAACTGTACCTGTAATACAGTTAACGACTTGATTAGGAGTGTCTAACTGGTCTGTACGAGCCAGAACTCTTATGGTTGGTAAGGGATCAAATACTTATTCCTCACTGCAAAGTGAAAATACATTTATATAATTTATAGAATGTGATTTTCTGGGTTTTATTTTTGATATCCTATCTCTCAATGTTAAAATTAACCTACCCTTAAAATTATAGACTGTTCATGTCTTTGTCAGTGGGCAAACTTACAAAATCAGCAAGGATCAAATAATTATCAACTTCACTGTATATGATATATATGTTTGTGTTTTTTTTTCATGGATGGCATGCTTGGATTGGACTTGGTTATCTACTCCTTGCTTCACTTTCCAAACATCTATATATGTTTATTAATATTCTGACTTTACACACTGTACGCACCCAGCTGTATGCACCCAGCTGTATGCACCCAGCTGTATGCACCCAACTTTGGTCCTTTTACATTTTTACTTACCTGTGGTGTTCCAATATCATTATATTTGTATTTTTGTCTCTTTTTTTTATGGATTAAATAAAAATTATTTCCCTTATTATATTTTGGATTGCACTTCTATTTGCTGTATTTTTTTTATATAAATTCAGGAAAATAGTGACTTTGGGCGACACACCTCATGATGGCATGACGTCAAAAGTCTACTCATCTCTGAAGCCAGAGAGGCAAAATTGGACGTTGCATGTCAGAAGGAAAGAAGAGGTTGGACGTAGTTGAGGACCAGAAAGCAGACTGTGGTGATGATGGGACAGGTGAGCAGCGAGCTAATTTTTTTTTTACCACCCATGTTATTATCCTCTGAGATCTAGAAGAAAATCAGCACATAGTAAAGAATATCTGACTCACGTTAAATTTCTCTATTAAGTTTTATCAATCTGATTAAATTGAATCGACATATTTGCTAATCTCTTTTGACATTAAATATATGGAATACTGTCATATTGCAATTAAACCTTTCAAAAACACCTCCAAATAGCTTATAGCCAAAACAGATTCCATCATAATGTAATCAATTAAGGCCATCTTCTAGGAGAAAACCATTCCGCTAAGGCTGCTTTCACACATCAGGTTTTTGGTTTCAGGCACAATCCGGCAGTTTCAGGCACAATCTGGATCAGTTTTTTTCTGATGCCTGATCCATTTTTTCCCCATAGAGTTGTATTACTGCCGGATTGTGCCTGAAGGACATGCGTTTCATCCGTTTTGTGCCGGATCCGTCCCTTCAGGCTTTTTTGCCGGATACAAAAAAAGTCTCCTGCAACGTTTTTTGTGTCCGGCGAAAAAGCCTGAAGGAACGTTTCCGGCAATAAACGCATGGATCTGATGTGTGAAAGAACATTTCCGGCGACCGAATCCGTTTTTAACACACGGAGCATGCCCAGAAGCTTTGTTTTTGATTCTGGAATGGAGATCTCTCTCTCTCTCTCTCCTCAAAAACCATGCCCAGGAACTCAAAAGCGCAGTACATAGAGCTGAACGGATCCGATGCATCAGTTTGCATCCATTTTTTCACTATTTACACCGGATCCGTATTTTAGCAAATTTGCCGGATTGTGCCTGAAACCAAAAACCTGATGTGTGAAAGCAGCCTAAAAGACCATTTTTAATGGTTGTCTAAATGAGTTTTAATGGTATTAAAGACTATTACAAGTCACAAAAGAGCACCATCCCTACACACGTGGTCAAAATTGTTGGTACCCCTCGTTTAATGACATAAAAACCCACAATGGTCACAGAAATAACTTGAATCGGACAAAAGTAATAATAAATTAAAAATCTATGAAAATTAATAAATGAAAGTCAGACATTGCTTTTCAACCACGATTCTATAGAATTTAAAAAAAAATAAAACTCATGAAATAGGCCTGTACAGTAATGATGGTACCCTTAACTTAATATTTTGTTGCACAACCACTGGAGGCAATCACTGAAAACAAACAATTCCTGTAACTGTCAATGAGACTTCTGCACCTCTCGACAAGTATTTTGGCCCACTCCTCAAGAGCAAACTGCTCCAGTTGTCTCGTGTTTGAAGGTTGCCTTTTCCAGATGGCATGTTTCAGCTGTTTCCAAAGATTCTCAATAAGATTTAGGTCAGGGCTCATAGAAGGCCACTTCAGAATAGTCCAATATTTTCCTCTTAGCCATTCTTGGGTGTTTTAGCTGTGTGTTTTGGGTCATTACCCAAGCTTTCTGATACTGGGCAGCACATTTGTCTCAAGAATCCCTTGATAGTCTTGAGATTTCATTGTATCCTGAACAGATTCTAGACATACTGTTCCTGATGCAACAAAGCAGCCCTAGAACATAACAGAGCCTCCTCCATGTTTCACAGTAGGGACAGTGTTCTTTTCTTGATATGCTTCATTTTTCTGTCCGTGAACATAGAGCTGATGTGCCTTACCAAAAAGTTTAATTTCTGTCTCATTTGTCCATAGGACATTCTCCCAGAAGCTTTGTGGCTTGTCAACATGTAGTTTGACAAATTCTAGTCTGGCTTTTTTATGATTTTTTTCAACAATGGTGTCCTCCTTGGTCATCTCCCATGAAGTCTACTTTGGCTCATACAATGACGGATGGTGCAATCTGACACTGATATTTCTTAAAGTTCAGCTTTAATCTGTTTAGAAGTTTTTCTGGTTTTTTTTGTTACCATTCGTACTATCCATCTCTTTGATTTGTCATCAATTTTCCTCCTGCAGCCACGTCCAGGGAGGTTGGTTACAGTCCCATGGATCTTACATTTCTGAATAATATGTAAAACTATAGTCACAGGAACATCAAGCTGCTTGGAAATGGTCTTAGAACTTTTACTTTTTACTTGTTTGTCTATAATTTTTCTTTCTAATCTCCTGAGACAACTCTTTCCTTCGCTTCCTCTGGTCCATGTGGAGTGTGATAGACACCACGTCACCAAACAGCACAGTGAGTATCTGTAGCCCTATATAGAGGCCCACAAACTGATTCCAAGATTGTAGACACCTGTGATGCTAATTAATGGACACACCTTGATTTAACATGTCCCTTTTGTCACATTATTTTCAGGGGTATCATCATTTCTGTCCAGGCCTTTTTCATGAGTTTTATTTTATTTTTTTTAGTTTGGTGGAAGCATGGCTGAAAAGCAATGTCTGACTTTCATTTGTTAATTTTCATTGATTTTTTATTTATTAATACTTTTGCCAGATGCAAGTTATTTCTGTGACCATTGTGGGTTTTTCTGTCATTAAATGAGTGGTACCAACAATTTTGACAACGTGTGTATATGATAGCAAAAGGCCACAGGCTCAGTATTTTCACACAGGTCAAGGAACTCCGAAAAGACTTCTGATAAATTTTTATAATTTATAGTATGAACATTATTCATTAAAATACACATGACAACTGCTGTAGAACCTTAGATTGCACAAAGATATTAGCATAGGGAGATTCATTGTCATCAATCTTAACCCTTTAATGTCCACCGATAAGCCTTTTAATGGTGTCAGTAAAGTGTACTTATTTCTCAGTGCTGCTTTTTAACAGCACTGAATAATAAGAGTATAGCACCCCCCAGTATTGTAAAATCTCTGGGATATCAGCTACCAGATGTAGCTGAGACCCTAAAGAACATGATCAGGGCTGGTTTTTACAGTCCACTGTCACATGATCACCATTATTCACCGAATAACTTCGATCAAAAAAATGTCCAATTTATAATCAATTTCTCTCTCTTTTGATATGATATAGCATAGAAGAGAGAAATGGGGTCCCCAGTGCTCCCACATTACATCTGCCATCCCCGTACCCTGCTGCCCTTTGTGTCATCTTCCTATAAAACAAATGGCAGACACATGCGAAGACACATGCGAAGTACCCGGCTACAATAGGGAATTTTTCCAATTGGTTCCTTAGATCACTGTGATTGACTCTATCACATTGATACAATACAAAAACAGTAAATCAAATCCCCTTTGTCACCCCCTTAGTTAGATAAAAATGATAAAATAAAAATATTTTAATTATTTACCATTCTTTGCAGTTAGATTTAGGGTTAGGGTTTGGGTTAGAGTTAGGGTTGGGGTTAGGGTTGTGGTTAGGGTTATGTCAGGGTTGGGGTTAAGATTAGGTTTAGAGTTGTGTTAGGGTTGGAGCTAGATTTGTTTTTTTTTTCAAATGTAAAAAAAATTGCCAATATGATGACTAGTGTTGAGCACAAGTGCTTGCTACTCGAGTTTGCATTGGGTGCTCAGGTATGCATGGAGTATCTTGGATTCCTGCATGTTTTTTTGGGTGTCTAACAGTCGTGAAACATGTGGGGCATACCTGAGCACCCAATGCAAACTGGAGCATCGAGCACTTGCGCTCAACACTAATGACTATGTATTCAATATGATGATCTAATGTTATCAAATTCTGTGTCACACCTGTGGGTTCAAAATGCTTACTATCCACCTGGATAAAATCTTTGAGGAGTGTGGTTTCTAAAATGTACTCACTTGTGGGTGGGTTTCCACTGTTTAGGCCCATCATGGGCTCTCCAAACGCGACATGGTGAGTGCTCTCAATTCCACCCAATTTTGCATTCAAAAAGTCAAACCATGCTCCTTCCCTTCCGAGCCCTGCCGTGCGACCAAACATTGGTTTTCCACCACATATGGGATATTGGCATACTCAGGAGAAACTGCACAACAAATTGTGTTGTCCATTTTCTGTTGTTAAGCTTGTGAAAATAAAAAAGTTTGGGTCTAAAATACATTTTTTGAGAAATAAATTAAATGTTCATTTTTTTTTCTTCCAAATTGCTTCAGTTCTCGTGAAGCAACTAAAGGGTTAATAAACTACTTTAAAGTGGTTTTGAACACCTTGAAGGGTGCAAATTTTAGAATGGTGTCACTTTGGGGTATTTTCTGCCATATACAGTGGGGCAAAAAAGTATTTAGTCAGTCAGCAATAGTGCACGTTCCACCACTTAAAAAGATGAGAGGCGTCTGTAATTTACATCATAGGTAGACCTCAACTATGGGAGACAAACTGAGAAAAAAAAATCCAGAAAATCACATTGTCTGTTTTTTTATCATTTTTTTTGCATATTATGGTGGAAAATAAGTATTTGGTCAGAAACAAACAATCAAGATTTCTGGCTCTCACAGACCTGTAACTTCTTCTTTAAGAGTCTCCTCTTTCCTCCACTCATTACCTGTAGTAATGGCACCTGTTTAAACTTGTTATCAGTATAAAAAGACACCTGTGCACACCCTCAAACAGTCTGACTCCAAACTCCACTATGGTGAAGACCAAAGAGCTGTCAAAGGACACCAGAAACAAAATTGTAGCCCTGCACCAGGCTGGGAAGACTGAATCTGCAATAGCCAACCAGCTTGGAGTGAAGAAATCAATAGTGGGAGCAATAATTAGAAAATGGAAGACATACAAGACCACTGATAATCTTCCTCGATCTGGGGCTCCACGCAAAATCCTACCCCGTGCGGTCAGAATGATCACAAGAACGGTGAGCAAAAATCCCAGAACCACGCGGGGGGACCTAGTGAATGAACTGCAGAGAGCTGGGACCAATGTAACAAGGCCTACCATAAGTAACACACTACGCCAACATGGACTCAGATCCTGCAGTGCCAGACGTGTCCCACTGCTTAAGCCAGTACATGTGCGGGCCCGTCTGAAGTTTGCTAGAGAGCATTTGGATGATCCAGAGGAGTTTTGGGAGAATGTCCTATGGTCTGATGAAACCAAACTGGAACTGTTTGGTAGAAACACAACTTGTCGTGTTTGGAGGAAAAAGAATACTGAGTTGCATCCATCAAACACCATACCTACTGTAAAGCATGGTGGTGGAAACATCATGCTTTGGGGCTGTTTCTCTGCAAAGGGGCCAGGACGACTGATCGGGTACATGAAAGAATGAATGGGGCCATATATCGTGAGATTTTGAGTGCAAACCTCCTTCCATCAGCAAGGGCATTGAAGATGAAATGTGGATGGGTCTTTCAACATGACAATGATCCAAAGCACACCGCCAGGGCAACAAAGGAGTGGCTTCGTAAGAAGCATTTCAAGGTCCTGGAGTGGCCTAGCCAGTCTCCAGATCTCAACCCTATAGAAAACCTTTGGAGGGAGTTGAAAGTCCGTGTTGCCAAGCGAAAAGCCAAAAAAATCACTGCTCTAGAGGAGATCTGCATGGAGGAATGGGCCAACATACCAACAACAGTGTGTGGCAACCTTGTGAAGACTTACAGAAAACGTTTGACCTCTGTCATTGCCAACAAAGGATATATTACAAAGTATTGAGATGAAATTTTGTTTCTGACCAAATACTTATTTTCCACCATAATATGCAAATAAAATGTTAAAAAAACAGACAATGTGATTTTCTGGATTTTTTTTTCTCAGTTTGTCTCCCATAGTTGAGGTCTACCTATGATGTAAATTACAGACGCCTCTCATCTTTTTAAGTGGTGGAACTTGCACTATTGCTGACTGACTAAATACTTTTTTGCCCCACTGTAGGCCCCTCAAAGTCACTTCAAATGTGATGTGATCCTTAAAAAAAAATAGTTTTGTAAATTTTGTTGGAAAAATGAGAAATTGCTGATCAAATTTTAACCCTTCTAATTTCCTAACACCAAAAAATTGTGTTCCCAAAATTGTGCTGATATAAAGTAGACATGTGGGAAATGTCATTTATAAATTATTTTGAGTGACAAAACTCTGATTAAAGGGCACACAAATTAAAGGTTTAAAACTTGTAACATTTTTCCAAATTTCCGTTTTTTTGCATAAATAAACATAAGTCATATATCGAACAAATGTTGCCACTATAATAAATTACGATATGTCATTAAAAAGCATTCTCATGATCAATGGGATCCGTTGAAGCATGCCATAGTTACAACAACCTAATGTGACAGTGGTCAGAATTTTAAAATTTGGCTCGGTCATGAAGGTCAAAATTGGCTCAGTCACTATGAGGTTGAATACATTTTTCAAAAGGAAGTTTTACAGCATCTCAGTTGTGTATTGCATTGTTTTGCAGCAAGTATTTAATGCATTTTGCTGCTTCAGAACCACTTGAAAAAAAATAAAGTAGAGCTGTATGTTAGTCAATTAGTTGTTGGCATATTAGGATGTGGTATCAGATTTCCTCGGTTCCTTCACATCTACTTAATGCTGATCTTCATTCTACTGTCATTGAACCTTTATCATTTGATATAACAATCTGCTGGGATTTGTTGTTCTCCAGTTCCCTAGGTCCAGCTGAATGTCCATAAACTAGTTCTAAAGAACATAAAGTGCCGTAAGTTGAACAACATCATCCTCTGTTATCAATGAACATCTGGCTTCATCCAGAGGAACATTACATAATGACATGCTGCATTTCACTGATTATTTTACACTGAATACAAATTAGAATGATCAGTGATTAAATACAGCATACTGCAATGTCATAACATTTCTTCATAATGAGAGATATATTGCCAGATTGCTAAAAGCTACATCTCGAAAAGTGTAATGATGAATTCAAATTGTGCTTTAAATTTGGCTAAAACATGGTATAAATACCAGTGATTATAGGATGTCTAGTTTCCAATTTAATAAAACAAATCTCACAAAAAATAAAATAATATCTATTGCTTTTCATAAAACACTTCACATAGTATGCATCACTTAATTTATATGAAACATTTAGAATGTTCGTGCAGTGGATCATGAAATTATTTTATATTTATTATACGATTTCTTTTCATTGATGCATATACTATATGATCAGAAGTTAGTAGAAACCCTTTAAGCTTTTGTTCTTCTGGTGTTTTAATCACATAGATTGCAAAAAAGTGCATATAATCAAGAACACAGGAATTCAATCACTTCAAACACACACTGCAATGTTCAATATGAGCAGAGCTACCATTGCCACAAGTGACTTTGTGAAATATCTGATCTACTCATTCTGCTCTGGTCACTCATAAGTACTATTAATATGAAGAAAAAGCAATAAGGAGTCACAACAGTTCAGTCACAAAGCTGCAGACTACACAAACACAGGGCCTTTGAGTGCTGAATAGTGATGACTGGTGAGACATCATGCATGCATCTCACATCAATAATAACATTGTGCCAAAAAGGATGCAGGTAAGAGGATGTTTGCAGCGGTCATGGACTACTGAACTGCCCACTGGACCAGGGTCCTGCCAATCTGGTTGCTCAGCTATATGTGTAATAAGCCATGTAAGCCAATGGTAAACTTGGGATTGTGAAGTTAAGTGATGGGCAAAGTTGAATGCATATCTTCTGTGTGTTTATAGTTACATAGTTATTAAGGTTGAAGGAAGACTATAAGTCCATCTAGTTCAACCCATAGCCTAACCTAACATGCCCTAACATGTTGATCCAGAGGAAGGCAAAAAAAAACCCATGTGGCAAAGAGTAAGCTCCACCTTGGGGAAAAAAATTCCTTCCCGACTCCACATACGGCAATCAGACTAGTTCCCTGGATCAACGCCCTATCAAGGAATCTAGTGTATATACCCTGTAACTTTATCCTTTTCCAGAAAGGCATCCAGTCCCCTCTTAAATTTAAGTAATGAATCACTCATTACAACATCATACGGCAGAGAGTTCCATAGTCTCACTGCTCTTACAGTAAAGAATCCACGTCTGTTATTATGCTTAAACCTTTTTTCCTCCAAACGCAGAGGATGCCCCCTTGTCCCGGTTTCAGGTCTATGATTATGTTTCTAAGATCCATCTGGGTATACATGGTTAAGTACTAAAAAATTACATTTATTCATCACAGAATATTCTCATATTTAAAAACTATTCTTCGTAATAAATAACAGACTCAAGACATTTTCCATAATATCTAAAAATAAAACATTATTCTATCGTTATGCTCATTACAAAAGCAAATTCTTAAATTCACAAAACAAACTACTTTAGTAGTTTAAACTAGTAAAGCATTTTGGAAGTGCAAAAGCTAATGTTACTGACCAAGAGTAGCGCTGTATTTGGCATTCTTGCTGCCCTAGGCACTTTAAGTGGTCACGCCCCCTACTGATCGGCCAGGCTAAGGCTTCTTTCACACTTCCGTCACAATCCGTCTTTGCGATCTAGTGATGGATCTGTCAAAAATAGTGTAAAACGGATGCAACGGATCCAGTTTTTCGACGGATCCGCAAGACGGATCTGTGAGACAACAGGATCCGTTGCATCCGTCGCATCCAATTTTTCTCTTCCGTTTCATCCATTTTTTTAACAGATCCGTTTTCCATTCCTCCAAATGGGAGGCTCCCAAATGTGACTGGCTACTGAAAAATAATGGAAAACTATATATCAAGAGCTTTAACACCCTATCTTCGGCTACGTTCACATTGGCGTTCCGCCAATGTGCGTCGCTGTTGCGCCGGCGACGCAGCGGCGACGCAGCGGCGACGCAGCGGCGACGCGCCCCTATGTTTAACATAGGGGACGCGTGCGTCGTTTTGGTGGCGTTTTTCGCCACGTGCGTCGTTTCCGACGCTAGCGTCGGACGCAAGAAAACGCTACATGTAGCATTTTCTGTGCGTCCGATTTTCATCGGAAAACGACGCACGCGTCGCAAAACGCGCGCGTTTTTGCGCGCGTTTGCGCGCGTTTTAGCGTGCGTCGCGCATTGCGTCGCCGACGCACGGCGGCGCAACGCTAATGTGAACGTAGCCGAAGAGGTTTGAGAGCAAGTGGCAGAAATGGAACGAGTTATAGCAAAGATTGTGACCATCTATGGGGATTTTGCTTTTCAGGCCAATAGGTTGGCAGTGATTGTTCGGGAAAGGGAGGAAGCAAGGCAGACCATCCTTCGTTAGTGATGTCGCTGACGCTTTTGAATCCATCCGATCACTGCACAGCAATTGACCCGTAGTGTCTATTCAACGCTGTACATGGAATTGAGTCAAAACCCGGAGAAGTTCTTCAATTATGTACGCATGAGACCTGAAAACTTTGACGTTTTGGTGGAACGGGTTGGAGAACTAGTCCAGAGAAAGGACACCTATTTGCGCTTTTCAATATCACCGGCGGAGAGTCTGATGGTGACACTTTTTTTTAGGGTTTCTCATTTGTCAGACTAACTGTAATGTTGTTGCTGATACTTTGTAATTATTTTATGTGTTTTTTTTTTACAGATTCCTTTAACTGGCGAATCCCTTTCCTCCCTCCATTACCAATTTCAGCTTGGGATTTTGACAATATCAGGGATAGTAAAACATACCTGCCGGGCATTGTGGTATTGTTTACAGGAGGAGTACATCCAAAATCCAACAACGGAGAGGTGGTAGGAGATTGCTGCAAATTTTGAACAGAAATGCCATTTTTCAAATTCCTTGGGTGCCATGGATGGCAAGCACATAAGGATTGTTAAACCTGCAGGATCGGGCTCAAAATATTTCAATTATAAAAAATATTTTTCTATTGTGCTGATGGCCATAGCTGACGCCGAATGCAAATTCATAGCGGTGGATATTGGTGCCTATGGCCGCTTCAATGATTCACAGGTTTTTAAAATGTCTGCAATGGGGCGTTGTTTATATGGAGACATATATCATTTTCCACCTCCAAGACCACTCCCTGGAACCTCTGGCCCACCAATGCCATTTGTGTGTGTTGGTGATGAAGGAAAATAATATTTACTTATCGCTTAACCCGAGCGAGACGTGTGGTGGAGGGTGCCTTTGGGATTTTAACTGTAAAATGGCGAGTTCTATTGACCGCTATCAAATTGAAAACTGAGACTGTGGATGAGGTGGTGAAGGCTTGTGTGGTGCTGCACAATTCCCACAACAGGCGTGGGAATTTTTCAGAATATTTTCTCACGCTAGAGTTCACATGAGTTTCTGCCACCAGGGGGCGCTGCACCGCAAGTCAGCGAAGCTGCATTCCATTCATTCACCAGTTTTTACAGCCAGGGGTGGCTGCATTAGCAGGCTCCTGGTTGTAAATTTTTTTAACCCCTTTAGATGGATTTACATTGTGGGACATGACTGAACGGCGGACAGGTATGGGATATTGTTGTTTTTTTATTTTCCTTTTTATTCAGAAGACAAGGGTCATCAGTTGGATTGAGCATACAATAAAGATATTAAAACCCCATGTGTTTATTTATTTCATTAAAATACTTTATTCATAATGTGTGTATTTTTTACCCTTTACTAATATTGGATTAATAATGGATAGGTGTCTTATTGACATCTCTCCATTATTAACCAGGCCTAATGTCACCTTACAATAGCAAGGTGACATTAACCCCTTATTACCCCATATCCCACCGCTACTCTGGAGTGGGAAGAGAGTGGCTAAGTGCCAGAATAGGCACATCTTACAGATGTGCCTTTTCTGGGGTGGCTGGGGGCAGATGTTTTTAGCCAGAGGGGGCTAATAACCATGGTCCCTCTCTAGGCTATTAAAATCTGCCCTCAGTCACTGGCTTTCCCACTCTGGCGGAGAAAATTGCGCGGGAGCCCACGCCAGCTTTTTCAGTGATTTAACCCTTTATTTTAACACCTAGAGCTCCGAAATTTTGCACACACACACACACACAACTAACATTATTAGTGAGGAATATGTAAAAATATAATGGATATGAAATGGTTTACTGTATGTAAGCCATGTCTCATATCCTGTCTGGTTTGATAAGGAGATAGCAAAAGCAATTGACTGTCGAAGTGTCCTTCTGTGGCGGACTCCTGAGGGATCGCCCCAGAAGGGTTCAATGCAGCTACAGGCTCCCGAGTGCTCCCGACAGTGCTGTGGAACAAAGAAAAAAAAAGTAATTAATATACTGATATTGCATGGCCCTTGCTGAAACAACAAAAGAGGGTTAGACATGTAAAACATTGCTTATTACATGTGGTGGGTAATATTTACCTTCGGGTCACCATCGTTGACCTGAGGAACGACAGGGCTTGGGCATATTTGTATTTGCTCTTGCGTCCTCCAGAACCACTCGGGGCCCACATCTCTTTGTTGAACTCCTTCTTAAAGCGATCCCTGATAGACCGCCACCGCTTCACAATCCTCTCACCTGTAAAAAAGGAGAAACACAAATTGGAAAAGATACAATCCTTTGAATGCATCAACGTAACTGAACTGGGCCCAAACATCGAGGTCCTCCCACCTCTCAACTAGCTGTTGGCATACTTGTTCCCAGAGTCGACGGGTCACTATGACATCAGCATGGCAGCGGTCACCCATGTTCCACAGCGACTCCCTTTTTCAGATCAGATCGATGAGGAGGTCAATATTGAGGCCGACCTCCTCACCGTCCGAATCAGGAGCAGAAGAAGACATGGCTGATGGCAGGTAGGGTTTTGCTGGCAGGCAGGCAGGCAGGCTAGGCTCTTGCTGGCAGGCAGGCTAGGCTCTTGCTGGAAGACAGGCAAGGCTACTGCTGGCAGGCAGGCAAGGCTCTTGCTGGAAGGCAGGCAGGCATGGCTACTGCTGGCAGGCAGGCAGGCAAGGCTCTTGCTGGAAGGCAGGCAGGCAAGGCTCTTGCTGGAAGGCAGGCAGGCTAGGCTCTTGCTGGAAGGCAGGGTGTGGCAAGGCTCTTGCTGGAAGGCAGGCAGGGATACTGCTGGCAGGCAGGCTAGGCTCTTGCTGGAACGCAAGGTGTGGCAAGCCTCTTGCTGGAAGGCAGGCAGGCTCTTGCTGGAAGGCAGGCTCTTACTGGAAGGCAGGGTGTGGCAGGGTGTTGGCTCTCTTGCTGGAAGGCTGGAAATGAGTGAGGGCCTCAATGGCATTCTTTTATATATGTGTCCTGGCGGCAGCCCTATAGGTTCTGAGCATGCTCAGATTAAAAAATTGGATCAGGCCACCAGATCCGCCTTTTTCCGGATCTGGCGCATTCCGGCGTCCATAGACATGCATTGTAGCAAAAAACCAGAAGAGCCGGATCCGGCCTTTCTGGCTTTTTCGCCGCAGACAAAAAACGTTACAGTAGACACCAGAATCAAATTGTTCGCCAGAAGGAACGCTAGGCCATCCGGTGTAATCCGGCGCTAATACAAGTCAATGGGGAAAAACCGGTTCCAGTTTATATTTTTGCCGGTTCCGTTTTTTCTGAAAAGAGCCATAATGAGCCGGAATGAAAAAACCTGATGTGTGAAAGCAGCCTAAGCGGTGATCTAATGACCATGTATAAGTATATAAGGGAACAATACAAATATCTCTCAGAGGATCTGTTTATACCAAGGAATGTGATGGTCACAAGGGGGCATTCTCTGCATCTGTAGGAGAGAAGGTTTTTCTATCAACATAGAAGAGGATTCTTTACTGTTAGGGCAGTGAGATTCTGGAATTCCTTGCCTGAGGAGGTGGTGATGGAGAACTCAGTCGAGGGGTTCAAGAAAGGCCTGGATGTCCTCCTGGAGCATAACAATATTGTATCTTGGGCAGCACGGTTGCTCTGTGGTTAGCACTGCAGCCTTGCTGCGCTGGAGTCCTGGGTTCAAACCACACCAAGGACAACATCTGCAAGGAGTTTGTATGTTCTCCCCGTGTTTGAGTGGGCTTCCTCCGGTTTCCTCTCACACACTAAAGACATACAGATAGGGAATTCAGATTGTGAGACCATTGGGAACAGTGATGATAGTGTGTGCAAACTGTGGAGCGCTGCGGAATATATTTGCGCTATATGAAAATAAAGATTGTTATTATCTTACACTTATTAGGTTCTTTAGAAGGACGTAGATCTGGGGATTTATTGTGATGGAATATAGGCTGAACTGGATGGACAAATGTCTTTTTTTCGGCCTGGCTAAATATGTTACTATGTAGAGGGATCTATTTTAAGAATTTATTTCTGTTAATGTTGATTATGGCTTACAGCCAATGAAAACCCAAAATTCATTATCTCAGTAAATTATAATACTTTATAGCAGCAGCTTGAAAAGTGATTTCAAAATCCGAAATGTTGGCCTACTGAAATGTATGTTTAGTAGTGATAAGCGAACGTGCTCGCCGCTACTCTGTACTTGCTCGAGTATCACTGTGCTCGGTGTACTCGGTGAGCACAGAGCATTTCCGGAATTATTAGGCAGGAGCTTGTGTCTCTGCCCTGCAATTTTGGCATTCTTTACGGCGCCAATGAACATGCAGGGATTGTTTGCCATGCACTGTAATACTGCAGCCATCTTTGTTGTGGTATTACAGTGATTGGCTGGCCGCACAGCGGCATCAGGTCTATAAGAGACCTAATGCCGCCCTGCTCGGGGCATTCTGCTCCGGACTCAGCTAGTGTAGGGAGAGCTGCTGCTGAGATAGGGTCAGAATCGTTCTTTTAATAGTTAGTGTGGGTCTACTAGTGTTCAATCATAATAAATAATAATAATTTTTATTTATATAGCGCCAACATATTCCGCAGCACTTTACAATTAAGCGGGGACATGTACAGACAATAAATTCAGTACAAGTTAAGACAATTTAAACAGTGACACTAGGAGTGAGGTCCCTGCTCGCAAGCTTACAATCTACAAGGAAATGGGGGGACACAATAGGTGAAAAGTGCTTGTTATTTCAGGTCTGGCAATTATAATAAATAGGGATTTTCATATAAAGCTGCATGATCCGGTCATCAGCTCGTGTGTTTAAGTGCAATAGTCAAGTATCAAGTGCAGTTACAGTGTGCATGGAGGGTGGGGAGACAGAGTAATAGTAGGGTGCAGATTCACATGCAGATAATATTTGGAAGGAGGGAAAAGGACAAAGTTAGTTTACTGAGTAGTTGATGTAGTAGGCTTGTTTGAAGAGATGAGTTTTTAAAGCGCGCTTCAATAAGTCGGGGCTAGGTATCAGTCTGATCGTCTGGGGAAGTGCAATCCAGAGAGCTGGTGCAGCACGAGAGAAGTCTTGGAGACGGAGGTGCGAGGTTCGGACTATGGGGGATGTTAGTCTTAGGTCATTTGTAGAACGGAGGGCACATGTAGGGCGATAGACGGAGATAAGAGAGGAGATATAAGGCGGTGCAGAACTGTGGAGAGCTTTGTGGGTGAGAGATGAGTTTATACTGGACCCTGTAGCAAATGTGTAGCCAGTGTAATGACTGGCACAAGATGGAGGCATCGGTGAAGCGGCTGGATAGAAATATGACCCTGGCTGCCGCATTCAAGATGGATTGGAGAGGAGAAAGTTTGGAAAGAGGGAGACCGATCAGAAAAGAGTTGCAGTAGTCCAGATGAGAATGAATAAGAGCGACAGTAAGAGTCTTAGCAGTTTCAAAGCTGAGAAAAGGTCGGATTCTGGAGATGTTTTTAAGATGCAGGTGACAGGAGCGAGTGAGTGATCGGATATAGGAAGTAAAGGAAAGTTCGGTGTCGAATATGACCCCAAGACAGCGGGCATGCTGCTTGGGAGTTATGGTTGAACCCTCCAGGGTAATTTCGATGTTGGGTAGAGTGAGGTTAGTAGAAGAGAAATAGTTCAGCTTTGGAGAGATTTAGTTTCAGATAGAGGGAGGACATGATGTTAGAGACAGCAGATAGACAATCCTTGGTATTTTGAATTAGAGTGGGGGTGATGTCAGGGGAAGAAGTGTATAATTGGGTGTCGTCAGCATAGAGATGGTACTGGAACCCAAATCTGCTGATTGTTTGTCCAATAGGGGTAGTTTATAGAGAGAAAAGGAGGGGGCCCAGGACTGAGCCCTGCGGAACCCCGATAGTAAGGGGACGAGGAAAGGAAGAGGAGCCGGCAAAAGATACAGTGAAGGAGTGGTCAGAGAGGTAGGAGGAGAATTAGGAGAGGGCTGTGTCCTTGAGGCCTATGGAGCGGAGCATAGTGAGAAGGAGCTGGTGATCCACAGTATCAAATGTGGCAGATAGATCCAGGAGAATCAGCAGAGAGCAATGACCTTTGGATTTAGCTGTTATTAGATCATCAGAGACTTTAATGAGGGCAGTTTCAGTGGAGTGTAAAGAGCGGAAACCAGATTGTAAGGGGTCAAGAAGAGAGTTATCTGAGAGATAGCGGATTAAACGGAAGTGGACCAAGCATTCCAGGAGTTTAGAGATGAAGGCAAGGTTAGAGACAGCTCTGTAGTTAGCCGTGCAGTTCTGGTCCAGGGATGGCTTTTTAGGTAAAGGGGTAATGATGGCATGTTTAAATGAGGAGGGAAAGCTACCTGAAGAAAGAGAGAGGCTAAATATTTTAGTCAGGTGAGTGGTGACCACTGGTGAGAGAGACTGCAGGAGAGGTGAAGGAATGGGGTCACTATTGCAGGTTGCAGGCCGAGCAGAAGTGAGGAGCTTGGAAACTTCTTCTTTTGAAACGGGCTCAAAGATGTCTAGTGAGCTTGAGGTGCGGCAGGGAAGGGGATCCAGGCACTGAGGAGATTGGGCTGAGATGTCTTGATGGATGTGGTTGATTTTTTCTAGGAAATAAGTGGCCAGATCCTCACCACTGAGATTGGAGATGGGGGCCTGTACTTTAGGTTTCAGGAGGGAGTTTAAGGTTTCAAAATGTCGTTTTGGGTTGTTGGATAGTGAGGTGATGAGGATGGTGAAGTAGGATTGTTTGGCCAGAGAAAGGGCAGAGTTATAGGTTTTGAGCATGAACTTATAGTGGATGAAGTCTTCTGCTAAGAGAGATTTTCTCCACTGCCGCTCTGCACACCTTGAACAACGCTGAAGAAAGCATGTTTGCATAGTGTGCCAAGGCTGCCGTTGTCTGTGTCGGGTCTTTCTGCGTGTAGAAGGTGCTGCTTCATCCAGGGAATTCTTCAGTGTAATATTGAAGTGTGACAATGCTAAGTCTGGACAGGAGAGGGAGGAGATGGGGGCTAAAGATGTGTGGAGGTTGTCCATAAGCTGCTGGGTATTAATGGTACGTGTATTCCGATAAGTGTGGCAAGTGGGGGTGTCCTGGGTGAGGAGACAATTCTTGACAGAGAAGGAAAGAAGGTTGTGGTCCGAGAGTGGGAGAGTGGAGTTAGTAAAGTCGTGCAGCGATCCGGGACAGGAGAAAACCAGGTCCAGAGTATTCCCGCCCTCATGCGTAGGAGAATTAGTAAACTGTGAGAGGTTGAATGAAGAAGTTAGAGCGAGAAGATGAGAGGCAGATTGGGAGAGGGGATCATTGATGGGGATGTTAAAGTCTCCCATGAGGAGGGTGGGGATGTCACAGGATAGAAAGTGAGTAAGCCAGGTGGCAAAGTGGTCTAGAAACAGGCAGCAGGAGCCTGGAGGGCGATAAACAACCGCCACCCGCAAGGAGAAGGGCTTAAAGAGTCTGACGGCGTGGACTTGAAAGGAAGGAAATGTAAGTGAGGGAACCGGGGGATGACCTGGAAAGCACATTGTGATGAAAGGAGTAAACCAACACCTCCACCCTGTCTGTTCTCAAGTCTGGTGGTATGTGAAAATTTCAGCCCACCAAACGAGAGAGCGGCAGCAGCGGTGGTGTCTGAGTGCTGGATCCAGGTTTCTGTAATAGCCAGAAGGTTAAGGGAAAACTGATGAACGAACAGTCCTTTTTAGGGCTATTTCAGGGGTATATAGATCATTGTGCTAGGTAGGCAGGGGAGTCTATGTGCACATATCCACATCACTGCAAGGTATGCAGGCACTGTATGTGAGTCTATAGATTTCCCTGCATATCTCAAAAAGCTCTGTTACTGTCTGCTACTGCGTATTTTATATATACCCAGCTGCAGGTATCTGTGGCCATGATTTATTGGGCACCTTATACCTGCAAATTTTAGTATAAAGCAAAACAGAACCCCATTTTTTACAACATTCATTGGCTTGGTCACTCGGCAGACTACAGCCAGGAAATTTTAATACAAAAGCATTAAAATCTAACAATTTAAAACGGTTATTTTTATCCCGGCATCAGATGTGAGTGCGCATAAAAATCTGGCCTTTTTTGGGTACTATAGGTTTTTTTTGGAGTGTCTTACAACATTTTTGGAAAACATTTTGGTGACCAAAAAATGTTTAGCTGGCAAAAAATATTGAGCTACAGTTCTTATATTTAGCACTGTGATTTGTAGGCCACACACATCACATATCATTGCGCTAAATATTGTACAATTTTAGTACTCCAAATGTTTTATTTTAATGTCATAGCTTATTTATTGACACAATTTTGGTGGTCCCAAAAAAATCAAGGCCACATTTTGATCACTCTGTTATCTCCGTCAGATGCACCGTGTATCTGTGGTGTCCAAATCCTTGCTTTGCATGCATACATTGCATTTTTCGACTACTACCCTTGGTGTTTTCCGGAATTTTTGTTTTAAATTTTTTTACAAAATACAGGTCACATGAAAGTCTGTTATCTCAGTCACACGGCTGGTCTATCTATGGTCTTCAAATCTTGGCTTTTCAGCCATACCTTCCAGTTTTTTGTCTGATACCCTTGGTATATACAGTATTTTGTTGTTTTTTTTAAATTGTGAAAAATGCAGGCCAAATACTGAAACAGTCTGTTATCTCAGTCACACGTCTGGTCTATCTATGGTCTGCAAATCTTGGCTTTCAGCCATACATTCCATTTTTTGGTCTGCTAGACTGCTACCCTTGGTGGATACAGTATTTTGTTATTTTTAAAATTGTGAAAAATACAGGCCACATATTGAAATACTTGGTCAGGGCTCCTTTTGAATCAATTATTGCATCAATGCGGCATGGCATGGAGATGATCAGCCTGTGGCACTGCTGAGGTATTATGGAAACCCAGATTGCTTTGATAGCAAACCTGCTTGTCTGTATTGTTGGGTCTGATGTCTCTCATCTTCCTTTTGACAATACCCCAGATTCTCCATGGGGTTAAAGTTAGGTGATTTTGCTGGCCAATCAAGCACAGTGATACTATTGCTTTTAAACCAGGTATTGCTACTTTTGGCAATGTGGACAGGTGCCAAGTCCTGCTGGAGAATGAAATCTCCAAAAAGCTTGTCGGCAGAGGGAAGCATGAAGTGCTCTACAATTTCCTGGTAGATGGCCGTGCTGACTTCGGTCTTGATCAAACACAGTGGACCTACACCAGCAGATGACATGGCTCCCCAAACCATCACTGATTGTGGAAACTTCACACTAGACCTCAAGCAGCTTGGACTGTGTGCCTCTCCACTATTCCTTCGGACTCTGAGACCTTGTTTTCCAAATGAAATGCAAAATTTACTTTAATCTGAAAATAACACCTTGGACCACTGAGCAACAGTCCAATTATTTTTTTTTGTCCCAAAGTAAGATGCTTCTGGTGTTTTCCATCATTCATGAGTGGATTGACACAAGGAATGTGACCATCAGTCCACTCCTTGAGAATCTCTCCAACATTTTTGAATGGCCTTTTCTTAACAATCCTTTCAAGGCTGCAGTTATCCTGGTTACTTGTTAACCTTTTTCTACCACACTTTTTCCTTCCTCTTAACTTTCCATTAATTTGCTTGAATACAGCACTCTGTGAACAGCCAGCTTCTTTAGCAATGACCTTATGTGGCTTACCCTCCTTATGGAGTGTGTCAATGACGGTATTTAAGTCAGCAGTCTTCCCCATGACTGTGGAGCCTACTGAAGCAGACTAAGGGAACTTTTTGAATGCTTAGGATGCCTTTCCAGGTGTTTTATGTTAATCTAATTTACTGAGATAATGACTTTTGGGTTTTCATTGGCTGTAAACCATTATCATCAAGATAAACAGAAATAAACACTTGAAATAGATCACTCTGTTTGTAATGACTCTATATAATACATGAGGTTCACATTTTATATTGAAGAACTTAAATAAATTAACTTTTTAATGATATTCTAATTTTGTAAGAAGCACCTGTATGTATGCACATATATATCAGCATGCGCAGCACTATAGAAGATTTTACTCTTTCCTTCTCTGCTGTCATTAGCAGAGACCCTCAAGCATGTGCCAATGAAAGCAGAGAAGGAGGTAAGAAAATCTTCTACAGCGTGCTCCATACTGGGCTGTGACTTGTGATGAAACACCGCCCATAGTCCAGTCAGTCAGGGAGAGTCTGCATGAGACTGGATCACTCCTCGGTGATGCAACCTAAACTTCCTGAGTCCTGATGTTGACGTGATATCATCGTATGTCATCGGTGATCGGCACTGAGTGAGCAGAGATACCGCTGCTTACTGGCAAATAATTCTTATTTCAGCGGTTTAAACTGAAATGCACAATATAGATTGTAGTGGACTTTACCTCTTTTATAAACAAGGGAGCAAAGGGCTTAATCATTTGACCTGTCTCCATCTTAAGTTTTATGAGAGACACACAGGATAAACAGGAGCAGGAAGGACAATCAGCTAAAGACAAATATTCCTAGATGATGATTGGCAATAGGGGTGTTTGACCATCTGTCATTACAAGGGGGCATCACTGGACCTAATTGCCTGGATTCTACTAACTTTAATCACCTATCTTGTGGTTAATGCCCAAACCTATGGAAAGACAACAGTTTAGTGCTTCATTCCCTGGTATATATTGATTGTGTAGTTACTATTTGCATGCTCTTCAGTTGAACTATTTGGGCACAATATGGTCTACAATAAAAGCACCATATAGAGTATGCACTGTATATATAGTATAGAAAAAAAAGAGAAACAGCTCCAGATAAATGTAAAACAGCATGGCACTAGGCTTATAGCAAGAAGAGAAAAAATTACGCGTTTCATCCACAATCGCGATCTATATCTGAGCTCCATTGTGTGCACTTTATATCCCCATAAAAGATTCAGTGATACAAATGCATTGAATGAAGTTGAAAACTGTTATTGCAATAAATGACTAAATATTGAATGTTGTCCAAAAACATATTTACAGCTGAATTTCACCGCCGTCTCTTGAATACTTTCACAAGCCATAAACATTTTAACCAAGTGTTTATTTAAGGAAAGAAAAGTCTAAGGGATTGTGACACCAGTAAAGAAGTTTTATTTAGATCAGCCTGTCTCCATCCATAAGTCTTATGTTGCTTATCGTGTCCCCAGTATGCTATGGCAACATCTGCTTAAAGTTTTAAATGAAAAAAATATATGTATATTTTTAGCCAATTCCCATGTTGCATAAAATGTAGAACTATAGGGTTTACATATATATGCTTATTATCATGATTTTCCATCTAGATTTAGTATATAATAAATACTATGCAACAAATTCTGCAGAAAACACAGACCGGTTTTAGGAAGATATGTAAATATTAATCATGAAGCCACGACAGCTCAGATCTTGCACTGCTTCACCCTACAAACTTTCTCTATTGGTTAGACTAATCATGCACATCTTTTTTTAATGCAAAATGTTTGGTATGTGAGATACAGTATGTCCAAAACCAATTATCTATACAAAATGGATATTGTTACAGATAATTTGAGAAATGTAATGCTTTGAAGGAAGTAACAATTAAAAATAAAAGGCTGGAGATTATTTATCATTGTCATGATTGTATAATAATGATCAGGATACTAAAGACCATATTTAGATGAAACAGTTCTTATTTGGGGCATATGAAATGCTGTAACGCAAAAATGCAAAACAATATTTAGAAGCAATGCATGCAAAAACAATATCTACCTATAAACCCTGTCCAGCTACCTGTATAGTTTTATATTTGTGAAAAAAGTGGATAACTTTATTCACCCATATCCCGTCTGATGTTTCAGCTCCCACATGCCATGGGCAAAGTCTCCATGTGGAAGCTGAAATGCTGCATTTGATACAGGTGAATATAGAACCCCACTTTTTTATATAGCTATTTGGAGCGCTGCTGTTTTTTAGTATCTGCTATATGAAAGAACATTTGGGTTTCTGGGATTTGCAACCAATTTCCAATTATGGAGCTGCTTCCTTTAAATTGTTATCTTATCTCTATTATGTATATATCCACATCAAAACCCTGTCTTGGGCAGCCCAATCTCCAGGCCTGAACCCCATTGAAAACCTCTGGAATGTAATCAAGAGGATGATGGATAGTCACAAGCCATCAAACAAACAACTGTTTAAATTTTTGCGCCAGAAGCAGTGTGAAAAGACTGGTGGAAAGCATGCCAAGACACATGAAAGCTGTGATCAAAAATCATGGTTATTCCACAAAATATTGATTTCTGAACTCTTCCCGAGTTAAAACATCAGTATTGTTGTTTCTAAATGATTATTAACTTGCTTTCTTTGCATTATTTGAAGTCTGAAAAGCACTTTTTGGCTATGTGCACACTTTGCGGATTTTGCTGCGGATCCGCAGCCGTTTCCCATGAGTTTACAGTACAATGTAAACCTATGGGAAACAAAAAACGCAGTGCACATGCTGCGGAAAAAAACGCGCGGAAACGCAGCGGATTACATTCCGCAGCATGTCACTTCTTTTCTGCGGATTTTCACCTGTTCCAATAGGAAAATGCAGATGAAAATTCACATAAGAAACCACAGTAAAAACCGCGATAAATCCGCAGTAAAAACCGCAACGGGTTTTCACTGCGGATTTTGGAATTCCGTTGCAGAAAATTCCGCAGTGGAATCCGCAAAGTGTGCACATAGCCTTTGTTTTTATTTTGACCATTTCTCCTTATCTGAAAAAAATAAATTTATTGCTTGGAAATTTGGAGACATGTTGTCAGAAGTTTATAGAATAAAAGAACAATTTACATTTTACTCAAAAATATACCTATAAAGAGAAAAATCAGAGAAACTGAAATTTTTGCAGTGGTCTCTTAATTTTTGCCAGCGCTGTATATATATAAAATATATACAGGTAAAGAAAAAGGCAGTGAATGCCAAACCCATTATTTTTTTTTTTTAGTCCTGGGAAACTTTTACTTTAATGCTATCTGGATGATTGTAAGGGGTTACAATGAACAGTATCGGCATTTAACCCCTTTTAAAGCATGTCCTGGTGCAATGTAAATATGGTTTGTTGGGATTGTATAACTCTCTTTGTCTAGTGCTGTATACATATGTATATTATTTTAGTTTCTGCAGCACAATGTTTAATGTTTGATTATAGGGAAAGCGCAGTGCTAAATATAGCCACTAGATGGGGCAAAGAGATTATTGAACTGTATATACTATAGCAGGAATAAGGGATTTAGAATGTGAATAGTTAAGATAGGAGGGGCACGGTGGATAAGACAGGAAGGACTTCCTGATAGAGTCAGTTGGGGCCAAGGCGCCTGTGCAGCTCAGTTGGACTGGCTAACCCCGGGCCACACCGTGCCACGGAACGTTCAAAAGTATATGGCCCAGCCTTCTAGTATTGGTGGCCAGGACATCATCAGAGGATGCAGCGGCAACTGTGCTAGCAGTGCAGCTTTAGTGGGAATTGCAGTTGCTAGGGAAGACTAAACAGTATGGGCAGGTCACTCACCATGTGGTAGCTTATTGTGTGGGCTGATGCCCTCCAGACTGGGGTGAAAAGGTTGAGGAATCCCCAAACGAAGTAAGCCTGCACAGGGAGGATGCTGAAGAACCGAAAGGTACGGTCCATCCCGTAAGTGAGCTTAGTGACACAGATAGAAGTACAGGGACAGAGGAAGAGTTGCGTTATGTGAAAACTGATGCTGCGGTTGGAACGAATATAGATGTGCTGTGTACTAAGATCAGTAAAGTTGTTTATTTGAAAGTTGATTTGGACTATGGCTCATTTTGCGAAAAACCGGACCGATGAAGCCTCCAGAGAAGTACAAAGGGCCCCAATGGTGCAGGTGATGGAGCCACAGATATGCAGAACTTTGGACAGTGTGTGCATGTGATGGGAGGTCAGGGCATGCTAACGCAATTGCTCTCAGCCATGACTACCGTCCTTGCCCTCCCTCACATGACCATTCATACAGAACAGTAATTGTGAGGTCAGACAAATGACTTTGGTGAAAGGGTCTTGCTCACAGTCTCTGTTCCAGTTATTCCCAAAGTTGTTGGATGGGATTGAGGTCACTGCTCTGTGTTGAACAATCAAATTCTTCTACATCTAACCCCTTCCCGACCCATGACGCCACGTAGGCGTCATGAAAGTCGGTGCCAATCCGACCCATGACGCCTATGTGGCGTCATGGAAAGATCGCGTCCCTGCAGATCGGGTGAAAGGGTTAACTCCCATTTCACCCGATCTGCAGGGACAGGGGGAGTGGTAGTTTAGCCCAGGGGGGGTGGCTTCACCCCCTCGTGGCTACGATCGCTCTGATTGGCTGTTGAAAGTGAAACTGCCAATCAGAGCGCTTTGTAATATTTCACCTATTATAACTGGTGAAATATTACAATCCAGCCATGGCCGATGCTGAAATATCATCGGCCATGGCTGGAAATACTAATGTGCCCCCACCCCACCCCTCCGATCGCCCCCCCAGCCCTCCGATCTGCCCGGTACACTGCCCCGCTCCCCTCCGTCCTGTGCTCCGCTCCCCCCCGTGCTCTTGTCCGCTCACCCCCGTGCTCCAATCAACCCCCCGTGCTCCAATCACCCCCCCTGCACTCCGATCCACCCCCCCCGGTGCTCCGTTCCACCCCCCCGTGCTCCATTCCAGCCCCCCCGTGCTCCGTTCCACGCCCCCGTGCTCCGTTCCACCCCTCCCGCGCTCCGATTCCCCCCCCGTGCTCCGATCCCCCCCCCCCGTGGTCCCCCTCCACCCCATCATACTTACCGATCCAGCCGGGGTCCCGTCCGTCTTCTCCCTGGGCGCCGCCATCTTCCAAAATGGCGGGCGCATGCGCAGTGCGCCCGCCGAATCTGCCGGCCGGCAGATTCGTTCCAAAGTGCATTTTGATCACTGAGATAGATTATATCTCAGTGATCAAAATAAAAAAAATAATAAATGACCCCCCCCCTTTGTCACCCCCATAGGTAGGGACAATAAAAAAAATAAGGAATTTTTTTTTTTCCACCAATGTTAGAATAGGGTTAGGGTTAGGGGTAGAGGTAGGGTTAGGGGTAGGGTTAGGGTTAGGGTTAGGGGTAGGGGTAGGGGTAGGGTTAGGGTTGATAAATCCGCAGTGCTAAACCGCTGCGGATTTATGGCGGATTTACCGCGTTTTTTTCTGCGCATTTCACTGCGGTTTTACAACTGCGATTTTATATTGGAGCAGTTGTAAAACCGCTGCGGAATCCGCACAAAGAAGTGACATGCTGCGGAATGTAAACCGCTGCGTTTCCGTGCAGTTTTTCCGCAGCATGTGTACAGCGATTTTTGTTTCCCGTAGGTTTACATTGAACTGTAAACTCATGGGAAACTGCTGCGGATCCGCAGCGTTTTCCGCATCGTGTGCACATACCTTTAGAATTAGGCTATGTGCACACGGTGCGGATTGGCCGCTGCGGATTCGCAGCAGTGTTCCATCAGGTTTACAGTACCATGTAAACATACGGAAAACCAAATCCGCTGTGCCCATGGTGCGGAAAATACCGCGCGGAAACACTGCGTTGTATTTTCCGCAGCATGTCAATTCTTTGTGCGGATTCCGCAGCGTTTTACACCTGTTCCTCAATAGGAATCCGCAGGTGAAATCCGCACAAAAAACACTGGAAATCCGCGGAAAATCCGCAGGTAAAACGCAGTGCCTTTTACCCGCGGATTTTTCAAAAATGGTGCGGAAATATCTCACACGAATACGCAATGTGGGCACATAGCCTTAGGGTTAGGGTTGGAATTAGGGTTGTGGTTAGGGTTGTGATTAGGGTTATCGCTACACTTGGGATTAGGGTTAGGGGTGTGGGGGAGTTAGTGTTGGAGTTAGAATTGAGGGGTTACCACTGTTTAGGCACATCAGGGGTCTCCAAACGCAACATGGCACCACCATTGAATCCAGCCAATCTCGTATTCAAAAAGTCAAATGGTGCTCCCTCACTTCCGAGCCCTGACGTGTGCCCAAACAGTGGTTTACCCCCACATATGGGGTACCAGCGTACTCAGGACAAACTGCGCAACAATTACTGGGGTCCAATTTCTCCTGTTACCCTTGTGAATCTAAAAAAATGCTTGCTAAAACATAATTTTTGAGGAAAGAAAAATGATTTTTTATTTTCATGGCTCTGCGTTGTAAACGTCTGTGAAGCACTTGGGGGTTCAAAGTGCTCACCACATATCTAGATAAGTTCCTTGGGGGGTCTAGTTTCTAAAATGGGGTCACTTGTGGGGGTTTCTACTGTTTAGGCACACCAGGGGCTCTGCAAACGCAACGTGACACCCGCAGACCATTTCATCAAAGTCTGCATTTCAAAAGTCACTACTTCCCTTCTGAGCCCCGACGTGTGCCCAAACAGTGGTTTACCCCCACTCATGGGGTATCAGCGTACTCAGGAGAAACTGGACAACAACTTTTGGGGTCCAATTTCTCCTGTAACCCTTGGGAAAATAAAAAATTCTGGGCTAAATAATTATTTTTGAGGAAAGAAAACGTATTTATTATTTTCACGGCTCTGCATTATAAACTTCTATGAAGCGCTTGGGGGTTCAAAGTGCTCACCACACATCTAGATAAGTTCCTTTCGGGGTCTAGTTTCCAAAATGGGGTCACTTGTGGGGGGTTTCTACTGTTAAGCCACATCAGGGGCTCTGCAAACGCAACGTGACGCCCACAGAGCATTCCATCAAAGTCTGCATTTCAAAACGTCACTACTTCACTTCCGAGCCCCGGCATGTGCCCAAACAGTGATTTACCCCCACATATGGGGTATCAGCGTACTCAGGAGAAACTGGACAACAACTTTTGGGGTCAAATTTCTCCTGTTACCCTTGGGAAAATAAAAAATTGCAGGCTAAAAGATCATTTTTGAGAAAATATTTTTTATTTTTTATTTTCATGGCTCTGCGTTATAAACTTCTGTGAAGCACTTGGGGGTTCAAAGTCCTCACCACACATCTAGATTAGTTCCTTTGGGGGTCTAGTTTCCAAAATGGAGTCATTTCTGGGGGATCTCCAATGTTTAGGCACACAGGGGCTCTCCAAACGTGACATGGTGTCCGCTAATGATTGGAGCTAATTTTCCATTTAAAAAGCCAAATGGCGTGCCATCCCTTCCGAGCCCTGCCGTGCGCCCAAACATTGGTTTACCCCCACATATGGGGTATCAGCGTACTCAGGACAAACTGGACAACAATATTTGTGGTCCAATTTCTCCTATTATCCTTGGCAAAATAGGAAATTCCAGGCTAAAAAATCATTTTTGAGGAAAGAAAAATTATTTTTTATTTTCATGGCTCTGCGTTATAAACTTCTGTGAAGCACCTGGGGGTTTATAGTGCTCAATATGCATCTAGATAAGTTCCTTGGGGGGTCTAGTTTCCAAAATGGGGTCACTTGTGGGGGAGCTCCAATGTTTAGGCACACAGGGGCTCTCCAAACGCGACATGGTGTCCGCTAACAATTGGAGCTAATTTTCCATTCAAAAAGTCAAATGGCGCGCCTTCCCTTCCGAGCCTTACCATGTGCCCAAACAGTGGTTTACCCCCACATATGAGGTATCGACGTACTCGGGAGAAATTGCCCAACAAATTTTATCATCCATTTTATCCTACTGCCCATGTGAAAATGAAAAAATTGAGGCGAAAAGAATTTTTTTGTGAAAAAAAAGTACTTTTTCATTTTTACAGATCAATTTGTGAAGCACCTGAGGGTTTAAAGTGCTCACTAGGCATCTAAATAAGTTCCTTGGGGGGTCTAGTTTCCAAAATGGGGTCACTTGTGGGGGAGCGCCAATGTTTAGGCACACAGGAGCTATCCAAACGCGACATGGTGTCCGCTAACGATGGAAATAATTTTTCATTCAAAAAGTCAAATGGTGCTCCTTCCCTTCCGAGCCTTACCATGTGCCCAAACAGTGGTTTACCCCCACATGTGAGGTATTGGTGTACTCTGGAGAAATTGCCCAACACATTTTAGGATCCATTTTATCCTGTTGCCCATGTAAAAATGAAAAAATTTAGGCTAAAAGAATTTTTTTGTGAAAAAAAGTACTTTTTCATTTTTACGGATCAATTTGTGAAGCACCTGGGGGTTCAAAGTGCTCACTATGCATCTAGATAAGTTCCTTGGGGCGTCTAGTTTCCAAAATGGGGTCACTTGTGGGGGAGCTCCAATTTTTAGGCACACGGGGGCTCTCCAAACGTGACATGGTGTCCGCTAAAGAGTGGAGCCAATTTTTAATTCAAAAAGTCAAATGGCGCTCCTTCCCTTCCAAGCCCTGCCGTGTGCCCAAACAGTGGTTTACCCCCACATATGAGGTATCAGCGTACTCAGGACAAATTGGACAACAACTTTCGTGGTTCAGTTTCTCCTTTTACCATTGGGAAAATAAAAAAATTGTTGCTAAAAGATAATTTTTGTGACTAAAAAGTTAAATGTTCATTTTTTCCTTCCATGTTGCTTCTGCTGCTGTGAAGCACCTGAAGGGTTAATAAACTTCTTGAATGTGGTTTTGAGTACCTTGAGGGGTGCAGTTTTTAGAATGGTGTCACTTTTTGGTATTTTCAGCCATATAGACCCCTCAAACTGACTTCAAATGTGAGGTGGTCCCTAAAAAAAATGGTTTTGTAAATTTCGTTGTAAAAATGACAAATCGCTGGTCAAATTTTAACCCTTATAACTTCCTAACAAAAAAAAATTTTGTTTCCAAATTTGTGCTGATGTAAAGTAAACATGTGGGAAATGTTATTTATTAACTATTTTGTGTCACATATCTCTCTGGTTTAACAGAATAAAAATTCAAAATGTGAAAATTGCAAAATTTTCAAAATTTTCGCCAAATTTCCGTTTTTATCACAAATAAACGCAGAATTTATTGACCTAAATTTACCATTAACATGAAGCCCAATATGTCACGAAAAAACAATCTCAGAACCGCTAGGATCCGTTGAAGCGTTCCTGAGTTATTACCTCATAAAGGGACACTGGTCAGAATTGCAAAAAACGGCAAGGTCTTTAAGGTCAAAATAGGCTGGGTCATGAAGGGGCTAACTAATTCAACTATTCCTCTATGGACCTAGCTTTCTGCACTGGGGTACAGTTAAGTTAAAAGAGAAAATTGTTCAACAAAGATCGATCTAAGCATATAAGTGTCCAATATGTCTTGGCACGCTAAAGTATTAAGTTTTCCCTTCAGTAGAACTAGGGGTTTAGGCCAACTGCTGAAAAAAAGAAGTCCATAGCTTAGTCCCTCCTCTACCCAAATTTACAGCTGGCTAAATGTGGTCAGGCAGGTAACATTCTCCTTGAGTTTGTCAAACCAGACTTGGCCACTTAACTGCTTAAGAGAAAAGCTTTATTCATCATCACTCCACAGAACATGTTTCCACCACTCCAGAGACCAGTGTTCACATGCTTTACATTAGTTCATTTGACATTTGATTTGTGCTTGGTGATGCAAGTTTTGCGTGCAGTTTTTTGGCCATGGAAATCAAAGTCATGAAGCTTCCAGCACGCATTTTCTGTGCTCTTGCTAATGCCAGAAGAGATTTGGCGCTCTACAGTTATTGAGCAAGCAGAGCATTGGCGACTTTTGTGAACCTTAGCACTTGGTAACCCTGCTCTGTAAGTTCACTTGGTATGACACTTCTTTGCTGAGTACCTGTGGCTTCTAAACATTTATATTTTTCAATAACACCACTCACAATTGATTGTAGAATATTTAGGAGAGAAGAAATTTAAAAGGATCACTCAATGTTGCCTTGGATTTTTCTAGATATCTACTGCTTTTGAACTTAACAGGAGACCTTACCAATTTATCAGTGGTGCATAGGAACAATATACTGGACTGACCTTATTACAACTCAGTGGCTGGAATTATTAAATTGCTTAATTTAATTTTGCATTAAGATAATTGATTATATAATCAATATTTATTAATACAAAAATACAAAAATTGAGGCATTTTCCTTTTAAACCAGTTGTCTAGTATGACAAATAGCTCTGGCTTTCCAAAACCTATTTCATATCTTGAGGATTGACAGGTTTGGGTTTTCCTAATTTTTTCTCTTTATTACCATTGTTCTCTGTCTTAGCACAGAGGATTTAATGTAATTTTCTGTATGTGTAGCACAAGGATTTAGCAGCATTATTTAAGAGAAAATCTAATGTCAAGCATCTGTAGCATTGCAAAATATCTAGACCACCAACCCATGTCAGACAGGTCTCCTCTGAAATTACCAAGGAACAACTGGTTTGAATTGCAGTGACCTGACATTACAATTCATTCGTTACTTATTTAGATGTCCCTGTTGGACTGAAGCATAGTTAAGTATGCATAGAGATAGGGAAGTTGTTAATTTCTATACCTCCAACCTTGATATGAAACAGAGCAGTTACTTAATCTCAGAGGACACTTAACAGGCCAATAAAGTGACTGCCTAATGTTATTTTGCATTTTCTGGTACTCTAGATGGCTGTTGTAAAAATGTAAGCCTTCGGATGAACACTTCACAAGATTTTATTACTTGAACACTTTACACAAAAGCAGCAGTGACTCATACCCATTTTATGAGAGCATGTGTCTGCTGAATAAAGTTGTAATAATGCAGTTTGGCTTGTCCATTGCTTCCATGCCAGAAATATGTCACACCATGTTTCTATCAGTGATAGAAAATATATATTGGATTTTTTTTTAATTCCATCTAAAATCATTGATATACTGATAATGATACATTGGAAGGTTTAAACTTCACTGTACATTGTATAATCCAGTTATGAGGTCTATACATTGTTTATGTAAGGTAACATGTAGCTGCTGAAAGATGGTCATCATGGAGTATGTAGTGAGCATCTGATCACGTCATGGCCACTTCTGCCAACTAACTTTGTTTCTCTTACCATGATTCATCATACAACAGATCGAAAATGCAACTAATGGACCTTTGTTTCATCATTGGGTTAATCAAGGATCTGTCATTGTTTCTACATTTTCACCTATGTGCACTGGCTTAGGTAAAAATACTAAGATTTACAAGACGTTAACACTTAGCACTAATGTTATACTTCTTTGGAGACATACTCACAAACATGCACCTAGATTGTCTAGTGGTATGTCAAATGCACACATTTATATGTGGCCTGTTTTTTTTTTTTACTTACTACCCGTGAACCAATATGTGATCACTGATCAGACAAATGAATTAGGCTGGTTTCACACTTGCGTTTTAAAACGCATGCGTTTAAAAAAAACGCATGGTGAAAAAACGCATGTAAACGTGTGCAAACGCTGCGTTTTTTAGACGCATGCGTTTTTGCATGTGGTGAAAAATACGCTGCGTTTCGACGCGTTTACATGCGTTTTTTCA
The DNA here is from genome assembly GCF_032444005.1 of Ranitomeya imitator. NCBI lineage: Eukaryota > Metazoa > Chordata > Amphibia > Anura > Dendrobatidae > Ranitomeya > Ranitomeya imitator. The sequence goes on along the minus strand of NC_091282.1, from coordinate 954,051,885 downwards.
TGCGTTTGCGTTTTTTAAACGCATGATGAGAAGTGTATGACAGCTGCCAATCATCAAAATCAAGTAAAAAACCCACTATAAACAGAAATAGCTAGGGTTAGGGTTAGGGGTAGGGATCCTAACCCTAACCCTAAAGGGATCCTAACCCTAACGCTACCCCTAACCCTACCCCTAACCCTAGGGATCCTAACCCTAACCCTACCCCTAACCCTAAAGGGATCTTAACCCTAACCCTTTGGGGTTAGGGTTAGGGGTAGGGTTAGGGGTAGGGTTAGGGTCAGGGTTAGGGGTAGGGTTGGGGTTAGGATCCCTAGGGTTAGGGTTAAAGGTAGGGTTAGGGTTAGGATCCCTTTAAGGTTAGGATCCCTTTAGGGTTAGGGGTAGGATCCCTTTATCACCTTTATGGTGGGGGGTGGCATATCAGTGTGCTTTCTGGTTTTCATGCGTTTTTAATGCAACCAAACGCATGTGCTTAAAAACGCATGCGTTTACATAGACAGCAATAGGTTTTTTGCGGCAAAAAAAGCAGCTAAAAATTACTACATGTTGCATTTCTGCAACACAACGCATGCATAGAAAAGACGCATGCGGCTGCAAAAAGAGGCAAAACGCGTGCAAAAAAACGCATGCGTTTTTAATGTTAAGTATAGGGAAAAAAACGCATGCGTTTTTTGCGCAAAAACGCAGCGGCAAAAAACGCAAATGTGAAACCAGCCTAAGGAATATTCAGACCATAGGTATTGATAAAGAAATCAATTAATTCAGGTGTTATAATCCATAATCTACCAGAATTTTATATTACTTGTTATATGCCAGATAAAAAAAAATCATATTTTGATATAGCTAAAAGAAACTAATGCTAAACCTGCAGATAATGTGAGAATGTTCTGTAAGATGCTGTTCTACAGATAAGATATTCTCACAGAAAGAAAGTGTCTGCACCTGCTCATCTCCTGTGCCAGAATTATTATTATTATTGAGAACAAATAATGTTTTATATTTAATATGTAGTATTCAACATTCTTTGGTCTGGGCATGCAGAGATACTCCATGGCTGTGAGCCAAGATTTTGACTTAAATACAGCATTTTTTTTCAACAGGGCAGATCCCCCTATAAATATTAATCAAGCTGTGACTCATCCAGAAGGGAGGCGGAGCAATTAGGAGCAGCATCTTTAATTTTATGTGACATTACCCAAACATCTTAGAACTTTTCAGCTTTTGGCCAGCGGCCAGTAGTATGAAACAATCAAAAACATTAAATTGCAGATGAGGTAGAAGAGAATAGCTTCAATTTCTCTCCCTGGAGTACCCCTTTAAATTCCAGTGTCATCAGTGAATTTAGTACCATAGGCATCCTGAATATTTTTCTTTACCATATTGTGGCTTCTTTCTGCTCATATGCACACATATACAGTGGGGAAAACAAGAATTTGATACACTGCTGATTTTGCAAGTATTCCCACTTACAAAAATGGAAAGGTCTGTAAATTTTATTGTGGGTACACTTCAACTGTGAGAGACAGAATCTTAAACAAAAATCCAGAAAATCACATTGTATGATTTTTACATAATTAATTTGCATTTTATTGCATGAAATAAGTATTTTATACAATGGAAAAACAAAACTTAATGTTTGGTACAGAAACCTTTGTTTGCAATTACAGTGGTCAGAGGTTTCTTGTAGTTCGTGACCAAGTTTGCACACACTGCAGTAAGGATTTTGGCCCAGTCCTCCATACAGATCTTCTCCAGATCTTTCAGTTTTTGGGGCTGTCGCAGGGCAACATTGAGATTCAGCTTCCTCCAAAGATGTTCAATTGGGTTCAGGTTTGGAGACTGGCTAGGCAACTCCAGGACCTTGAAATACTTCTTATGGAGCCACTCCTTACTTGCCCTGGCTGTGTGTTTCGGGTCATTGTCATGCTGGAAGACCCAGCCATGACCCATCTTTAATGCTCTTACTGACGGAAGGAGGTTGTTGGCCAAAATCTTTCAATATATATGACCCCATCCATCCTCTCTTCAAAATGATGCAGTCATCCTGTGCCCTATGCAGAAAAGTACCCCCAAAGTATGATGTTTCCCCCATCATGCTTCACGGTTGGGATGGTGTTCTTGGGGTTGTACTCATCCTTCTTCTTCTATCAAACATGGTGAATGAAGTTGATACCAAAAAGTTTTATTTTGCTCTCATCTGACCACATGACCTTCTCTGGATCATGCCAATGGTCATGTGCTGGTCTGGTTCTATTTTGGTCTCATCTGACCACATGACCTTCTCTTGTGCCTCCTCTGGATCATCCAGATGTTCATTGGTGAACTTCAATTGGCTTGAACATGTGCTGGTCTGAGCAGGGGGACCTTGCCTGCCCTGAAGGAATTTTATCAATGACGACGCAGTGTGTTACTAATGGTAATGTTTGAGACTTAGAATTATCCTTACCCCATGAGGCAAGATCTTGCATGGAGCCCCATGCCGAGGAAGATTGACAGACATCTTGTGTTTCTTCCATTTATTTCCAACTGTATATTTTATTTAGAATACTGTGCAAAAATAGAAACGTTGATCATTTATTTTTATCGATAAAGAAAATGCAAAGCGAGCAAAAAGAGAAATCTAAATCACACTAATATCTGGTGTGACCACACTTTAACTTCAAAACAGGATCAAGCATCAGTTCTTCTCAGCCCATTTGCATAAAGTTTTGGAAGGACAGATAGTTGAACATTTCCCTAACTATTGTATGATTTGATGCTTTGAATATAAATTTAGCAGAAGTTTAGATGTTTGTAAGGTATTTTAATACATAAAATAACCCTTTAAATTTATTATCTTTTTGTATTTTAATGAAACCAGTTTTAACCATTTTTATGCACTAATTAATTAAAATTTTCAAGTTTACATTTAATAAAACTTGCTTCTCATCTCCAAATAATCAGCAATATCCAACATTTCAAACAATTCCCTTGTTGGAAAAGCTGTGGAATAATTTATGTTATTGATTAAATAATTTATTGAAATATATATCTCTTTTACATATATCTAATTGCATTTTATCAAAATGTTTCTTCCTTGAAACAATCAGGATATGCTGCTAGTGTTGAATGGTTTCTTGTGAGAAAGCCCAGTGCAACATGTTGGGTGCATATTTGCTGGCATTGGCAAGTGACCTTCAGAGGACACCAGAAGGTCAGGTGTCATTTTTAATTCATGTACATAAATATTATTTCTAAATTCAATAAAATGGGAAGATTTAGTGTGCTATACAAAAGCAAATGACAAAAATACTGCTCAAGCTGCCATCATGAGACTAATAATTACTACTGACATTTTCACTTACTGTTTCCTCTCTGCTGAGTTTTATAACTTGCCGGTCACAGCTCATTGCTGTTAGATATGTTTACAACCATTTCCTTGCCAGTACTTGTGTTATGAAGGAGAAAAAGAGTGGATATATGGGAAGACAGAATGAAGAGGACAGGAAAGTAACTTCCAGAAAAGAGAGGTATGTATTTGTCCCTAGCACTCAAGGGCAGATGCCTAGTACAGCATAATTTAAGGATTCGCACTATTATGAGGGATTTGTTTTTTAGTAACTCCTGTCCCACAAGTTAGGCAATTGCATAATAATTATCCAATCCGTACAAAAGATTGGTTGCGCTTCCTAAATTTAAACAATGTTAATATTTTAAGTAACAAGCACAAAAGCCTAGACAAGACAAATAAAACACTTAAAATTGTGCATATTGTGCCAAAACCTGTTTCTTAGGTCACAAATTGGCACTGGGATACATACAATGACTGGCATGATAACTAATAGAGCCATGTAAATGGGATGGATAACCAAGAGTAATATAAATTGTCAATACTCCCAAGGTGATGTCAAGCAGCAATCAGTAAAGAAGAAAGGTGCAATGCACGTGTGTTGACAATAAATAATGCAGTATCAAAAGAATACAGAAAAGAAAATAAACAATAACTATTTGCAATAAAGTGACATATGCATAGTCACTCGGGTAAATTGGTTTATAAAAAATTTCACACAAAAAAGCCCCTATACAGCTTTGTCACTGAAAAAAACAGAAAATTTCAGTTTCTGAATTTAGACTCACAAAAGAAAATTATTCATATTTAAAAAAGGTGTTATTGTCGGGGTTCGCACCGGACACCTAGTGAGAGAGCCATCTCCCCTTCATATTAGACAAACAAGTACACCTACCTTGTCCTAGAAATCAGTCAGGGAGCTTTAAGCAAGCCATAAAGTTGCTGAAAGACATGCAAAGTCTTCTGTGGGGACATAGCATTTTATCTTAATTAATTAGACATCTATTTTAAACAAGTCAGGAAGAATAGACTGTTATCTATATGTGGACTTTTTAATTTATTCATTTTTTTCTTCAGTTGCTCAAGAGTCTGAAATGTTGACTCTTTTTTTATGGAGGTTCATTGAACAATGATGTTTGCTGATATGCTGATTACACATTGTCCAGGATATCTAGTTTGTTGACTTTTAAAAGTTTCTTCCTCTTTACCTGAGAATGATGGTTCTAAGGACACTTGTTAACTATAAAAAGAGGTTTATATGCCTCTGTATGGTGAGTCAGATATAGATTCAGCCAAGAGATCCAGACATCCAAACATGCAAAGAACCAGAAACTCTTTATAGGACAGCAGCCAAGTCCTCATGGCTTCATCACGAGGGACATAGATTTGTCATTCTACATGATGCCAGCTTAGGGGACATTGGCTCTGGCTGAAAGAATACATGTCTGCTCCATTGACCATCGAAAGTCCATGGATACATTTAGGGAAGCCAGGATTGGAACCTGCCAGTCACCTGGCTCCATGGAGATGTTTGGAGAAGCCAGGTTGTGACCATCTGGTCAACTGACCTTGAACCTGAATGGACTGTCATCTTCCTAAGCTTGTTGTTACATCCTCTCTGTGTGCGTGCCACAGGTGGAGTAGTCGGCCCTGGAAGCTCTGAAGTCACATCTGCTCTTAACCCGGCAAGTCAGCATAAGGATGAGACTCTGTAATGTGCACCATATTGGGTATTTTGCTTGGACTGTTCTATGTATTATCTGCTTGTTTTGTGGTTCAATAAAATATTACCACACTGTTTTACCATTACCCTGAGTTGTCTGAGTAGCGTTATGCCCACAGTGAAAGGAGAACCAGCATTTGCTGGTATGATCCTTGGTCCATGCGGTTTCGGCTAGCGGTCTGGGGAGCCTACTGACTCCCCGTATCTCCACACCTTCTATGCAATCAAAAGTCATCTGTAACATCTCAAGACACTTATAACCATCTGGCAAAAAAATCTTTGAAACCATAATTTCCCCAATCCTTCTGAATGGCATTGAAGTCTGGGGCCCAGTCTCATACCCAAACTAGTCAAAGTGAGATGCTGGCCCAGCAGAAATATTCCATCGGACCACATCAAACAGTGCCTGAGGAGCAGAGTTGGGCAGATTTCCAGTACATTTTGATATGCAGAAGAAGACGCTATCATTCAAGGCTCATATACTGCTCCAACCATCACAAAGCCTTGCTACACTAGGAAGCCCCGGGGGAATGAAGCACCCCAACACAAATCTCCCAAAACCAGTCTGAACAAGCCACCAACCTGCATAGCCTGACAACAGGCGTAATCTGGAAGACTGTACAAAAAGACAAAGAGGAATATCTCAGCATATGGAGGATCAACATGAACAAATCACAGAAACTGACGATATACCAGAACCTTCAGAGGAATACAAACTGGCCCCATATCTAGAGAAACTAACAAAACCCAAGGATCAACAGATTGGGAGCCTTCTCATCAAATCAAAGAGGCGCCAACAGGTACAAGCTCAGAGAAAGCGGAACTGGCCAGCAGTACCTCCAGAAGGCTGTGGAGGATAAGACCCATTTCTGGCTGAGGTGCACCAAATACTTTGCAGTGAGGGATACTCTATAGTACTGGGGAAAGAGGTAAGTGTAGCCGTCATAGCAGTGCAAAATGTCAGTGTCTGCCACAGAATAAGAGGCTGATATGTCATGGACAGTTATTTTACCACTTGCTTTGGCAATGCACACATGTATTTAGCCCTGCCAAAGAAGCCCATTTGCATTGAATTGAATTGAGAGAGAAAGGAAGCCCTCTAGGGCTTACTACGTGCATTTTACAGCACTAAAGTTTGGGTCCCCATTGACTTAAATGGGGTTAGCATTCTGGTTAAAGTTCGGGTACAGTTTTGGTACCTTAACCAAACTTTCGACTAAAGTTTGGATTGAACCCCCGAACCAGTACTTCCACGGGTCCGCTCATTCCTAATGGTGAACAATTAGAATAGAAATGACCAATATAAACAAATAGAGAGTACCGCGCTACAAGTGGCTAGGGCTAGGTGCCGTCCGTGATCCTGGAGTAACGACCCAGAACTCCCTGTGATCGCAGGTGGCAACTACTAATATCTGTCCAATTTGCCAATTTGCATATACTTAGAAGAGGAGAGATGCATTGACCTTCTGTGTGCGTATAGTGCAACTAATTGTGGCTCTCCTGCTGAGCTTGTAATATTATACTGCTATATCGCAATAGTATATAGTGACTAGTAGTATTCCGTTACCTACTGAATGCAGCCGTATGGAGATCCTGGAGCTGCTGGGCTGCTTGCGTCGGGTTCAGCTGGCTGGCCTGCACCTCTAGAGATCCGCTCTGTCAGGGAGCTGTTCCCGTCCGCTTGGAAGGTAAGTATGCGGGTGCCAGCCTCGGTCGATATCGGCGGCTTTGGGTACTGCAGGTGAAGGCTGTTGTAGCTACGTGTAGCGCCAGAGACGTCCCGGCCGGAGGCGTCCCTGGATACACGTGAAAAAATGGCCGACACTGCGAAGCAGTGAGTGACGTCACTGGCCTATGGAGCCTCAGTGGGGTAAAATCTAACCTACGCGTTTCAAAGTGACACGCACTCCTTCATCAGGGTTACCACCCACTGGCTACAGCCCCATATATATAAGCACCCTGCTCGCACCCCACTGTGCACCAATGTTTACATGAGACTGCATACTCCTATCCATTCATGCTCCCCCATACACTAATCGCGACCTTACATTATTTTAACCATTTTCCCCACTCATTGCGTGAGGGCAGGTACACGATCGCCCGCTGTGTGTGATATATGTATGTAAAATATTATTATTAAATATCTCCTGCTGTATGTTAGATTTAACTTGTTTACATGTGTGCTGGATGCTTAAGATTAGGAAACCACCTGGCCATGCGCTTGATTAATAACTACAAATGGGTAGTGCGGTATTTTAAAAAAAAAGAGGAAACCTAACCTCACTGCGCGTTAAAACTTCACTTTTATTAAGAACATAAATATATAAAATCTATGAATATTTGGTGGACATAAATATACAGGGCGAAGGACTAGATAAAAATTAATAAAATTAATAAAAATGTATATTTACATACTTGTAAAATATCATACTCGTCCCCTCTAATAGCTGAAATGCATATATAGTGAACATGAAAATGTAGGGCGAAGGACTAGGTGAAAACACCGTATTACGTACCGGTAATGCTCTTTTATAGAGCCACGACAGCACCCACTGAGAGAGGGGATCTGCCCCTAGGAACAGGAAACCCTACGGAGAGATAAAAGGGGCGGTCCCCCTCGCTCCCACAGTTTGGGTTACAGAGATTGCGAGGAACCGCCCACCAGTTTTAGTAGACAATTCTTTATCATCATTTATTATAATTTAACTATGTATAACTACAAGAATCCACCACCCTTAACAGTGCTCATATGTACACTAATATATATAAATGGGAGGGAAGTGAAGGGGTGCTGTCGTGGCTCTATAAAAGAGCATTACCGGTACGTAATCCGGTGTTTTCTCTTCGCCACGACAACACCCACTGAGAGACTTTCAGAGATAGTTATTTGGGGGGGATTATTGTATTAAGGAGTGATCTACCGAAACACAAGTCAGTGGAGGCAGATAGATCTAATCTATAGTGACTATAGAAGGTAGAAGGAGAAGACCAGGTTGCGGCCTTACATATGAGTTCTATAGGAACCTCTGCTCGCTCAGCCCAGGATGATGCTATCGCCCGGGTGGAATGTGCCTTCACAGTCTCAGGTGGATTCTCCCCTTTAGATGAATAGGCCAGGTGTAGCGCCTCCTGAATCCATCGGGATAGTGTGCCTTTTGTAACACCAGATCCTTTCCTTTGACCCTGGAAGGAAACAAAGAGAGCCCTGCTCTTCCTCCAGGCGCTAGTCCTATCCAGATAAGTTATTATAGCCCTTCTCACATCTAAAGTATGGTACTTCTCTTCCTCCTGGTTTGTAGGATTATTATAGAAAGAAGGAAGAAGGATCTCTTGAGATCTATGGAATTTTGTACGCATTTTAGGTAGGTAGGAAGGGTCTGTTTTCAGGACAATTCTATCAGGAAATATTGACATAAAGGGAGGATCTACTGATAGCGCCTGTATGTCACCTACTCTTCTTGCCGATACTAGCGCGACAAGAAGAACGGTCTTAAGTGAAATATATTTAATGTGAGCTGAGTCTAGAGGCTCAAATGGATGACCTGTTAAGGCTTCCAGGACCAAATTAATATCCCAAGGAGGCATCTGGGGAACCTGAACTGGCTCTGATCTCTGGCAAGCTGAAATAAATCTAGCTATCCATCTATTACCCGCAACATTGTGACTATACAAGGCCCCTAGAGCAGAAACTTGTACCTTCAGAGTATTAACTGAAAGGCCTAGGTCACGTCCTTTTTGAAGAAATTCTAGAATAGTGGAGACAGGAATTTCACTAGACAATGCTGATGGATAGAGATCTAGAAATTTCCTCCACACTCTCACATATATGTCAGTAGTGGATCTTTTTCTACTTGTCAACAAGGTATTAATTACACTGAGCAAAAAAAGGGGAGAAGCCAGCGCAGCCTAAGGTTAAGACGCAATACATGAAGTGCAAATGCACATATAAATTTCTAACTGTATTTTCAAAATGAGACATTTAGCAAACAATTGATCAATTCTTTGAGCCACCCCGCCTCTTCACGGCAATCTCATATTGGGGCAGTCCTACACTACGTTTTTTATATTCGCTGTGCCATAAGGGCCTCCTAAATGAACTAAATGCGAGACCACATTAAAAATATGCTGTACCTGGAGCATATACTGAGTCACCACCATGGCGCCAGAGTAGGCAAGCGAGGATAAAGGTTGACCAGGTCCAGACAGACATTTCGGATCCAACCTCCACACTGCCCATCTAGAGCCACAGATGAAGAGTGAAACAGGCTGAGGCACAGGTGCATAATTAAACAAAGCCTGAGGCAGGGCAAGGCTGCTGTGTGTGAACAGCAGCCTATCAATCACTGAGACACAGAAAGAATGGCGCACATAACCAGGCGCGGCGCACGGCAACAGTGGTGGTCAGCCACTTACCAATAACAGAGCAAAAAAAGGGGAGAAGCCAGCGCAGCCTAAGGTTAAGACGCAATACATGAAGTGCAAATGCACATATAAATTTCTAACTGTATTTTCAAAATGAGACATTTAGCAAACAATTGATCAATTCTTTGAGCCACCCCGCCTCTTCACGGCAATCTCATATTGGGGCAGTCCTACACTACGTTTTTTATATTCGCTGTGCCATAAAGGCCTCCTAAATGAACTAAATGCGAGACCACATTAAAAATATGCTGTACCTGGAGCATATACTGAGTCACCCCCATGGCGCCAGAGTAGGCAAGCGAGGATAAAGGTTGACCAGGTCCAGACAGACATTTCGGATCCAACCTCCACACTGCCCATCTAAAGCCAAGAGGCGGGGTGGCTCAAAGAATTGATCAATTGTTTGCTAAATGTCTCATTTTGTAAATACAGTTAGAAATTAATATGTGCATTTGCACTTTATGTATTGCGTCTTAACCTTAGGCTGCGCTGGCTTCTCCCTCTTTTTGCTCTGTTATTGGTAAGTGGCTGACCACCACTGTTGCCGTGCGCCGCGCCTGGTTATGTGCGCCATTCTTTCTGTGTCTCAGTGATTGATAGGCTGCTGTCCGCACACAGCAGCCCTGCCCTGCCTCAGGCTTTGTTTAATTATGCACCTGTGCCTCAGCCTGTTTCACTCTTCATCTGTGGCTCTGGATGGGCAGTGTGGAGGTTGGATCCGAAATGTCTGTCTGGACCTGGTCAACCTTTATCCTCGCTTGCCTACTCTGGCGCCATGGGGGTGACTCAGTATATGCTCCAGGTACAGCATATTTTTAATGTGGTCTTGCATTTAGTTCATTTAGGAGGCGTTTATGGCACAGCGAATATAAAAAACGTAGTGTAGGACTGCCCCAATATGAGATTGCCGTGAAGAGGCGGGGTGGCTCAAAGAATTGATCAATTGTTTGCTAAATGTCTCATTTTGTAAATACAGTTAGAAATTAATATGTGCATTTGCACTTTATGTATTGCGTCTTAACCTTAGGCTGCGCTGGCTTCTCCCTCTTTTTGCTCTGTTATTGGTAAGTGGCTGACCACCACTGTTGCCGTGCGCCGCGCCTGGTTATGTGCGCCATTCTTTCTGTGTCTCAGTGATTGATAGGCTGCTGTCCGCACACAGCAGCCCTGCCCTGCCTCAGGCTTTGTTTAATTATGCACCTGTGCCTCAGCCTGTTTCACTCTTCATCTGTGGCTCTGGATGGGCAGTGTGGAGGTTGGATCAGAAATGTCTGTCTGGACCTGGTCAACCTTTATCCTCGCTTGCCTACTCTGGCGCCATGGGGGTGACTCAGTATATGCTCCAGGTACAGCATGTTTTTAATGTGGTCTTGCATTTAGTTCATTTAGGAGGCCTTTATGGCACAGCGAATATAAAAAACGTAGTGTAGGACTGCCCCAATATGAGATTGCCGTGAAGAGGCGGGATGGCTCAAAGAATTGATCAATTGTTTGCTAAATGTCTCATTTTGAAAATACAGTTAGAAATTAATATGTGCATTTGCACTTTATGTATTGCGTCTTAACCTTAGGCTGCGCTGGCGTCTCCCTCTTTTTGCTCTGTTATTAATTACACTATCGGAGAAGCCTCTTAGTTTTAACAGCTGCCTCTCAAATGCCAGGCTGTCAACCTTAGTCCCTTCACATGAGGGTGGTTGAAGGGCCCCTGGGAAAGAAGATCCTGATCCTCCGGGAGGATCCACGGATCCGAGATGGACATGGCTCTGAGCAGGGAAAACCATGGTCTTTTTGGCCAAAACGGGGCAATCAGGATTATATTTGCCCGGTCCTCCCTTATCTTCCTGATTACCGTTGGTAGAAGAATCAGAGGAGGAAAAGCGTATGCTTTCTGAAATGTCCAAGGAGTCTGAAGGGCATCGAAAATATCGGGATTGTCGGCCCGGAACATTGAAGCAAATCTTTTTAGTTGTCGGTTTTGTCTTGTGGCGAAGAGATCTATCTCAGGTGTACCCCATTTCATAGTTATCATTTTGAAAATGTGATGATTTAGGACCCATTCCCCTTGGTGGAGGGTATGACGACTGAGGAAGTCTGCTCTTGAGTTGTCCACTCCTCTGACATGCAGTGCTGACAGGGACAGAAGATGTTCTTCGGCTATGGTTAGAATGTCTTCGGTTATAGACATAAGTGTTCCTGATTTTGTTCCTCCTTGATGATTGATATAGGCGACTGATGTCATGTTGTCGGACAGAATTCTGGTATGTGTCCCGTGTAGCTGCGGAAGGAATTCACATAGAGCATGATAGATAGCTTTTAGCTCTCTTATATTAGAAGAGTCGTCTGACTCCGTGACTGACCATAATCCTTGGACTAAATGATCTTTTAAATGTGCGCCCCAGCCAGTAGGACTGGCATCAGTATATATTATATTTGAGGGTTTAACTACCCAGGGGACTCCACTGACTAGGTTTCTTGGTTCTAGCCACCATATCAGAGATTGGATTACTTTATTAGAAAGGGAAATTTTAATATTTAAATGACCATGAGATTTTTCTTCTTCATGTAAAATTGCATACTGCAAATGCCTCGAATGAAATTGGGCCCATGGAACCGCTGGGATACATGACGTGAAGGAGCCAAGAAGGGACATGCCTTCTCTCAAAGAAATTAGGGGTTTATCTATTACCGACTGAACTTTATTCCTAACCGTTATTTGTTTAGTTTCCGGAAGGAAACATTTCTGGCTTGTAGAATCTAATATAATTCCCAGAAAAATTTGCCGAGTTGTTGGGATAAGTCTAGATTTTTCCCAGTTTATTATCCAACCCAATCTTTGCAGAGATGCTATCATATCACACAACCGTTGTTGACATTGCGAAGGAGAATTTCCTACTACTAAGATGTCATCTAAGTAGGGAATTACGAGAGTGTCTTTTAGTCTTAGATATGACATTACCTCCGCCATTAGTTTAGTGAATACTCTTGGGGCTATAGATAGCCCAAAAGGCATTGCAGTATACTGAAAGTGTCGGACACACCCATTCAATACAATCGCTACACGGAGATATTGTTGATGCTCTGCATAAATAGGTAGATGGTAATACGCATCTTTAAGGTCGAGAACTGTCATAAAGCAATAGGGAAACAGGAGTTTAATGGTGGACCGGATAGACTCCATCTTAAAGGTTTGATTTTCTAGGTAGATGTTTAATTTTTTAAGATTAATAATAGTTCTGAATGTTCCATCTGGTTTAGGGATTAAAAATAACGGGGAATAGAATCCTTTTCCCTCCTGTAGGAATGGAACCTCCACCAAGACTCCCTTAGCTAGGAGATTCATTACCTCCTGCTCCAATGCCTCTTGTTGTAATTGAGACTTTAATGAAGTCAATAGAAATGAGTCCGGAGGGACTCGGGAAAATTTTAATTGTAACCCAGAGGTGATAAGGTTATTTGCCCAAATATTTGCTGTTATGGCCCGCCATTGATTAGCGAAGGAGGACAATCTGCCTCCCACAGGTAGATCTGTCCTAACGGGGTTTTTCTTCAAACTTGAAAGGGCGCTTCCCAAAGAACGCACCCCTTTGTTTTGTATCTCTTGTGGCCCAGCGATCCTGGTTCTTAAACTCCTTCCTTTTATTAAATGCGGGCTTTCGGAACGCTTTCCTATAAAATGGAAGGTAATTATTACTATTTGGAAAGCCTTTCTTCCTTTCCCCTGCTTTAGTGAAGATCTCATCCAGTTTGGTACCAAACAGGTACTCACCCTGACATGGGAGGCTGCATAACTTAGACTTGGTCTGAGGGTCACCCTTCCAGCCCTTAAGCCATAGGGCCCTACGTGCTGCATTGGTTAATCCTGCCGACTTGGCTGCCAGGCGTATAGAGTCGGCAGATGAGTCCGCTAGAAAGGCTGTGGCACCTCTAATTAGGGGTATGGAGGACAATAATTTTTCTCGAGAGAGACCTCCTTTCAGCCCTTCTTCCAAGTCACTCAGCCAAACAAGCATGGATCTTGCGGTGCATGTGGCTGAGATTGCCGGTTTAAAAGCCCCTGCAGAAGTCTCCCATGCTCTTTTAAGAAGTGAATCTGCTTTGCGATCTAGAGGATCTTGCAACGAGCCTGAATCCTCTACAGGCAGTAAGGATCTCTTTGATGTAGACGCCACAGCTGCGTCTACTTTTGGGGCTTTTGACCATGTTGCTAATTCTTCATCATTAAAGGGGTAGCGTCTTTTTGAGGATGGTGGTAACCCCCTCTGCCCCTGGCTTTCCCACTCTTTTTTGATCAAACTCTTTACTGCCGTTATTACCGGAAAAGAGGGTCTCTTCTTTTCGGATAGGCCGGCAAACATAATGTCTTGCTGTGTTTTAGGGACTTGAAGATCTTCTATGCCCATGGTATTGCAAACTGATCTCACCAGATTGTCAATGCTGTCTGTGGGGAAGCACGTATCCTGATCCTCATCTGAGGATACCTCCTGCTGCGATCTATCTGAGTTTGCTTCCTCTAACTCAGAGGCCTGATCGGATACAGGTGAAACGTATCCTTTTTTTTCCCTTAATACGTGGCTCTCTGTCAACGCTTTGTAGGGCTCGTAATTCTTCCCTGATCATGGCCCTTATATCCTCTGATTTGACTGAGGCTTCCTCACGTAACGTTGATTTTATACATGAATCACATAGCCTTTTAGTGTAACTATCCGGAAGGGGCTGGATACATAACGCACACTGCTTGTGTTTCGCTTTTTCCTTCCTTTTTGCCTATTATAAAGGGAGAGGGACAATAATCAGACTAGTGGGGTAGATGCACACTCACCCAGAAGCTGACCGATCAGGTACCGGCTGAGGAGGAGACACAGATGCAGGTGGCTTCCTTTTGGACGATCCGCTCTGCCTAGAGCGGCTGCTGCTGCTGGCAAGGCTGCGAGGGGTGATGGCGGTAACTTCTAGAGAAGGTACCGCAGGTTCCCTTGCAGAATCCATTCTGGACGCCGGGATGCAGCGCCGGCGTCCTTTTCACATGGGGGCCGCCATGTTCTTCCTGTTGAACCTGGAAGTGCTAACCACTTCCGGGTCGCGGCCATATTGTGTACTCCGGCACTGTTACCCGGCTTCAGCGCCGGCGTCGTCTCACTCCTCCGCACCCCGGAAGCTTACCAGCACTTCCGGGGGCATGCACTGGGCTCCACACCGCACAAGCGTCCGCCGAGGACGGCGCGACGCTACCACCTGGTGCTTGCCCCGCAGACCGCCGGACATCTGCCGTGCACCGACCCCCACGACCCGGTCTCGCGACGTCTGCCAGCAGAGGGGGGAAAATTGAATCAGCACCCCCGATGCTGCATCCAGTCCTGGAGCCCTTGCCGTCCTCACAGGTAAACTGCGCAAGCGGCGTCCAGGCTGGGAATCCTCTTCTCCGTGGATCTTCCCATAGGAACAGGAAACCAAACTGTGGGAGCGAGGGGGACCGCCCCTTTTATCTCTCCATAGGGTTTCCTGTTCCTAGGGGCGGATCCCCTCTCTCAGTGGGTGCTGTCGTGGCGAAGAGAAAATTAAAGTTAATAAGAATATGTATTTTTGCATACTTGTAAAATATCATATTCGACCACTGTAGTAGCTAGGGTGCGTACACTAAAAATAGGCAGCAGGTACGATCTTTGCAATCCGCTGGGAGCATATATCTGCTCCTGGGTTTGCAAACTGGCCTGTTACGTATACGGTACCAGAAACACAATTAGATGATATCTATAACCCCCACGGCCTAAATACTGTGCAGTGTAGTTAAAATTAAAAAGCGTATAGTTCCAGTTCGCAATTAAGGCCCTTCGGTTTTAAACTATCGAGGGTGAAGATCCACTGGGATTCAATTCTTGACATTTGTTTAATAAAATCACCTCCCCTTTTGTTTGGGCGTACAACCTGGATACCGTAGAAGACAGTTCCTTTTAATGATTGCCCATGTTTATCTTTGAAATGACGTGATAGAGGATGTTACAGGAATCCTTTTTGAATATTCTTGAAGTGTTCTTTGATGCGTGTCTTTAGCTGCCTTTTGGTTCGTCCCACATATAGCTTATTACATGGGCATTGTATTACATATATCACCCCAGCAGTATGGCAGGATATATTATCCTTGATGGAGAATCCCTTCATTCCATCCGCATCTTGGAATGTTAGTTTTCGAGTCTTCTTAAAGGTTGTCTGCGTGCATCCATAACAACCACCACATAGTGAAAAACCCCCTTTAGGTGTGTTTGTGGTGGAATTCCCTATTACTCCATCTGTAAGGGTCATTTTCGTTGTAGGGGCTATTAGGTGTCCCAAGGACTGGGCTTTCCTGTCAATGAATCTGGGATTGCTAGGGAGTAATTCGCCCACCACCTTGTCATTTTGTAGGACTGACCAGTGTTTACGTATGATGTTAACAAATCTTTGATGCCCAGTATGAAATTGTGTGATAAACGCCAGATTCCAGATTTGTTCTTCTATGGAGCCTTCCCCTGTCTTAACAAGTTGCTTATTGTTTTGTAATATAGATTCTCTAGATGTTTCAGTTATTTCATCTCGGGCTTTCCTCAACAATGGTTCGGGATACCCTTTTTCCAGGAATTGTTCTGTTAGATACTCGGCTTCCTCATTGAAATCTGCCAGGTTGGAGCAATTGCGGCGTATTCTTGTAAACTGACTTTTTGGAATATTTGTCAGCCATACTGGTAAATGGCAACTACTGATATTAATAAAACTGTTTGAGTCAACCTCTTTGTGATAGCATTTAGTATACAGTTGGTCCTTTTCAACGTAGATGTTCAAATCCAGAAAGTTAACATCATGAGTGCTGGTATTGGCGGTAAATTCTAGACCATACTGATTATTGTTTAGCCCTAAAATGAACATATTTAGGTCTTCGTGGGACCCCTCCCATATAAAAAATACGTAGTCTATAAAGCGACGTCAGACCACCAGGCCTGGGTGTAATAGACCATCCTTATAGATATGTAAGGTTTCCCACTTACCAACATAGGTATTTGCGTAACTTGGCGCAAATCTCGTACCCATTGCGGTACCCCACGTTTGAATGTAGTATTGCCCCTCGTATAGAAAGTAGTTGTGGTTTAGGATAAATTGGATACATTCTAGTATAAATTGGATTTGTGTGTCCATGTATATCCCCAAGCTTTGGAGAAAATACTCTGCCTCTTGGCAGCCCTTCTCATGATTAATAACTGTGTATAATGACTTGATGTCTAGTGTACCCATTATATAGTTCTGTTTCCACTCGATCTTTCCCAAACATTCCAATGTGTGTCCCGTATCTTTCAAATACGCCGGTATTAATTTCATGCACTTTTGCAGGTGCATGTCAACATATCTGGATAAATTGGCTGTTAAACTGTTAATACCAGATATGATAGGACGACCTGGGGGATTAGTTGTGTTTTTGTGTAATTTAGGTATATGATAGAAAATTGCTCTACTCGGATTCTTGTTCATGATGTATGAATATTCTTTTTTATCTAAAATTCCTCTAGCTTTACCTTTTTGGGCCAGGATGTTTAATTTGCTAATAAAGCGGTTGGTGGGGTCGTAACTTAGTTCCTTATAAGTGACACGGTCCCCCAATAGTCGCATGGATTTCCGGTGATACATGGTGTGGCTAAGAACTACAACAACAACAGAAGTACAAGCTCAGAGAAAGCGGAACTGGCCAGCAGTACCTCCAGAAGGCTGTGGAGGATAAGACCCATTTCTGGCTGAGGTGCACCAAATACTTTGCAGTGAGGGACACTCTATAGTACTGGGGGAAGAGGTAAGTGTAGCCGTCATAGCAGTGCAAAATTTCAGTGTCTGCCACAGAATAAGAGGCTGATATGTCATGGACCCCTATACCCCACCCTGGATTTGTTCCTATCCCCATCCCCCAGTTATTTTACCACTTGCTTTGGCAATGCACACATGTATTTTGCCCTGCCAAAGAAGCCCATTTGCATTGAATTGAATTGAGAGAGAGAGGAAGCCCTCTAGGGCTTACTACGTGCATTTTACAGCACTAAAGTTTGGGTCCCCATTGACTTAAATGGGGTTAGCATTCTGGTTAAAGTTCGGGTACAGTTTTGGTACCTTAACCAAACTTTCGACTAAAGTTTGGATTGAACCCCCGAACCAGTACTTCCACGGGTCCGCTCATTCCTAATGGTGAACAATTAGAATAGAAATGACATTATAAGGTTTTGAGGCTTTGCTTTACATCTAGCATCTTACTTGAAATCTTTGCATCTCTAGTTTTACATTCAGTCATGGAATGTGTCTGTTTGTTGCACTATATAAATAAACCTCTGTGTATATATGCCTGCAACACATGAAGCTTATTCCATTGTTCATTATCCACATTAACAAAAATGACAAATAAAAACTGCCTGCTTGCTTATGGACATAAGATGCTATAAACAATTCGTTTATCTAAAAGAGAACACAAAACAGACTAAAAAATATTTATATTTATTTTCCAGAGAGTACACATATTCAGATTTCTTTTAAATTCTTGAGGTGGTATTAAAAAGTAAAAAAAAGATTATTCATCTTGTGTAATGTCTTATTCTTAATAGACTTCAACCAACTAAACCAAATAATAGCCATGACATGCCAGTCTGACATTCTTCACATCACATAAACAGCTCTGTGTTTATTTGCACTTTTGTTTTCCTGCATAGATTTGTTCAGCATTCTGCCTATTAATCAACTTGTAGAGATCATTTCTTGGGGGTTTACCCCAGTGGTACCAAAAAATTATTAAATAATGTAGATAACAGCAAAGGAAAGGGAAGCTCATTTAGCCCTCTTAAAGACAATCTGTCACCAGGTTTTTGCAAACCATGTAAGAGCAGCATAATGTAGGGACAGAGACCCTGATTCCAGTATCACTTACTGGAATGCATGTTGTATTACTTAAAAAATCACAGTTTTATCTGCTGTAGATCTACCATTTCTCTGAATGATGAGCTTTGTACCAGGGGCAGACTTACCGCATGTGCAGCCTGTGCGAGGTAGAGGGGGCCCTTACAGTTAGTGCCTTGCAGTACTGATGAATCAGTACACAGCTGTACACAGCTGCCGGCACTGTACTATTCTTTAGATGTGTACAGGTGCCAGCGCGGCCATCCCAGTATTGCAGACACTGCCGGTTATGTGCCTGGGCGTGGCTCCATCAATCTGCCGGAGAGGAGAGATGAGGTCAGCAGAGCTCGGGGGCCGGGGCAGGAGGTATGTGACGGAGCTTCATCTGATTCCTGTATCTTATCTTGTTTCTGCAGAGGCTCTACCTGCGCTGTGAGATTTATTGCACCATCTTACATTTATATACAGATCGGGTCGAGTGGTCAGCAGGGTCGTCGGCTCCAGTGTCACCCCATCTGCATGTAAGCTCAAGCTGCAGCAATAACTCACAGTGATCCTCACCCTGCAGTGAGTGACCCTGCGCCTGGCTCCATTACCTGCATTATATCATATCAGATATAGATATACATTATAATGTGAGGCCTTGCAGCCTGGTCCAGAAGTGCTCAGTCACTGCATGTAACACTGTATATAAGTGCACATACTATAGTACATAACACCCAGTACAGAGATTAGTATACGACTTGTATACAACAGATCTGGGCAAAGTGCGGCAATTGGATCAAATAGCTAAAGGCCTGAAAACACTGGTTCGCACTTCACGCTATGCATCCACATTTCATCGCTACCTACTGTACATCTTCAGGATGCAGGTAGTGAATATAATGGTGGAGGACGGAACCATCGGCTCCTTCCAACAGTCAGCATGTGTGACTGAGACAGCAGACGTGATGACTAGAGTTGAGCGAATTTGATCGGGTCCCTGCTTATTCGGCAACCTGTAGCGCTTATGGAATAAGCTGTAGAGGGATCCCGGCTTCCTGGATCGCTCAGGTTGATCAGCTGTTCGGCACCGCAGCCGCATGTGTCACAGCTGTGTGACAGTCAAAACACATACACGGAGAGCTTGTTTCCTAAATCTCCATGCATGTGCTGTGAATGTCACACAGCTGCGACACATGCAGCTGCGGCGCCGAACAGCTGATCAGCCGGTGATCTCCAGGAAGATGGGTTCCCTCTACAGCTTATTCCATAAGCGCTACAGCTTGCTGAATAAGGAGGGACCCGATCAAATTTGCTCATCTCTAGTGATGACGTCACTATATCACTTCTGCTGTGTGGAGAGTGAGTGCATGCAGCAAAGATCGGAACAGAGCATCAGGGGAACAGGAGTGAGGTGTGTTCTGTCTTCATACACGTTGATACGGTGTGTGATCCGACATACGGCATAAACCACTTCAGTCTCCCAAATAAGCAGACTGTTCTCTGTAGTCTAACTTGTTTATTGGTAAACATGAGCGCGGTAAAACTATAAGAATACAAACGATTTGTATAAGTATTGGGCAAATAATAACATGACTGCAACTAACAGGGAAAGCATACAGGATGATGCAACTTCTATAATAACTACATACAGCAGGTAACCAAAAATCACATTTCCTGTGTACTGGCTGCTATACAGTTAATCACACTCTATAGAATATTACATAGCAAGAACAGGGATAATGATCTTACCGGATAATCTTAACCGGAATGGGAAGTAAGTGAGGTAGTTCAACACAGCAGATTAACACGTGTGTCCAGGGAAATACACAGAGAGAAAATGGAGTTTCCCCTTCCCATGATACCTTGGTGAATCCCAGAATGCAACACTCTAATAATTACTGAAAAACACAGGTAATAAATTTAACCACCACTGAGTGGTGCTATAACACAGCAAAACCAAACTATGGTATTAAACCTTTTTAAAGCTAGATACATAGTAACATAGTAACATAGTAACATAGTTAGTAAGGCCGAAAAAAGACATTTGTCCATCCAGTTCAGCCTATATTCCATCATAATAAATACCCAGATCTACGTCCTTCTACAGAACCTAATAATTGTATGATACAATATTGTTCTGCTCCAGGAAGACATCCAGGCCTCTCTTGAACCCCTCGACTGAGTTCGCCATCACCACCTCCTCAGGCAAGCAATTCCAGATTCTCACTGCCCTAACAGTAAAGAATCCTCTTCTATGTTGGTGGAAAAACCTTCTCTCCTCCAGACGCAAAGAATGCCCCCTTGTGCCCGTCACCTTCCTTGGTATAAACAGATCCTCAGCGAGATATTTGTATTGTCCCCTTATATACTTATACATGGTTATTAGATCG
Source organism: Ranitomeya imitator (assembly GCF_032444005.1). Lineage (NCBI taxonomy): Eukaryota > Metazoa > Chordata > Amphibia > Anura > Dendrobatidae > Ranitomeya > Ranitomeya imitator. Next base: position 954,031,142 of record NC_091282.1, on the reverse strand, counting down.
CCCCTCAGTCGTCTTTTTTCTAGACTAAATAATCCTAATTTCGCTAATCTATCTGGGTATTGTAGTTCTCCCATCCCCTTTATTAATTTTGTTGCCCTCCTTTGTACTCTCTCTAGTTCCATTATATCCTTCCTGAACACCGGTGCCCAAAACTGGACACAGTACTCCATGTGCGGTCTAACTAGGGATTTGTACAGAGGCAGTATAATGCTCTCATCATGTGTATCCAGACCTCTTTTAATGCACCCCATGATCCTGTTTGCCTTGGCAGCTGCTGCCTGGCACTGGCTGCTCCAGGTAAGTTTATCATTAACTAGGATCCCCAAGTCCTTCTCCCTGTCAGATTTACCCAGTGGTTTCCCATTCAGTGTGTAATGGTGACATTGATTCCTTCTTCCCATGTGTATAACCTTACATTTATCATTGTTAAACCTCATCTGCCACCTTTCAGCCCAAGTTTCCAACTTATCCAGATCCATCTGTAGCAGAATACTATCTTCTCTTGTATTAACTGCTTTACATAGTTTTGTATCATCTGCAAATATCGATATTTTACTGTGTAAACCTTCTACCAGATCATTAATGAATATGTTGAAGAGAACAGGTCCCAATACTGACCCCTGCGGTACCCCACTGGTCACAGCGACCCAGTTAGAGACTATACCATTTATAACCACCCTCTGCTTTCTATCACTAAGCCAGTTACTAACCCATTTACACACATTTTCCCCCAGACCAAGCATTCTCATTTTGTGTACCAACCTCTTGTGCGGCACGGTATCAAACGCTTTGGAAAAATCGAGATATACCACGTCCAATGACTCACCGTGGTCCAGTCTATAGCTTACCTCTTCATAAAAACTGATTAGATTGGTTTGACAGGAGCGATTTCTCATAAACCCATGCTGATATGGAGTTAAACAGTTATTCTCATTGAGATAATCCAGAATAACATCCCTCAGAAACCCTTCAAATATTTTACCAACAATAGAGGTTAGACTTACTGGCCTATAATTTCCAGGTTCACTTTTAGAGCCCTTTTTGAATATTGGCACCACATTTGCTATGCGCCAGTCCTGCGGAACAGACCCTGTCGCTATAGAGTCACTAAAAATAAGAAATAATGGTTTATCTATTACATTACTTAGTTCTCTTAGTACTCGTGGGTGTATGCCATCCGGACCCGGAGATTTATCTATTTTAATCTTATTTAGCCGGTTTCGCACCTCTTCTTGGGTTAGATTGGTGACCCTTAATATAGGGTTTTCATTGTTTCTTGGGATTTCACCTAGCATTTCATTTTCCACCGTGAATACCGTGGAGAAGAAGGTGTTTAATATGTTAGCTTTTTCCTCGTCATCTACAACCATTCTTTCCTCACTATTTTTTAAGGGGCCTACATTTTCAGTTTTTATTCTTTTACTATTGATATAGTTGAAGAACAGTTTGGGATTAGTTTTACTCTCCTTAGCAATGTGCTTCTCTGTTTCCTTTTTGGCAGCTTTAATTAGTTTTTTAGATAAAGTATTTTTCTCCCTATAGTTTTTTAGAGCTTCAATGGTGCCATCCTGCTTTAGTAGTGCAAATGCTTTCTTTTTACTGTTAATTGCCTGTCTTACTTCTTTGTTTAGCCACATTGGGTTTTTCCTATTTCTAGTCCTTTTATTCCCACAAGGTATAAACCGCTTACACTGCCTATTTAGGATGTTCTTAAACATTTCCCATTTATTATCTGTATTCTCATTTCTGAGGATATTGTCCCAGTCTACCAGATTAAGGGCATCTCTAAGCTGTTCAAACTTTGCCTTCCTAAAGTTCAATGTTTTTGTGACTCCCTGACAAGTCCCCCTAGTGAAAGACAGGTGAAACTGCACAATATTGTGGTCGCTATTTCCTAAATGCCCAACCACCTGCAGATTTGTTATTCTGTCAGGTCTATTAGATAGTATTAGGTCTAAAAGTGCTGCTCCTCTGGTTGGATTCTGCACCAATTGTGAAAGATAATTTTTCTTGGTTATTAGCAGAAACCTGTTGCCTTTATGGGTTTCACAGGTTTCTGTTTCCCAGTTAATATCCGGGTAGTTAAAGTCCCCCATAACCAGGACCTCATTATGGGTTGCAGCTTCATCTATCTGCTTTAGAAGTAGACTTTCCATGCTTTCTGTTATATTTGGGGGTTTGTAACAGACCCCAATGAGAATTTTGTTACCATTTTTCCCTCCATGAATTTCAACCCATATGGACTCGACATCCTCATTCCCTTCGCTAATATCCTCCCTTAAAGTGGACTTTAGACAAGACTTTACATAGAGACAAACCCCTCCTCCTCTCCGATTTTTACGATCCTTTCTAAACAGACTGTAACCCTGTAAGTTAACTGCCCAGTCATAGCTTTCATCTAACCATGTCTCGGTTATTCCCACTTCCATTCCCATATACGAACCCCTGACCTTCGCTAGAATGGGCAGAACACTCCCCACTTGGCATCAACCAATGCCACCCACGGGTTCTTTTGGCGAAAACAGTAAGACAAGTTCCGCAACTGGTCTGAGGAATAGTTTACTCTCCCCGGACTTGCCTACTTTGATCTCGACCTTACGCAGTGAGAATGGTCGGATCCTCAGAGTCACTAGAAAGTGAAGTCAATGGTCTAGCATTAATGATGGCCGAAACTTCTGCCAGGAATGTGGTCAAACTTTCATGTGTGAGTCTTGCGCTACCTGCTTGCAAGAAGATGGAGTCAAGGATTCTGCGTGCCATTCCTATCATCCTCTCCTAAGCACCTCCCATGTGAGAAGAGTGTGGAAGATTGAAAGTCCAGGTGCATCCCTGCTCGTTCAAGTATCTTTCCACACTGGTGGTGTCTAGGTTGGAAGGAATTTGAAGTTCTTTCACTGCTCCTACAAAGTTGGTACCTCTATCGGAGCGTATGTGCTTCACGGGTCTGGTTGCGTGGTCCGCAGGATTGTGGTTTGTGGACACATAATGCCACTGTTTAGGGTCGGTGGATCTCCTGATCCTTAGCACCCGCTTGCTGACATAGACATAGAAACGACGAGTTTCATTGCAAATGTACCCCAACACTACCTTGCTGTCGGTGTAGAACTCAATTTCTTTGACCTCCAGGTCCATTTCTGTCGAGATAAGCTCAGCTAACTCTACTGCTAACACAGCTGCACAGAGTTCCAGTCTGGGTACTGTGTGTTCACGGAGTGGGGCCAATTTTGTCCGGTTCATAACAAGCCTCACGTGGCATTGGTCATTGATGTCAGTAGTTTTCAAATACGCCACTGCTGCAATTGCTTTGGTTGAGGCATCGCAGAAGATACAAAGCCTTTGCATCTTGATTTCTGTTGATGGCACAGAAGCATATGGTCGTGCAACGTAGAGACTTGACAGGGCTTCTAAAGAGTTCTTCCATCTTACTCACAAGTCTCTTTTCTCACTGGGAAGCGGATCATCCCAATCGGAGGTCTTTTGGGTGAAGTCTCTCAACATCATTTTACCTTGGATAGTTACAGGAGTTACAAATCCCAGAGGATCGTACAAGCTGTTCACAACGGACAGGACGCCTCTACGCGTGAAAAGTTTCTTTCTTCGCTGATCTGGAAGGTGAATGCATCCTTTTTCAAATCCCAAAGTAAACCCAGGCTCCGCTGCATAGGAAGGGAGTCCGTGCTTAAATCCAAGTCTTTTAAATCGGTTGAGTAATCTTGAGAGGGAAAGGCTGCCATTAGTTTTTGGCTGTTGGAAGCAATTTTGTGCAACCTCAGATTGGATGAAGCGAGCATTTCTTGTGCCCTTTTCAAGAGACTGACTGCTGACTCATCTGTGGGTGTGGATTTCAAACAGTCATCTACGTAGAAATCCTTTTCCACAAAAGATCTTACATCCGATCCATACTTTGCTTCACCCTCTCTGGCTGAATGTCTAAGCCCATAGATAGCGACAGCAGGGGAAGGGCTGTTCCCGAAGATGTGTACCTTCATACGATATTCCATGATGTCCTTGTAGGGGTCATTATCGCGGTACCAGAAAAACCTCAAGTAGTTTCTGTGTTCTTCTTTAACAAGGAAGCAGTGAAACATCTGTTGTTGAAGTACAGGTGCAGTTTCTGCGTGGCCACTCTGGAATATTCTCTCCATGAAGGTAAAGAAGTGTTCTTTTGTCTCTGGTGACTTCTGCAGTTTGCGTGTAAGGGAGACAAATCGACTGTACACAAGTTCTCTGTTGTTGGGTAAGCGTTGCCTCTGTGGTTTGAATGGTAAAGGTGCGACCCAACTCTTTGATTCATCTCTTACTATCTCTCGCTCCATGATGTCCAAGAACAGTCTGTCCTCTATGGACGTTGCTACCTGGTTGTCTTCTCTTGTCCTGTGGAAAACTGTGCACCCTATATGATCTTGCTCACCGTCGCATGCATGGTCTTCACAGGAGGGATCAGCTAACGGACAAGATGGAGGGGTGTTGTGTGGCAATTCTTTAATCAGGAAACTGCTCTCGCATGGCTGGAAGAGAGACGGGCGTCCATTCTCGAGGGTATTGGTGAGCATGCTGTTGACTGATGTCGGCCTATGTGCTCCACCCAAACAGATGTCTCCCACAATGACCCATCCTAGGTCAAGTCTCTGAGCATATGGGGCATTTTGTGGGCCGTTGATCTGTCCTCTAGCCTTGTGGACCCGTAGAATGTCTCTTCCGAGGAGTAAGACGATAGGGGCTCCTTGGTCAAGCTCCGGTATCAGGTGAGCTATACGTCTCAAGTGGGTGTGATGAGCTGCTACCTCCGGTGTAGGTATCTCAGACCTGTTGTCCGGAATTTGATTGCACTCTAGTATTGATGGTAAGGATAAGCAGGTTTGACCGTCCATAGACTCTACTTTGAATCCGGTCGCTTTTCTCCCCGCCGTCTCGACAGTACCTGCACATGTCTTCAAGGAGTACGGAGAGCCGGGACCAGCAATGTTGAAGGTGTTGAAGAGAAAGGGCTTAGCTAGAGACCTGTTGCTCTGATCGTCCAATATTGCATATACCTTGATTGCCTTATCCCGTTGGCTCGCTGGGAATACTCTGACAAGACAGATCTTCGAGCAGGATCTCCCTGCTACAAATTCCTTGCAGATCTCTGTACACTGAGAAGTGACCACTGGGGTGTCAATGTCAGTGTCCGTCTGTTTTTCGGCAGACTCTTCTACTCGTGACGATACCCCTGAGGGTGGTCCAGGGTGTAAAGCCGTGTTGTGCTCCACACTAATGCATTCTGCGCATTTCACACTGGTTTCACAGTTCTTGGCGAAGTGTGAGGTAGTCGCGCAGCATCTGAAGCATATCTTGTTTTCCTTTAGGAAGCTCTTACGGTCTTCTAGAGGCTTCTCCCTGAAGGCTCTACATTTTAGTAGAGGATGAGGTTTCTTGTGTAGGGGGCAGTGTTTGCTGAGATCCTGAGGTTTGTCCTCCTCTGGAGAGGACTTACTTGCCCTGTAAGGAAAACCTGTGGAGGTAACATTAATTTTGTGTACTGCCACTGGTGTTTTACTGGGTTTTACACCGGAGGCAGTGGTACATGACATAGTGAAATCGAAACTGGGGTCATTTCTAACTTTAGCCTGCTGAGCAACAAAGTCTACAAACACCCTGAAAGGAGGAAATGGCACCTTATGAGCCTGTTTGTAACGGGACCCGTGACTGACCCACTTTTCTTGTAAGTTGTAAGGGAGCTTTTGGACGATTGGGTTGACACCTTTGGCAGTGTCCAGGAATGCCAACCCTGGTAGGTCACCTTCTGCCTGAGCAGCATGCACCTCCATTAACAAGTCGCTCAGTTCTCTGAGCTTGTGATAACCCTTATTTGCTATCTTGGGGAAATCATCAATTCTTTTATACAAAGCGTTTTCTATAGCTTCTATTGACCCATAACATTCTTCGAGTCTCTCCCACACCATGCGAAGTCCTGTGTGTGGGTACATTATGTTAATGTTCCTGATTCTTTTGGCGTGTTCAGCTGACTCGTTCCCAAGCCACTTAACCAGTAGATCTAACTCTTCACTACTGGAAAGATGCAAGTCTCTGATGGCGTTCTGGAAGGAGGCTCGCCAAGCTCTGTAGCTTTCAGCTCGATCGGTGAACTTTACAAGTCCCTTGGTCACCAGCTCCCGGCGGGTAAAGAACCTTGCAAAGTTCATAGTGGCTGAGTCAGTGTCAACATGAGCTGGTGTGCTGTTCTCATGCAGTGTGTGTGGTGCATCCTCATACCTGGTAGGAGCTTCTGGCTTAGGAAAGTCTGTATAAAACCGTTCTGAAGCGAAGGGTGTCCCTGTCAGTCTGGGAGGAGGCCGTACCTTCTGTTCTGTAAGACGGTAGTGGTGGTCGACGTCGTTTCGCAGTGTACCTTCCTGCTTCCAGTACGGTGTTTGGAGGAAGGATCTCTGGTAATCTGTATAGGCTGGTTGGTGTAACGGATCAGAGTTGTCTTCTATTCCGGGATGTTGGTGGACATATTCTGAGACGCGTTGAGCAGGGTCCTGACGATCAAGGTCTGGTCCACGTACGTCGCAGTCACGCTCAGATTCGGGAAACTCCACAGCTTCTAAGAACTCAGCTTTGGCTATTGTGGCTGCTGCTTCTTTTTCAGCGGAAAGCCTTTCTAAGGTCGCTCGCAGGCGTGCTGTATCTGCGTCTCTATCGGCTTGCAGGCGGGCTCTTTCTGCTTCTTGGCAGGCTCTTTCTGCTTCTCTATCTGCTTGCAGGCGGGCTCTTTCTGCTTCTTGCTCTGCTTGTCTTAACTTTAACTGCATCTCTTGTGCAGTGAAGGAGGATCTTACTTTCGCCGCCTCAGCTTCTGCTCGGGCGAGGGTGACAGACCTTTTCGAGGAAGACTTGCTAGAGCGGCTTGTATGGGACCTCGTCCTGAGTGAGGATGCTCGACTTGCAGACATTGTGTGTCCGTTTGCAGGCTGTAGGACGTCTCAGAGCGGGTAGGAATGACTTCAGCGTAGACTGAGACGTGTAGCGCTTGGCGGGCAATATGGCGGCCGCTGCGGTATCTGCAGGCTGTGCGGTGTGGTACAAGCGGCTGTGTAAGTGGTCTTGTTATTGCTGGCGTCTAGCCTGGTTTTGCTAGCCTCCGCTGGTATTTAGCTTCTGTTTTACTGCTTGCTGGTATCTAGCCTGCGTTTTACTGGCCTCCGCTGGTATCTAGAATCCGTTTTACTGTTCTGTCTCCATACACGTTGATACGGTGTGTGATCCGACATACGGCATAAACAACTTCTGTCTCCCAAATAAGCAGACTGTTCTCTGTAGTCTAACTTGTTTATTGGTAAACATGAGCGCGGTAAAACTATAAGAATACAAATGATTTGTATAAGTATTGGGCAAATAATAACATGACTGCAACTAACAGGGAAAGCATACAGGATGATGCAACTTCTATAATAACTACATACAGCAGGTAACCAAAAATCACATTTCCTGTGTACTGGCTGCTATATAGTTAATCACACTCTATAGAATATTACATAGCAAGAACAGGGATAATGATCTTACCGGATAATCTTAACCGGAATGGGAAGTAAGTGAGGTAGTTCAACACAGCAGATTAACACGTGTGTCCAGGGAAATACACAGAGAAAAAATGGAGTTTCCCCTTCCCATGATACCTTGGTGAATCCCAGAATGCAACACTCTAATAATTACTGAAAAACACAGGTAATAAATTTAACCACCACTGAGTGGTGCAATAACACAGCAAAACCAAACTATGGTATTAAACCTTTTTAAAGCTAGATACGAAGCCCTGACCTTCGCTAGAATGGGCAGAACAAGGTGAGTATGGCTGCCGTCACACTAGCAGTATTTGGTCAGTATTTTACATCAGTATTTGTAAGCCAAAACCAGGAGTGGAACAATTAGAGGAAAAGTGTAATAGAAACATATGCACCACTTCTGTATTTATCACACACTCCTGGTTTTGGCTTACAAATACTGATGTAAAATACTGACCAAATACTGATAGTGTGACGGCAGCCTATGTCTGTGTTTTTTTTCTTTTTTAATATGTATGTGGGCTTTGTTCCTGTATATAGAGCACTATGTAATAGCTTATATTATATATATGGGGCTATGCAATGGCTCATATTGTATATAGTAGGCTATGTGAGGGCTCATGCTATACTGTATATAGCGGACTATGTGACGGCTAATACTGTATAAAGGGGACTATGTAGGAGCTCATACAGAACATAGGGAGGCAATGTAGGGGCACATATTATATATAGGGAGAGGTGTATGGGGGCTCTCCCTGTAGTACGTCTTTTACAGGATACTGTTATATGTTATAGTGCAGTCTACTACACTATTCCATACTTTTATTTGCAGCAAACAACCAGATTCCAGACATATAATGTAATATAATATATACATGTTCGGGCTCTGCCGGTTCCAGCAGTTATCATGTAACCACGAGGATGCGATTTGCACACTTGCTGTCATGTGCCAACAAGAATGTCAGCCACGTCTGCAGTGTTCTGTTCACCGACATAGCAGACACTTGTTGTCACCTGACTGCAAGTCTGACTGCACTGGAACCAACAGAACTGAATATTAACAAAGATCTTACATATACTGTATATATTAGGGTGTGTCAAAATAGAAATTTTGCTATGGGGCCCTGTGATTGCTATGTGTGCCCTCATCATAAGCAGCGTACCGGGCAGGGAGGGGGGCCCAGACACATTTCTTGCACAGGGGCTCATAGCTGTCAGTGTCCACCCCTGCTTTGTACACCAGCACATACAGCACTGATTGCCAGCTCCCTGTGTACACTGTGCATAGACAGAAAGCTGTGAATTAGTGGTGAGGCTGTGGTGGTAAATAGCTCATGAATATGAATTTTCATTCTCGTTTTTTCCTTCATTAATGCCAAGAACCATTACTTTTTATTTTTCGATCATCATAGCTTTATGAGGATCTGATTTTTGTGGGACAAATTGTAGGTTTGTATGACACCATTCATTTTAATATTTATTACTCTGGAAATCGCTGAACAAATTCCAAATGTGGTGGAATTTCAAAAAACCTTGCAATTCTGCAATAGATATATTTGGAATTTGTATTTACGGCATTGATTGCACCCTAAAAATGACCGAGCAATATAATTCTCAAGAGCAGCTCAATTACAGCAATGCCAAACTTGTATATATTTTTTTTAAGTGGAGTAAAAAAAAAATGTACGGTAAATATAGAAAAAAAAATAGTTGTTTGCGTTTTTGGTTGCATTGTATAGTTTGCTTTTTCCAAACCTTTATCATTTTCAGTTTTATGTCAGTGGAGCTGTGTGTTTATTGAGCAATGACATTTTTATTGATGACATTTTGAGGTATCACAATTTGATCGCTATTCATTGCATTTTTTACAGTGTTGTGGAGCCCGAAAAACCTCAATTCTGATGTTTTCCTCATTATAGCATTTACCAGTCTGGTTAATTATTTTTATATTTTGATAGATCAGATAGGTGATCACTTATATATTGATGGAGGTCCTCACTGATCATCAGAATGGGAATTTTTTTCCCAACAGGCACTTTTATCCCCGTTAGAAAGGTGCAGCAGTGCATACAGGTCCTTCTCAAAAAATTAGCATATAGTGTTAAATTTCATTATTTACCATAATGTAATGATTACAATTAAACTTTCATATATTATGGATTCATTATCCACCAACTGAAATTTGTCAGGTCTTTTATTGTTTTAATACTGATGATTTTGGCATACAACTCCTGATAACCCAAAAAACCTGTCTCAATAAATTAGCATATTTCACCCATCCAATCAAATAAAAGTGTTTTTTAATAACAAACAAAAAACCAACAAATAATAATGTTCAGTTATGCACTCAATACTTGGTCGGGAATCCTTTGGCAGAAATGACTGCTTCAATGCGGCGTGGCACGGAGGCAATCAGCCTGTGACACTGCTGAGATGTTATGGAGGCCCAGGATGCTTCAATAGCGGCCTTAAGCTCATCCAGAGTGTTGGGTCTTGCGTCTCTCAACTTTCTCTTCACAATATCCCACAGATTCTCTATGGGGTTCAGGTCAGGAGAGTTGGCAGGCCAATTGAGCACAGTAATACCATGGTCAGTAAACCATTTACCAGTGGTTTTGGCACTGTGAGCAGGTGCCAGGTCGTGCTGAAAAATGAAATCTTCATCTCCATAATGCATTTCAGCCGATGGAAGCATGAAGTGCTCCAAAATCTCCTGATAGCTAGCTGCATTGATCCTGCCCTTGATGAAACACAGTGGACCAACACCAGCAGCTGACATGGCACCCCACACCATCACTGACTGTGGGTACTTGACACTGGACTTCAGACATTTTGGCATTTCCTTCTCCCCAGTCTTCCTCCAGACTCTGGCACCTTGATTTCCGAATGACATGCAAAATTTGCTTTCATCAGAAAAAAGTACTTGGGACCACTTAGCAACAGTCCAGTGCTGCTTCTCTGTAGCTCAAAAGTGGCTTTACCTGGGGAATGCGGCACCTGTAGCCCATTTCCTGCACACGCCTGTGCACGGTGGCTCTAGATGTTTCCACACCAGACTCAGTCCACTGCTTCCTCAGGTTCCCCAAGGTCTGGAATCGGTCCTTCTCCACAATCTTCCTCAGGGTCCGGTCTCCTCTTCTCGTTGTACAGCGTTTTCTGCCACATTGTTTCCTTCCAACAGACTTACCATTGAGGTGCCTTGATACAGCACTCTGGGAACAGCCTATTTGTTGAGAAATTTCTGTCTGGGTCTTACCCTCTTGCTTGAGGGTGTCAATGATGGCCTTCTTGACATCTGTCAGGTCGCTAGTCTTACCCATGATGGGGGTTTTGAGTAATGAACCAGGCAGGGTGTTTATAAAAGCCTCAGGTATCTTTTGCATGTGTTTAGAGTTAATTAGTTGATTCAAAAGATTAGGGTAATAGGTCGTTTAGAGAACCTTTTCTTGATATGCTAATTTATTGAGACAGGTTTTTTGGGTTATCAGGAGTTGTATGCCAAAATAATCAGTATTAAAACAATAAAAGACCTGACAAATTTCAGTTGGTGGATAATGAATCTATAATATATGAAAGTTTAATTGTAATCATTACATTATGGTAAATAATGAAATTTAACACTATATGCTAATTTTTTGAGAAGGACCTGTATACCCGACCGCCATTCCATTCATTCTCTTTGGAACTGCTGGAAAAATCTGAGTACACACTTCTGTTTTCAGCTTTGCCTGCATTTGAGCAAAGCATACTGCGCAAGCATGAGACGCTATTTGCCTGCGCAGGCGTAAGATATCTCACGGCGATGAAGATAATGCAGGAGGCGCCATCCACGTCAAGGACGACAAGCAGCAGGGGGAGAGGACCAAAGCCATGCCCATCAGACAGGACAGGCTCGACTAGCATACAGCATGGGAGAAATCTAAAAGGGTTTTCGGGGCTATGCAGGTAAAGTCAGGAGGTTATACAAGTATTTAGGGAATGCAGCGCAGATGCTGAGTAAGGCCAGTCTCACACGTCAGTGTCTCCGGTACGTGAGGTGACAGTTTCCTCACGTACCGGAGACAATGACACACGTAGACACATACAAATCAATGCATCTTTTCAGATGTCATTGATTTTTTGCGGACCGTGTCTCCGTGTGCCAAACACGGAGACATGTCAGTGTTCGTGTGAGCGCACGGATTACACGGACCCATTAAAGTCAATGGGTCCATGTAAGACACGTACCGCACACGGACGTTGTCCGTGTGCAGTCCGTGTGCCGTGCATGAGACAGCGCTACATTAAGCGCTGTCCCCCCCACTGGTGCTGAAGCCGCGATTCATATGTTCCTGGATCTGCATTTTAAACACTAATATTCATATGTTCGCTGCAGCAAACGCTGCTGCAAGGAACATATGAATCGCGGCTTCAGCACCAGATGCTGGTACGTGTGGAACCCAGCACCATGCGTGTGGTACCCAGTGGGCACACGGGCGGCACACGTGTGCCACACTGATGTACCACAGAAACATAGGGCACACGGACACGGATAATTCCGGTACCGATTTTTTCCGGTACCGGAATTATCTAGACGTGTGGGACTGCCCTAAGATGATATTTTTAGCTGCTTGGTGACAAAACTGGTGGCAGGTTCCCTTTAACCCCTTCATGACCTTGGGATTTTTCGTTTTTCCGTGTTCGTTTTTCACACCCCTCCTTCCCAGAGCCATAACTTTTTTATTTTTCCGTCAATTTGGCCTTGTGAGGTCCTATTTTTTGCGGGACGAGTTGTACTTTTGAACGACATCATTGGTTTTAGCATGTCGTGTACTAGAAAACGGGAAAAAAATTCCAAGTGCGGTGAAATTGCAAAAAAAGTGCAATCCCACACTTGTTTTTTGTTTGGCTTTTTTGCTAGGTTCACTAAATGCTAAAACTGACCTGCCAATATGATTCTCCAGGTCAGTACGAGTTCATAGACACCTAGCATGACTAGGTTATTTTTTACCTAAGTGGTGAAAAAAAATTCCAAACTTTGCTAAAAAAAAAAAAAAAATTGCGCCATTTTCCGATACTCGTAGCGTCTCCATTTTTCATGATCTGGGGTCGGTTGAGGGCTTATTTTTGCGTGCCGAGATGACGTTTTTAATTATAGCATTTTGGTGCAGATACGTTCTTTTGATCGCCCGTTATTGCATTTTAATGCAATGTCGCGGCGACCAAAAAAACGTAATTCTGGCATTTCGAATTTTTTTCTCGCTACGCTGTTTAGCAATCAGGTTAATGTTTTTTTTTAATTGATAGATCGGGCGATTCTGAGCGCGGCAAAAGGGGGGTGATTTAAACTTTTTATATTTTTTTTTATTTTTTTCACATTTTTTGTGACTTTTTTTTTTTACTTTTGCCATGCTTCAATAGCCTTCTTGGGTGGCTAGAAGCAGGCACAACGCGATCGGCACTGCTACATAGCAGCGATCTGCTGATCGCTGCTATGTAGCAGAAATGGAGGTGTGCTGTGAGCGCCGACCACAGGGTGGCACTCACAGCTACCGGCGATCAGTAACCATAGAGGTCTCAAGGACCTCTATGGTTACAATGGAGAAGCATCGCCGACCTCCGATCATGTGACGGTGGTCGGCGATGACGTCATTTCCGGCTGCCTGGCCGGATGCGGTAGTTAAATGCCATTTTGCATTTTCCTTCTCCTGTTTTTGGGTGCCTAGTGCCAAGGAAGTACATCCAAGTTACAAAGTGCCAGTTGGAAAATACTGAAAAACATGCCAATAGTAAAATACATCATGAAAAACATTTTATGTAGAATGCGTTTAAGAAGAAAAAATTGAACTGAAGAGTATGGCAGTGTCTCATAAAATATCTGAAGGAACATTTACAATTGCTAACCATGGAAATGTGCATGAGGGATTTTGAATCATCTGTGGACACATTCCTTTATAAATGGAAACAGCCAGTAACGGTCCCTGCTTCCTGAGCAGATATCATGCACAGTAATCAAATTGCATCCTAAGTAGTCTTGAAACCTTCCCCACTGGAAATGCACATTAACCTTTGGTTTCAGTATGACATATTCATAATACCTTTTTTGAGTGTAACTTGGAGAGAAATTTAGCTTCCAGGTAAAAAGTCCAACATGCTTTTCCCACCCTAAAACACAGGTGCATAATGTGAAGCTTTTATGACCCCATAGTCACTGAATGTGCTGTGAAATACATTATCTTATAATTCAGAATAAAACGTTCCTCTCTGGATTTTGCCAGAAAGAACTGCAGTATCACAAGATAAAATATATTTTTTGGATTAGAATTCTTTGCAAATACCTTTATGCACATTTTATTTACAATTTTACAATTGTTACCTCACTTGCTACTGCACCAGGGCAAGCGGGAAGAGTGGAGGCTAAGCGCTAGAATTGGCACATCTAATGGATGCACCATTTCTGGGGCAGCCGAGCGCTGATGTTCTTAGTCTCAGAGGGGACCAATATCCTTGGTCTCATCCCAGCCTATTAGTATCAGCCTGCAGCTGTCTGTTTAGCCTTTGCTGGTTAGCAAATATAGGGCAGACCCCACGTCCTATTTTGGGGTGATCCCGTATGATAACCAGTAAAGGCTAAGCAAACAGCTGTGAGCTGATATTAATAGCCTGAGAATTAATAGCCTGAGAACCTTTATGGCTATGGACCCCTTCCCAGAATATTAACATTAGCCACAGCTGCCGGCTTTCTCTCTGCTGGTTATGCAAATTACTGATTAGAAATCACACTAAGGCTGGCCTCACGCTAGCGAGTTTTACGGACGTATGAGAGGTGCAGAAAATACGGATTGCATACGGTACAATGATTCTCTATGGCCCAGCTCCTATCTGCTGTATTTTACTGATCCGTATTATACGGTCTTCTACGGCCGTAGAAAATCGTAGCATGGTGTGTTTGTCACCGTATTGCGCAAAAAATACGCCAATGAAAGTCTATGGGGGTGAGAAAAATACGGATTACACACGGACCAGCAGTCTGACTTGCGAGAAATACACAGCGGTGTTCTATAGAAAAGCCGGCAATTCAGTGCGTTGTACAGTAACACACTGACAGGTTAGAATAGAATAGCTAAGATAAATGTCTACACATAGTCTAAGGGTTTTTCCGTCTGTCTGTCTGTCTGTCTGTCCAGGAAATCCCGCGTCTCTGATTGGTCGAGGCCGCCAGGCCTCGACCAATCATCGACGGGCACAGCATCGATGTAGAAATCCCGCGTCTCTGATTGGTCGAGGCCGCCAGGCCTCGACCAATCAACAACGGGCACAGCGACGATGATGTCATAAAGGACGTAGAAATCCCGTGTCTGATTGGTCGAGGCCGCCAGGCCTCGACCAATCAGCGACGGGCACAGCGACGATGATGTTATAAAGGACGTAGACATCCCACTTTTCTGATTCAGCGACGGGCACAGTATCGATGTAGATGTCATAATGGTTGCCATGGCGATGATGATGTCATAAAGGTTGCCTCGACCAATCAGCGATGGGCACAGTCTGCTGCGAATTCTGGAATCATCATTGTCCATATACTACGGGGACATGCATATTCTAGAATACCCGATGCGTTAGAATCGGGCCACAATCTAGTGTATATATATTAATATTTCATTCAGCGCTAGATAGGAGAAAAGCCGGTAATTTAATTGCCGGCTTTTCCTATCTCCTTCTCAAACCCGACATGATATGAGACATGGTTTACATACAGTAAACCATCTCATATCCCTTTTTTTGGCATATTCCACACTACTAATGTTAGTAGTGTGTATGTGCAAAATTTGGGCTATTAAATTAAAGGGATAAATGGTGGAAAAAATTGGCATTGGCTCCCGCGCAATTTTCTCCGCCAGAGAAGTAAAGCCAGTGACTGAGGGCAGATATTAATAACCTAGAGAGGGTCCATGGTTATTGGCCCCCCTGGCTAAAAACATCTGCCCCCAGCCACCCCGAAAAAGGCACATCTGGAAGATACGCCTATTCTGGCACTTGGCCACTCTCTTCCCATTCCCGTGTAGCGGTGGGATATGGGGTAATGAAGGGTTAATGTCACCTTGCTATTGTAAGGTGACATTAAGCCAGATTAATAATGGAGAGGCGTCAATTATGACACCTATCCATTATTAATCCAATGGTATGAAATGGTTAAAAAAACACACACTTTATTACAAAGTATTTTAATGAAATAAATACACAGGTTGTTGTAATATTTTATTATACTGGTAATCCACCTGAAGACCCTTGTCACCTGTAAGTTCCCAGGCTCGAGTTCATATGAGGACATCCAGCAGAGGGCGCATCACCGCAACTCGAGGTAACTACAGGTCATTCACCTACATTTCATTCATTCGCCGGGTTTTTACAGGCAGGAGCACAGCTGCATTAGCAGGCTTCTGCTTGTAAAATTAGTTAACCCTTTCAGATGGATTTACAGCGTGGGACGATCCTGATCATCGGAAGGTATGGAATATTGTTGTTTGTTTTTTTACATTTGTTACAGGTGACAAAGGTCTTCAGGCGGATTACCAGTATAATAAAATATTACATCAACCTGTGTATTTATTTCATTAAAATACTTTGTAATAATGTGTGTGTGTTTTTTTAACCATTTCATCCTATTGGATTAATAATGGATAGGTGTCATAATTGACGCCTCTCCATTATTAATCTGGTCTAATGTCACCTTACAATAGCAAGGTGACATTAACCCTTCATTACCCCATATTCCACCACTACACGGGAATGGGAAGAGAGTGGCCAAGTGCCAGAATAGGCGCATCTTCCAGATGTGCCTTTT
Organism: Ranitomeya imitator; assembly: GCF_032444005.1. NCBI lineage: Eukaryota > Metazoa > Chordata > Amphibia > Anura > Dendrobatidae > Ranitomeya > Ranitomeya imitator. The sequence continues at coordinate 954,014,774 of NC_091282.1, read as the reverse complement.
CTGGGGTGGCTGGGGGCAGATGTTTTGAGCCGGGGGGGGGGGGCCAATAACCATGGACCCTCTCCAGGCTATTAATATCTGCCCTCAGTCACTGTCTTTACCATTCTGGCGGAAAAAATTGCGCGGGAGCCCACGCCAATTTTTTCCACGATTTAACCCTTTAATTTAATAGCTAGAGCGCCCAAATTTTGCACATTCACACTACTAACATTAGTAGTGTGGAATATGCCAAAAAAAGGGATACAAGATGGTTTACTGTATGTAAACCATGTCTCATATCATGTCGGGTTTGAGAAGGAGATAGGAAAAGCCGGCAATTGAATTAACAGCTTTTAAGCTATCTAGCGCTGTATGATATATTAATATCTATATATATAATTGTCTAAGGGTTTTTCCGTCTGTCCGTTCTGTCTGTCCAATCAGAGACCGGCACAGCATCGACGTAGAAATCCCACGTCTCTGATTGGTCGAGGCCGCCAGGCCTCGACCAATCAGCAACGGGCACAGCGACGATGATGTCATAAAGGACGTAGACATCTCACGTTTCTGATTCAGCGACGGGCACAGTATCGACGTAGATGTCATAATGGTTGCCATGGCGACGATGATGTCATAAAGGTTGCCTCGATCAATCAGCGACGGGCACAGTGTGCCGCGAATTCTGGAATCATCATTGTCCATATACTACGGGGACATGCATATTCTAGAATACCCGATGCGTTAGAATCGGGCCACAATCTAGTATATATATATATAGATACTTTTCTGCGTATTACGGCTGTAAAAAATGTGAGTGTGAGGCCAGGATAAGATATTTCTATCCATCTTCCTCATAGCTATCTATTGCTATCTTTGAACATCTTTAATACATAAAACTCTTTAAATTTCTATTCTGCATTTCATTCCATATGTGTCACACTGACAGCAGATGGGCACAAGGACCTGTACACATGGATATCACACGAATCTCACATACATACACTCGAATGGCACACGGACACAAACCACAGTTATTAAGATCAAAATTGGCTCTATCACTAAGGGGTTAATATTGTTCAGTACACGCAGATCACTATAGGAGGATGTAGTAATTTGCAGAAGGGCAGATGCAGATGGATGTAGATTCTCTCATTCAAGAGAATCGAGCCAATTATGCCAATTAGTTTCTTCACAACGACAGCATAATGTGATTTGATTCTCTCAGATCAGAGAATCAGTGCATACTGTGAGGAAAAGATGGAGAACAAAATTTCTCCATTGTGTCAGTGTGCAGAAATCAGACTGCACTCAGATGTCATCTGAGTTACAGTTTGATTATTTCCACACACTCATTGACTTGTATGGCCAAGTGCAATCTGGATATTGGATCAAACTCGGACATGCAGTGATTTATTCCTTGGACAAACTCTGTCCATAGATTGTTCATAGACAAACATATTTCCGTGTGCGATCCAATGTTTTGTCGGATTGTACTCTGACCGATAATAGGGCCATCTCCAACTACCTGAATATTGACTAAATCCAGTAAGACTCTACAGTAACACAGGGGCTTGTTTTTACCGGATGCATCTGCTTTCCAGATAAAGCAAACCAGTATGTAGTACAATAGGATGTGCCTGATAACTGAACCACATCAAATCTTGGCGGTTCCTCACAAACAGAGTCATTTTCACACTATGCAGATTGCTAATTATAACTTTTGCAGTAAATGACAGTGAGAAATAAACAGTTTGACACAACCTTCACTTGCTTGTTATTACACAGGGATTATAGGATGCTAAAGAAAAAAATTCTCCTATGCACTGATTTGCAGTCATAACAGAATTAGCTATATGTAAAGTTGTAATCCACTGATTTCTTTTTGGTATTATTAATAGGGATGAGTGGACCTGAATGGCAAAGTTCAGGGTCCGTACTGGACACCTAGTCTCCGATTCGGAAACCTGAGCACGGACTTCTAAACTGAAGTCCGTGTGACTGTTCGGGTTTGCCAACCAAATAAAGCTTGTTGACAGGTTGCAGTGCAACTATTCACAGGGTTGATTTGCGTATTAAAATCATGTGTTTAGTTGTCAAACAAAATAAAGGGCTGATTAAATAGGAAATTTAGTAAGAAATACTGTATATAAATGCTGTTGAGTTGGAGGGCATGGCGGACCTGTCTGGTTCCCTTTAAGAGGAAGCTTAATAATGGCAGGTAATTATTTTTTCCAAGTACAGCCATACCTATAGCCATTTGGCTGTATCTTGAGCAATTTGCTAAATTATATATGAACTAAATACATATGTTTACTTTTCCAAATGAAGCTGAGATTAACACAGTATTAAGGTAGTTCTTGGCTCAATTTTCTATGGGGCTAAGTAAGTTCAAGAAGAAAAAATGGATGTAAAAAAAACACAGCCATTATTATGGGATGTATGGTTCATTGGAGACATATAATAAATTTCTAGCTTTTCCATTAGGTGAGCATGAGAATTGATGGAGCACACTGTAATGACTGCACATACATTAAGGATTAGTAACCTCTATACATGAAGATTCTTGGAATCTGTAGCTTTGTTTAATCCCCTTGTTGTTATGGGTTATAGTTATGATGGATTTCATAATTTTTTGGGAAGGTATAGCTGTTTAACAATATATATATATATATATATATATATATATATATATAAAATAACAATCTACATAACACAATGTTTTGTATCTGTTTCTGTAGCCTCTAATAGCCAACGTTTAACACTTGTGATTAAATACTGTTTTAGATAAGTTACGCTGCTACAATCTAAATATATAATTGTCTAAGGTCCACTTCCGTCTGTTTGTCTGTCACGGAAATCCCGCATCGCTGATTTGACGCGGCCAGCTGGGCGCGACCAATCAGCGACAGGCACAGTCCGGCCGCAAATTGGCCCTTCCCTACGCCTCTCCAGTCAGTGCCCCCTCCATATGCCCCTCCATTAAACGGACTGCGTTACACCGCGGCATAACACGGTGTAACACAGTCCGTTAATGCTACCATTAACCCTGTAAATGTGACGAACTTTTTTACTATTGATGCTGCAGCATCAATAGTAAAAACATATAATATTAACCCCTTCACGACATGCGCCGTACTAGTACTGCGGATGCCGTGTCACCCCCTTTGATGTGGGCTCCGGCGGTGAGCCCACATCAAAGTCGCGACATGTCAGCTGTTTTGTACAGCTGACATGTGCGCGCAATAGCGGCGGGTGAAATCGCTATTCACCCACCGCTATTAACCTGTTAAAAGCCGCTGTCAAACGCAGACAGCGGCATTTAACCGGCGCTTCCGGCCGGGCGGCCGGAAATGATGTCATCGCTGACCTCCGTCACATGATCGGGGGTCGGCAATGCATCAGGAAGGTAACCATAGAGGTCCTTGAGACCTCTATGGTTACTGATGCCGGCCTGCTGTGAGCGCCCCCTGTGGTCGGCGCTCACAGCACACCTGCATTTCAGCTACATGTACTATGTAGCAGAGCCGATCAGGCTATGCCAGCTTCTAGCCTCCCATGGAGGCTATTGAAGCATGGCACAAGTGAAAAAAAAATGTTTTTAAAAATATGAAAAAAATATAAAACAATAAAACAATTTAAAAAAAAACTACAAGTATTTGGTATCACCGTGTTCAGAATCGCCTGATCTATCAATAAAAAAAAAGCATTAACCTGATCGCTAAACAGCGTAGTGAGAAAAAAATCCGAAACGCCAGAATTACTTTGTTTGGTCGCCATGACATTGCATTAAAATACAATAACGGGCAATCAAAAGAACATATCTGCACCGAAATGGTATCGTTAAAAACGTCAGCTCAGCACGCCAAAAATAAGCCCTCACCCGACCCCAGATCACGAAAAATGGAGACGCTTCGGGTATCGGAAAATGGCACTTTTTTTTTTTTTTTTTTAAGCAAAGTTTTGAATTTTTTTTCACCACTTGGATAAAAAATAACCTAGACATGTTAGATGTCTAGGAACTCGTAATGACCTAGAGAATCACAATGGCAGGTTAGTTTTAGCATTTAGTGAACCTAGGAAAAAAGCCAAGCAAAAAACAAGTGTGGGATTGCACTTTTTTTGCAATTTCACCGCACTTGGAATTTTTTTCCCGTTTTCTAGTAAAAGACATGGTAAAACCAAAAGTACAACTCGTCCCGCAAAAAATAAGCCCTCACATGACCATATTGACGGAAAAATTAAAAAGTTATGGCTCTGGGAAGGAGGGAAGTGAAAAATGAAAATGCAAAAACGAAAAAGGGCCGTGACTTGAAGGGGTTAAAAATAATTTTTAAAAAATCATTATATTCTCACCTTCTGGCGTCCGCAGCAGCCTTTCCCACTCCTTGCGATGTTTTGGTCCCAAGAATGCATTGCGGCAATGACCCCACATGAAGGAGCATCGCTAAAGGCCTGGGCTGGATTCGGGGGCCGCCGAAAGGTGAGTATATAACTATTTTTTATTTTAATTCTTTTTTTAACAGGGATATGGTGCCCACATTGCTATATACTATGTGGGCTGTGTTATATACTACGTGGGCTGTGTTATACTGTATACTGCGTGGGCTGTGCTATATACTACATGAGCTGTGTTATATACTGCGTGGGCTGTGTTATATACTGCTTGGGCTGTGCTATACACTATGTGGGCTGTGTTATATACTGCATGTGCTGTGCTATATACTACGTGGATGTGCTATATACTGTGTGGCTGTGCAATATACTACGTGGCTGTGCAATATACTACGTGGCTGTGCTATATACTACGTGGCTGTATTATAGACTACATGGCTGTGTTATATACTACGTAGCTGTGCTATATACTACGTGGCTGTGCTTTATGCTGCGTGGCTGTGCTATATACTACGTAGCTTTGCTATATACTATGTGGCTGTGCTATATACTACATGGCTGTGCTATATACTACGTGGACTGTGTTATATGCTAAGTGGGCTGTGAGATTCTTTTGCCCGGGGCCCTCAAAAACCTGGAGCTGGCCCTGGCTTCACTGATTGGTCGCACCCTGCCGGCCACGAACAATCAGCGACAGATGTAGTCCGCTGCAAATTGGTGTGAGATTTGAACCAAGCTTCGCTAATTGGTCGCGCCCGGCCGGCCGAATCCTGTGTATTCATTGCATTATTCTGAAATCTTTATATATAAACTACATGCATATTCTAGAATACCCGATGCGTTAGAATTAGGCCACCATCTAGTAAATCTATAAGCATGTTGGTCTGATTATATAACATCAGCGTTTACTGCCACTGCAAAACAGATATGCGCCTTTCTGTAGCAAAATTGAAGTGTGGGTCCACATTTAGGTTAAGCAAATGTGCAGCAGATATCCCAGGGTCAGCCTACAATCCTTATAAATACAAAAATATTTTTAAAAAAATCTTTAAAAATTTGAATTTCCAGACTTCACCGAATATGTCCCAAAAACTTGATTGGTTGTGATTAAATTTGCGTTAATTTCAATACTGGAAATCTTGTAATTGCTCATAAAATACATGTGAGGGAGAGAGAGCCTCAGTGACTTTAAGAGCTTATACTTTAAAGGCAAGAGAAAGAGAAGGTACCACACTGAAAATAAGAGCTCACACTTTACAGGCGAGAGAGAAAAGAGGCTACTGACAATAAGGATACACAGGATGGAGAGGAATGTGCTGACCACAAGAGCTTACAATCTACAGGAGAGAGAGAACACCACTGCCCATATCATAAAAGCTTACAAGCAACATGTAAGAGGGAGCGAGAGAGGACCCCACTGACCATATCATAAGAGCTTACACGCTACATGAAAAAGAGAGAGAGGACCCCACTGGCCATATCATAAGAGCTTACACGCTACATGTAAGAGGGAGCGAGAGAGGACCCCACTGACCATATCATAAGAGCTTACACGCTACATGTAACAGAGAGAGAGAGGACCCCACTGACCATATCATAACAGCTTACATGCTACATGTAACAGAGAGAGAGGACCCCACTGACCATATCATAAGAGCTTACACGCTACATGTTACAGAGAGAGAGAGGACCCCACTGACCATATCATAAGAGCTTACATGCTACATGTAACAGAGAGAGAGGACCCCACTGACCATATCATAAGAGCTTACATGCTACATGTAAGAGAGCGAGAGAGGACCCCACTGACCATATCATAAGAGCTTACACGCTACATGTAACAGAGAGAGAGAGGACCCCAATGACCATATCATAAGAGCTTACATGCTACATGTAACAGAGAGAGAGGACCCCACTGACCATATCATAAGAGCTTACATGCTACATGTAAGAGAGCGAGAGAGGACCCCACTGACCATATCATAAGAGTTTACACGCTACATGAAAAAGAGAGAGAGGACCCCACTGACCATATCATAAGAGCTTACACGCTGCATGTGAGAGAGAGAGAGGACCCCACTGACCATATCATAAGAGCTTACACGCTACATGTAACAGAGAGAGAGAGGACCCCAATGACCATATCATAAGAGCTTACACGCTACATGTGAAAGAGAGAGAGAGAGAGGACCCCACTGACCATATCATAAGAGCTTACACGCTGCATGTGAGAGAGAGAGAGAGGACCCCACTGACCATATCATAAGAGCTTACATGCTACATGTAACAGAGAGAGAGGACCCCACTGACCATATCATAAGAGCTTACATGCTACATGTAAGAGAGCGAGAGAGGACACCACTGACCATATCATAAGAGCTTACACGCTACATGTAAGAGAGGGAGAGGACCCCACTGACCATATCATAAGAGCTTACATGCTACATGTAACAGAGAGAGAGGACCCCACTGACCATATCATAAGAGCTTACACGCTACATGTAACAGAGAGAGAGAGAGGACCCCACTGACCATATCATAAGAGCTTACATGCTACATGTAACAGAGAGAGAGGACCCCACTGACCATATCATAAGAGCTTACACGCTACATGTAAGAGGGAGAGAGGACCCCACTGACCATATCATAAGAGCTTACATGCTACATGTAACAGAGAGAGAGGACCCCACTGACCATATCATAAGAGCTTACATGCTACATGTAAGAGGGAGAGAGGACCCCACTGACCATATCATAAGAGCTTACACGCTACATGTAACAGAGAGAGAGAGAGAGAGAGAGAGGACCCCACTGACCATGAGTTATAGTCTATAGGAGCGAGACTTGTCCTCTGCTGTATGCGCACAAAATAAGACTTTTATGGAAAAGCAGAATAGTGGATTGTTTTCCATTGCTAGATTCTTCGAAATTCAAGTTAGTCACCCCAAGACATTTTACTGTTCTGTCATTAATTATCACCTTATAGTTTTTCCCTAAAGAAACAGTGGACATTCCAATGCATTTTCCTATTTTACCTTTTCAATAAAACTTGAAATTAGAGTAACCATATGTGATTGTTTGTTTGTCCTATGCTGAAGCACTATTAACATCTGTTTATCTGTCTGTAAGGAATATAGGGAATATTTTAAAACAATCAATCTATCTTATGTGAAGATCACTTCACCACCCTATAGTCCCACAACACAATAGCAGTTTCATTTACTTTTGACAATTTTAGCTTTTAATATTAATGGTATACAGTGCCTACAAGTAGTATTCAACCCCCTGCAGATTTAGCAGGTTTAATAAGATGCAAATAAGTTAGAGCCTTCAAACTTCAAACAAGAGCAGGATTTATTAACAGATGCATAAATCTTACAAACCAAAAAGTTTTGTTGCTCAGTTAAATTTTTATAAATTTTAAACATAAAAGTGTGGGTCAATTATTATTCAACCCCTAGGTTAAATATTTTGTGGAATAACCTTTGTTTGCAATTACAGCTAATAATCGTCTTTTATAAGACCCGATCCGGCCGGCACAGGTCTCTGGAGTTATCTTGACCCACTCCTCCATGCAGATCTTCTCCAAGTTATCTAGGTTCTTTGGGTGTCTCATGTGGACTTTAATCTTGAGCTCCTTCCACAAGTTTTCAATTGGGTTAAGGTCAGGAGACTGACTAGGCCACTGCAACACCTTGATTTTTTGCCTGTTGAACCAGGCCTTGGTTTTCTTGGCTGTGTGCTTTGGGTCATTGTCTTGTTGGAAGATGAAATGACGACCCATCTTAAGATCCTTGATGGAGGAGCGGAGGTTCTTGGCCAAAATCTCCAGGTAGGCCGTGCTATTCATCTTCCCATGGATGCGGACCAGATGGCCAGGCCCCTTGGCTGAGAAACAGCCCCACAGCATGATGCTGCCACCACCGTGCTTGACTGTAGAGATGGTATTCTTGGGGTCGTATGCAGTGCCATCCAGTCTCCAAACGTCACGTGTGTGGTTGGCACCAAAGATCTCGATCTTGGTCTCATCAGACCAGAGAATCTTGAACCAGTCAGTCTCAGAGTCCTCCAAGTGATCATGAGCAAACTGTAGACGAGCCTTGACATGACGCTTTGAAAGTAAAGGTACCTTACGGGCTCGTCTGGAACGGAGACCATTGCGGTAGAGTACGTTACTTATGGTATTGAATGAAACCAATGTCCCCACTGCCATGAGATCTTCCCGGAGCTCCTTCCTTGTTGTCCTTGGGTTAGCCTTGACTCTTCGGACAAGCCTGGCCTCGGCACGGGAGGAAACTTTCAAAGGCTGTCCAGGCCGTGGAAGGCTAACAGTAGTTCCATAAGCCTTCCACTTCCGGATGATGCTCCCAACAGTGGAGACAGGTAGGCCCAACTCCTTGGAAAGGGTTTTGTACCCCTTGCCAGCCTTGTGACCCTCCACGATCTTGTCTCGGATGGCCTTGGAATGCTCCTTTGTCTTTCCCATGTTGACCATGTATGAGTGCTGTTCACAAGTTTGGGGAGGGTCTTAAATAGTCAGAAAAACCTGGAAAAAGAGATAATTAATCCAAACATGTGAAGCTCATTGTTCTTTGTGCCTGAACTACTTCTTAATACTTTAGGGGAACCAAACAGAATTCTGGTGGGTTGAGGGGTTGAATAATAAATGACCCTCTGAAAAGACTTTTCACAATTTAAAAAAAAAATAAACAAAGAAATAACATTCTTTTTTGCTGCAGTGCATTTCACACTTCCAGGCTGATCTACAGTCCAAATGTCACAATGCCAAGTTAATTCCAAGTGTGTAAACCTGCTAAATCTGCAGGGCGTTGAATACTACTTGTAGGCACTGTAAGCTAAGACTGAATGCTAGCGCTGGTTGCTAAGATTTTCATAGTTTTGGAAGCAGATTTGATATTTTTTTCTTAGTCAGAGAAAGTGTGTATAGTACTGTATAGAATGTGTTCTAGTATTATACCAATGATAATGTTGCTAGGGTTTTATCATTATTTTTTATATAATTGTGGCGATAAAAACTATTTATTTTATATTAGATGATTATTTGTAACCGATTTCTATGAAGTAATATACAGTATTTAAATCCTTATGGAAAAAGCAAAGAAAATAAATAAGTTTCTAAAAAAAAAAAAAAACAACTCGTCTGAAAATAAACAAAAGAAAACTATGAGGGTCATTTATTACTATACATACGCCAGAAACTGGCGTAAGAAAGGCACATCTGACACTAGCGTGCTTTTTATTAAGACAGGCGAAAAGTAGGCTGGTCTTAGTATATCTCCCCCAATTTTGTGTGTCCCCTGTAGTGATGAGTGGGTCATATATGCACAGTTCCTGTCAGTCCAGAAACAATATTTACCTGCAAATATAGTGGTAACCTGCAGCCGTTTCCGGTCATCACTGCGGCGCCGTGAGCTGTTATAGTCAGCACTCACTATACTGTGAGTGTGCTGTAATATCTCTCTGACGTATTGATTAACAGCCTCCTCTGCAGAGTCTTTGAGCAGTGTGTGTGCAGATCAGGATGTCAATCAGTGTGGCGGGGAGTGATTGCAGCAAGCTCACTGCAACAGCCTCCTGCTCCTCTCTGATGAATGGAAGCAAGTGGCTGAAGGAGGACAAAACTTAATGTGCTCCCTATAGTTGCTGCTAAAATAGACACCCAGGTATGATTTAAACCCATTTACATGCAGATTATACTTGCAGGTAAATAGCATTTCTGGAAGTGACAGTTTCTGTTTAAAAGCATTAGCTTTCATTCATAGCAACATAGTTACATAGTTATTACGGTTGAAGGAAGACTTTAAGTCCATTTAGTTCAACCCATCGGCGTACTCAGGACAAATTGGACAACAAATTTTGGGGTCCAATTTCTCCTGTTACCCTTGGGAAGATAAAAAAAATTTGGATCTGAAGTATTTTTTTTTGTGAAAAAAAAATTAAATGTTCATTTTCTTTTAAACATTCCAAAAATCCCTGTGAAGCGCCAGAAGGGTTAAGAAACTTCTTGAATGTGGTTTGCGCACCTTGAGGGGTGCAGTTTTTAGAATGGCGTCACACTTGGGTATTTTCCATCACATAGACCCCTCAAAGTGACTTCAAACGTGATGTGGTCCCTAAAAAAAATGGTGTTGTAAAAATGAGAAATCGCTGGTCAAATTTAACCCTTATAACTCCATAACAAAAAAAAATTTGGTTACAAAATTGTGCTAATGTAAAGTAGACATGTGGGAAATGTTGCTTATTAAGTATTCTGTGTGTCATATCTGTGTAATTTTAGGGCATGAAAATTCAAAGTTGTAAAATTGCAAAATTTTCAACATTTTCGCAAAATTTCCATTTTTTTCACAAATAAACGCAGTCATATCAAGTCATATCAAAGAAATTTTACCACTATCATGAAATACAATATGTCATGAGAAAACATTGTCAGAATCACTGGGATCCCTTAAAGCGTTCCAGAGTTATAACCTTATAAAAGGACAGTGGTCAGAATTGTAAATATTGGCCTGGTCATTAACATGGAAACCACCCTTGGGGGTAAAGGGGTTAAGGCATGTTTATTACTTAGTGCAAAGTCAAAAGTTTACATACATTTCATTAGTATTTGGTACCATTGCCCTTAATCTGAATGACTTGAGTCAAGCATTTGGGATATCCTTCCACGAGCTTCTCACAATAGTTGGTCGGAATTTGGGCCCATTCCTCCTGATGTAACTGATCCAAATTTGTAGGTAGCCTTGCTCACACCTGCTTTTTCTGCTTTGGCGATACATTTTCAATAGGATTGATAGGATTGAGATCAGGGTTTTATGATGGCCACTCCAAAACATTACCTTTGTTATCCTTAATCCACTTTGTTACCATTTTGGCAGTATGCTTTGGGTCATTGTCCATTTGGAAGGCCCATTTCCTCCCAAGCTTTAACTTCCTGGCTGATGTCTTGAGTAGTGTTGAGCATTCCGATACTGCAAATAATGGGTATAGGCCGATATTCACGATATCGGATTTCCGATAACGAGTTCCGATACTTTCTCAATATACGGGAATAGGAAGTTCCCATAATTCAATGAGCCAGTTCCATTTAATTCAGCCAATGAGGAATCCTAAGAAGTGTGGGCACATCCTGTTATGCATGTTAGTCATGTAACTACTGGCATGGCTGTGATTGGCTGCTGGAATGATGTCATGATGCCGCCGCCATTTTGGGTTCACTCTGCTGTGAATTCAGTTAGGGACAGGACGCTGTGTTCTGACTGAGGGCCAGTTTGAGATAGCGATTTGCTTCATTGTGCTTTACCCAGGCTAATTTAGCAACCGCTGTGTAAGAACCTTGTTTTTGCCTTGCAGCGCTGTTCACGGCTGTCTGCAAGGTCTCTGTGTGTGAGTGCAGATCACTCTGTAGTCTGTTCTGCAGCCACAGCCGGTGGTAGACAGCTCAATGTGCGTCACTGCCTCATAATATTCCATTGTCCTTTTTTCAATTAGTACTGCCTGCTGCACATTTTGTGCTGATTTATCCTATTAGTGGTGTTCTGCCCATCTTAATGTGCAGAAAGTTAATTATCTTGTCATTCAAGTTGTGGCCACTGGAGGTCATCAGTTGCCTACTTTTCATGTTGTTTACCAACCTTTCCCTCAGAAGAGCAATGTCTTCTGGGTGAGTTCCGCCCACATTCTTCTTGTGAAGACAAGCTTCAGTAGCCATTTTTCCTCAGGTCTGAAGAGAGGCACACGTGCTCCTGTCTCGCTTACTTCCTTACCCCTGTCCTAACGGATCTCGGTACGTTTATAAAGGTTTAATGCATCTTATGTTTGTGTTAGTATTTAAACCTTATGCAGCTCCTATAGTCAGATATAGTTAGGCTGATTGTGCTTTGCAGCTTGCAGTTAGGTTAATGTTTACTCTGCATGTAGATAGATGCATCTTTGTATAGAATAGGGCAGTGCTGCAGAATTACTGTGTAATGCACTCTGTATAATTTTTGCTGTAATGTCCCAGTTATTTATGTGATTACACCCTGTATGTGCATATACTGAAATGCTGTTATTCTTTACAGTTTTTCACCAGTCATCCACTATGATTATTCACTGAACATTCACTTTGTACATCAACATCATTCACTATTCGATCATCTACTATGAATACTACCCACCATTGTTGTTCAACATTATAGTTTATGTTATCATCACCCTAATAAATAAGACTTAAGCATCAACACAGTCTGTTTACTGGGATGTGGAAGAAGGTTTAGCCGTATGTTGGAATCCACACAGCATCCTACGTGGAGGAAGGCAGAACAAGTGGGTTTCCATCCATATCCTGCTAGATTTTGGAAAAACACCATACAGGAGTACCTAGAGGAGCTTTTTTTAGGCCTTGCAGTGCCGTTCACGGCTGTCTGCAAGGTCTCTGTGTGAGTGCAGCTCACTCTGTAGTCTGTTCTGCAGCCACAGCCGGTTGTAGACAGCTCAGTGTGCGTGATTGCCTCATACTGTTCCATTGGCCTTTTTTCAATTAGTACTGCCTGCTGCACATTTTGTCCTGATTTATCCTATTAGTTGGTTTCCATCTGAATCCTGCTAGATTGTGGAAAAACACTATATAGGAGTATCTAGAGGAGCTTTTTCTGGCCTTGCAGCGCCGTTCACGGCTGTCTGCAAGGTCTCTGTGTGAGTGCAGTTCACTCTGTAGTCTGTTCTGCAGCCACAGCCGGTTGTGGACAGCTCAGTGTGCGTCATTGCCTCATTCTGTTCCATTGGCCTTTTTTCAATTAGTACTGCCTGCTGGACATTTTGTCCTGATTTATCCTATTAGTTGGTTTCCATCCATATCCTGCTAGATTGTGGAAAAACACTGCATAGGAGTACCTAGAGGAGCTTTTTTAGACCTTGCAGCGCCGTTTACGGCTGTCTGCAAGGTCTCTGTGTGAGTGCAGCTCACTCTGTAGTCTGTTCTGCGAAAAAAACAAAAAGTTAATAAAGTTCACCAAACACTCCACTTTACAGTTGTGTAGGCCACATCAGCTAATATTAAAGTCTAGTCCACACTTTATAAAATTAGTGTTTCTTATACTTGTTAGCAGCTGTTCAGGAATAAGCACACTAAGCCCTTAATACTTTTCTGCCTATCTTTATCAGTCTACCAAGATGAAGAAGTCAGGGAGTAAGGCACATGGTCGTGGACGTGAAGGTGGAGCAGGGAGAGGATGTGGGGATTCTGTGCCTGCTGCAGGCACCGGTGACTCATCATCCCCCAGTTTTAGCAGGGAACAGTCCTTCATGCGCAGCTTTGTAGGAGCTCGCCGTACCCCACTGCTGCGGGACTAACAAATTGAAGCCATTGTCAGATGGATGGCAGCTAACGCATCGACTTTAATTAGTGCCACATCTTCTCAGGCACAGAGCACTCAAGAGCACCCATCTGTCTCTTCACCACCTACCAAATTGCCCAGGGAGTCAGAGAGCCCAGGACAGGAGCCATCTCTACTTCTGTTCTCTGAATCTCAGTTGGTGGAAGAGAGTAGTGTAGATGATGAGGTCCTTGATCCATTATGGCGTGAGGTGCAGGAAGGTGATGAGAGCAGCTCTAAAGAAGAGATTTCCTGAATGGCCCAAAGAGGGAGAGGGAGGGGGAAGACTGCATTGCCTGTAGCCTCCACTTCGGCACCCATTAGGAGCATGCCTCTTCCAAAAGCCAAAATGGGCACTCCCAAGACTTGCAGTGCCTGGTCCTTTTTTGACACAGTTGCAGATGACATTTGCTTTGTCAAATGCAAGCTGTGTAATCAGAAAGTCAAAAGAGGGAAAAGTGTCAGCAATCTCAATACCACATGTGGAAACTTGTGCGGACCAAGCACGTGGTGGAGTTACAAAAACACACTGAAGACCTAGGCCAACCTACAGCGGCACCTACCACCTCTTTAGCTCGTGTTGTAGCCTCTTACTCCAGCTCACACATAGCTGGTTCGGCTTCCTCACAGGATCGCAATGGAAGAACCTCTGGCACTGTTGTACAGAGACCCATTGTGATTCCACCCACAGCACCATGTTCCCTATCATTCTCACTCCCAGCCCAGCCTACAGCCATCGGTAGCACAGGCATGAGAGAAAAGGCAGCCATTCTCAGCAAACCACCCCCGAGCACAGGCTCTGAATGCTGGCATTGCAAAACTACTGTCCCTTGAAATGCTGTCATTCAGGCTGGTGGAGACTGACACCTTCCGTAACTTGTTGGCATTGGCAGTCCCACAATACAACGTGCCCAGCCGCTTTAATTCCAGCAGGAAAGCTGTCCCTGCCCTGTAAAAGCATGTGGAGGGAAACATTAAACATGCGCTACTAAATGCCGTCAGTAGCAAGGTCCACCTCACCACCGATGCGTGGACCAGTCACCATGGACAGGAACAATACCTTTCCCTCACTGCCCACTGGGTAAATGTTGTGGAGCCAGGTACAGATCTTGAGAGTGGCGCTGTACGTGTTCTGCCAAATCCAAGGATTGCAAGAATCCAGTCTGTACACGTTGACTCCTCCTCATACTCCAGTTCCTCTGAATCATCGCTGCAGGAGCCGTCACAGTCCACCTCCACATAGACCCATGAACGCTTACCTGTTACGACCGATATATGCACAGCCATGGCCAAACGTCAACAGGCCATATTGAAATAAATTTCTTTGGGGAATCGAAGCCACACAGCGCAGGAGCTCTGGAATGCCATCAAGCAGGAGAGCGACGTGAGGTTTGTGCCAGCGAATCTCTAGCCTGGCATGGTAGTGTGTGAAAATGGCCAAAATCTGGTGGCAGCTCTGGGCCTAGGCAACCTCACTCACATCCCATGTCTGGCATATGTGCTCAACTTGGTCATGCAGAGTTTTTTAAGGGACTATCCGGATCTTGATGCACTGCTGCACAAGGTCCGCCTAGACTGTGCTCACTTGTGGTGTTCCAGCATGGCAAGATCGCACATTGCAGCTCTACAGTGCCGATTCTGCCTTCCAGATCATCGCATCATATGTGACCTACCCACCAGGTGGAATTCAATGTTACATATGTTGGAGCGGTTGTGTGAGCAGCAGCCAGAAGTAATGGAGTACCAGCTGCATCAGTCGGAAAAAAGTCGCACTGCGCACCGTTCAAACTTCACAACCACTGAGTGGGCCACTATGAAGGACATCTGCCAGGTTTTGCGTGCCTTCGATTATTCCATGCGGATGGCAAGTGCAGATGATGCACTAGTCACCATGACTGTCCCTCTTATCTGCCTGCTTGAAAAAACACTGCTAGCGCTGAGGGATGAGGCTGTGGAAGAGGTGGAGGATGAGGAGTCACAAATGCCATCACCTTCTGGACAATCTGCACAACGTGGTTCCTCACAAAGGCCTAGGCAGGGGACACTTTGAGAGAAGGATGAGGAGGAGTCAATGGAGGAGGAAGACATCTGTCCAGAGGAGGGAGGTACACAATTCTCTAGTAGTCAGTATGTAGAGCGAGGGTGGGGTGATGCAGAGCAGGCAGAGATCACGCCTCAAGCAGGGGACAGCATTTATTGGCCAGTTGGCAGTCTGCAGCACATGGTTGATTTCATGTTGCAGTGCCTGAGAAACGACAGCCGCATCGCCCACATTCTCAACACGGCTGATTATTGGGTGTACACCCTCCTAGATCCTCGCTACCGGAACAACGTACAAAGCCTCATAACACCGTTGAACCGGGAGTGTAAAATGCTGGAGTACCAAGACACTGGTGCATTCCATCATCTTCTCCAGTTGAACCGAGAGCAGTGCTGCTAGTGCTTTAGAAAGCAGCTCAGTGCCTCGAGGCAGTGGAGTAAGCTCTGCACAAAGAGGGAGCAGAAGCAGGGCCTCAGCACAAGGCAAGACCTGTATGGCCCAACTGTGGCAAAGTTTTGTTTGCCCGCCACAAATGTCTACATCATGACAGATGGCTCCAGTCAGCAGGAGGCAAAGTTTCCGTCAGATGGTAACAGACTACATGTCTTGCCCTCTCAGTGTACTCCAAGACGGCTCTTCCCCCTTCAAGTTTTGGGTCTCTAAGCTGGATACATGGCCAGAGCTTAGCCAGTATGCATTGGAGGTGCTGACTTGCCCTGCTGCTAGTGTATTATCGGAAGGCGTCTTTAGTGCCGCAGGTGGTGTACTAACAGACCGTCCCATCGTGACTATCCTCCGATAACGTTGACCGGCTTACTTTTCTGAAAATGAACAAGGCCTGGATCTCGCAGGAATTTGCCACTCCTCTTCCAGATTAAATAATTGGTTGGCCACAGTATCCAGGTCTCATGTTGTGTTCATGTTTCTACCACCTGAACTGTAATCCCTTGTCTCCAACACTGCCAGTTGCTACTCAGAAGTGCCGTCTGCACAGTCAACACATGACCCAGTGTTATTGGGTTTTAGTAACGTCAGCTGATCCCCAGCTGTGTACCCGGCAATTTCTCCTGCTCCGTCCACGCTCATACTACAACATATTTTAAACTGCCTCAAGTGTAGGCCTCAGCCTACACTCTGCTTCTCCTGGATTCCCTGGGCCGTCTGCACAGTCAACACTTGTTGCCTTGTTATTGGGTTTCAGTAACGTCAGCTGCTCCCCAGCTGTGTATCCAGCAATTTGTCCTGCTGCCTCCACACTCACACTACTTCAGATATTAAACTTACTCCAATTAGGCCTCGGCCTACACCCTGATTGACCCTGGGCTCCAACACCACCAGTTGCTGCTCGGAAGTGCCGTTTGCACAGAGAAAAACACTAGCTCCTGTGTTAGTGGGGTTCAGTAACATCAGCTGCTCCCCTGCCGTGTATCCAGCAATTGCTCCTGTTACCTCCACACTCACACTACTTCAGATATTAAACTTGCTCCAATTAGGCCTCGGCCTACACCCTGATTGACCCTGGGCTCCAACACCGCCAGTTGCTGCTCAGAAGTGCTGTTTGCACAGAGAAAAACACTAGCTCCTGTGTTAGTGGGGTTCAGTAACATCAGCTGTTCCCCTGCTGTGTATCCAGCAATTGCTCCTGTTACCTCCACACTCACACTACTTCAGATATTAAACTTGCTCCAATTAGGCCTCGGCCTACACCCTGATTGACCCTGGGCTCCAACACCGCCAGTTGCTGCTCAGAAGTGCTGTTTGCACAGAGAAAAACACTAGCTCCTGTGTTAGTGGGGTTCAGTAACGTCAGCGGCTCCCCTGCTGTGTATCCGGCAATTGCTCCTGCTACCTCCACATTCACACTACTTCAGATATTAAACTTGCTCCAATTAGGCCTCGGCCTACACCCTGATTGACCCTGGGTGCCAACACTGCCAGTTGCTGCTCGGAAGTGCCGTTTGCACAGAGAAAAGCACTAGCTCCTGTGTTAGTGGGGTTCAGTAACGTCAGCTGCTCCCCTGCTGTGTATCCGGCAATTGCTCCTGCTACCTCCACACTCATACTACTACAGTAATTAAAGGGAACCTGTCCACCCCAGGCATTTGTAACTGAAAGAGCCACCTTGTGCAGCACTAATGCTGCACAAGGAAAAGGGCGCAGTTAGCGCTGCCCGTCTTCTGACATAATTTGTTGTCAGGCTGACTGCACCTGTGCGGCCACCCTGCCAGAGATCCCGCCGTGCAGTGTCTTCTGATTTATTCACACTGCGGGGCTGGGATTCATGGGCATGCACAGTGCATATCTTCATCTCACACTCATCTCCCTCCACCTTCTCCAGACTGTGCGCTGTCAGCTGTTCTCTAATCACTGTGGCATTTTCCTTGTGCATTAGTGCTGCACAAGGTGGCTCTTTTAGTTACAAACGCCTGGGGGGGGTTACAGGTTCCCTTTCAACTTGCTCCAATTAGGCCTCAGCCTACACTCTGTTTCTCATGTAATCCCTGGGCTCCTACACCGACAGTTGCTGCTCAGAAGTGTCTTTGGCACAGGTAGTCCCTCCTGCCCAGCCTGGTTCCAGCACACCAGCTGTTTCCAGGTAGTGTCAAGGTCACTTTGCCTCCAGTACATTGTCCTGTCGGGTTGCGGTCGGGTTAGCCAACTCTATGGTGCCTGCAGTTTAGGAGCTTAATATGTGGGCTGCGGGAACTGGCAATCAAGGCTAGTTCCGTAGTGCCAGTAGGACAAGCTCCCCCTGTAGGACTGTGGGTTTTCGGTAACTACGGCCGGCTCACGGCCTAGCAATTTTTTTTTTCCTGTGGACCTGCTGCTGCTTATCTGAGTTCCAGCACCATTAGCTGGTTCTTAGGAAGACAATCTTGAATAGGTCCCCCTGGTTCCAGTACCATCAGCTGGTTCCAGGCAGAGCCTTTGGCTTAGTTGCCTCCTTCTGGGTATCTGAGTTCTAGCAACATCTGGTGGTTCTTGGTAGTGCTTTCTGGTACCTCCTGCTTAGTAACTGGGTTCCAGTACCTTCAGCTGGTCCTCGGTAGTTCCAAAAACCTGCTGCTGTAGGCCAAACTGAACGCGGACAAATCCTGTTGTAAATCTTTTGTGACAGGCAGAACGGAAGGTGTAATCTTCAAACTTTTATAGATAACAACTACAGGAAGGCCTGTCTCAAATAAGAATATGATGAAGAAGAAGAATAATATGAAGAAGATGAAGAAGTTGAATATGAAGAAGAATAATAGTTGAATAAAAAGAATATGAAGAATGTAAAAAAAAAGAATAATAGGAAGAAGGTGACGAAGAAGATGAATAAGATGAAGGAGAAGTTGAGGAAAAAGATGCTGCTGCTGAGGATGATGAAGAAGAAAGTGTTGGAGAAGTAAAAAAGAAGGTGAAGAGCATGGAAGTAGTGAAACATAAATATCTGATAAAATATAAAAAATCTTAACATAGTCAATATCTTTGTAACTCCGAACGTCTTAAAAAAAAATTAATTCCTGCTATTCAATTTGATTGGCCTAAACCTCTATGCCTTTAATGTCTCCTCCACCTCCCCCAATACATCCTACATTATTCTTAGTTGTTTTCTTTCATGTTGAATTAACCTACAAGGAAAGAAAGGGTTTATTTTAATTCCGATATTTTTGTCCCATTGACTTGCATTGGTATCGGGTATCGGTATCGGCGATATCCGATATTTTTTAGATATCGGCTGATCCAATCCGATACCGATACTTCTGGATATCGGAAGGTATCGCTCAACACTAGTCTTGAGATGTTGCTTCAGTACTGCCACATAATCTTCTTTTCCCATGATGCCATCTATTTTGTGAAGTGCACCAGTCCCTCCTGCAGGAAAGCAACCCCACATTATGATGGTGCCACCCCTATGTTTCACAGTTGGGATGGTGTTCTTAGGCTTCCAAGCTTCTCTCTTTTTCTTCCAAACATAATGATGGTTATTATGCCCCAAAAGTTCAATTTTAGTTTCATCAAACTCAGGACGTCTCCAGAAATGAAGGTCTTTGTTCCTGTGTGCATTTGCAAACATTAATCTGGCTTTATGTTTCTATTGGAGTAATGACTTCATCCTGGCAGAGTGGCCTTTCAGCGCATGTTTATACAGTACTTGTTTCACTGTGGATACTGACACAATCTTACCAGCTTCCGCCATCATCTTCAAAAGGTGTTTTGCTTTTGTCCTTGGGTTGATATGGAAATGTTGGACCAAAGCACATTCATCTCTGATACACAGAACCTGTCTCCTTCCTGAGTGGTATGATAGCTGGACATTCACTTCTTGTTTGTACTTGCATATAATTGCTTGTACAGATGAATGAGGCACCTTCAGGTATCTTGAAATTCTATCCAAGGATGAGCCAGACTTGTGCAAGTCCACAATTCTCTTCCTGATATCTTGGCTAATTTCTTTAGACTTTCCCATGATGCTACATAAAGGAGCAGTGTGTTTTAGGTGTGCATTAAAATACATCCACAGGTGTGTCTCTAATTAACTCAGATGTTGCCAAAAAACATGTCAGAAGCTTCTAAACATATGACATCATCATGTGGGTAGTCCTGAATTGCTTAAAGGCATTGTAATATTAGTGTATGTAAACTTTTGACTTTGCAGTAAGCAATAAAAATGCCTTAAAACATTATCTCTCTCTCATTATCCTGGCATTTGGCAAATATTAATAATTATGGTAATCCTAAATGACCTTAAACGGGAAAGGTTTATTATGATTTCATGTCAGATATTGAGAAAAACATGCATATGTGTCTTTTTATATAGTGTATGTAAACATCTGGTTTCAACTATCCTATAAGATAGTTTGACTCATTAAAAGGCATTGAATAATAACTAGGGTTCCTAACTAAACCACAGCTCTTTAGGCGCACTCTATGGATTTTTGTTACTCTTAGTGATGGGCGAGCACTAAAATGCTCAGGCGCTCGTTGCTCGGGTCGAGCAAATTGGAAAACTCAGGTACTCAACCCGAGCAACGAGCCCAATGTAAGTCTATGGGAGACCCAAGCATTTTTGTCACAATCCCCCGGTGCTCCATTTAGGGTCTAAAAACATCAGAAATCGATGGGAACAGTGCTCAAATGACCAGGAACATCATGGGGAAGACCTCTGAAAGCATTTCTGACTTCTAGGTCACAGCTGTGACCAATGTTGTCAGAGTGTGACACCACTTTTACAGGTGCACACAAAAAATACCAAAACAAAACTAAAATGGATTTTCCTGGGAAATATGTTAAGGAACATCTTTTCCAGGGTAATAATTTGCATGCAAGGTAAAATAAAGACCCTCCCAAAAAAAATTACCTCCACCACTTGCGCTATGTTCACACGTAGCTTTTTTGATGCGTTATTCAACTGTAGCATTGCTTTCAACTAATACAAAGGCATTCACTGGGAAATGTCATTGTAACATTTAACAACCTTAGCTGGCCATGTGGTGTGTGACACATCATCAGACACATCTTGTTTCATTTATGAAGGAGGGACTCTTAAAGTCACAAAGCCTATTTTTATAGGGGCATCAGGTGGCATTAATATTCTTAAAGGGCCATTATTACACAATGGGTCTCATGTACTGTTATTGCCTTTGCACTGAGTGGCTGGGCTACCAAAAATTAGGACGCACCACAATACCCCTTTCATGAGATGTACAGGAGGGCCTCCTGAAAAAATGTTCTCATTATAAGAAATTGGGTCTCCCATAGTCTACCATAGTGTCCCATAATGTTTGCCTATGCATTGAATGCAAGGCCTGCCCTGCCCCAAAATTACATGCACCCCAATAAGCCTTTGAGCCCACATACTGGATGGCCACAGGAAAACCTAGGTCACATTATTCATTTAGTACTGCAATACTGTTTGCCTATGC
Organism: Ranitomeya imitator; assembly: GCF_032444005.1. Lineage (NCBI taxonomy): Eukaryota > Metazoa > Chordata > Amphibia > Anura > Dendrobatidae > Ranitomeya > Ranitomeya imitator. Next base: position 953,993,082 of record NC_091282.1, on the reverse strand, counting down.
ATTGAATGCAAGGCCTGCCCTGCCCCAAAGTTACATGCACCTCAATAAGCCTTGGAAGAGAGTAGAGGTAGGCCTCCTGAAACCAATGTTCCCATTATTAAGAAGTGGGTCTCCCATAGTGTTTGCCAATGCAGTGAATGCAAGCCCTGCCAAAAATTAGGAGGCACTCTAATGCCCCTTGAAAGAGATGTGCAGAGGATGGCCTCATGAAAAATGTTCCCATTATAAAGGAGCGGGTCTCCTTTACTTGGAATGCCCATTTACTAAGAGTATGGGCTCACAAACATATCCCCCTGGGGGTACACATAAGTTCTTTTTTAAATATAATATTGACGGGCATCATAAACACCCTTGCCAAAACATAGAGTGGCTGTTGTATCACAGAATACGTTCACCCTGGTGTTCTAGTGGTGGTGTCTGAAGAGACGTGGAGGGTGTCCTCCTATGAATCTTTTCCCAATTTAAAGGGGCGGATCTCCTATACTTGTAATGCCCATACACTAAGTGTATGGGCTGATAAACATTCTCCCCCTGGGGGTATACTTGAGGTTTTTTTTTAATAAAATATTGACGGACATCATAAACACCATTGCAAAATGCTAGAGTGTCTGTAGCATCACGGAGCACGTTCACCCTGGTGTTCTAGTGGTGGTGGATGAGGAGGAGGAGGATAACACCATATAGCCAAAATCAGGAAGCATATACTCATATATGGGTGTGAAGAGGTGCATGGGAATACACCTCCCAAAAAAAGACACTGTATTGGAGGTTAAGTTTCACTGTTATCATTCGGTGGTAGGCAGAAGTCTGGCCCAATCCAGCCCTTGTTCATTTTTATACAGTAAGAGTCAGCCTGTCAGCATTTTCAGTTGACAGGCGGATGTGCTTATCAGTTAAAAACCTGCTCTGACAAAACGCTGGCGGCAGAGCAGGCCAGGACCTCCAAGGCGTAGAGAGCCAGTTCATGCCACGTGTCCAGCTTGGATACCCAATAATTTAAAGGCACAGAGGAATCACGGAAGACGTTGGTATGGTCAGCAAGGTACTCTCTCAGCATCTTCCCAAACATTGCACTCCTTTTGACAGTACCCCACGCCTCTGGGCCAGGGCGATGGGAAGGTCTGAGAAAACTGTACCAGAACTTTGGCAGTGTTCTCCTGCCTCTGCTGGATTGGAGTTGTGTCTCTCTCGCATGTACTCCTTGGTTCTCCAAAGAACTATGAAGTCTGCCACCAGCATACTCAGATGGGAATTTTTTTAATAACTACGCAACAAGGGCCCTCTGGTACTGCACCATTTTAGAACACCTGTCTGCCTCCTGAAGAAGAGATTGAAAGTTCTCCTTGTAGCATGTCTAGAAGTGTCAAACAGTAGTGAGTGTCACCAAAGATTCTGATAATGCGAGGATCAAAAGGCAGCGCAACATAAAATCAGCCATGCCTCCCAGACTGCTAACAGGCAAGACTTCCAGGTTCTTACCAACAGGATGACTGACCATGCTGTTCTCCTCCTCCTACTCCCTTTCCTCAGGCCATCCATGCTGAACAGACAGTATGACAGTTGTGCTTGTAGTACCGTCTCTAGCACATGAAAGTAGCTCCTGTTCTTCCTCCTTGTCACGAATCACAGGGAAGATATTTTTATCATCCCACCGCTGCCACCAATATGTCATGAATCACAGGGAGGATATTTTTATCATCCCCACTACTCACACTAATATGTCCTGAACCGGAGTCGTTTGGTTGCCCCAATTCTTTTCTGAAGGGGATTTATCTAAATCCCACTTCCCAGTACCAGTTTGTAACTTGCAGCTCTCTGGCTTCGCCTTCACCCTTGGGTCAGTCATGATACTGCACCTAGGATAATTAGTTTACAGAAAGGCTGCCTTACTTTGAACTGGCTAATGGACTCACTGCAGCGAGTGCAATATAACTACTCCCACTCAGGCGGGAACAATAATAATCAACGGCGTCCGTTGCTGCCAGGTTTTCCAAATGCGCAGGACAAATCCGCTGTCACCAGCTCTGATTTCTTAATTATTAACGGGTCCAGAGACAACCCAAATTAGTAGCGTAATTCACACTTCAGAGGACGTGACAGTACGTTATAGAGCAAGGAGAAACAAAGCTAGTAATTTTATATATTTTACTCCAAAAAGGTAGGCAGTGTTTACAAAAGTATAAAAAGATATTATAAAAGTAGACAAGTATTGTATGTACAAACAATTACAAATAAAAAGGGATTAACGGTGAAAATCAACTTACAGTGCTTTCATATCATGACTGACCATGCGGCTCGGGGGAAGGGTATATATCCCAAAACCCACCAGGTTTCCAGAAATATGAACAGCCTATTTCTGTGAATATCCTGTTTTGATATATTTGGTCTTAAAGGACCACTGTAGGTACACAAAGGAATTGCCATGCGCTGCTACTCTTTACTTTTGGTTTCACAGCTGCAAGCAAAGACATTCCTGAGGGAGGGGGGGAAAAGAGTGGCTTGGAATTTCAGAGTGCTAACAGGCAGAGAGAAGAGGGGGATCAGAGAGCCCACAGCATGGCTGCCACCAACTTCTAAAAAATTACTCAGAACATGGCATTTTTACATTATTGTGACACTCCTCCTCCTCTTCCTCATTGTCTACAAATCCAGGTTGGGATGACATAAGGCTGGGCTGTGTGTAATCACCCTGTATGGTTCCTTGCTCCATGTCCTCATGCTCCGCCTGCAATGCATCCTCTTTCATTGTGAGCAGAGAGCTTTTCAGAATGCAGAGAAGCGGGAAGCTGATGCTAATTATGGCATCATCATCGCTCACCAAATTGGTGGAATCCTCAAAGTTTTGTAGGATGGTACATATGTCTAACATCCATGTCCACTCATGAGGACTTAAGTGTGGAGTCTGAACCGACAGCCTTGTTGATGCTGGTAGTCAAAAACTGCCCTCTTCTGCTCACAAATCCTTTCCAACATATGCAAAGTAGAGTTACAATGCGTGGGGACATCACATACCAGTAGTTGAGTCCCAGAAGCTGCAAACACTGCTGAAGCACGGCAAGGGTGGCTGAAGCTGTAGCTGACTTTCTGCCACTTGGCTGAGGCAGTGCTGCAGTGCTTCCAGCTTATGACTGATGTGCTCATTTCAGAGATGGAGGCTGAAGAGGAGGAGGAGAAGATGCAGGAGCTGTAGACTGTGGGGACAACCCTGATTGATGTAGGGCCCACAATCCTCAGTGCCGGGAGGACGTGTTAAATCCCAAGGTCCAACTGGGTCCCGCCTTCCACTATGTTAACCAAGTGTGCCATCAGTGAGATGTACCATCCCTGCCCACAAGCACTTGTCCACGTGTCCGTGGTTAGGTGGACCTTCCCAGTAACAGCATTGTTGAGGGCACGGTAAAGTTGTGGGACACATGCTTGTGTAATGCCGGGATGGCAGACCGGGAGAAATAGTGGCGGCTGCGGACCGAGTACCTTGAGATGGCCGCTGCTATCAGGTTGTGGAAAGATTCCATCTCCATGAGCCTAAATAGCAACATTTTGAGCACAAGCAGATGAGAAATGTGTGAATTTAATACTGTGGCCTGTGAGGCGTTGGTTGCGTATTTCCGCTTGCGTTTCAGTGACTGGGGTATGGACAACTGAAGGCTGCGCTGGGATAATGATGTGGACATGCTTGATGATGGTGCTAGTTGGGTGTGGACAATGAAAGGTGCAGGGCAGGAAGCATCTTCACATGCACCGTGGACAGGGGATTGGTTTGCACGCACAACAGTGGAAGAAGCAATGGTGTCATCTGCAAACACTGTTACTGGAGCCTGGGGTTCAGCCCACAAAGTCAGGTGCTTTGCTACCATGTGCCTGATCATGCTAGTGGTGGTCAGGCTGGTAGTTTTGCTACCCCTGTTGATGCAGGCATGGCAAGTGCTGCAATGGCCTTTTTGGGGTTATCGGTAGAGTCTTTAAAAAACAACCAGACTCGGGAAGACCTAACAATTGGACTGGCAACTTCCATCATGTTGGTGTTACGGGGAATGGATGCACGCCTTCTGTCTGCAGCCACCACACTGCTTCTTCCTGACTGTTGGGGTGCTACGCCTCCTTCTCCATATGTGCTGCTGTCCTCGCATGTCCTACTACCAGGTTGGGTCAGTTACTATATCATCCACCACCTCGTCTTCCACATCCGCACCCTGGTCCTCTTACTGACTTTCTGGCAATTGTATCTCATCATCGTCCACCTCTTGTGACATGTTCCCCCATCACCTTTGTGTGACTATGGCTGCTCAAATATTTGGGCATCGCTATATGCAATCTCATCTTGCCCCTCTTCAAGTGGACTGGCCGAGAGTCCCGAATCTATAAATGGAAAAGTGAACAGCTCCTCGGAGTGTCCAAGTGTGGGATCAGTTGTCTCTGGGCACTTGGCATGGTGGGAGGAATGAGGATCAGGGTGAGTAATATGCAGTCCAGACTCACGGCTACTCAGACTTGACAATATGGAAGACGTGGTGGTGGTGGTAAAGTGACTGGAAGCATTATCCACTATCTAACAACAACCTTTTTACACTGCTCTGGCTTCAATAGTGGTGTGCTGCGGATCCCTAGTAATTGGGACAGGAAGGTCGACCAAAAAGATTGGGTGTTTGTTGTGGCCCACTTTCAGCTTGCCCATGGCCTCGGCCTCTGCATGCACCATCAGCATCACGTCCACTTCCCTGTCCCTTGCCACGCACCTTGCCCATTTTGAATGGACTACTACAATGTTTTCCATGTTCACTACAAATGGCTGAATTTGGAGCAAACTTATATGTGATCTCAGTGTGCGTGAAAACCACAGTTTAAATTATATGGAATGTAGGTAATTTTTTTCTTTTAAACTGTTGTTAATAACTAGAGTAAGACACAGATAGAGAAGGCGTTTGGCAGAGGTACCACACTGTTCAATACGTGGCCTGAATATTTTTTCAGTATAGACAGTATAGAACTAGGGTAACACACGGCAAAAAAAGGCGATTATAGGCCTGAAATGCCTAAATTTGTAGCCTACAGATAGATCAGGCATCTGCCAGAGAAATCACAATGCTCAATATGTGGCCTGTTTTTATTTTTACCCCAAAATACTTTATAGAACGAGGGTAACAGACAGAAAATACAGTGGAAGGGAGGCCTGAAATTCCCAACTTTGTTGCCCACAAATATATCTGGCGTCTGACAGAGATACCACAATGCCCAATATGTGGCCTGTATTTTTGTATTTTTTATCCAAAAATAGTGTATAGAACTAGGGTAACAGATAGCAAATACAGTGGAATGGAGGCTTGAAATGCCCAAATTCGTAGCCCAAGGATATGTTTTTTTCAATATGTGGCCTGTATTTTTTTTCTTTCTTTTTTGGCCACCAAAATTGTGTCAACAAGTAGGCTATGAAACAACAAAAAAATTTCTATGGAGGCCTCAAATGGTACAATTTTTAGCGCAATGATATGCGATCCGTGTGCAGACAAAACCCAGTGTAAAATATCTGCCCTGTAGCTATATATTTTTTTGGCAGATAAATATTTTTGGGCAGCAAAATGGTGTCAAAATATTGTAAAAGACACTCCAAAAAATACTACAATACCACAAAAAATGCCAGAATTTTCTGCACACTCAGATGTGCAGATGTGATGGCTGGGACGAGCAAGCCCGTTTAAAATAGCTGGATTTTCACTCTGTATTATGAAAAGGATCTGGCTGTAGTGTGCAGTGTCAACAAGCAAAAAAGGGGGCTCTGGATTGCTTTGGAATAATCAGGATTAAGATGCAAAAAAATTTTTTCCTAGCCGCTGATACCTGGGGCTAGGTATATATGTAATAGGCAGCAGCAGACAGTAATGGAATGGACCCTCTTGATGTATGCAATGATATCTATATACCCACATACAGGGCCTGCATGCCTTGCACTGACATGTATAGAGCCACATACACTCCCCTGCCTACCTAGCACTGCAATCTTTATTCTATAATTAGTCATTAAAAGGACTGTTGGTTTAGCTGGATTTGTGTAAAATATGATGGTATACCCACACTAACTGATAAACCCCCAAATCTGACCCTAGCTCGGCAGCACCTGTCCCTACACTGTCTGAATAAGGAGCTGAATGCGACGAGCAGGACGGCACCAGGCCTCTTATAGACCTGATGATGCTGTGCGGCCAGCCAATCACTGTAATGCCACAACCAAGATGGTTGGTGCATTACAGTGTGTGGCAGACAATCCCTGCATGTTGATTGACTCTCTAAAGAGCGCCAATTATACAGAGCAGAGACCCGAGCTCCCGCCGAGCAAACCCGGAAATGTTCGGTGCTCGCCGAGAACAGTGAGTACAGCGATGCTCAGGCGAGTAACGAGCTTTACCAAGTATGCTCGCTCATCACTAGTTACTATCAATCATAGCAAGCCGTCATAGACTGTCATTAATAGGAATCAGAGTGCCAGGCTTATATAAGTGTTTCTTAGCATTCCCAAACAAATTAGTACCAAACCTAACAAATGCCATTAAAGAACCTGCAAGACTATGATGATACACATTGCTTTTTAGTGCACATAAATTCTTGAGACAAAGGATGTACTCCATAGGATACCAGCAGGTGGAGAATCAAGGTTCTATAGAGTCATGTCGTCCTGTAAATCGGTAAACATTTTTGTTTCTTGATTTTCACATAATGTACGTAATAGCACCTCAGAACATCATGTTGATCAGATTTCCCCTTTAATCCTTTAAAAAAGTTTAACAGGTTAGGGCAAATTTTTGGCAAGCACTTTTAGTGCTGTCGGCGCTACTGCAGGGCTGTGCATGGTTATAACTAAGAGAGGGAAGCTGCAGCTGCAGATGTGTTTGTAATGAGAATGTACTGTGTTAGTTACTGTATAATTACACATAACATAAGCAGGGTAGACTGTCAGTCATTTCATGTCTCACACTAATAATATACCCTTATATTTATAATATGCTCTAGAGGCAGATTCTCAGGTGGATTTATATCCTGCCCAGAGATCTTTGCAGATCATTTACTGTATATAGTAAGAAACTATGGATTTCTCTGGAATAAGACTTCAGATTCCAGATATCAAAGTATCATTTTATTCAACTTTTTATGACCTGCATGCTCATATAGACAGCTTAGACTGGTTGAACCTTATGATAGATTACCATCATTTATCCACCTTAGCGTGGAATACTCTTTAATGGTGTTATCCGGGCAATTTTATTTTTTTGTGGGGCTAAGCACTTATCTGTAGGTATTTGCTAACTGCCTGTTTGCCCTCCAGGCACCAACCTTTCTGGCTCAGAGCAGCAACAGAACCACTCCTGAAGGTGATTCTCCCACTTCATGTGACATTACATCAACAGAACAGTTTCTTTTCTTCCACCCTTTCACAGAAACTAACATCACAGATGCAAATGATGATTAGACATTTTTTTTGTCACAGTTATAATTTATAAGAAGACAGTTCAGCTTCCCTGGCTGAATAATTATAATATATTAGATTACTTAGGTGACTATAGAGATTAAAATAATCACATTGTCCATCAACAAACAAAAACGGTCCTGAATTTAGCTGGAAATGTGATGCTTTGTTGATGCATCATCATGGGATTTATAGCAGAGCATAGATGAATAAAATGAAGTCTAGGAATCAAGATGAAGTCAGAAAAAACTAGAGGCTCAACTGCATGGAATTTATATAAAACAATAAAAGTATACTAGAAAATTAGGTGATGATGTGTAGTGGAAAAAAAGAAAAACTTGAAATGCTTCCATCCTTAAAATTCACTGACCTCCACCAAATCCAATTAGGGGGAGTAAATATGGGAAAGTATACCTAATTTTCATAATTTAAAAGTATACATTCAGAAATCAAAAAGCCAGAAAACCACTACAATTTTCATGCATTCATTTCTTAACATCAAAAGCAAATAAATTGAACTAAGAATTTTTTTTGGCTAAGATCTTTTATACCATAATTTGAACAGATGGTACATACTTTTTATTGATACCCTGTTGTTTGTTAATGGTGCATGGATTCCAATTTTAACGACCGAATTTATCACATAAAACAAGATGTTGCAGATGAATATATCTTACTCGCTTTCATTAAATGTAACAATCCTCTCCTTGTACATTTCAGGACAGCTGTTGATCTCCAAAACATTGTAATCATTAATCAAACACAGCAGAGAGTTAACCTGAGTTTAGGCTCACATTCTGGGTCCTAAGTGAAATAAGTTTGAAAGTCTTAGCTTTGCCTTTTGGGAGGTGCAGTATTTTGTATCTGCAAAACCAGAACACCTGAGTCTACAGACTTTGACCCCTTTTAGCACCAAGTATGGCAAATACACAAAATGTAAACATAATTGAATAGAAATTTAATTATCTTTCAACTCCAGAGACAGCACAACCCTGCCAGGGTTGCTTGTAGGGCTCTATGAAATTCTCACATTACAGATGCAAGACCTGACAAACTAAGCCAGATCTATACACTTGTTAGACACTAAACCCAAATGTTCATTTATTTACTTTATGTTATAAGATATAAGATACACAAGTCCCATGCACTTGAACATGTACTGATCATACCTTAACTGCTTTTACAGTCAATATCTCTCCATATTTGTAGACATTAAAATTTTGCTGTATTACATCCAAACTTGACTTTATCTCTAGACCCATATCCTGTCTTCTATGCAGTTCTGCATCATTTCTGCTTGAGGGGGCTTATAAAAATGCATGTTTTGTAATCATTTACATACTGCTTAATGACTAAAGGTTTACATTTCATCTTGACCATGAAACGTTATTGACTTGGAACGCTGCAATGTTTTTCAATTTATTTATTTACTTGTTTGAATAGCATCTATCATCCTCAAGAGATGCGGTTATCAAACAGTATGTGGACAACATATGTTCTTATTGAACATCTCATTTCAGTACTGTGGTTATTATTATGTCTCTCCTTCGCTGTTATCAGAGCCTCTTTTGCTCAGGCTGAATCACTAGATTTTGGAACATGGTTCCTTGTGTTTGCTCTTATTCATCCAGAGGATGAAGGTTGGACTTCAATGTTGTGTGACATGGAATAACTTGAAGATAGCATTAGGATAGAATTCATCCATATAAATTTAGCCAAACATTTTTGATCACACTTCTTCATTCTGATGTCCACAACATTTTACAAAAACAGTAGCATTGTACATATAAAATTAAAAAAACAGCCCTTTCCAAAGTATGGCCAAAAAGTTGGATGTACAGAATAAATAATGCAACAATATTTCCTTTATTTCCTCAATTGGAACTAATTGGATCAGTGTTCAGTCTCAAATACATCTCCACTTAACATTAAGTAAGTGTGAGGAGGTGGCGGAGAACCTCACTTGCCTTCTCTCTCCTGGGCGCTGTTCACACAGTCATCTGCGGCACCTCATGGCTTATTAACATAAGTGTGGTTTTCTAATGTTATTGATGTAATACATATTGTGATGTTATGGGCTGTTTATAGGATTAGAGCTAGAATAGGATCTTAGGTACTATAGGACAAGAGTGGGGTTGAACAGAGGGGGCACATTAGAGGTAGAGAATAGAATAGGAGAAAGGCAGCACAGGGGTTAACCAGATGGGTGGGGAAACAAAGAGCAGGAGGAGTAAAAGAAATAGCGGGAAGTCCTCCTCCAGCGGGTCTTCGGCCCACACCTACATTATTGTTCAAGGCCTGAATGCAGCCCACTATGCTACCTAGAGGCCCTGCATTGATTGATGTGGCCCTACCTAAAAGAGTTGTGCTGTTTGCACCTAAGAAAAAGGATAATATGTGAAGAGACTGTTCCGCATCTCAGCAAGAGCAGGAAGCCCTGGATGGCACCAGGACTGAATGCCGGTAGGTGACCTGTGCGGTCACATGTGGAGGACTGTTGCATTGTTTTTTCCCCCTTCATTATCCAAGTTCTGTTTGTGCACCTTGCGCAACCCCTGCTGGATTGTGGGACTGAAACCCTAAAAAGGGGTAATTGCTGTGGACTGTATGTGTGGCTGCTTTCCGTTGTAACCCTGAACTTTCCCGGTTTTAACCCTGAACTTTTCCTGTTTTATCCCTGAACTGTCCCCGGATAAAAGCAGCTCACGGGTGTTTTAATGGGCCCATAATCTACTAAAAGGAGGGAGGGGGAAGAACCTGTGCAGGAGGTCCTGAGGAGCAAGCCGGGTCAGGACTACATGGACTGTTGCTGAGTTGGCAGTCTAGCCAGTGTGTTTCGTTATAGTGGCTTTCTGTGTTTGGCTACCCCGAGCAGGAAAGGACTAGCCCACGGGTCTAAATTGTTGTTGTTTGACACTGTATGTTTCCGGGTCCCAGGAACAAAGGGACTGGCATCAGTTGGACCCATGCTGAATGAACTTGAACTGTTTTGTTCCAGGGCTCCAACCGAGCTGGGGTCACAGTTGACCCACTAAAGTAACCAGACAGACTGTATCAATTTTTTTGAAGTTCTTACATGTTATATTAAAGAAAAAATGTGTATTTTAAAAATTTTTAAGGTTTACAGGTGCCGCCATGGTCAGGAACGACCATGTTCTAGGAGGGAGGAGTGTAAGGAGGTGGCAGGGAACCTCATGTGCCTTCTCTATCCTGGACACTGTTCACACAGCACTTCATGGCTAATTAACATAAGTAGACTGACTGCACTTCAGGGGAGAATATCACAGAGCAAACTAAGTGGGTCCAATAAACAAACAATATATGGAGACTGGTAGCCGTCCAATAAGACAAATACTAGCCCCAGATGACACTCCAAGAGAGAATAGAAAAAAAAAAACTAAGTAGATTCGATGAACAAAAAATGTATATAGTAATCTAGTAGCCGTCCAATCAACAAATAAATAGATAACTAGCCCCAGATGGTGGCTGGCAGATCTGCAGATATATTGCTGTGAATTGCAGATGCAGATAGCAGTAGAGCAGGACAGCAAATTAATCAGACAGAGCCAGGTTAAGCTCTGGCTGGCAGCTTTTCCCTGGATGTCTGTGAAAGTGAAAGTAAAACCAGCAAGCTCCCTGAGCTCAGGGACCCTGAGAAAGAAGGCACTGGCAGCTCTGCCTTTGAAACATGTTGGTCAGTTTCCTGACTCTTGTGCTGCCCCATAGTTAGTGGGACATCACTTTCTGAGGGAGCTTGCTGGTTTTACTTTCACTTTCACAGACATCCAGGGAAAAGCTGCCTGCCGGAGCTAAACCTGACTCTGTCTGATTAATTTGCTGTCCTGCTCTACTGCTATCTGCATCTGCAATTCACAGCAATACATCTGCAGATCTGCCAGCTCACACAGGACACTCTACACTGAATGATAAGTGCTTCACTGCCTGTCTTATTATAAAGGGGATCTGTGTGCTAATAGTGTTGTCACCATCTGGGGCTAGTTATCTATTTATTTGTTGACTGGACGGCTACTAGATTACTATATACATTTTTTGTTCATCGAATCTACTTAGCTTTTTTTTTCTATTCTCTCTTGGAGTGCCATCTGGAGCTAGTATTTGTCTTATTGGATGGCTACCAGTCTCTATATATTCTTTGTTTATTGGACCCACTTAGTTTGCTCTGTGATATTCTCCCCTGAATCATGGTCAGTCTATTTAACAATATTCTATTTTTCTATAAGGGTGACACCTACCCCTTATTGACCTTAGCAGCTGAGGGGATTCTAGTGGTGGTTTTCTGCTGCATGGTCAGGTAGCACTTGTGTGTTTTTGTATTTTCTTTTTATTAACATAAGTGTTTTTCTAATGTTATTGGTGCAATACATATTGTGATGTTATGTACTGTTTATAGGATTAGGGCTAGAATAGAATCTTAGGTTATATAGGATGATAGTGGTGTAAAATAGAGGGGGGCACATTAGAAGTAGAGAATAGAACAGAATAGAATAGGAGCTAGGCAGCACAGGGGTTAACTAGATGGGCAAGGAAACACAGAGCAGGGACTTGTAGTTGGGTTGCTTCCTGGTTGGGCTTAGGCTCACGGGCAGGACATGTGAGCAGTGATAGAGCAGAGGATTACAGCCATGGAGATAATGCTGCTGTAGCAGTAGGGGGCCCCGGGAGTGAACAGTGCGGAAGGGCATCAGCTCAATAGAACCATCCCCAGTCTATGACCGGGGCGGGAGCTGCAGTGGTAGCATTCCTGGCACCTCAACCCACTGGAGCCAGACATGGGGGGCTGATAAGGGGCTGATGAAGGGAAAGAACTGGAGGGACGTGGATTGTCCAAAAGATACAGCCAAGATTGCCAGGCAGGGGAAGCTGCTAGAAAGAACAGGGCCTGTCCGGATGACAGGGAAAGAAAGCAAGACAATTCTGTATGTGATGTGTGCTGCCAAAGTAAAGACTGTTTTAATGTTGAGTAAAGTTACACTGTTGAGCAAAAACATGGAGCACAGAGTGATTTAAGGGACTCCTGCATCAGAGACTGAAGTAACAGGGATCGCGAAGACTCCAGCAGCTGAAGTGAGTACCATACTGTATGCAGAGCTGAAAGGACTTGTTTAATCAATGAGGTGCCAGGGTGTGGGAACAGTACAGTCAGATGCCAGAACTACCATCTTGGCCGCCTTACATAAGCACTATACTTTTGCCCATGACGTGTTCTAATAGGACCTTCTGAGCCAATTTTTTTTTCTCAAGGTCTCAGGTGTTGAAGAATGATTTTTCATTCCACAGAATATTACACTGACTCACTCTTACACTTTAGCCACATATCTTTATTCTCAAAAACATGTAAAATGACAAAAATGTAAGTGGAAAAGACAAGTTAGAGGGTGAACATCTTTTAATCATTTGTGAACTTGGCATAACAATGTTCTGAATTTTCCACCAAACAGGATTAGATTTTGCATCAGGTAAGGGATTTTCACACAGCAGGCACCCAAGTGTTCTTCAGGCTCAAAGATTTCATGATTTATTGACAGGAAACCTGACATTCAGACTTTCTAACCTTGAACTTATTGCTACATCTGCTTTTCCATGAGTCAGATTTCAACACATTTCTCTTATGTATTAAAAATATGTTCACAGCTGAAAGATACATGAATATTTAGGCCTCCCATCATGCTTAACAAACATCTAAACATGTCCAACTTTTTATTTATAAAGTGATAAATAGAGATGAGCTGATCTTTTGAAATTCATATTTGCCGGCTTCACCAAATTGTCAAAGAAGATTTGATTTGGCGCAAATAAATTTGTGTGAATCTCAATTTTGCAAGGTTTGTCATTCCTAGGAAAATACACATGGGGGACAGGAGAGAGAGAAAACCCAGCTGATCATAACATCTTATGCTTTATAAGAGAGAAAGAGAGGAACCTGCTGACCATAAGAGCTTATTTTGAGTGCAAACCTCTTTCCATCAGCAAGGGCATTGAAGAGGAAACATGGATGGGTCTTTCAGTATGATAATGATCCCAAGCACACCGCCAGGGCAACAAAGGAGTGGCTTCGTAAGAAGCATATGAAGGTCCTGGAGTGGCCTAACCAGTATTCAGATCTCAACCCCATAGAAAACCTTTGAAGGGAGTTGAAGGTCCCTGTTGCCCAGCAACAGGCCCAATAGATCACTGCTCTAGAGGAGATCTACAAGGAGGAATGGGCCAACATACCACCAACAGTGTGTGCCAACCTTGTGAAGACGTACAGAAAACGTTTGACCTCTGTCATTGCCAACAAAGGATATATAAAAAAATTTTGAGATCAGAGGCATAGCTAGGGTTTTGGTTCGGGGGGGGGCGAAACTTCTCAATGGGCCCCAAACCAGCTAACCTTGATTACAACTATGATGACACACCCTAATAGTTTAGGAGAACCTCAGCAGATGACTGCGCTGTTGCTAAAAATAATCTCTACATAAAGACCAACATTGATATTACCGCCATATGGTCAGTGGTAGATACCAGAACATATAAGAGATTAGAGTAAAGTTATAGATGGTGATTTACAGCTGATGTTCTTTCTGATGGAATCATTCACTTTTTCCAATTTTTCCATCTGGCCCAGACCAACATGACAACTTCTTCCTGCCAGGACTTGTCTGCAGAGATTACAACAAAGACACATTTCTCATATTCCAGCCATCATCATCTATTCCCTGCCTTCACAAGCTCCTCATCCTGCTGATACCCCAAATACTGAGCCGTTGCTGCCGTATGCGTCCTTATTACTCCGTCTCCTCTGTGGAACAGTGTGCCTCTAGATGTATAGTATCACCCACACAGTATACTGACCGCTTAGTAGCCACCAAACTGTTTAATGGCTCCAAAATTCAATGATGGCCCCCTCACTGTAATCTCTACACTATATGATGGTCCCCTAATATAGCCTCCATATAGTATAATGCACCAGATAGTTCTCAATATAGCATAATGTACTCCCCATAGGCAGATTCTATTGCATAATGCACCCCTCCCCATAGGGAGACTCTATAGTATAATGCACTGCACATAAGCAGACTCTAAAGTATACTGCACCCCCCATAGGCAGACTCGATAGTATACTGCACACGCACCCTCCCTATAGGCAGACTCTGTAGTATATAGCACACACTCCCTCCCCATAGGGAGACTCTTTAATATATTGCACACACCCCCTCCCCATAGGCAGACCCTATAGTATATTGCATACACCACCTCTCCGTAGGCAGACTCCATAGTATATTGCAAAGTATATTACAAAGACATACTGATAGGGAATTTAGGTTGTGAGCCCCATCAGGGACAGCGACGATAATGTGTGCAAACTGTAAAGCGCTGCGGAATATGTTAGCATTATATAAAAAAAATAAAGAATAAAGATAAAGATTGCACACACACCGTGCCCTTAGGCAGACTCTATAGTACACAAACACTAATGGACCTACCAAAAACCATAGTCCAAAGAAGCGAACCATAAATTTAAAAGCACAAAACTTTATTGGAAATAATTAAAATATACAAGACAAAAAGATAAAAGAGCAAAAAGTGTCCAGTAGGGGGCCCTCAATTCGGCATCAATAGTTTCATGTAATCAGAGTAGTCATTATGCAGCTCCTATATAAACAAATATCAAGAACACAGTATACAGTAGATATCAATTTTAGATTAGATAGTACAGTGACATTACTAACTAGAAATTTGGAGCTAAAATGCCCCCAGCCACAAGCTGCTGCAAAATTAAGAAACTCCCAACATGAGAAAGGTCACTCTATACATATAATACAGTATGCAGTAGAAATTCAATATATTCCCAGAAGAATTCCTCAGTAACTTTCAGGGAGTTCCCAGCCAAAAATAAATATAAGTGGAGAGTAGGGTTGAGCGACTTTTAGTTTTTCAGGGTCGAGTCGGGTTTCACAAAACCCGACTTTCTCAAAAGTCGGGTCGAGTGAAATCGGCCGATCCTATTGAAAAGTCGGGGTCGGTGATAAGCCGAAACCTGAAACCCTATGTAAGTCTATGGTTTTTTTTTTTTTTTTTTAACATTTCCTTCAGAGCGATATAGCAGAAAAGCCGGTAATTCAATTACCGACTTTTCATTTCTCCTGCCAAAACCCGATATGATATGAGACATGGTTTACATGCAGTAAACCATGTCATATCCCCCTTATTTTTGCATATTCCACACTACTAATGCTAGTAGTGTGTATATGCAAAATTTCGGCGCTCTAGCTCTTAAATTTAAGGGTTAAATCGCGGAAAAAATTGGCGTGGGCTCCCGTGCAATTTTCTCCACCAGAGTAGTAAAGCCAGTGACTGAGGGCAGATATTAATAGCCTAGAGAGGGTCCACGGTTTTTGGCCCCCCCTGGCTAAAACCATCTGCCCCCAGCCACCCCAGAAATGGCACATCTGGAAGATGCGCCTATTCTGGCACTTGGCCACTCTCTTCCCATTCCTGTGTAGTGGTGGGATATGGGGTTGTGAAGTAACAAATTATGAAAGATTCTCCATTTTGTGCTTTGACTCCATTTTGTTGTTGGTTAAAGATAAATTCTGTTATTTACTTAGGTAGAAGGTTACAGCTGCTATGAAATAATTCTGTCCTGTTTCTCACGAAGATAACATTTTGTTATTCAGCTAGTCTATGGTTCATAATTGGTATAAAGACCTTGAGTATTCTAACTCAAGTGAGCCAGATAAGAGACTCGTGGGGGTATCGCTATACAAGACTGAGGCATCTGTTAATATGTTTTTCTATGCCAAAAAGACATGACCATATCTGTAGTTCCCATTTTTCCTGTATCCTCATGGGTTAAGTTTTTCCTGTATTCTTATAGGTTAAGAACTGTGAACGTGTTCTTATGCTGATTGGTTGAAGTATAATTTCTATGACTATGGAAAGTCAGACAATAAAACGGGGGCCCAGAGATCTGCTCGATCCCCCACACAGAGGCACGAGTCTCCGTCTGGTCATTTTCAGTTGCCGGCAACGCCCTGTAGATTAATCTGGAAATCACTGAGTCAACCGTGAAGGATCACTTTAGATCCTCCCTCAACAGCTTGGCGCCCGAAAACGTGGGGCCCCAACCAGGAACGCCTCTGCCCCCCGGAGGACAACCAGACAAAGGACCCTCGGAGCGGACACGGGCACTGGAAAATTGGGACTGATCATCCCCCACAACAACCACGGTAAGTTGGCAGTTATACTGTCCAGACTGACCGTTTGGTGTGGTTTTCCTGTGTTTGTTGCTGCAAAGAGGATCTGAGGTTTGTCCCCGATGGTGGGTGATTTTTGGGTGGAATCATATAGAGGTGTAGTTCCGTTGGGAGCCCAGTGCTCGAACCGTACCTCATAAGGGACGGACACCCCGGATTGACCAGTGATGTAATTCTCTTTATAGTTAAAATATCCTGAATTCCTGATCATTGTTAGAATCAGGCGCGGTGAGGTGATCGAAGATTGGGTAGGATACGTAACTCAGGAATATATAGAAGTATACAGTATATATATATCCAGAGGTATTCGGAGGGAAGTTTAAGACTCCCTCCTCCTTTCACTGAGTACCGCGTTTTTGGGTTGTCCCAGTGGGGGACAGGTAAACCTAGTGGAATAGACTATATACGGCCGCTCTGGTACTATGCACGACAAAGTAAGGATATTTAGCTCTAAAGGAGAATCATGTTTCCATGGAAGTAAGAGAAGACTTTGAATTTGTGTGTTGAATCTGATACTGTTAGCCCAAAGATGAGGAAAATATTCTCAATGATTGGTTTTTCTAAGGTGTTCTGGCATATGAATTGTGCGATGAAGGTTTTGTAGAAATTAATTAAGTCTGAGAACTGCTGTATTTCGTCTCTGTGTGAAATTTGGGATGGGAGGGGTCAAACATCTGCGCTATTGCTCTCTTTTGTGTTGAGGAATGCTGTGATGTTCTTATCAGTTCTGTGTTTCTGGTATGGAGGGGGCGAGTCGCTGCGTCCTCTCTGAATTTTCTATCCTTGTGTAATACGTACTGGAAGATCTGTGCTTTATTTAAAGCAATAGTACAATATTGTATTGAATTAGAAAGAAATATCGTAAGTTTAAGTTGGAATTTGAAAGTGAAAGAATTGTGCCTATTTTAGAGGAAACTTGTAAGTAATTGTAAGATTGGTAAAAGATTCATCTGTTTCAAGTTGAATGGTTGATATATAGCTAATTAAGGATTAACAGAGAAAGTGAATTCGGATCTGTTTTTGTTACGTTGAAAAAAAAAAAAAAAGGAAAGTTGTGTATTACTATGACAGAAAAACTGGATGTTTGTGGTGCAGGAAGGAACTGAGAAAGTGATTGAGGGTAATGTGTTAGAAAGACAAACAATTAAAAATAATAGTCTGAAACAGGGGGCTCCCTGCTAGATGATAAGGTCCCTCCCCGGGAAATCAAGTCTCTTCTCTCGACTGTAAGCCCTATGCCCCTCAACCCCAAAGCTCCAATATATCCTGGGTTGCCAAAACTATGATCCTGCCGGGTGGATTTGTGATGTATGCGGAGTTACTAATTCTCAGTGGAGACAGGTCTGTTACAATTGTGAAGCAAGAAGACCCGGAGTTGTAGCCCCCACCTTTCCCTTGCTAAACGCTGACAGCACTTATTATCAGCCACCGCCAGCACCAGTCCCTGGTATGCTTAGTATTGCTGGTGGTTATGAGTATCCACCCCCTCCTACTTTAGTCACCCGATTCAGAAATATCCCCCATGGTTTTCTATAGACAAATAGCAGCGAATCGAGAGATTTATTCCACTCCCCGGAAAGATCTGTTACACTTACTCCATGTGAAGGCTGGAGAGGGGTATTTTCCAATTATTGAGGGTGGCATAATGTATAATGTATAATATAATAGGGGAACCTATGAGAGTGATGTTGATTTCTGTAATGCTTTAAGGGTTTGGGCACAAGATAGACGAGCGGACCAAGCTACCCCCCTCACAGATGTCACACAGGACAAGGGGGAGACTGCCGAGAAGTTCTATGGGCGTCTTATGGTAGTACTTAAAGATTTGGGGTTTTCACTGTATAATAAAGCTTATTCACATCTTTTTGTGGCAACTTTGATGTCCGGCCTTAAATCTGAATTGAAAGAGCCAATAATGTCAGTTAGACCTGACATCAAGAATTCCACTCCGGACGATGCACTAAAAGTAATTAAAAGTTTTCAGAAGAACTTAACCCGCTCTGTATCAGCAGTAAAATTAGAGGTTAAATCAAGCAGCTGCGCTCTCTAGCCCCCAGCTCAGTACAAGGACGCAGCTGGTTCCTTATCAGTGGCCCAAGCTTCAATATCCATTTTAACCCTGTGTCTGGAAATCTCCCTCGCTATGTTAATTCTCAGATCAAGAGTTTGTTTTAATTAGAGTAGATGGCAGACCCAATAAACATACTCTTACAAAACCCATCCCTGTGGGATAATGTGTGCAAAACTGTAAAGCGCTGCGGAATATGTTAGCGCTATATAAAAATAAAGATTATTATTATTATTATTATTATTATTACCTTTCCCTGAAGTCACTGCTCAGTTCGTAATCTCTCCCTCATGTCCGGTAAATTTACTGGGGACAGATTTTATTATCACAGTTCCGCTCCAGAATATAATTCCAAGATGATGGTCAGATGGTATTTACTTATATAACCCCTATGCAGATGAACATAATGAGATGTGTATCTTACATGCCCTTCCCACGGTTATGATGGCCCTGAAAGGCCCAGATCCACCCCCAATAATACCTGTAGAACCAGTAAAAGTGTTTCTCAAACCTGGTGCCCCTGTTCCCAAAGTCCATCAGTACCCTTTGAAACATGATCAGGAGCGGGGCCTCAAGGGGCGAATACAAACGTTACTCGATAATGGTGCCCTGGTACTCTGTGTTTCCCCATGTAACACGCCCTTGTTTCCCGTTAAGAAAAAGACCCCACCCGGCCAACCCCCTGCCGGTACACAGACCTACGGGCAGTTAATGCAGCTACTGTTCTAGAAACTCCGGTGGTGCCTAATCCATATACTCTTGTCCCAGATATCTCAGGATGCTGCTTGGTTCACAGTCATCGACCTCGCCAATGCCTTCTTCAGCATTCCATTACACCCAGATTGCCAGTTTCTGTTTGCATTCACTTATCAGGGACAACAATTGATGTGGACAGTTATGTCACAAGGGGCCCAAAACAGTCCCAATCAGTTTGCAAAAAATATGGGCGAGTGTCTTTAACCCTGTCAGTTAGAATATCCCTATGTCACGTTGCTTCAGTATGTGGGTAATCTTTTCTTGTGTGCACGAACAGAGCAGGAAGCCATTGTTGCCATTGTTAGCCTCCTCAAGTATCTGGCAGATCTGAACTGTCGGGTTTCGACCTCGAAACTTCGGTTCTGCCTTGGTCAAGTGATATTTTTGGGTCACTGTCTCCTTCAGGGTGCCAGACACCTCACAGAAGAAAGGAAAATAGCCGTCAGCTACAAAGGATGAGACTGAGCTCCAGCGTTTTCTTGGACTATGTACTTATTGTTGTCAGTGGATACCGGACGCATCCCGCATAATGCTACCTCTCTACAAGGCCCTGAAAGACTGTTCAAGATATGGTGATGATTTTGGCAGACTCCACACAGGATACGCTGTTACTATGGAAGATACTGTAGTGCACGGAGCTGCACTCCCTCCCTCACTGTCAGCACAAGAAGCAGAACGTCAGGATCTGTCTACTACATGTACTTTGGCCAAAGACAGACGGGCTAATATATACGGACTCACAGTATGCATTTGGTATTGCTCATGATTTCGGAGCCCTATGGACCAATCGAGGGTTTGTTACTACTGCCGGGACTCCAGTGAAGAATGTTGAAGCTGTTAAAACCCTCATGGACTCAATCAAATTACCTACCCAGGTGGCCATTATCAAAGTTAAGGAGCACGGTACTATGGAACAGTCCACAGACTGGTGGTAACGCCTTTGCGGATATGCAAGCAAAGGCCGCTGCGCTTCTACCTGTTGAACTGCCCATACCAGCTATGGTGACCACAGGCTCTCAGCGTAAACAGTTACAAGAAACACTGACTCTACAGGAACCTGATGATCTATGCCAGACTGAGGTTTTCTGCCGGACCCCGCTTAATGACGATGCAGAGAATGTCCCCAAAGGAAGAAATGAAACAGTGGAAGCTGATGGAGCATGTATGGACAATGGTCTCTGGAAAAAGGACCAACTTGTGTGTCTCCCTAAGCGGATGTACCCTGCTATTGCCACGTGGGCGCATGGGCCCACACATCGAGGTATCTGTCAGACCTGCAATCCCGGTCAACTTCAACGTGTAACCCCGAAGCACCTTGCTAAGCCCGACTGTCCTTTCCAAAGGCTCCAGGTGGACCACATCACGTTGCCTAAGTCTGAAGGTATGCGTTACCAACGTGACTGCAAAGACCACAGCAAAGAAACTGGTGATGGAAGTTATATGCAGATATGGTGTTCCAGAAGTTGTTGAAAGTGACCAAGGCTCATGTGTATCAGGAGGTTCTGACAATGCTTGGATCCACTGTAGCCCTCCATATTCCGTACCATCCACAATCTAGTGGGAAAGTTAAGAGGCTGAACGGCACACTGAAGGGACAATTGACCAAAATGATGCAGGAGACTACGGCTCCATGGCCAGGGCTCTTATATATTCGTACTACCCCTATTGCAAAACATGGCCTGTCCCCATATGAGATATTGTTTGGTGCTAGGTTCTCAGTTGTAAATTTTCAGTCTCAGTAGTTGTCAGAAGAAACTGACCGTGCTGTTCAAAATGTTATTCAGCTTAGTAAAAATGTTGCTAACACCCATGTTTTAGTTTCTTCTTTCCTTCCAGATTCAGCAGAAACCGATATTGGTTATAATTTGAAGCCTGGTGGTTTTATGGTCGTGAAAAGCTATGTCAGAAAACACGGACTAGAACCCTTGTATGATGGTCCCTACCAGGTCCTCCTCATCACTCCTATGTCAGTAAAGCTGGAAGGAAGGCCGACGTGGATCCACGTATCGCAGTGCAAGCTGGTCAAACAGACTAGTGGCAAATAAGGGGACATGATGTTTTGGTTTTTCGTATTTCCATATAATAATATTGGTAACCGCATGGGACAGCCTAAATTCCACAACCTCCTTCAATAATAAGTTTGTACAATATCATGAAAGATTAATAGTACAGATGGGTATAGCCAATAAAATTGTCAGTTCTATTTTCATTTACCCTATGATTACACAAATGTGGGATAAATTGCTTAGGGCCACAGATTATCCAGATGATCAAATTTGGGATATATTGGATATACTTAATACCACTGCCTGTGATATGAATCAGTTGAAGGGTTTAAAGTCCACTGATTGCTCAGATTATGTCCCACTAATTCATGAAGCACCTAAACTAAAGGTCCCAGGAGGGATAACCGTATTAGCTGATAATTATACCTGCTATAATTCCCACGACACTACAGGTACACCAGTAGGGGTCTTCGAGACAGGTTTCTGTAAAGAGAACAATTCCCTGGATACTGACTTGCTAGCTAATCATACACAGTATATGTACGACATTTATTGGTTATGTGGAGATGGTAAGCTCCGTCCTAGGTTGCCTAATACCTGGACAGGTCAATGTACCCTTGTTAAACTAGCAAGATTTTACCTTGGGATCCGGAGACACCTGATGAATATACCAGAAAGAGGGGAAGTCTCGATCAGCTCCACATGAGTTATGAAGAAGATCCATTAGTGTATGTCGATGGCATTGGAGTGCCAAGGGGGGTGCCTGACCAATTTAAAGCCCAGAACCAGATCTATGCTGGTTTTGCTTCTATAATCCCACAGGTGCAGATTAATAAAAATGTTGATTGGATCAATTACATATATTACAGTGAACAAAGGTTTGTCAATTTTACCTGTGATGCTTTCCAAGGTATAGTTGAGGAGTTGAGCCCTAACACTAGAATGACCCTCCAAAACCGACTAGCCCTTGATATGATCTTAGCTGAGAAAGGAGGAGTCTGTGGGATGGTGGGAGAGGAGTGTTGTACCTATATCCCTCAGAACTCTGGGGTAAATGGAAAGACCATGATAGCCCTTAAAAAGATAAATGGGTTAGCAGCAGAATTAAAAACTAATGTTGGAATAGACACATCTTTCTTTTCCGGCTGGTTGGGTGGGCTCAAAGGATTCCTTCAACAAGCTTGTCTGGTACTGATTGCCCTTCTTGTAGTTGGATCGATAATCCTCTGTTGTGTTATTCCCCTGTATAAAAAGGTTATCACTGAGGCAACTCCGACTGGCACCTTCCTCAACCAAGAAGTAGACTCACCAGAGTATGATGGCACTGATCCAGGGGAGATCCCCAAGTACGTCCCCATCAAGAAGATAGACAATACCCTTTACTCTCAGATGATACTAAGAGATTTAGTTTAGGGACAGCGGGAGAACTCCATGTGAAGCTAGTGAAGGGTTCAGCTGCCTGGAGGCCTCTCACAAGGGGAGAGCTTCTGAGGTGTCTGGATGAAGAAATCCACCTCCCCTTTCCCCATCACATGGACAGTCTCGAAGGATCTTTCTTTTTAGGGAAAAACTTAGTGTTTAGGGGGGGTTGTCAAGTTGAAAATATATATAATATATATCTTTCTGTGAAACAATAAGTTTTTCCCCTTATATTTGCTAATGCAAATTTAACTGTATTTAAGATGGCTGCCAGTATTCACATAAGTTAGAAGATATTCAAAGACTCAGAGATTAATATGATAAAGACAATGACCGTAATAAGGACAGTTGGTGGGCAGACACCTTCTCCTTTCTTAACCCCTTCCCGACCCATGACGCCACGTAGGCGTCATGAAAGTCGGTGCCAATCCGACCCATGATGCCTATGTGGCGTCATGGAAAGATCGCGTCCCTGCAGGCCGGGTGAAAGGGTTAACTCCCATTTCACCCGATCTGCAGGGACAGGGGGAGTGGTAGTTTAGCCCAGGGGGGGTGGCTTCACCCCCTCGTGGCTACGATCGCTCTGATTGGCTGTTGAAAGTGAAACTGCCAATCAGAGCGATTTGTAATATTTCACCTATTATAACGGGTGAAATATTACAATCCAGCCATGGCCGATGCTGAAATATCATCGGCCATGGCTGGAAATACTAATGTGCCCCCACCCCACCCCACCGATCGCCCCCGCAGCCCCCCGATCTGGCCGGTACACTGCTCCGGCTCCCCTCCGTCCAGTGCTCCGCTCCCCCCCGTGCTCTTGTCCGCTCCCCCCGTGCTCCAATCACCCCCCCGTGCTCCAATCACCCCCCCTGCACTCCGATCCACACCCCCCGGTGCTCCGTTCCACCCCCCCGTGCTCCATTCCAGCCCCCCCGTGCTCCATTCCAGCCCCCCCGTGCTCCGTTCCACCCCTCCCGCGCTCCGATTCCCCCCCCCCGTGCTCCGATCCCCCCCCGTGGTCCCCCCCCACCCCATCATACTTACCGATCCAGCCGGGGTCCCGTCCGTCTTCTCCCTGGGCGCCGCCATCTTCCAAAATGGCGGGCGCATGCGCAGTGCGCCCGCCGAATCTGCCGGCCGGCAGATTCATTCCAAAGTGCATTTTGATCACTGAGATATAATCTATCTCAGTGATCAAAATAAAAAAAATAATAAATGACCCCCCCCCTTTGTCACCCCCATAGGTAGGGACAATAAAAAAATAAAGAAATTTTTTTTTTCCACTAATGTTAGAATAGGGTTAGGGTTAGGGGTAGGGTTAGGGTTAGGGTTAGGGGTAGGGGTAGGGTTAGGGGTAGGGTTAGGGTTAGGGGTAGGGTTAGGGCTAGGGTTAGGGCTAGGGGTAGGGTTAGGGCTAGGGTTAGGATTTCGGTATGTGCACACGTATTCTGGTCCTCTGCGGATTTTTCCGCTGCGGATTTGATAAATCCGCAGTGCTAAACCGCTGCGGATTTATGGCGGATTTACCGCGTTTTTTTCTGCGCATTTCACTGCGGTTTTACAACTGCGATTTTCTATTGGAGCAGTTGTAAAACCGCTGCGGAATCCGCACAAAAGAAGTGACATGCTGCGGAATGTAAACCGCTGCGTTTCCGTGCAGTTTTTCCGCAGCATGTGTACAGCGATTTTTGTTTCCCGTAGGTTTACATTGAACTGTAAACTCATGGGAAACTTTTCCGCAGCGTGTGCACATACCTTTAGAATTAGGCTATGTGCACACGGTGCGGATTTGGCTGCGGATTCGCAGCAGTGTTCCATCAGGTTTACAGTACCATGTAAACATATGAAAAACCAAATCCGCTGTGCCCATGGTGCGGAAAATACCGCGCGGAAACGCTGCGTTGTATTTTCCGCAGCATGTCAATTCTTTGTGCGGATTCCGCAGCGAATTACACCTGTTCCTCAATAGGAATCCGCAGGTGAAATCCGCACAAAAAACACTGGAAATCCGCGGAAAATCCGCAGGTAAAACGCAGTGCCTTTTACCCGCGGATTTTTCAAAAATGGTGCGGAAATATCTCACACGAATCCGCAACGTGGGCACATAGCCTTAGGGTTAGGGTTGGAATTAGGGTTGTGGTTAGGGTTAGGGGTGTGTTGGGGTTAGGGTTGTGGTTAGGGGTGTGTTGCGGTTAGGGTTGTGATTAGGGTTATGGCTACAGTTGGGATTAGAGTTAGGGGTGTGTTGGGGTTAGTGTTGGAGGTAGAATTGAGGGGTTACCACTGTTTAGGCACATCAGGGGTCTCCAAACGCAACATGGCGCCACCATTGATTCCAGCCAATCTCGTATTCAAAAAGCCAAATGGTGCTCCCTCACTTCCGAGCCCTGAAGTGTGCCCAAACAGTGGTTTACCCCCACATATGGGGTACCAGCATACTCAGGACAAACTGCGCAACAATTACTGGGGTCCAATTTCTCCTGTTACCCTTGTGAATCTAAAAAAATGCTTGCTAAAACATAATTTTTGAGGAAAGAAAAATGATTTTTTATTTTCACGGCTCTGCATTGTAAACGTCTGTGAAGCACTTGGGGGTTCAAAGTGCTCACCACATATCTAGATAAGTTCCTTGGGGGGTCTAGTTTCTAAAATGGGGTCACTTGTTGGGGTTTCTACTGTTTAGGCACACCAGGGGCTCTGCAAACGCAACGTGACACCCGTAGACCATTCCATCAAAGTCTGCATTTCAAAAGTCACTACTTCCCTTCTGAGCCCCGACGTGTGCCCAAACAGTGGTTTACCCCCACTCATGGGGTATCAGCGTATTCAGGAGAAACTGGACAACAACTTTTGGGGTCCAATTTCTCCTGTAACCCTTGGGAAAATAAAAAATTCTGGGCTAAATAATTATTTTTGAGGAAAGAAAACGTATTTATTATTTTCACGGCTCTGCATTATAAACTTCTATGAAGCGCTTGGGGGTTCAAAGTGCTCACCACACATCTAGATAAGTTCCTTTCGGGGTCTAGTTTCCAAAATGGAGTCACTTGTGGGGGGTTTCTACTGTTAAGCCACATCAGGGGCTCTGCAAACGCAACGTGACGCCCACAGAGCATTCCATCAAAGTCTGCATTTCAAAACGTCACTACTTCACTTCCGAGCCTCGGCATGTGCCCAAACAGTGGTTTACCCCCACATATGGGGTATCAGCGTACTCAGGAGAAACTGGACAACAACTTTTGCAGTCCAATTTCTTCTGTAACCCTTGGGAAAATAAAAAATTCTGGGCTAAATTATTATTTTTGAGGAAAGAAAACGTATTTATTATTTTCACGGCTCTGCATTATAAACTTCTATGAAGCACTTGGGGGTTCAAAGTGCTCACCACACATCTAGATACGTTCCTTTGGGGGTCTAGTTTCCAAAATGGGGTCACTTGTGGGGGGTTTCTACTGTTAAGCCATATCAGGGGCTCTGCAAACGCAACGTGACGCCCACAGAGCATTCCATCAAAGTCTGCATTTCAAAACGTCACTACTTCACTTCCGAGCCCCGGCATGTGCCCAAACAGTGATTTACCCCCACATATGGGGTATCAGCGTACTCAGGAGAAACTGGACAACAACTTTTGGGGTCAAATTTCTCCTGTTACCCTTGGGAAAATAAAAAATTGCAGGCTAAAAGATCATTTTTGAGAAAATAATTTTTTTTTTTTATTTTCATGGCTCTGCGTTATAAACTTCTGTGAAGCACTTGGGGGTTCAAAGTCCTCACCACACATCTAGATTAGTTCCTTTGGGGGTCTAGTTTCCAAAATGGTGTCATTTCTGGGGGATCTCCAATGTTTAGGCACACAGGGGCTCTCCAAACGTGACATGGTGTCCGCTAATGATTGGAGCTAATTTTCCATTTAAAAAGCCAAATGGCGTGCCATCCCTTCCGAGCCCTGCCGTGCGCCCAAACAGTGGTTTACCCCCACATATGGGGTATCAGCATACTCAGGACAAACTGGACAACAATATTTGGGGTCCAATTTCTCCTATTATCCTTGGCAAAATAGGAAATTCCAGGCTAAAAAATCATTTTTGAGGAAAGAAAAATTATTTTTTATTTTCATGGCTCTGCGTTATAAACTTCTGTGAAGCACCTGGGGGTTTAAAGTGCTCAATATGCATCTAGATAAGTTCCTTGGGGGGTCTAGTTTCCAAAATGGGGTCACTTGTGGGGGAGCTCCAATGTTTAGGCACACAGGGGCTCTCCAAACGCGACATGATGTCCGCTAACAATTGGAGCTAATTTTCCATTCAAAAAGTCAAATGGCGCGCCTTCCCTTCCGAGCCCTGCCGAGTGCCCAAACAGTGGTTTACCCCCACATATGAGGTATCGGCGTACTCGGGAGAAATTGCCCAACAAATTTCATGATCCATTTTATCCTACTGCCCATGTGAAAATGAAAAAATTGAGGCGAAAATAATTTTTTGTGAAAAAAAAGTACTTTTTCATTTTTACAGATCAATTTGTGAAGCACCTGAGGGTTTAAAGTGCTCACTAGGCATCTAAATAAGTTCCTTGGGGGGTCTAGTTTCCAAAATGGGGTCACTTGTGGGGGAGCGCCAATGTTTAGGCACACAGGAGCTATCCAAACGCGACATGGTGTCCGCTAACGATGGAAATAATTTTTCATTCAAAAAGTCAAATGGCGCTCCTTCCCTTCCGAGCCTTACCATGTGCCCAAACAGTGGTTTACCCCCACATGTGAGGTATTGGTGTACTCAGGAGAAATTGCCCAACACATTTTAGGATCCATTTTATCCTGTTGCCCATGTGAAAATGAAAAAATTGAGGCTAAAAGAATTTTTTTGTGAAAAAAAAGTACTTTTTCATTTTTACGGATCAATTTGTGAAGCACCTGGGGGTTCAAAGTGCTCACTATGCATCTAGATAAGTTCCTTGGGATGTCTAGTTTCCAAAATGGGGTCACTTGTGGGGGAGCTCCAATTTTTAGGCACACGGGGGCTTTCCAAACGTGACATGGTGTCCGCTAAAGAGTGGAGCCAATTTTTGATTCAAAAAGTCAAATGGCGCTCCTTCCCTTCCAAGCCCTGCCGTGCGCCCAAACAGTGGTTTACCCCCACATATGAGGTATCAGCGTACTCAGGACAAATTGGACAACAACTTTCATGGTTCAGTTTCTCCTTTTACCATTGGGAAAATAAAAAAATTGTTGCTAAAAGATAATTTTTGTGACTAAAAAGTTAAATGTTCATTTTTTCCTTCCATGTTGCTTCTGCTGCTGTGAAGCACCTGAAGGGTTAATAAACTTCTTGAATGTGGTTTTGAGTACCTTGAGGGGTGCAGTTTTTAGAATGGTGTCACTTTTGGGTATTTTCAGCCATATAGACCCCTCAAACTGACTTCAAATGTGAGGTGGTCCCTAAAAAAAATGGTTTTATAAATTTCGTTGTAAAAATGAGAAATCGCTGGTCAAATTTTAACCCTTATAACTTCCTAGCAAAAAAAAATTTTGTTTCCAAAATTGTGCTGATGTAAAGTAAACATGTGGGAAATGTTATTTATTAACTATTTTGTGTTACATAACTCTCTGGTTTAACAGAATAAAAATTCAAAATGTGAAAATTGCGAAATTTTCAAAATTTTCGCCAAATTTCCGTTTTTATCACAAATAAACGCAGAATTTATTGACCTAAATTTACCACTAACATGAAGCCCAATATGTCACGAAAAAACAATCTCAGAACCGCTAGGATCCGTTGAAGCGTTCCTGAGTTATTACCTCATAAAGGGACACTGGTCAGAATTGCAAAAAACGGCAAGGTCTTTAAGGTCAAAATAGGCTGGGTCATGAAGGGGTTAATCCAGCCAATTGGTTTGAGGGACTTGCGGCTGGATAGCTGGAATCTTACAAAGTTTGTTATATATCGCTGCCTTTATCCTTGTCATGTATGTAATACTAAAACTTGTTCTTTGGTGTATTTCTGTATGTATTAGGAAATTCTGCACTAAAACAACTAATGATGAAACCAAAAGCGTTGCCACCCCTGCTCTTCTCTACACCGATTTTACAAAGTTACCTGATGAAGATGTTGAAGCCAAGCACATGGCTATCTTCAAAAGATCCCAACTACTGTTATCAATAATTGTTATTCGTAAATTCTAGTATACAGGGGGGACGGGTACGCCGCAACAGCCATGGCTGGTAACATGGCACCAGTCATGTGAAGACCAGTACCCCTCGAGCTTATAGCTTGGGATAGTACCTCTGATGCTGGACATTATTTAACAAAATTTATCTAGGGGGGAATGTGAAGTAACAAATTATGAAAGATTCTCCATTTTGTGCTTTGACTCCATTTTGTTGTTGGTTAAATATAAATTCTGTTATTTACTTAGGTAGAAGGTTACAGCTGCTATGAAATAATTCTGTCCTGTTTCTCACGAAGATAACATTTTGTTATTCAGCTAGTCTATGGTTCATAATTGGTATAAAGACCTTGAGTATTCTAACTCAAGTGAGCCAGATAAGAGACTCGTGGGGGTATCGCTATACAAGACTGAGGCATCTGTTAATATGTTTTTCTATGCCAAAAAGACAAGACCATATCTGTAGTTCCCATTTTTCCTGTATCCTCATGGGTTAAGTTTTTCCTGTATTCTTATAGGTTAAGAACTGTGAACGTGTTCTTATGCTGATTGGTTGAAGTATAATTTCTATGACTATGAAAAGTCAGACAATAAAACGGGGGCCCAGAGATCTGCTCGATCCCCCACACAGAGGCACGAGTCTCCGTCTGGTCATTTTCAGTTGCCGGCAACGCCCTGTAGATTAATCTGGAAATCACTGAGTCAACCGTGAAGGATCACTTTAGATCCTCCCTCAACAGGGTAATGAAGGGTTAATGTCACCTTGCTATTGTAAGGTGACATTAAGACAGATTATTAATGGAGAGGCGTCAATTCTGACACCTATCCATTATTAATCCATTTGCATTAAATGGTTAAAAAAACACACATTATTAAAAAGTGTTTTAATGCAATAAAAACACAGAATGTTTTAATATTTTATTGTACGCTCAATCCACTCGCTGAAGACCCTCGCTCTGTATCAAATAAAAAATAATAAACCAACAATATCCATACCTTCCGTAGATCTGTAACATCCCACGTTGTAAATCTATCTGAAGGGGTTAAAATATTTTACAGCCACAAGCTCTGCTAATGCAGCTGTGCTTATGGCTGTAAACCCCAGCGAATGAAGGTAATGTAGGTCAATGACCTATAGTTACCTTCATTCGCGGTGATGCGCCCCCTGCTTGATGTCCTCATATGACCTCGAGCCTGGGAACTTATCCCACGCTCCAGGGACATCCAGCAGGGGGTGCATCACCGCGAATGAAGGTAACTACAGGTCATTGACCTACATTACCTTCATTCGCTGGGGTTTACAGCCACGAGCAGCGCTGCATTAGCAGAGCTCCTGGCTGTAAAATATTTTAACCCCTTCAGATGGATTTACAACGTGGGACGTTACAGATCTACGGAAGGTATGTATATTGCTGGTTTATTATTTTTTATTTGTTACAGAGCGAGGGTCTTCAGCGAGTGGATTGAGTGTACAATAAAATATTTCAACAAACGGTGTGTTTATTTCATTAAAATACTTTTTAATATTGTGTGTGTGTTTTTAACTCTTTCATACAATTGGATTAATAAAGAATAGGTGTCATAATTGACGCCTCTCCATTATTAATCTGGCTAAATGTCACCTTACAATAGCAAGGTGGCATTAACCCTTCATTACCCCATATCCCACCGCTACACGGGAATGGGAAGAGAGTGGCCAAGTGCCAGAATAGGCGCATCTTACAGATGTGCCTTTTCTGGGGTGGCTGGGGGCAGATGGTTTTAGCCAGGGGGGGGCCAATAACCGTGGACCCTTTCCAGGCTATTAATATCTGCCCTCAGTCACTGGCTTTACTACTCTGGTGGAGAAAATTGCGCGGGAGCCCACGCCAATTTTTTCCGCGATTTAACCCTTAAATTTAAGAGCTAGAGCGCTGAAATTTTGCACATACACACTACTAACATTAGTAGTGTGTAATATGCAAAAAAAGGGGGATATGACATGGTTTACTGTATGTAAACCATGTCTCATATCATGTCGGGTTTTGGCAGGAGAAATGAAAAGCCGGTAAGTGAGATACCGGCTTTTCTGCTATATCGCGCTGAAGTTAATGTAAATATATATATATATATATATATATGTCTGAATGACATACAGTGAGGCAAAAAAGTATTTAGTCAGTCAGCAATAGTGCAAGCTCCACCACTTAAAAAGATGACAGGCGTCTGTAATTTACATCATAGGTAGACCTCAACTATGGGAGACAAACTGAGAAAAAAAAATCCAGAAAATCACATTGTCTGTTTTTTTAACATTTTATTTGCATATTATGGTGGAAAATAAGTATTTGGTCAGAAACAAAATTTCATCTCAATACTTTGTAATATATCCTTTGTTGGCAATGACAGAGGTCAAACGTTTTCTGTAAGTCTTCACAAGGTTGCCACACACTGTTTTTGGTATGTTGACCCATTCCTCCATGCAGATCTCCTCTAGAGCAGTGATGTTTTTGGCTTTTCGCTTGGCAACACGGACTTTCAACTCCCTCCAAAGGTTTTCTATGGGGTTGAGATCTGGAGACTGGCTAGGCCACTCCAGGACCTTAAAATGCTTCTTATGAAGCCACTCCTTCGTTGCCCTGGCGGTGTGCTTTGGATCATTGTCATGTTGAAAGACCCAGCCACGTTTCATCTTCAATGCCCTTGCTGATGGAAGGAGGTTTGCACTCAAAATCTCACGATACATGGCCCCATTCATTCTTTCATGTACCCGGATCAGTCGTCCTGGCCCCTTTGCAGAGAAACAGCCCCAAAGCATGATGTTTCCACCACCATGCTTTACAGTAGGTATGGTGTTTGATGGATGCAACTCAGTATTCTTTTTCCTCCAAACACGACAAGTTGTGTTTCTACCAAACAGTTCCAGTTTGGTTTCATCAGACCATAGGACATTCTCCCAAAACTCCTCTGGATCATCCAAATGCTCTCTAGCAAACTTCAGACGGGCCCGGACATGTACTGGCTTAAGCAGTGGGACACGTCTGGCACTGCAGGATCTGAGTCCATGGTGGCGTAGTGTGTTACTTATGGTAGGCCTTGTTACATTGGTCCCAGCTCTCTGAAGTTCATTCACTAGGTCCTCCCGCGTGGTTCTGGGATTTTTGCTCACCGTTCTTGTGATCATTCTGACCCCACGGGGTGGGATTTTGCGTGGAGCCCCAGATCGAGGGAGATTATCAGTGGTCTTGTATGTCTTCCATTTTCTAATTATTGCTCCCACTGTTGATTTCTTCACTCCAAGCTGGTTGACTATTGCAGATTCAGTCTTCCCAGCCTGGTGCAGGGCTACAATTTTGTTTCTGGTGTCCTTTGACAGCTCTTTGGTCTTCACCATAGTGGAGTTTGGAGTCAGACTGTTTGAGGGTGTGCACAGGTGTCTTTTTATGCTGATAACAAGTTTAAACAGGTGCCATTACTACAGGTAATGAGTGGAGGAAAGAGGAGACTCTTAAAGAAGAAGTTACAGGTCTGTGAGAGCCAGAAATCTTGATTGTTTGTTTCTGACCAAATACTTATTTTCCACCATAATATGCAAAAAAAATGATAAAAAAACAGACAATGTGATTTTCTGGATTTTTTTTTCTCAGTTTGTCTCCCATAGTTGAGGTCTACCTATGATGTAAATTACAGACACCTCTCATCTTTTTAAGTGGTGGAACTTGCACTATTGCTGACTGACTAAATACTTTTTTGCCCCACTGTATATATATATATATATATATATATATATATATATATATATATAACGAAACCCGACTTTTAAGTAGAGATCGCCGACCGCCGACCCGATCCCAGAGTGGGATCGGGTCGGGTTTCACGAAACCCGACTTTGCTAAAAGTCGGCGACTTTTGAAAAGTGCCGATCTGTTTCGCTCAACCCTAGTGGAGAGCATTACCTGTAATACCACAGAACCGCAAACGGTACCAGAGATTGAGCCCGTGCTGACCAGGAAACCCCCCTCACCCCAAAACACATTTTGCCCTAGCTTCTTCAGGGGGCATATCTGGGGGAGGAGAGGTGACCCTTTTGTAGTACCGGGGACCAATAAGAATGGGTAGTGAGGGTGAAAATGAGGTGACTACAGAAATGTCTGCTGGCTGGAACTTACGGCGGATGCGATACGTGTCCGAACCCATTTACAGTCCACTTCCGGTGAAGTGCTCATTGGAACGCATGCTGTACCCAATATCGAGCGCCCCCAGAAGTGCAAGGAATCAGGATAGCAGACGCATGCACACTGTCCAGAATGACAGGCATATATCGTGAACATTTGTGGAGGTGCAACAAAAAACATTATTGTGTACTAGGCAATCACTATAGCCCCTAACAACTACGCTTGTAGCGGAGCTGCAATATGAAGGCATAACATAAACCGGGGCATTAATGCGAATATTGTGCAAAATAATGTAATGGTGACAAGGTATGCTTACATCTGAAAATGAACAAAAAGGACAAATATATAAAACTAGATGGTGGCCCGATTCTAATGCATCAGGTATTCTAGAATATGTATGTAGTTTATTTATGAAGTTTTCAGAATAATGCAATTTATACAAAGGATTCGGCTGGCCGTGACCAATTAGCGAAGCGTGGTTCAAATTCTGCACCAATTTGCGGGCGGACTGCGCCTGTCGCTGATTGTTCGCGGCCGGGTGTGACCAATCAGTGAAGCCAGGGCCAGCTCCAGGTTTTTGAGGGCCCCAGGCAAAAGAGTCTAAGTGGGCCCCCCTCTTTAACACATACCACGATTCATGATGCACAGATACAGCAGAGAAATATAGCACAGCCAAGTAGCATATACCACAGCCCACGTAGTATATAACACAGCCCACGTAGTATACAGCACAGCCACGTAGTATATAGCACAGCCACATAGTATATAACAAAAACACGTAGTATATAGCACAGCCACGTAGTATATAGCATAGACACGTAGTATATAGCACAGAAACATAGTATATTGCCCAGCCACGTAGTATATAGCACAGACACATAGTATATTGCCCTGCCACGTAATATATTGCACAGCCACGTAGTATATTGCACAGCCA
Organism: Ranitomeya imitator; assembly: GCF_032444005.1. Taxonomy (NCBI): domain Eukaryota; kingdom Metazoa; phylum Chordata; class Amphibia; order Anura; family Dendrobatidae; genus Ranitomeya; species Ranitomeya imitator. Next base: position 953,958,864 of record NC_091282.1, on the reverse strand, counting down.
CGTAATATACTGCACAGCCACGTAGTATATAGCACAACCACATAGTATATAGCACAGAGACATAGTATATAACACTGCCCATGCAGTATATAACACAGGCCATGTAGTATAGAGCACAGCGATGTAGTATATTGCCCAGCCACGTAATATATACCACAGCCGTGTAGTATATAGCACAGCCCACATAGTATATAGCACAGAGATGTAGTATATAGCACAGCCCACATAGTATATAACACAGCCCATATAGTATATAGCAATGTGGGCACCATATCCCTGTTAAAAAAAGAATTAAAATAAAAAATAGTTATATACTCATCTTCCGTCAGCCCCTGGATCCAGGTGAGGCGTTTACCGATGCTCCTCGTGACGCTCCGGTCCCAAGAGTGCATTGCGGGCTCGTGAGATGATGACGTAGCGGTCTCGCAAGACCGCTACGTCATCATCTCGCGAGACCGCAATGCATGGATCGGTCACCGGAGCGTGACGAGGAGCGGGAAAGGCGACAGAAGGTGAGAATATAATGATTTTTTTTTTTTTTTTATTGTTTTTAACATTAGATCTTTTTACTATTGATGCTGCATAGGCAGCATCAATAGTAAAAAGTTGGTCACACAGGGTTAATAGCAGCGTTAACGGAGTGCTTAACACCGCGGCATACTGCGGTCCGCTAACGCTGCCATAAACCCTGTGTGAGCGCTGTCTGGAGGGGAGTATGGAGCGGGTACTGACTGCGGGGAGTAAGGAGCGGCCATTTTGCCGCTGGACTGTGCCCGTCGCTGATTGGTCGTGGCCGTTTTGCCGTGACCAATCAGCGACTTGGGATTTCTTTTACAGACAGACAGACAGAAAGACGGAAGTGACCCTTAGACAATTATATAGTAGATGTAGACAGAAAGATACACCATGAAATAAATGTGAAGATGTAGTGATGGAATCAAAAAGAGGTTAAATTAAAAAATGTAACAAATATGTGAAGAAGTGACATACCATAAATTTTAATGAAATATTTATTAAATATATATTAGTGGATAATATAAAGTGGCCTCTATAGAAATACACCCAAAAGTGCTATTTGAAGAAAAATTAAAGTCATATGGTCTCATTGAACAGATAAAAATAGATGATATGTACGCATCATAATTAATATATACACGCTAATAATAATATGTGTACGCTAGTATACACTAATGCCTAATAATACCCAATATGAACTTATATCTTTTAAATATAATATCTATATATATAAAACTCAAAATCTGTAGTAGCCCACTGTATACAAATCCACAGTTATCGCCCGATTTGGGTGAAATTTGGCACGCCCCCTCTCCACCCACAGGAGCAGAATACTGTGCGTGTTAAATCTCACTAGCATAGCCCTGTCATGAGATTGGGGCCCTATACATATAATGGAGAAATGTGAAGGTGAAAGTAAAAGTGACGAGGGGAAAACAACAGTAGTGACTGACAGGGACGGATTATAGCGATGGCGCCAAAGAGTCGCTGCTAAAGGGGCCGCACCACCACACACAACACACAAACATTTCACAAACACCATACAAACATCACACAGACACAAACACCAGACCACTCTAGATGCACACAACACAAACACCGCCCCACAAATACCACAATACCACCCCATAAATACCACATGCACACCACACACACACATGCACGCAAGGACCACACATGCATGCAAACACACTCGGATGCACCCTACGCACATGGACGAACATTACTGAGCAGCAATATTGGTCAGGGGAAAAATGCCTCATAGTAAGATTGTCATTATTGCTTACTATACAGGGAGCTTTCATCACTGAAGCTGCTGAGGTAAAGTGAAAGCTGAGCTCTGATTGGTTGCTATGGGCAACAAGTCTGCCTGTGAGGCGGTTTTCATTACTGAGATATGAGCTCCTTCAGGTCTTAGTAATACTGTGTGAGGGCTGCTCTGTATTTACTATTCATCCTATTATTAGTGAGTTAATCCAGACACTTAAATTTCACTGCTGACATATTCAACAAAGCGGTCTTGATGTTAGAAGAAAGGTGCATATCTATCAATAGTAAAACTCTAATAGAATTAGGTTTACCAGCACCGAATCGACCAGACTTTGATATTATGAAGAGAGATTTCCTGCAAGAAAAAAACTATTATTCGGAAAAAGAATTTGTCATATTAAATAAGCCTCTTTTGGTTAATGGCCAAAGATCGGCCTATATGACAATTAGGCTGGAGTCACACTAGCGAGTTTTACGGACGTATGAGTGCAGAAAATACGTCCGTAAAACACGCCTAACAAACGTCCCAATTATTCTCTATGCCCCTGCTCCTATCTGCCGTATTTTACTGATCAGTATTATACGGCTTTCTACGGCCGTAGAAAATCGCAGCATGCTGCGTTTGTCACCGTATTGCGCAAAAAAAACGCCAATGAAAGTCTATGGAAGCCAGAAAAATACGGATTACACACGGACCAGCAGTGTGACTTGCGAGAAATACGCAGCGGTGTTAGAGAGAAAAGCCGGTAATTCAGTGCGGTGTACAGTAAAATCACACTGACAGCTTACAGTAGAATAGGTAGAATAAATGTGTACACATAGAATAGGTATATATATATATATATATATATATATATATATATATATATGTCAGTGAGACACATATATGTATATATATTATTACTTCATACAGCGCTAGATAGCTTTAAAGCCGGTAATTCAATTACCGGCTTTGCTATCTCCTTCCTAAACCCGACATGATATGAGACCTGGTTTACATAAATCCACCTACAAAAAGAGGCACCACACATTGATAATAAAAACCACTTTATTAACCCCTTCCCGACCCATGACGCCACGTAGGCGTCATGAAAGTCGGTGCCAATCCGACCCATGACGCCTATGCGGCATCATGGAAAGATCGCGTCCCTGCAGATCGGGTGAAAGGGTTAACTCCCATTTCACCCGATCTGCAGGGACAGGGGGAGTGGTAGTTTAGCCCAGGGGGGGTGGCTTCACCCCCTCGTGGCTACGATCGCTCTGATTGGCTGTTGAAAGTGAAACTGCCAATCAGAGCGATTTGTAATATTTCACCTAAGAAATAACGGGTGAAATATTACAATCCAGCCATGGCCGATGCTGAAATATCATCGGCCATGGCTGGAAATACTAGTGTGCCCCCACCCCACCCCTCCGATCGCCCCCCCAGCCCTCCGATCTGGCCGGTACACTGCTCCGGCTCCCCTCCGTCCAGTGCTCCGCTCCCCCCGTGCTCTTGTCCGCTCCCCCGTGCTCCAATCACCCCCCCGTGCTCCAATCACCCCCCCTGCACTCCGATCCACCCCCCCCCCCCGGTGCTCCGTTCCACCCCCCCGTGCTCTGTTCCAGCCCCCCCGTGCTCCGTTCCACGCCCCCCGTGCTCCGTTCCACCCCTCCCGCGCTCCGATTCCCCCCCCGTGCTCCAATCCCCCCCCGTGGTCCCCCCCAACCCCATCATACTTACCGATCCAGCCGGGGTCCCGTCCGTCTTCTCCCTGGGCGCCGCCATCTTCCAAAATGGCGGGCGCATGCGCAGTGCGCCCGCCGAATCTGCCGGCCGGCAGATTCGTTCCAAAATTCATTTTGATCACTAAGATAGATTATATCTCAGTGATCAAAATAAAAAAAATAATAAATGACCCCCCCCCTTTGTCACCCCCATAGGTAGGGACAATAAAAAAATAAAGAAATTTTTTTTTCCACTAATGTTAGAATAGGGTTAGGGGTAGGGGTAGGGGTAGGGTTAGGGGTAGGGTTAGGGGTAGGGGTAGGGTTAGGGGTAGGGGTAGGGGTAGGGGTAGGGTTAGGGGTAGGGGTAGGGGTAGGGTTAGGGGTAGGGTTAGGGGTAGGGGTAGGGTTAGGGCTAGGGTTAGGGTTAGGGCTAGGGTTAGGGTTTCGGTATGTGCACACGTATTCTGGTCCTCTGCGGATTTTTCCGCTGCGGATTTGATAAATCCGCAGTGCTAAACCGCTGCGGATTTATGGTGGATTTACCGCGTTTTTTTCTGCGCATTTCACTGCGGTTTTACAACTGCGATTTTCTATTGGAGCAGTTGTAAAACCGCTGCGGAATCCGCACAAAGAAGTGACATGCTGCGGAATGTAAACCGCTGCGTTTCCGTGCAGTTTTTCCGCAGCATAGCGATTTTTGTTTCCCGTAGGTTTACATTGAACTGTAAACTCATGGGAAACTGCTGCGGATCCGCAGCGTTTTCCGCAGCGTGTGCACATACCTTTAGAATTAGGCTATGTGCACACGGTGCGGATTTGGCTGCGGATTGGCCGCTGCGGATTCGCAGCAGTGTTCCATCAGGTTTACAGTACCATGTAAACATATGAAAAACCAAATCCGCTGTTCCCATGGTGCGGAAAATACCACGCGGAAACGCTGCGTTGTATTTTCCGCAGCATGTCAATTCTTTGTGCGGATTCTGCAGCGTTTTACACCTGTTCCTCAATAGGAATCCGCAGGTGAAATCCGCACAAAAAACACTGGAAATCCGCGGAAAATCCGCAGGTAAAACGCAGTGCCTTTTACCCGCGGATTTTTCAAAAATGGTGCGGAAATATCTCACACGAATCCGCAACGTGGGCACATAGCCTTAGGGTTGGAATTAGGGTTGTGGTTAGGGTTGTGATTAGGGTTATGGCTACAGTTGGGATTAGGGTTAGAGGTGTGTTGGGGTTAGTGTTGGAGTTAGAATTGAGGGGTTACCACTGTTTAGGCACATCAGGGGTCTCCAAACGCAACATGGCGCCACCATTGATTCCAGCCAATCTCGTATTCAAAAAGTCAAATGGTGCTCCCTCACTTCCGAGCCCTGACGTGTGCCCAAACAGTGGTTTACCCCCACATATGGGGTACCAGCATACTCAGGACAAACTGCGCAACAATTACTGGGGTCCAATTTCTCCTGTTACCCTTGTGAATCTAAAAAAATGCTTGCTAAAACATAATTTTTGAGGAAAGAAAAATGATTTTTTATTTTCACGGCTCTGCGTTGTAAACGTCTGTGAAGCACTTGGGGGTTCAAAGTGCTCACCACATATCTAGATAAGTTCCTTGGGGGGTCTAGTTTCTAAAATGGGGTAACTTGTGGGGGTTTCTACTGTTTAGGCACACCAGGGGCTCTGCAAACGCAACGTGACACCCGCAGACCATTCCATCAAAGTCTGCATTTCAAAAGTCACTACTTCCCTTCTGAGCCCCGACGTGTGCCCAAACAGTGGTTTACCCCCACTCATGGGGTATCAGCGTACTCAGGAGAAACTGGACAACAACTTTTGGGGTCCAATTTCTCCTGTAACCCTTGGGAAAATAAAAAATTCTGGGCTAAATAATTATTTTTGAGGAAAGAAAACGTATTTATTATTTTCACGGCTCTGCATTATAAACTTCTATGAAGCACTTGGGGGTTCAAAGTGCTCACCACACATCTAGATAAGTTCCTTTCGGGGTCTAGTTTCCAAAATGGGGCCACTTGTGGGGGGTTTCTACTGTTAAGCCACATCAGGGGCTCTGCAAACGCAACGTGACGCCCACAGAGCATTCCATCAAAGTCTGCATTTCAAAACGTCACTACTTCACTTCCGAGCCTCGGCATGTGCCCAAACAGTGGTTTACCCCCACATATGGGGTATCAGCGTACTCAGGAGAAACTGGACAACAACTTTTGGGGTCCAATTTCTTCTGTAACCCTTGGGAAAAAAAAAAATTCTGGGCTAAATAATTATTTTTGAGGAAAGAAAACGTATTTATTATTTTCACGGCTCTGCATTATAAACTTCTATGAAGCACTTGGGGGTTCAAAGTGCTCACCACACATCTAGATAAGTTCCTTTGGGGGTCTAGTTTCCAAAATGGAGTCACTTGTGGGGGGTTTCTACAGTTAAGCCACATCAGGGGCTCTGCAAACGCAACGTGACGCCCACAGAGCATTCCATCAAAGTCTGCATTTCAAAACGTCACTACTTCACTTCCGAGCCCCGACATTTGCCCAAACAGTGATTTACCCCCACATATGGGGTATCAGCGTACTCAGGAGAAACTGGACAACAACTTTTGGGGTCAAATTTCTCCTGTTACCCTTGGGAAAATAAAAAATTGCAGGCTAAAAGATCATTTTTGAGAAAATAATTTTTATTTTTTATTTTCATGGCTCTGCGTTATAAACTTCTGTGAAGCACTTGGGGGTTCAAAGTCCTCACCACACATCTAGATTAGTTCCTTTGGGGGTCTAGTTTCCAAAATGGTGTCATTTCTGGGGGATCTCCAATGTTTAGCCACACAGGGGCTCTCCAAACGTGACATGGTGTCCGCTAATGATTGGAGCTAATTTTCCATTTAAAAAGCCAAATGGCGTGCCATCCCTTCCGAGCCCTGCCGTGCGCCCAAACAGTGGTTTACCTCCACATATGGGGTATCAGCGTACTCAGGACAAACTGGACAACAATATTTGGGGTCCAATTTCTCCTATTATCCTTGGCAAAATAGGAAATTCCAGGCTAAAAAATCATTTTTGAGGAAAGAAAAATTATTTTTTATTTTCATGGCTCTGCGTTATAAACTTCTGTGAAGCACCTGGGGGTTTAAAGTGCTCAATATGCATCTAGATAAGTTCCTTGGGGGGTCTAGTTTCCAAAATGGGGTCACTTGTGGGGGAGCTCCAATGTTTAGGCACACAGGGGCTCTCCAAACGCGACATGGTGTCCGCTAACAATTGGAGCTAATTTTCCATTCAAAAAGTCAAATGGCGCGCCTTCCCTTCCGAGCCCTGCCGAGTGCCCAAACAGTGGTTTACCCCCACATATGAGGTATCGGCGTACTCGGGAGAAATTGCCCAACAAATTTTATGATCCATTTTATCCTACTGCCCATGTGAAAATGAAAAAATTGAGGCGAAAATAATTTTTTGTGAAAAAAAAGTACTTTTTCATTTTTACAGATCAATTTGTGAAGCACCTGAGGGTTTAAAGTGCTCACTAGGCATCTAAATAAGTTCCTTGGGGGGTCTAGTTTCCAAAATGGGGTCACTTGTGGGGGAGCGCCAATGTTTAGGCACACAGGAGCTATCCAAACGCGACATGGTGTCCGCTAACGATGGAAATAATTTTTCATTCAAAAAGTCAAATGGCGCTCCTTCCCTTCCGAGCCTTACCATGTGCCCAAACAGTGGTTTCCCCCCACATGTGAGGTATTAGTGTACTCAGGAGAAATTGCCCAACACATTTTAGGATCCATTTTATCCTGTTGCCCATGTGAAAATGAAAAAATTGAGGCTAAAAGAATTTTTTTGTGAAAAAAAAGTACTTTTTCATTTTTACGGATCAATTTGTGAAGCACCTGGGGGTTCAAAGTGCTCACTATGCATCTAGATAAGTTCCTTGGGATGTCTAGTTTCCAAAATGGGGTCACTTGTGGGGGAGCTCCAATTTTTAGGCACACGGGGGCTTTCCAAACGTGACATGGTGTCCGCTAAAGAGTGGAGCCAATTTTTGATTCAAAAAGTCAAATGGCGCTCCTTCCCTTCCAAGCCCTGCCGTGCGCCCAAACAGTGGTTTACCCCCACATATGAGGTATCAGCGTACTCAGGACAAATTGGACAACAACTTTCATGGTTCAGTTTCTCCTTTTACCATTGGGAAAATAAAAAAATTGTTGCTAAAAGATAATTTTTGTGACTAAAAAGTTAAATGTTCATTTTTTCCTTCCATGTTGCTTCTGCTGCTGTGAAGCACCTGAAGGGTTAATAAACTTCTTGAATGTGGTTTTGAGTACCTTGAGGGGTGCAGTTTTTAGAATGGTGTCACTTTTGGGTATTTTCAGCCATATAGACCCCTCAAACTGACTTCAAATGTGAGGTGGTCCCTAAAAAAAATGGTTTTGTAAATTTCGTTGTAAAAATGAGAAATCGCTGGTCAAATTTTAACCCTTATAACTTCCTAGCAAAAAAAAATTTTGTTTCCAAAATTGTGCTGATGTAAAGTAAACATGTGGGAAATGTTATTTATTAACTATTTTGTGTCACATAACTCTCTGGTTTAACAGAATAAAAATTAAAAATGTGAAAATTGCGAAATTTTCAAAATTTTCGCCAAATTTCCGTTTTTATCACAAATAAACGCAGAATTTATTGACCTAAATTTACCACTAACATGAAGCCCAATATGTCACGAAAAAACAATCTCAGAACCGCTAGGATCCGTTGAAGCGTTCCTGAGTTATTATCTCATAAAGGGACACTGGTCAGAATTGCAAAAAACGGCAAGGTCTTTAAGGTCAAAATAGGCTGGGTCATGAAGGGGTTAATATCAAAAAAAGACCAAGAATGGCCATAAAATAGCCTAAATAGGCAACAGGTGAGGGATAACAGACACAAGAAAAAAAAAAAGTAGACAACTGGCACAAGTTACAAAAAGTTATCCATACATATGCACACTAGTGTGTCCAAAAAACTCACATTACAAAAACAGGGGGGGGCACATGGTGAGCTTTTAACAGCTATATATATATAGAGAGAGCATGGTACATTAGCAGGAAATGGTTACAGAAACATTATACTTAGAAATAGGCATGTAATCTATATATCAAAGGCCAATGTGCCATGTATAAACACATGCATTGACCCCTGGACGAAGCATTTCATTGCGAAATGCGCGTCGGGTGTGGTGGACTCCTGGCTCTTTCTCCATTACTCGGTAAATATGTGTTAGTGGGCAAAGTAACACTTTGATAGCAGGCTGTGGTTTTTGGATAATCTGCATGTGTTTATACATGGCACATTGGCCTTTGATATATAGATTACATGCCTATTTCTAAGTATAATGTTTCTGTAACCATTTCCTGCTAACGTACCATGCTCTATATCTATAATATAACGCTGGGAGCGTCACTCTGTCCGAAGCCTCTATAGACTGCGCAAGCGCAAGCGCCGGCGCAGTCTGGGCCTCACAGAGCGACGCTCCAGGGAGATCGCGGTGTGCGTTCACACTGAACGTACACCGCGATCTCCACCGCAGAAGCAGGGACCGCCAGGAGGGTGAGTATCGGCCTATATTCACCTGTCCCCGTTCCATCGCTGAGCGGCGCCATCTTCCCGGTCTTCGGTCTGTGGCCTTCAGTTCAGAGGGCGCGATGACGCGCTTAATGCGCGCCGGCACCGCCCTCTGACTGAACAGTCACAGCCAGGATACCGGGAAGATGGCGGCGCTCAGCGATGGATCGCCGGACAGGTGAGTATAGTAAGTGCTGGGGGGGCCTGAGCTGGCGGCGATACCGGCACCTGACCCCCACAGCGCGCCGGTGTCCCCGCCTGCTCAGGCCCCCCAGCACTCGGCGCCGAGCGGGTCAGAGGCAGTATGGGGACGCAGGATGGAGCAGCACATAAGGATGGGGACGCAGGATGGAGCAGCACATAAGGATGGGGACGCAGGATGGAGCAGCACATAACAGTATGGGGACGCAGGATGGAGCAGCACATAAGGATGGGGACGCAGGATGGAGCAGCACATAAGGATGGGGACGCAGGATGGAGCAGCACATAAGGATGGGGACGCAGGATGGAGCAACACATAAGGATGGGGACGCAGGATGGAGCAGCACATAAGGATGGGGACGCAGGATGGAGCAGCACATAAGGATGGGGACGCAGGATGGAGCAGCACATAACAGTATGGGGACGCAGGATGGAGCAGGACATAAGGATGGGGACGCAGGATGGAGCAGCACATAAGGATGGGGACGCAGGATGGAGCAGCACATAAGGATGGGGACGCAGGATGGAGCAGCACATAAGGATGGGGACGCAGGATGGGAGCAGCACATAACAGTATGGGGACGCAGGATGGAGCAGGACATAAGAATGGGGACGCAGGATGGAGCAGGACATAAGGATGGGGACGCAGGATGGAGCAGCACATAAGGATGGGGACGCAGGATGCAGCAGCACATAACAGTATGGGGACGCAGGATGGAGCAGGACATAAGGATGGGGACGCAGGATGGAGCAGCACATAAGGATGGGGACGCAGGATGGAGCAGCACATAAGGATGGGGAAGCAGGATGGAGCAGCACATAAGGATGGGGACGCAGGATGGAGCAGCACATAACAGTATGGGGACGCAGGATGGAGCAGGACATAAGGATGGGGACGCAGGATGGAGCAGGACATAAGGATGGGGACGCAGGATGGAGCAGCACATAAGGATGGGGACGCAGGATGGAGCAGCACATAAGGATGGGGACGCAGGATGGAGCAGCACATAAGGATGGGGACGCAGGATGGAGCAGGACATAAGGATGGGGACGCAGGATGCAGCAGCACATAACAGTATGGGGACGCAGGATGGAGCAGGACATAAGGATGAGGACGCAGGATGGAGCAGCACATAAGGATGGGGACGCAGGATGGAACAGCACATAACAGTATGGGGACGCAGGATGGAGCAGGACATAAGGATGGGGACGCAGGATGGAGCAGCACATAAGGATGGGGACGCAGGATGGAGCAGCACATAAGGATGGGGACGCAGGATGGAGCAGCACATAAGGATGGGGACGCAGGATGGAGCAGCACATAAGGATGGGGACGCAGGATGGAGCAGCACATAAGGATGGGGACGCAGGATGGAGCAGCACATAACAGTATGAGGACGCAGGATGGAGCAGCACATAAGGATGGGGACGCAGGATGCAGCAGCACATAAGGATGGGGACGCAGGATGCAGCAGCACATAAGGATGGGGACGCAGGATGGAGCAGCACATAAGGATGGGGACGCAGGATGCAGCAGCACATAAGGATGGGGACGCAGGATGCAGCAGCACATAAGGATGGGGACGCAGGATGCAGCATGAACATAAGGATGGGGACGCAGGATGCAGCAGCACATAAGGATGGGGACGCAGGATGCAGCAGTACATAAGGATGGGGACGCAGGATGGAGCAGCACATAAGGATGGGGACGCAGGATGCAGCAGCACATAAGGATGGGGACGCAGGATGCAGCAGCACATAAGGATGGGGACGCAGGATGCAGCAGCACATAAGGATGGGGACGCAGGATGCAGCAGCACATAAGGATGGGGACGCAGGATGGGAGCAGCACATAAGGATGGGGACGCAGGATGGAGCAGCACATAAGGATGGGGACGCAGGATGCAGCAGTACATAAGGATGGGGACGCAGGATGCAGCAGCACATAAGGATGGGGACGCAGGATGGAGCAGCGCATGACAGGATGGGGACGCATGATGGAGCAGCGCATGACAGGATGGGGACGCAGGATGGAGCAGCACATGACAGGATGGGGACGCAGGATGGGAGCAGCGCATCACAGGATGGGAGCAGCGCATCACAGGATGGGGACGCAGGATGGGAGCAGCGCATGACAGGATGGGGACGCAGGATGGGGACGCAGGATGGGAGCAGCGCATGACAGGAAAGGGAACGCAGGATGGAGCAGCACATGACAGGATGGGGACACAGGATGGAGCAGCGCATGACAGGATGGGGACGCAGGATGGAGCAGCACATGACAGGATGGGGACGCAGGATGGAGCAGCGCATGACAGGATGGGGACGCAGGATGGAGCAGCACATACCATGATGGAGACAATATACCAATATAAATGCTCGCCACCCGGGCGTAGAACGGGTTCAATAGCTAGTATATATATATAGCTGTTAAAAGCTCACCATGCGCCCCCCCTGTTTTTGTAATGTGAGTTTTTTGGACACACTAGTGTGCATATGTATGGATAACTTTTTGTAACTTGTGCCAGTTGTCTACCTTTTTTTTTTTTTTTTTTTTCTTGTGTCTGTTATCCCTCACCTGCTGCCTATTTAGGCTATTTTATGGCCATTCTTGGTCTTTTTTTGATATTAATAAAGTGGTTTTTATTATCAATGTGTGGTGCCTCTTTTTGTAGGTGGATATCTGTTGTGCGGCTAACCACCGTAGGGTACATTATAGGTGTTGTGTAGAGTAGTAAAGCCAGTGACTGAGGGCAGATATTAATAGCCTGGAGAGGGTCCATGGTTATTGGCCTCCCCCTGGCTAAAAACACCTGCCCCCAGCCACCCCAGAAAAGGCACATCTGTAAGATGCGCCTATTCTGGCACTTGGCCACTCTCTTCCCATTCCCGTGTAGCGGTGGGATATGGGGTAATGAAAGGTTAATGCCACCTTGCTATTGTAAGGTGACATTAAGCCAAATTAATAATGGAGAGGCGTCAATTATGACACCTATGCATTATTAATCCAATAGTAGTAAAGGGTTAAAAAAAAACAACCACATTATTAAAAATTATTTTAATGAAATAAAAACGGTGAGGCGCCCTCTGCTGGTTGTCCCTAGATCGTGGGAACTTTCCAAGAAAGCTCCCAGGCTCGAGTTCATATGAGGACAACCAGCAGAGGGCGCCTCTTATGAACTCGAGCCTGGGAGCTTTCTAGGAAAGTTCCCACGATCTAGGAACAACCAGCAGAGGGCGCCTCACCGCAAATGAAGGTAAATATAGGTCATTGACCTACTTTACCTTCATTCCCCGGGGTTTTGCAGGCAGGAACAACGCTGCATTAGCAGAGTTCGTGGCTGCAAAATATTTTAACCCCTTCAGATGGATTTACATCGTTGGACGTTACAGATCTGCGGAAGGTATGGATATTGTTGGTTTATTATTTTTTTTTTGTTACAGATCGAGGGTCTTCAGTGATTGGATTGAGCGTAGAATAAAGATTGCAACAACCTTTGTTTTTATTTCATTAAAATAATTTTTAATAATGTGGTTGTTTTTTTTTTAACCCTTTACTACTATTGGATTAATAATGGATAGGTGTCATAATTGACGCCTCTCCATTATTAATTTGGCTTAATGTCACCTTACAATAGCAAGGTGGCATTAACCCTTCATTACCCCATATCCCACCGCTACACGGGAATGGGAAGAGAGTGGCCAAGTGCCAGAATAGGATGTGCCTTTTCTGGGGTGGCTGGGGCAGGTGTTTTTAGCCAGGGGGGGGGGGGGGGGCAATAACCATGGACCCTCTCCAGGCTATTAATATCTGCCCTCAGTCACTGGCTTTACTACTCTGGCGGAGAAAATTGCGCGGGAGCCCACGCCAATTTTTTCCGCCATTTAACCCTTTAATTTAATAGCTAGAACGGCCAAATTTTGCATATACACACTACTAACATTAGTAGTGTGGATTATGCAATAAAAATGGGGATATGAGATGGTTTACTGTATGTAAACCATGTCTCATATCATGTCGGGTTTAGGAAGGAGATAGCAAAGCCGGTAATTGAATTACCGGCTTTAAAGCTATCTAGCGCTGTATGAAGTAATAATATATATACATATATATGTCTACTGACATATATATATATATATATATATATATATATATATAGACAGTATATATGTTTTTTTTTGTTTTTTTTACACATGGATCCCTTGTATAGCCGTATGTTGGTTTTGCAAGCCTGCGAGAAAAACACGCAGTACGGATACCATACGGATCACATACGGAGGATGCCATGCGCAAAATACGCCTGCCTACGGAGGAGCTACGGACCACTTTTTTGGGGACTTTTCAGCATATTACGGCCGTAATATACGGACCGTATTGTCTTACGCTGAGTGTGACTCCAGCCTTATAGTTCAGATTTCCAGTAGAAATGGTGGACTATTTTTCCTAGATGCATCAGGTGGTACTGGTAAAACATTTTTAATTAATTTGCTGCTTGCAGAAATTCGCTCAAACAATGACATTGCCTTAGCTGTTGCATCATCTAGGATTGTGGCCACTCTTTTAGATGGAGGGTGCATGGTTCATTCAGCACTAGGATTGCCCGTCAATCTAGTGCTGTCAGAAACTTCTGTCTGTAATATCACTAAGGGCTCTGTGAAAGCTAAGGTATTACAAACTTGCAAAGTAATTGTTTGGGATTAATGTACCATGGTGCACAAGAAAGCGGTCGAGGCCCTTGATCGCACCTTGAAAGACGTTTTGTGGTTCGTGCTGCTACCGGAAACACTGACATTTGAAAGAGCCTTTAGTGAACTCGGTCATTTACCAAATTTGCTCGGAAATCCAAAAACTAATCTGAATGAGCTTTATTTGAGACTGGCGAACGTTTTCCGAATCTGTTCACTCATTTCTATTAATGATTAGATCATCCTCCTTATGTAAACATTTAGACTGTGCGCACGTTTAGGATTTTTCTTAAAAAACGCATACATATGCATCCTATCATTTATAATGTATTCCGCAATTTTTGTGTATATGTTGCGTTTTTTTCGTGGGAAAAAAACGCATCGCGGTAAAAAACGCAGCATATTCATTAATTTTGCGGATTTTTTGGGGATTTCCCACTATATTATTGCATTGGGAACCTCCGGAAAAAAACGCAAAAAATCTGCCAAAAATCCGCACAAAAAATGCACAAAAAACGCAAAAAAAAACCGCATGTGGATTTCTTGCAGAAAATGTCCGGTTTTGTTCAGGAAATTTCTGCATGGAATCCTGACGTGTGCACATAGCCTTGTTCTTGCATCCTGGCAGCAACTGTGGCCCTTCACTGAAATAGCAAGTATGCCATTGCCCACTTACTTTTGTCACTATTGATATATGTGTTACTCTTTTTTATGTTTTAAATGTAAAATAATAAAACTTGATATTTTATTAGCATGGACTGTTGTTGTCCTCCATTGTACAGCTCAATAATTAGTTCAGGATGAATTGTTTTATATCCCAGGCCTCAAAAGAAGTTATAATATTGAGAGCAGAATTAGTAAATTACCATACTTAAAATCCTTGCAGATGCCAAGTAGTTGTCTGAAAATAGTTCTTCATTAGCAATTCTCATTATCAAACTAAGAATTCAGAAACTTCTGAAAAAAATGTCACTTACTTAATCCATACCTCCCAACTTTTGAAGATGGGAAAGAGGGACAAAGTTTGCGGCGCGCAACGTGCGCCGTGGCAAATTTTAGGCCATGCCTCTGACCACACCCATTCACTAGTCACACCCATATCCACATTCCAACCACACCCATTTAGCACTGCTGATTACACTGTTTCATAAAGAATAATTATAAACAAAAAAATATGGCCACACATGATGCTCCATACTGTATAATGGCCACACATGATGCTCCATACTGTATAATGACTGCACATGATGCTCCATACTTGAAGACATAAAAGAGCACAGTGAGGTCAAAAATACTTCTGCTGTAAAAAAATAATAGTAATAAGCAAGTGCTAGTCAGAGGATGGAAAAAAACAGGGTATTTAGTTGATACGTTTTTTTGCAAAAAAATGTATACTAAGCTGCTCCACCAATCGCCAAGGTAGACCCTTATTGAGAAGTCCTATCTAATTGATATAATCCCTATCTGATGTATTTAAAACCTGATCATCTGTATAGTAGCTGTCTAAGCAGGGTTCATAGAAGAAATATCCATGCGAACATGCAGGATGAGGATAGCTACTCCTACACTCGCGGCTGCGCTCCGTACTCTTTGCACACATGGCTCTGCTCCATACACACGTGCTCCACTCCATACACCTCCTACACACGCAGCTCCGCTCCGTACACCTCATACACACACGACTCCACTCCATACACCTCATACACACGGCTCCGCTCCATACACCTGACCTCGTAGACAGTGTCTGCTACATCCACACTGTAAACACCTCCTGACCCCACACAAGGCAGCTTACTTACCTCATCCAGTAGCACCATGGCAAGTTGGCAACCAACGCCACAGCCGAGTTCTGCAATCCACGGAGGTCCCGATCATGTGACCCTTGACTCCTCCTCTCCTGTGACCTCATTACAGGTCCTGTGTGCACAGAGCAGCCAATATGTGGTGTAAGGCTCTGCGGGTGCAGGGATTACCGGCTGACAGGGATGACCTGCTGATACATCAATGTGTGGCACACACCCCCTCCATGACACATACAGTTAGGTCCATATATATTTGGACAGAGACAACATTTTTCTAATTTTGGTTATAGATATTACCACAATGAATTTTAGACAAAACAATTCAGATACAGTTGAAGTTCAGTCTTTCAGCTTTCATTTGAGGGTATCCACATTAAAATTGGATGAAGGGTTTAGGAGTTTCAGCTCCTTAACATGTGCCACCCTGTTTTTAAAGGGACCAAAAGTAATTGGACAGATTCAATAATTTTAACTAAAATGTTCATTTTTAGTACTTGGTTGAAAACCCTTTGTTGGCAATGACTGCCTGAAGTCTTGAACTCATGCACATCACCAGACGCTGTGTTTCCTCCTTTTTGATGCTCTGCCAGGCCTTCACTACTGTGGTTTTCAGTTGCTGTTTGTTTGTGGGCCTTTCTGTCTGAAGTTTAGTCTTTAACAAGTGAAACGCATGCTCAATTGGGTTGAGATCAGGTGACTGACTTGGCCATTCAAGAATATTCCACTTCTTTGCTTTAACAAACTCCTGGGTTGCTTTGGCTTTATGTTTTGGGTCATTGTCCATCTGTAGTATGAAATGACGACCAATCAGTTTGGCTGCATTTGGCTGGATCTGAGCACACAGTATGGCTCTGAATACCTCAGAACTCATTCAGCTGCTTCTGTCCTGTGTCACATCATCAATAATCACTAGTGACCTAGTGCCACTGGCAGCCATGCATGCCCAAGCCATCACACTGCCAACGCTGTGTTTTACAGATGATGTGGTGTGCTTTGGATCAAGAGCTGTACCACGCCTTCGCCATACTTTTCTCTTTCCATCATTCTGTTAGAGGTTGATCTTGGTTTCATCTGTCCAAAGAATGTTCATCCAGAACTGTGCTGGCATTTTTAGATGTTTTTTAGCAAAGTCCAGTCTAGCCTTTTTATTCTTGATGCTTATGAGTGGCTTGCACCGTTCAGTGAACCCTCTGTATTTACTTTCATGCAGTCTTCTCTTTATGGTAGATTTGGATATTGATACGCCAACCTCCTGGAGAGTGTTGTTCACCTGGTTGGCTGTTGTGAAGGGGTTTCTCTTCACTATGGAGATCATTCTGCGATCATCCACCACTGTTGCCTTCCGTGGGCGCCCAGGTCTTTTTGCATTGATGAGTTCACCAGTGCTTTCTTTCTTTCTCAGGATGTACCAAACTCTAGATTTTGCCACTCCTAATATTGTAGCAATTTCTCGAATGTTTTTTTTTCTGTTTTTGCAGCTTAAGGATGGCTTGTTTCACCTGTATGGAGAGCTCCTTTGACTGCATGTTTACTTCAGAGCAAAACCTTCCAAATGCAAGAACCACGCCTCAAATCAACTCCAGGCCTTTTATCTGCTAAATTGAGAATGATATAATGAAGGGATTGCCCACACCTGTCCATGAAATAGCCTTGGAGTCAATTGTCCAATTACTTATGGTCCCTTTAAAAACAGGGTGGCACATGTTAAGGAGCTGAAAATCCTAAACCCTTCATCCAATTTTAATGTGGATACCCTCAAATGAAAGCCGAGAGTCTGAACTTCAACTGCATCTGAATTGTTTTGTTTAAAATTCATTGTGGTAATGTCTGTAACCGAAATTAGAAAAATGTTGTCTTTGTCCAAATATATATGGACCTAACTGTACCTCAAAAATGTCCCTTCTCTTTCCCTCTGAGCTGTACCGCGCACACTGGATGAAGAACAGACTGCAGGGGAAGGGGCATGGCCTCATGCAAGGGGGCGTGTCGGCTGCTTCTCCTGCTGTCTGTGGGAGAAGCAGAGTCCCGTGCGGGACTGCGGGGCAAAGCCTGAAAATCAGGACAGTCCCGCAGAATGAGGGATGGTTGGGAGCTATGCTTATGTCCTGGTTCAAGGTAGGGGTGCTACACTTTTTGTCTATTTTAATACAAAGCAAAGAAATGCTTCTCATTACTTTTAGTTTTTCCCTTATTAGATATTTAAACATTTTAAAGTGAGCATGTGAGGTTGGTTAATATTGCTTTTAACTTGGAGATATAGGGTTAGTCTGCAACTTAACAGCATCAGAAGGTGTCCGGCCATCATACCGAAAGTGTAGCTACTGAGATAAAATTAACTTTGGGAGCCACAGCTTTCAGTCATACAGCCGTGCTGTCACAGAGACCATTCAGATGTCCATAAAAATCTGTATGAGATCAGACTGCAATGCATGGACTGGCCACAGGTCTGCCGACCTGAGGGTGATATCTTCATAGAAATATATCAAGCTGTCACGCTTTGGTCAGGAGATTCAGCCAGTCCATACATTGCGGTCTGATCTCAGACCAATTTGCATGGAGGTCTAAATACGCTAAGGCTGCCGTCCCACTAGCAGTATTTGGTCAGTATTTTACATCAGTATTTGTAGCCAAAACCAGGAGTGGAACAATTAGAGGAAAAGTATAATAGAAACGTATGCGCCACTTCTGCATTTATCGCCCACTCCTGGTTTTTGCTTACAAATACTGATGTAAAATACTGACCAAATACTGCTAGTGTGATAGCAGCCTAATACTATGAGTGGCAGCTGTAATGACACCGCTGCACTTTAAGGCTATGTGCACACGTCTGGATTCCTTGCAGAAATTTCCTGAACAAAACCGGACATTTTCTGCAAGAAATCCGCATGCGGTTTTTTTTTTTTTGTGCGGATTTTTTGCAGATGTTTTGCGTTTTTTTCCGGAGGTTCCCAATGATATAATATAGAGGGAAATCCACAACAAATCCGGAAAATTAATGAACGTGCTGCAGTTTTTACAGCGATGCATTTTTTTCGTGGAAAAAAACACAACATATGCACAGAAATTGCGGAATGCATTATAAATGATGGGATGCATATGTATGCATTTTTATTGCATTTTTATAGCGAAAAAACGCGAAAAAAAAGGGAAAATCCTGTGTGCACACAGCCTCATAGTTAGCTTTGCACAAATGCACTGCAGAGCCGGCTGTAAGTCACATTGCCGGGGCATGCTTACATCCGTCGCTCTCAGTGCTATGAGCAGTTACATTAGCAGCCGATGCACAACTGTATGGCCAGGTCACACTTGCGAGTTCAATGCGAGAAACTCACACATAAAGTCCCAACACTGCCACCAGCACTGGGGACTGGAGCGTGCAGCTGCATAGAAATACATGCACCCGCACATTCCGGTCCCGAATGTCGGCAGCAGTGCCGGGACTTGATGCGAGAGACTCGTGTGAGTTCCTCACATTGAAATCGCAAGTGTGACCCCTGCCTATGACTGAAAGCGGTAACCCTGGGAGGAATAAAGTACATTTTCTCCCAGATGCAAGACACCTTTCTAATGCAAACCAATCTGCAGATTAAACCCTATATCTGCAGGTTAAAAATGTTATTCTATGTGATAGGCTTGTTTGGAACTTCTATGCAGTACCACCAGTACTGATGAACAAACACTAATCTTTACTAGCCAGAAGCATGCACAGTCACAGATTTACAAGCTGCATTTATCTACACTGACCACTATACATTAGGCAACATTATTGCTGATGCTGGAAGACCTACTAGGAGAAGAAATGAATTCCATAGATTATTTATTTTCTAAATTAATAACTCGGACCAATGGTTTTCAATAGGTGAAATCTCATTTGCGTTTTTTTTTCTCTGCCGAAATCAGAGTGAGAAAAAAATCGCAGCATGCTGCGATTTGCTGCAAGTCTCGGACGAGACTCGCCAATGCAAGTCAATGGGTGCAAGAAACAAAATGCACGGAATACGGACTATCCATATTCCATCCGTTTTTTACGGATACCTTACCATTCTGTGGCATAGAACACTGTAAATGGTCCTGTAAATGACTGTATAAAAATAGTTTCAGAGTAAAAAAACGGATTGCATACGGATGTCATACGGATGTAAAACGGATGGTGCGATTAAAAAATCGCATTGAACTCGCATGACAAACGCATACTTTTCATCCCCTTTTTTCGGTCCAGATTACGGACCGTTTTTTTTTCTTGCAAGTGGAAATGAGCCCTTAGTCCTCAGTTTCACAATGAGCAGTCTTGCCAAAAGTTAAAATATGCCCCAAAGGTAGATCCAAAAAGCTTCCCTAACCCGCAATTTCTTTTCTCGACCACGTATATTTCTATGCACATGTTCTATTGCAAATAGACTAAAGTGTGCAATTTGTCTATTGTGCGATTTTATGAAATGGTTGGATGCATTAGATACATGACGAGTTGTGGGCTGGGTAATATCATAAAGATGCTCCCTGATCCTGTCTTTTAATCTTCTGATTAATAGTTCACATGCTTAACATTCTATTATGTATACTAAATGATCTGATATTTATGTTGCATTATTGATTGTTTATAGTTAACATTATTTGTTTATGTTTTGCACATTTGTAATTGTGTGTGGGGTGTTTTTTTTTCTGCACTTTGCATTGCATGTTATGCTATTCAAGTGTTAATTTCATTCTGTGGAGCAATCATTTCATTCTGTTCCCCACCTGTTTGGGGCATATTTTAACTTTTAGCAAGACTGCTCATTGTGAAACTGAGGACTAAGAGCACTATACGTGTTTGAAACGCGTCTAGTTATTCAAGATATTCCTTCCTCGATTTTTCAAAAGGGTTTGATACCGTGCCGCACAAGAGGTTGGTACACAAAATGAGAATGCTGGGTCTGGGGGAAAATGTGTGTAAATGGGTTAGTAACTGGCTTAGTGATAGAAAGCAGAGGGTGGTTATAAATGGTATAGTCTCTAACTGGGTCGCTGTGACCAGTGGGGTACCGCAGGGGTCGGTATTGGGACCTGTTCTCTTCAACATATTCATTAATGATCTGGTAGAAGGTTTACACAGTAAAATATCGATATTTGCAGATGATACAAAACTATGTAAAGCCGTTAATACAAGAGAAGATAGTATTCTGCTACAGATGGATCTGGATAAGTTGGAAACTTGGGCTGAAAGGTGGCAGATGAGGTTTAACAATGATAAATGTAAGGTTATACACATGGGAAGAAGGAATCAATATCACCATTACACACTGAACGGGAAACCACTGGGTAAATCTGACAGGGAGAAGGACTTGGGTATCCTAGTTAATGATAAACTTACCTGGGGCAGCCAGTGCCAGGCAGCAGCTGCCAAGGCAAACGGGATCATAGGGTGCATTAAAAGAGGTCTGGATACACATGATGAGAGCATTATACTTCCTCTGTACAAATCCCTAGTTAGACCGCACATAGAGTACTGTGTCCAGTTTTGGGCACCAGTGCTCAGGAAGGATATAATGGAACTAGAGAGAGTACAAAGGAAGGCAACAAAATTAATAAAGGGGATGGGAGAACTACAATACCCAGATAGATTAGCGAAATTAGGATTATTTAGTCTAGAAAAAAGACGACTGAGGGGCGATCTAATAACCATGTAGAAGTATATAAGGGGACAATACAAATATCTCGCTGAGGATCTGTTTATACCAAGGAAGGTGACGGGCACAAGGGGGCATTCTTTGCGTCTGGAGGATAGAAGGTTTTTCCACCAACATAGAAGAGGATTCTTTACTGTTAGGGCGGTGAGAATCTGGAATTGCTTGCCTGAGGAGGTGGTGATGGCGAACTCAGTCGAGGGGTTCAAGAGAGGCCTGGATGTCTTCCTGGAGCAGAACAATATTGTATCATACAATTATTAGGTTCTGTAGAAGGACGTAGATCTGGGGATTTATTATGATGGAATATAGGCTGAAATGGATGGACAAATGTCTTTTTTCGGCCTTCCTAACTATGTTACTATGTTCCTCCAGTATGTACTGGTTTGTCAAGCAGCTTACTTTTTACATTTGTCCAAATAAAGACTTTTGATTTTATTTCCTGAGCTGGATGCCTTCATTTTCATGTGCAAGTACCTGGCGTCAAGAAGAGACGTTTCCATGCTCGGATCAAATTTCTCATGGGCTGTGAGAATACCATCACAAGGGTGAGCTGAATCATTTTCTTTTTTTCTGAAACAAATTTCAGACCACACTTGTTGTTCACATTTCAATTGAATCAGGACAACTCTTATTCTAGTCTATTCTAGGATAGATATCTTCTAGAGAAATGTGCTTATTTTGTACTGCAGTGATTATTTTACATTTATAAACTTAACCCCTTAATGACCGCCAATACGCCTTTTAACTGACCTGAGATATAAGAGAATAGCCTCCCCACACAGGTGACAATCCAGCAGCTGTCGGCTGTACACTATAGCTGAAAACTTGCTGCATCAGCCACGATCAGTGTTTGCACCGTCCAAATCTGTTTAACCCCTTTGATGCTGCTGCCAATAGTGACTACATCATTAGAAATGGTTAACAGAGTGTGGGGGCTTCCTATTTAACCAAATTGGTGCCCTCAGATCTTGATTTTGTGGTCCTGATGTTTGCCATGGCAAATCATGACCAAATAGCGGCCTTAGAGTCTGATTGCTGTAGTAATCTGTTCAGAAGTTAGAGACATTTAGATGGTAAAAATGCACATTTTCATTTTTATCATGCCACTTTGCATTAATTCCTGTAAAGCACCTGAAGGGTTAATAAACTACCTGACTGCAGTTTTCAAAATGTCAGGGGGTGCTGTTTTTAAAATGGTATTACGTTTGGGGGTTTCCCAATATATGAGACCCCTAAAGTCACTTCAAACATGGATAAGTCCCTAAAAAAATAAATTTTGTAAATTTCCTTGAAAAAATGAAAAATTGCTGCTACATTTTTAATCCTCTAAAATGCTAAAAAAATAAAATAACATTTTACAAATGGTGCTGATGTAAAGCAGGCATGTGGGGAATGTTAATCATTAATGGTTTGCTGTGGTATGACTATTTGGATTAAAGGGATAATCATTCAAAGTTTTAAAATTGCTAATTTTTTTACATTTTTCTCAAATTTTTGATATTTTTATAAATAAACACAAAACATATTGACCTAAATTTACCATTATCATAGAGTATAATGTGTCACGAAAAAACAATCTCAAAATCACTGGGATTTGTTGAAGCATTGCAGAGTTATTACCACATAAAGTGACTCTGGTCAGATTTAAAAAATTTGGCTCCATCACTAAGGGGTTAAGGATGTTTTTTCTTTTAAAGAAAAATAATGCCATTTTCTAAATTTCAGTATTTGCTGTTTAGCTTTTTTTTAGCGCAAAAGATAGAAATGGACAATTTTGCATTTTTGAGATAAGGATGTCAAAGAAATCCATTCACAAGATCACTAGTTTTGCTTTATTTATATGTTTAGGAAGTTTGTCAACTGTAGTAGGTCATTTTAGAGTAAAGGTACCTACACATTAAAAGACGGTGCAGCGATCCAGACAACGATCCGGATCGCTGCAGCGTCGCTGTTTGGTCACTGGAGAGCTGTCACACAGACCGCTCTCCAGCGACCAACGATGCCGGTAACCAGGGTAAACATCGGGTTACTAAGCGCAGGGCCGCGCTTAGTAACCCGATATTTACCCTGGTTACCATCCTAAAAGTAAAAAAAACAAACGCTTCATACTTACCTTCCACGGTCTGTCCCCGGCGCTCTGCTTCTCTGTACTGGCTGTGAGCACAGCGGCCGGAAAGCAGAGCGGTGACGTCACCGCTCTGCTTTCCGGCCGCTGTGCTCACAGTGAGTGCAGGAAAGCACAGCGCCGGGGGACAGACAGTGGAAGGTAAGTATGAAGCGTTTGTTTTTTTTACTTTTAGGATGGTAACCAGGGTAAATATCGGGTTACTAAGCGCGGCCCTGCCCTTAGTAACCCGATGTTTACCCTGGTTACCAGCGAAGAAATCGCTGAATCGGCGTCACACACGCCGATTCAGCGATGTCAGCGGGAGAGCCAGCGACCAAATAAAGTTCTGGCCTTCGAGCCTCGACCAGCGACATCACAGCAGGATCCTGATCGCTGCTGCGTGTCACACTGAACGATATCGCTAGCCAGGACGCTGCAACGTCACAGATCGCTAGCGATATCGTTTAGTGTGAAGGTACCATAAGACCCATAGAAGTAGTAGACATTTCAACACTGATTTATTCAGCTGCTAAAATTTGTGCATATTTATGATTTACAAACATTAGGTTCTTAATTAAACTGGAAAAACTTGAAGAATAGTTTTGATATTTTTAAACCTATTAAATAGAGATGAGCAAGCACTAAAATGCTCTGATGCTCGTTACTCGAACCAAGCAAATCCTAATACTCGGATGCTCATTTCGAGTAATGAGCATAATTGGAATCAGTGGGAAATCCGATATTTTTTTCCGGCAAACCTGACAAGGAGGGCTATAGGGCAGTGAAAATGTTGACATAGATGGTAAAAGTGATGAATGGAAGGAGAACAGCATGGGGAAGACCCCTGGAAATATCTCTGACTCCTATATGCTGCTGAGAACAATAAAGCACTGACAATAAAACATTCAAAATCAATGAGTTTACAGGAAAAAAATGATAAGAAGCATTATTTTTTGTATAACTTGTATATAAGGCAAAATTTAAAAATGATTTTAAAAAAATAATTAAAAAATCAAATTGAAATTTTTATTAAAAAATTGGAAATTTCAGTATAATTTATGAAGGAAACAAGAACAGCCAAAATGTGATGGAAGATGGACTCAGATACACACTGTATTAGACATACATTAGGGCCTCATACACATTTGTTCAAATTCTCATGTAGGGGTACTTCTAGACTCATAAAATCTATGCACAAAGTGCAAGGCATGCCAAAAATTACAAGCAGGGTCATCCATATACCCTTGAAAGCACTAACTGTAGTGCCTCTTTCAAATATTGTGAACAAAGTGTGGTTGTGGTACTCCTACACTCATAAAGGCTCTGTACAGAGTGCAAAGACAGGAAATAATTATAAACAGAATCATCTATAGACCCTTGAGGGCAACAACTGGATGGTCTAATTAAAATATTAAGACAGTGTTCTTTATGTCCAGGGTGGGGCTACAACACGTGGTCATGTTGTACACCAGTCGGTGAGCTGGCACTTGCATGCGCTCCTGCAGCACTGCCAGAGTGAAGGCAGATGTAGTCGACTTGTGGAAATGGCCGCTGACATGGTGTACCTTGACCAGAAGCTCTGGCAAATATGGATAGGTTTTCAGAAACCACTGAACTACCAAGTTGAACATGTGGCTAAGCATGGTACGTGTGTGAGCTTGCCACCACCAGGTTACAGCCATTATCGCACACGACCATGCCAGGCTGTAACTTCAGCCGTGAGAGTCACACAAATTGGTCTGGTCTGTTATTCCTTTCAATAACTGTGCCATGGCATGTGGTTTGTCTCCTATAAAATTAGCTTCAGCATAGCGTATTGCCGTTTCGCTGAGGCAGTGCTACAGAGCTTTCAGCTTATATTTGCTCTGAGATAGCACGTGTGCGATGGAGGATGAGGAGGAGCAGAACAGGGTGCAGGAACTGGTGTATTAGGTGAACGAAACACTGATAGAAGTAGGACCATCAATCCTCAGCATCAGTAGCACATGTGCTGTGCCGGGGTGGGTCTCAGCCTCCACAATGTTCACCCAGTGTGCCTTCAGTGAAATGTAGCATCCTGGGTCACAAGCGCTTGTCCACGTATCGGTCATTAAGTGGACAATCACAGTAACCATGTTGGTAAGGACACGGGTGTTGCTCCTGGACACGTCTTGGTACAAGGCGGGGATATCATACCATGAGAAATAGGGGTGGCTTGGCACAGAGTACCGAGGGACCAGTTTGTACATCTGTAGCAGGCCAATTTTGTTTTTCGAAACAAACAAAATTAAATGCCAACCAAGCTCTACCATATATATGACACTCTGTGGTCACTGGGTCAAGAACAGCCCTATAGTTGGACAATACTGTAAGAGGTTGATATTGCAGTTATATAAACATAGCATTTACTGTATCTTCACCCATGAGTATATTGTCAGTTTTTGAGAGGTAAAAAATACCCATAAGGGTATTGTCAGTCTTTGAGAGGTAAAAAATTAAACTGGCATATGATCATCAGCTTTTTAATCCCCTTTTGTGTCTTGGGAGTGTCTCAGCAGCCCCTCCCTTTCCCTCATTTTTTTTTTTTTTTGCACTGTGGTGTTTTTGGTATCATGTTGTTTTGTTTTTTGGGGGTTTTAACAAATTGAGTAAAGGTTAAGTTTTAATCCATTTGCTATTTATACTTCATTTTGGTGGATTATATCCAGCTTTATATATATGATTGTAATTCTGCACACGCATGAACTACGAACTCAGACCCCAATAAAATTAATGGAGCGCACATCCATTGTTTGCCATGTTGTCATCTGAATGACAGAGCGGCAAACATGGGCTCTGATTTGCAGTAAGATCATTACCAATGGTCAAAGAGCTGGGGTTCCTGATTACAGTGAGAGCAGGCACCGCTGATTGGAGTATTCATCAGCTGATCCCTGTGCTATAAATAAATTTGAAAAATGACATTGGGTCTCTCCTATATTTGATAACCAGCGCAGGTAAACCTGACAGCTGCGAGCTGCGATACTCAGCTGTCAGCTTTATCATGGCTGGTTATCAAGAATAGAGGGGTCCTGCACAGTTTTTTTTGTAATTATTTAAATATTTTATATAAAAATGGCATGGGGTCTCACCCATTTTTTACAACCAGCGAAGCTAAAGCAGACAACTGGGGGCTGGTATTCTCAGACTGGCAAAGGGCCATCTATTAGATGCACCAATTCTGGTGCTTTGCCCAGCTCTTCCCACTTGTCCTGGTGTGGTGGAAAGTGGGATGATATTTGTGGGGTTGATGTCAACTGTTTTATGCCCTCTGACATCAAGCAAATAGGCTAGTAATGGAGAGGCATCTATAGTACTCCATTACTAACTCCATAGATAGATTTAAAAAAAAAAAAAAACACTGCCAGAATAAAATCCCTTAATAGAAAAAATGACACAGACTCCTTTATTTTAAATAAAAATAAAAGAGGACAGTTATACTCACCTTTACCCCAAATCCACTGAAGCCCATATCATCTGTAAAAGATAGAAAATAATAAATAACCATATCCCTCACCTGTCTAACATGTGTAGCACTGAGCTCCTGTGAGAAAGGTCACTGTATTTCATAGCTGATAAACCCTGGTCACCTCAGTTACTGCACTATTCTCTGCCTGAGAATGTTCTCATGCCGCCTGCGGTGCCATAAGAGAGGTCACCAGAGTTCATCAGCTATGAAGTCCAGTGACCTTTCTCACAGCAGCTCAGCTCTATACACTGCAGGAGCATGATTACGCTTCAGTCTCATTGTTAGTCACCTGGCATGAATAGCGATCCATCACTGATGTGACTGCTATCAAAGTCATCCAGATCTTTGTGCGAAAGATATGGATTATTTTCATGTTGGACAGGTGAGGGATATGGCTGCTTACAGGTGACATGGAGTTTAGTGGATTAGGCGTATAGGTGAGCATAACTAAGCTTTCTTATTTTTATTTAAAATATTGGAGTCTGTGTCATCTCAATTAAATTATTTTATTCTGGCTGTGTTTGTTTTTAAATCCAACTATGGGGTTAGTAATGGGGGTGTCTTATAGATGCCTCTCCAATACTAACCTCTGAGCTTTATATCAGAGGGCAATTAGGTAAGGCCACCAATCAATATGTGTTATGGTAGGGCAGAACGGTGGTTCAGTGGATAGCACTGCAGCCTTGCAGAGCTGGAGTCCTGGGTTCAAATCCCACAAAGGACAACATCTGCAAGTAGTTTGTATGTTCTCGCCGTGTTTGTGTGGGTTTCCTCCAGGTACTCCAGTTTCCTCCCACATTCCAAAAAACATAGAGATAGGGATTCTAGATTGTGAGCCCTATCGAGAACAGCGATGATAATGTGTGTCCAAACTGTAAAGCGCTGAAGAATATGTTAGCGCTATATAAAAATAAAGATTATTATTATGGTAGATGTAATACATTAAAATATAACTTTTAATATCACTATTTAAAATAGAAGGCCCTCAACAAGAAAGGACAAAGCTAACACACATATAACATAAAGACATATAGCATAATCAGTGGTGGTTATTAGGTGTCTTCCAAGCACACTGATGTATCTAGTCAACAACTAAACCTCTTTGAGGTATAGACAAGCATAGTCAATATACCAGACAAAATATAAAATAGGTCAGGGTATAGTTACTGTGCAGTAAATAATAGGGTCCAAATAATCATACAGTGGTAATATGGTTAGGATGTATGAAAAGGAACAGTCTCACCCAGTTTAGATGTCCAGAGGAGTTCCCTTTAGGTAAGATAGGTCCTAATTGTCAGCAAACAGAAGGTGGGGCCATGGGTTTCATGCCACACATTACACTACCAACAAGAAGACTTAATAGGATCCAAATAGTTAGTATCCCTTCTTGCTCCTGACACGTTTCATTTGGTAAGTCTTCAGGGGAGGTAAAGAACCAGTTAGATGTCTATAGAAGAAGATGGGTACATGCCCAGCTTTAGTGTAGATCAAAATGGTCTGGACCTATCTGTCTGTTAGTTTTGTCCTACCTTGTTGAGGACCTTCTATTTTAAATAGTGATATTAAAAGTTATATTCTTGAAATCAGCGGCAATAAAACAGCTGATATCAACCCTACAAATATTACTCCACTTGCCACCGCACAGGGCAGGTTGTAAGAGCTGGGCAAAACTCCAAAATTGGCGCATCTAATAGATGCACCTTTCCTGGGACAGCTGCGGGCTGCTATTTTCAGGCTGGTGAGTGGACAATATCCATGGCCCCTTACCTGCTTTAGCTTGACTGGTTGTCAAAAATGGGGGGGACTACACTCCTTTTTTTGTAATGATTTATTTAAATATTTTTTTTAAAAACAGCGTGGGACCCCTCTATTCTTGATAACCAGCCATGTTAAAGCTGACAGCTTAGAGTTGCAGCCCTCAGCTGTTGTTTTTTCCTGCAATGGTAATCAAACATAGACGAGACCCAAGTTCATTTTTTTAAATGTATTTATAGCACAGGCGCCGGCTGATGAGTACGCCAATCAGCGAGGCCTGCTCTCTCTCTGCTATCAGCAACAGCAGGTGTATACTAATGAGAGCAGTACTCTCTCATCAGTTGATGCCTGTGACCAGAGGTAATCTTTTTAATGCTGGTCACAGCTGCTGGCTCACACTGTCACCTGACAGCGTGAGAACCGCAGCTGTGTGAACGGCGGTAATGATCTTACCACCGATCAGAGCCACCGGTGTTTCTCACGCTGTCACACAGATGACAGTATGGGAAACAGACAATGTCTGGGGTGCCGAACCCAAGAGAAGTCCACGTTCGGAGTCCGTGCATGGACACTAGGTATTCGGTACGGACCCTGAACTTTACATTCTTACCCTAAGGTTCTTTTGGATCTTCTTTTCCAGGACCTTGCTGCAGCATTCTTTATTCAGGCCTTATTACAACCACTACTTTTACATACTTTTTGCTTATTTGTTGCAATTGGCTGTTAAATTGTGTAATTGCTACTGTCCATGATTCATATTAATAGAGTTCAGCATGTGGTCTCTTTTTTGCACATGATCTTTATGGTACCCTGTATTGTGTTACTTTTGCAGGTCAAATTATTTGATCTCTCTACTGTGAGTTTCTCATGTCATAGTTATGATTACCAGGGACCTTTATACATCATGTGTATTTTCGCACTGTGCACGTTAGAATTTCATTATCCACACTGATTTATGGCCTGAGCTTTAAATATATGGATGACATTTGCAAATACTACAGTTTGGTTGCCTGGATGCATTATTGTGTATATTCTTAAGGTTGACACCATCCATTTGGTCATAAGATTGGCAGGTTTTCAGTCCCTATTGTGGGCTTTTGTATGTTTTCATGACATTTCTTGACATTTTGTAACTGCTTTTAACATGTATTGCCGTTTATTTCAATAATTTCTTTATATTTATATGGTGATCACTGTGTACATAGCATGTTTCTTTTTTCTTTGTTTCTTCATATTCGCCATTAATAGATGCTGCAGGTAGATCTCTAGATATTTGGTTGAGCCCTCTTCATTTTAGATGTCTTATTTTTTTATGGGGACAAGCTGTAGTTTTCACAGGTTCCAATTACAGGGACATTCACTCTTTATTTATTTGTGAGTCTAGGTGAGGAAAGATA
Source organism: Ranitomeya imitator (assembly GCF_032444005.1). Lineage (NCBI taxonomy): Eukaryota > Metazoa > Chordata > Amphibia > Anura > Dendrobatidae > Ranitomeya > Ranitomeya imitator. The sequence continues at coordinate 953,928,665 of NC_091282.1, read as the reverse complement.
AACAATTCTTGTTATGATTGTTTTTCGGATTTCTTTCTTACAGAACAAATAATGATATAGATTTATAATACAAGTCAATACAATTGTAGTGACACCCAATTTCTATCACTTTTTTTACGTTTTACTACTTTTGGCAAGAAAATCATCTTATAACAAATTATTTTTTTGTATCATATTTCTTCTCATTCTTTGCTTTACGGAACTTTACTATGAATTTTTCCCATAACAAGCTGTAGTATTTATTGGTACCATTTTGACATACAACTGTTTGATCAATTTTTATTGTATTCTTTTTGTGAAGTGGGATGAAAAGAACACACAATTATGGCTTTTTTATATATTTTCTTGGTGGCTTTTATCATGCAGAATAAATAATGATATACTGTTTGTGACATTCTCAAGATATTATTTTCCATATTAAACAATTTCTTTTACTGGTAAAAATGTGACTTTGAGGAGGGTGTTTTACTGTACTATTTTGAGAATTCAAAAAAATTGTTCTACATTTTTTTTTCCAATATTTGTAATCTCTTAATGGCACATGAACATGAGAGTCTATGATTGCATAGGTTGCACACTGCATTGGTGATGTCAGTGTAGGATTGACAGATAGATGCACCTTCTTGTATTCACGTACGATCTGTATTTTTGATACACGTTATGATATACATGCTCATCTCTAATTATATGTTATTTTACATACCCAGCTATGGAATATTATTGTCAAAAAAGTTACATGAGAAATGGCTCTTCTTGTAAAATACACAAGGAGAAATGAATGTGACCAATAAAATGTTTCATCGAATTTTTGTGGCCACTACTAGCCTTATAATTGCTAATTGTTTTGCTCCTTAAAACTATTTATAATGGAAAAAAATCAAAGAGCAAGCAATCTTTAAAAGACAATTATTGTTCTTATTACCCGTAGCTTATTCTAACCATACTGTACGCCATGATAATGGAAAAAAAAACATAGAAACCACAAAAACCACATCAATAACTTACATTTATTGGCTCATATACTTTAGTAATTGTGAATAAATTCATAGACTTTCTATCTGATAGTGCAATGATCATGAGAGTCTCATAATCACTATGAAATTAAAATTTATTTTGGCTTTTTATTGTTTCACAGTTATGATTGAAAGCCAAAGGAAAAATGTGAGTCTGTAATGAATTTCATGCTGCAATAGTAAACTTATGTCTGCTTGTGCACTTCTAGGTTCAAAGGATTAATGGGACAAATGGCACAAAACAATAATGCGTCACCTGTCTAATAATCCTGTAGAAGGAATAAGATGGACTCATGTTTCTGAGAATTGTGTTTGACCATCCTTAACCTATCCTTCTTTCCTCCTGCCGTCATTCCTTGGAGTGACATCTACTAATAAACAATAGTGAATGCAATCTCATGTCTCATGGTCAAAGGGGTTAAACTTAATAACAGGGGATGAAGGCAGAATGATGTATTGCAGACAGTAAGGCATAGGTGTAGTATTTCCGTTTTGTATGTTGTGCTTGGTTAACAAGTTTTGACTCTGCTATTCATTTATACCATTGGAAGTAAGTCATAAGCAATTAGTGGTGTAAATGTATGGTAGTAATGATGCGAGCCAGACATTGGAGATATATTATTATGGCCATTAGCATTAGAACATCTAAGTAATCTTAATTGTAAAGAAATGCTAGAGTGCAATAGGGTTTTCTCCAGGTTGAAAGGTAAAACCGCTCACCTTGTAAGGTTGTGGGAGACACAATACTTAAAGGGAACCTGTCACCCCGTTTTTTGAGATTGAGCTATAAATACTGTTAAATAGGGCCTGCGCTGTGTGTTCCTATAGTGTATGTAGTGTACCCCGATTCCCTATGTATGCTGAGAAATTACTTACCAAAGTCGCCGTTTTCGCCTGTCAATCAGGCTGGTCAGGTCGGGAGGGCGTGGTGACATCGGTGGTTCTTCCTCAGCTTTACGTTGGTGGCGTAGTGGTGTAGTGGTGAAGACACAGCGCGCGATCTGCGCTGTAATCCCTTGCATCGGTGGGGGCGGCCATCTTCCTGGGGCCGCGCGTGCGCAGATCGAGTGCTCTGCTGCACGGGGCTTCAGGAAAATGGCCGCGGGATGCCGCGCGTGCGCATTAGAGATCGCGGCGGCCATTTTCCCAAAGCCGAGTTTGCATCTCGGCTTTGGGAAAATGGCCGCCGCGATCTCTAATGCGCACGCGCGGCATCCCGCGGCCATTTTCCTGAAGCCCCGTGCAGCAGAGCACTCGATCTGCGCACGCGCGGCCCCAGGAAGATGGCCGCCCCCACCGATGCAAGGGATTACAGCGCAGATCGCGCGCTGTGTCTTCACCACTACACCACTACGCCACCAACGTAAAGCTGAGGAAGAACCACCGATGTCACCACGCCCTCCCGACCTGACCAGCCTGATTGACAGGCGAAAACGGCGACTTTGGTAAGTAATTTCTCAGCATACATAGGGAATCGGGGTACACTACATACACTATAGGAACACACAGCGCAGGCCCTATTTAACAGTATTTATAGCTCAATCTCAAAAAACGGGGTGACAGGTTCCCTTTAAAGAGAGACCAAATGCAGCAACTTCCATAGAATATCAATAAAAGTAACCAGACTGGAAGTGTTTCTGCGCTCTCTGGAGCTAAGACATGAATTATAGTAGATAAATAGATAAAATTGCAGGTTTATTGTAGAGGCGTTTCAGAGTTCACTGACTCCTTCCTCAGGACATAATAGTGAGGTGGTACAAACATACATGGTATATAGCTCACACAGTAATTCATACAATAAAGAATTAGATTTGTATATAGCTTCACACACAGCAAGGCAACTTGTGTCTTTCTTTTCCACCTCCACTTATCACCAAGTTCGTATCCCTTTGAGCGCATCACATTAAATTGACAGCTTTTTCACGTATCCACTTTGTTATTGTCATTTTATTTATACATTTTTGTCAAATAATTTTACATGTCTCCCAGTGGTTTCACTGAGAATATATATAATCATGATGTAATCATATAACTTCATTAGCGGTGTTTTGACATGTGACTGTATATACTCCTCTCTCTGCACTTGGCGCCTTTTTTTGAAAATGTTCTGCATAAATATCAAGTATGTTTGTACCACCTCACAATTTTGTATGGTTGTCCTGTGGAAGGAGTCAGTGGAGTCTGAAACGCGTCGACAATAAACTTGCAATTTTAACTATATATCTACTATAACTCGTGTCATAACTCCAGAGAGAGTAGAAACACTTCCAATCCGGTTACTTTTATTAAGTAATCTTAATGCACCACGCCAGCATTTTTTCAAATTTTACCACTGAAGTGATGCTTCTAATTAGTGATGAGCGAATATACTCGTTGCTCGGGTTTTCCAGAGCACGCTCGGGTGATCTCCGAGTATTTGTTAGTGTTAGGAGATATAGTTTTCATCTCCTCAGCTGAATGATTTACAGCTATTAGCCAGCTTGATTACATGTGGGGATTCCTGTTATGAACAGGTGATTCAGAACCACAATGGACCTTGAAGTTCAGAGCACATAAAGTGACCTGACAATTACCAAAAACATAGGACGAGCTCTGAGATGTGGGAACTCTGCTGACCGCAATCCCTAATCCTATCCAACCACACTAAAGGTAGCCGTGGAGCGCTCCTGACCAGTCCTAGGCGCCTCGAGCACAGCCTGAGAAACTAGCTAGCCCTAAGAAAGAAAAATAAGCCTACCTTGCCTCAGAGAAATACCCCAAAGGAAAAGGCAGCCCCCCACATATAATGACTGTGAGTTGAGATGAAAATACAAACGCAGAGATTAAATAGATTTAGCAAAGTGAGGCCCAACTTACTGAACAGACCGAAGATAGGAAAGATTGCTTTGCGGTCAACACAAAACCCTACAAACAACCACGCAGAGGGGGCAAAAAGACCCTCCGCACCGACTAACGGTACGGAGGTGCTCCCTCTGCGTCCCAGAGCTTCCAGCAAGCAAGAAAAACCAATATAGCAAGCTGGACAGAAAAAATAGCAAACAAAAATAACACAAGCAAAACTTAGCTTATGCAGGATAGACAGGCCACAGGAACGATCGAGGAGAAAGCAAGACCAATACTAGAACATTGACTGGAGGCCAGGATCAAAGCACTAGGTGGAGTTAAATAGAGCGGCACCTAACGACTTAACCTCATCACCTGAGGAAGGAAACTCAGAAGCCGCAGTACCACTCTCATCCACCAAAGGAAGCTCATAGACAGAACCAGCCGAAGTACCACTCACGACCACAGGAGGGAGCTTGGCCACAGAATTCACAACAGATTCCCTAGCAACCAGGCAACCCCCACATGTACTTAGCCTGGCTAGTAGCTGTAAATCATTCAGCTGAGGCGATGAAAACTATATCTCCTAACACTAACAAATACTCGGAGATCACCCGAGCGTGCTCGGGAAAACCCGAGCAACGAGCATACTCGCTCATCACTACTTCTAATCTAAGGTCCCTTAGCCTATTCTTCTACTTGAAGCAGAAGGTGATGTTTTCACCTTCTATCGCCGCCGCTCCCATCGATCTCCAGCAGTTTGTGACCTACCACACTGCTCCAGTGTTTGCTGTAGCAGGATGGAGATCACTTTTCAATGCAAGTCTATGAGAGCCTAGTTCTGACTCTCATAGACTTGCATTTAGAGTTTGTGACTAGTGATGACCAAGAAGTAAAATGCTTGGGCACTCATTACTCAACTTGAGCAAATCGTAATGCTAGGGTGCTTGACCGGAGTAACGATGTATAATGTAAGTCAATGGGAAAAACAAGCATTTTTCTGGCGGCTTCGCTGGAGGTCTGGAGGGAGTTTAAAAATTGCTGAAAATTATGGAAACATCGCTGAAATGGCATGGTAAAAGCATGGGGAAGACCCTTGGAAGCATCTCTGAATCCCAGATCACTGCTGGAAACAATGTTGTCATAGTATTACACCACTTTTATGGACTGACAATAAAACATGCAAAACTGCAGTTAAATGACATACTGACAGGGAATTTAGATTGTGAGCCCCAATGGGGACAGCGATGATAATGTGTGCAAACTGTAAAGCGCTGCGGAATATGTTAGCGCTATATAAAAAATAAAGATTATTATTATTATTATTACTGGAAAAAATGTTAAGAAACTTTGTTTCCAGGATAATGGCTTGTATACAAGGCAAAATAAATGAGTGACAAAAAAATGCTCCTCCACACCTTGGGCTATGTTCACACCCTGTTTTTGCTGCGATTTTAGACATTAGCATTGCTTTCAATGATAAAAAAAATTCAACAGGAAATGTAATTTTATCATTTTAATACCTTATCTGGCCATGTACTGTGTGAGACATGATCAGACACATTGAAAATAACAATTTTCTTTTCAGGGCCAGCAGGTGTCTTGTGGATAGGTGAGACCAAGATAGAGTTTGTTATTAAAGCACATAATTCTACTGTTTACTGTAAATGGAATGAGGCCTACAAATAAAAGAGCACAGTAGTTACAGTCAAATATGGTGGCAGTTCAAATATATATTGGGGTTGTTTTATTGCCTCTGGCCCTGGGTGCCTTGGCTGTCAAGGCACCGTGAAATGTGAAGATTCCCAAAGGACTTTAGGTTGCAATGTAGTGTCTAGGTCAGAAAGCTGGGTTTGTATCGTAGGTCGTGGGTCTTCCAGCAGGACAATGACCCCAAATAAACTTCGAGAGGCACCTACAAATAGATGGAAATGAGCACTGGAGAGTTCAAAAGTGGCAGTTCCAGCTCCTGCATTACCTCTTACATACAGATGTTAGTGAGAAACTGTGAATGGACACATTAAGTCAGTTAGTTTTGCCTGCTTTGATGAATTTCTAAGTACAGAACACCGTAAAAAACATGACTCGGTCAATGAGTCCAGCGTAGCTACCGGGGGGAGGGTGTGGGTGCCCTGGGCCCGGTGCTCAGAGGGGACCCACCCGGAGCTACGCTACTGTAACTGTATTACAGTTACCTTCTGTGATATAGTTACCTTCTGCGGAAGGGCAGGGAGAATCGATTTCCCTGGTCTGCCGCCAGCTGCTATGGGGTCCCTGAGGAGGCAGGGGGGCCCAGTGCCAGCAGTAGGCCCCCCGACTGTCATCGCAGGGTCAGCTGTACCGGCATTTAGCCGATACAGCTGACCGCAATGATGAGGGAGCGCTGCGCTCCTTCCCCCATCATCCCCCTGTCAGCGTCGGTCGTCGGCGACGCTGACAGTGGGCGCGAACAGTCACTGCCCAGTGCCCACTGTCAAGAGATGAGTGGGAGCTCAGAGCAGCGCAGGAACCAGGAAGAAGAGAGGTGAGTATTTATTTATTTTTTTAAGGGGTGCTGCCTAATACTACATGATCTGCCTTTGGGGGGGTATGCAGGACACATGCAGAAGTAAGCAGAAGTAAGTGGAGCTTAACGGAGGAAGTACGGAGTTCTCCACAGAGCCCCCAACCGCTAATGTGAACCCCGCCTCAATGAGCACATGGAAAAAGCAGTATCATGGTTTAGAATTTATAAGTCAATAATCCCTTACTAGATGCCTGTCATACTCTTTTCCCTATTGCCATACCTCAACCTACACGGATTGCAGATAAGAGGGGTATTATTGTAAAATATGTAAGGGATTTAAATCGGCCTTGTAACGACACAGCATTTTATCTTAATTAATCAGACGTCTATTTTCAGTGAGCCAGGAGTCATTGACTGTTATCTATATGTTAACTTTTTGATTTGTGTTTCTTTCTAGTTTGTCAAGAACACTCTGACTTTTGTCCGTATAAGCCTGTAATATTGATTAGTGATGAGTAGTGTTGAGCATTCCGATACCGCAAGTATCGGGTATCGGCCGATATTTGCGGTATCGGAATTCCGATACTGAATTCCGATACTTCCCGCGTATCGGATACCGGAATCGGAAGTTCCCAGAATTCAAATTGAACGCAGCAGCCAATGAGGAATGAATGAAAGTGTGGGCACATCCTGTTTAGCATGGTGGGCATGTAAGTACTGGCAAGGCTTGGATTGGCTGCTGAAATGATGTCACTCTGCACTATAAAAAAGCGCTGCCGCCATTTTGCGCTCACTCTGCTGTGATTTCAGTTAGGGACAGGACGCTGTGTTCTAACTGAGGGCCAGTTGAGCTAGCTAATTGCTTTATTTTCCTTTCCAAAGGCTAATTTAGCAAAACGCTGTGTGTTCTTCACTGTTCACCTTGCTCTTGCCTTGCAGCGCTGTTTTAACAGCGTTCTGCAAGGTCTCTGTGTGTGTGTGTGTGTGTGCAGCTCACTCTGTAGTCTGTGTGCAGCCATATACCCGGTTGTATTCAGCTCAGGGGGGGTTCACACTGCCTCACACAGTTGTTCTTTTTTGCTCTTAGTGCAGCCTGCTGCACATTTTTTCTCAAATTTCCTATTAGTGTTTTTCCACCAGTCTCCAGCTCTATTGTGGAAAAACACTACATAGGATAACCTAGAGGGGGGTTTTTGGGTCTTGCAGCGCCGTTTACGGCTGTCTGCACGGTCTCCGTGTGAGCCCAGCTCGCCCTGTAGTCTGTGTGCAGCCATAGCCGGTTGGATTCAGCTCAGGGTGCGTTACTGCCTCATACCTTGAAAAACAATTTCCTTTTTTTCAAATAGTGCAGCCAGTTTAAAATTTGAAAAAAAAAATTCCTATTAGTGTCTTTCCACTTGTATCCAGCTAAATAGTGGAAAAACACTATATAGGATAACCTAGAGGAGGGTTTCTTGGCCTTGCAGCGCCGTTTACGGCTGTCTGCACGGTCTCCGTGTGATTTAAACTAGCTCTGTAGCCCGATCTGCACCAAAAAAAAGGTTAAGTTCACCAAACACAACTTACACTTGTGTAGGCCACATTTGAAAAATAATAAAGTTTAGTCCACAATTTACAACATTAGTGTTTCTTACACCTGTTAGGAGGAGCATTACAGGAATAAGCACACTAAGGCCTTAGTACTTTTCTGCTTATCTTTATCTGTCAACCAAGATGAAGAGGGCAGGGAGTAAGGCACGTGGGCGTGGGCGCGGAGCAGGGAGAGGAGCAGGGAGAGGACGTGGTGATTCTGTGCCTGCTGCGGGCGCCGGTGACTCGTCGTCACTCAGTTTCAGCAGGGAACAGTCCTTCATGCGCAGCTTTGTCGGAGAGCGCCGTGCACCGCTGCTGCGTGAAGACCAAATTGAAGCCGTTGTCGGGTGGATGGCAGCTAACGCCTCGGCATCGACTTCAGTTAGTGCCACATCCTCTCAGGCACAGAGCACTGGAGAGCAGCCATCTGTCTCTTCACCACCTGCCAAATTGGCCAGGCAGTCAGAGAGCCCAGGACAGGAGCCGTCTCTACTTCTGTTCTCTGAATCTCTTGGCTTGGAAACAGGGGGCCAGCCAAGCAGCATTGGAGAAATGGAAGAAGAGGCAGTGTGCAGTGATGCCCAACACCTTTTTCTCTCTGACTCTGAAGAGGCAGGTGGGCCAGTGCCTCCGGTGACCACAGCGCAGTACGCATCTGATGATGAAACTCAGGTGCCGCTTTCTCGTGCGTACTGTGCTGCTGAGACTACCCAGGAGGAGCAGTTGGTGGCAGAGGGTAGTGGAGATGATGAGGTCCTTGACCCATCGTGGCGTGAGGAACAGGAAGGTGGTGGGAGCAGCTCAGAGGAAGAGCTTCCTCTTACGGGCCAAAGAGGGAGAGGGAGGGGGAAGACTGCGGAGCCTGTAGCCTCCACTTTGGCACCCGTTAGGAGCCTGTCTCTTTCCAAAGCCAAAAAGGGCGCTCCCAAGACTTGCAGTGCCTGGTCCTTTTTTGACACAGTTGCAGATGACATTTGTTTTGTCAAATGCAAGCTGTGTCATCATAAAGTAAAAAGAGGGAAAAATGTCAGCAACCTCAATACCACAAATATGTGGAAACATGTGCGGACCAGGCACGCGGTGGAGTTACAGAAACACACTGAAGATGTAGGCCAACCAACAGCGGCAGCTACCACCTCTTCAGCTCGTGTTGCCTCTTCCTCCAGCTCACGCACAGCTGGTTTGGCTTCCTCCCAGAGACCTTGTGTAATTCCACCCACAGCACCACCTTCCCAGTCATCCTCACACTCCTAGTCTACTCTACAGCCATCGGTAGTACAGGCATGGGAGAAAAGGCGGGCATTCTCGGCCAACCACCCCCGAGCACAGGCTCTGAATGCAGGCATTGCCAAACTGTTGTCCCTGGAAATGCTCTCGTTCAGGCTGGTGGAGACTGACAGCTTCCGTGACTTGATGGCATTGGCAGTCCCACAGTACAAGGTGCCCAGCCGCTTTTACTTCAGCAGGCAGGCTGTTCCTGCCCTGCACAGGCATGTTGAGGCAAACATAAAACATGCGCTACTGAACGCCGTCAGTAGCAAGGTCCACCTCACCACCGATGCGTGGACCAGTCAGCATGGACAGGGGCGATATGTTTCCCTCACTGCCCATTGGGTTAATGTTGTTGAGCCAGGTACAGATCGTGCGAGTGGCGCAGGACGTGTCCTGCCCACTCCAAGGATTGCAGGAATCCAGTCTGTACGCATCGACTCCTCCTCTTACACCAGTTCCTCTGATTCCTCTCTGCAGGATCCGTCACAGTCCACCCCCACATGGACCCGTGAACGTTTACCTATGACCGACATGAGCACAGCCGTGGCCAAACGTCAGCAGGCCGTCTTGAAACTAGTTTCATTGGGGCATCGAAGCCACACAGCGCAGGAGCTCTGGAATGCCATAAAGCAGGAGAGCGATGTGTGGTTACTGCCAGCGAATCTCCAGCCAGGCATGGTAGTGTGTGACAATGGCCGAAATCTGGTGGCAGCTTTGGCCCTTGGCAACCTCACTCACATCCCATGTCTGGCACATGTGCTCAATTTGGTTGTGCAGAGTTTTCTGAGGGACTATCCGGATCTTGATGCCCTGCTGCACAAGGTCCGCCTAGAGTGTGCTCACTTGCGGCGTTCCAGCTTGGCCAGATCCCGCATTGCTGCTCTGCAGCGCCGATTCCGCCTTCCGGAACACCGCATCATATGTGACCTACCTACCCGGTGGAATTCCACGTTACATATGTTGGAGCGGTTGTGTGAGCAGCAGCAAGCAGTTATGGAGTACCAGCTGCATCAGGCGCAAAGAAGTCGCAGTCAGCGCCGATCAGACTTCACAACCACAGAGTGGGCCACTATGAAGGACGTCTGCCAGGTTTTGCGTCCTTTTGATTATTCCACGCGGATGGCAAGTGCAGATGATGCACTAGTCAGCATGACTGTCCCCCTTATCTGCCTGCTTCAGCAAACTTTGCAAGGGTTAAGGGATGATGTGGTGGAAGAGGTGGAGGATGAGGAGTCACCTTTTCCATCAGCTTCTGGAGAGTCAGCGCCACGTGGTTCCTCACAAAGGGGTACGCAGGGGCCAATTTGTGAGGAGGATGAGGAGGAGTCAATGGAGGAGGAAGAGCTCCGTCCAGAGGAGGGAGCGACACAATTGTCCAGTGGTCAGTGTGTACAGCGAGGGTGGGGTGATGACGAGCGGGCAGAGATCATGTCTCAAGCAGGGGACAGCGTTTCTGGGCCGGTTGGCACTCTGCAGCACATGGTGGATTTCATGCTGCAGTGCCTGAGAAACGACCGCCGCATCGACCACATTCTCAACATGCCTGATTATTGGGTGTTCACCCTCCTCGATCCTCGCTACCGGGACAACGTCCAAAACCTCATCCCTGCGTTGACCCGGGAGCGTAAATTGCGGGAGTACCACGACACACTAGTGAATTCCATCATCTTCTCCTGTCCAACTGAGAGGAGTGCTGCTAGTGCTTTACAAAGCAGCTCAGTGCGTCGAGGCAGTGGGGGAGGCTCTGCCCAAAGAGGGAGCAGAAGCAGTGCCTCTGCCCAAGGCAAGCCCAGTATGGCACAACTCTGGCACACTTTTGTGTGCCCGCCCCAAATGTCTACACCATCACCGGCGGCTCCAGTCAGCAGGAGGCAACGGTTCCGTCAGATGGTGACAGACTACATGGCTTGCCCTCTTACTGTACTCCCAGACGGCTCTTCCCCGTTCAAGTTTTGGGTCTCTAAGCTGGATACATGGCCAGAGCTAAGCCAGTATGCATTGGAGGTGCTGGCTTGCCCTGCGGCTAGTGTCTTATCGGAACGTGTCTTTAGTGCCGCAGGTGGTGTACTAACAGACCGTCGCATGCGACTATCCTCCGATAACGTTGACCGGCTTACTTTCCTGAAAATGAACCAGGCCTGGATCTCGCAGGAATTTGCCACTCCTCTGCCTGATTAAGTAATTGGGTGTCATCCAGGTCTCCTGCTGTGTTCATCTTTCTACCACCTGAACTGCTATTCCTGGGCTCCAACACCGCCAGTTGCGGCTCAGAAGTGCAGGCTGCACAGTAAAAACATACGACCCAGTGTTATTGGGTTTCAGTAACGTCAGCTGATCCCCAGCTGTGTAGCCGGCAACGTGTCCTGCGACCGCCACGCTGGCACAACAACCTAAATGTAAGGGAACCTCTCCCCCCCCCCCCCCCGTCGTTTGTTACTGAAAGAGCCATCTTGTGCAGCAGTAATGCTGCGCAAGGAAAAGGTAGCTCTTTTTTTTTAGCTCTTTGCACACGCAGAACTTAACACTTATAAAATGTGTTCACTGATACCGTTATACCGTCCCGGAGCTGGGACTTTCCTTCGTAATGTGACGCAGCACAGCCGTCATTCCTACCCCCTTGGTGCCATGCGCTGCCTCCTCAGCGTTGTTTTAAGCTGTCACGGAGCCTGCGCTGTTCTGTTATCCCTTGGGCATGCCCTATTTGCGCTGCCTGTCTTCTGACATAATTTGGTGTCAGGCTGGCTGCGCCTGTGCGGCCGCGGTGCCCGAGATCCCGCCTCGCAGTGTCTTCTGATTGAGTCACACTGCGGGCCTGGGATCCATGGGCATGCGCAGTGCATATCTTCCCCTCGGGCTCTCGCTCATTTCCCTCCGCCTTCTTTAGACTGTGCGCCGTCAGCTGATCCCTAGCATGCCACGGCCGTGACACCGCACAGTCTGAAGAAGAGGGAAGGAGGGGAGTGAGAGTCGAGGTTATGCACTGTGCATGCCCATGGTTCCAAGGCCCGCAGTGGGATTACGTTAGATGAGACTGCGAGGTGGGATCTGGAGCAGCGTGGACGCACAGGCACTGACAGCCTGACACCAAATTATGTCAGAAGACAGGCAGCGCTAATTGGGCATGGCCAAGGGCTAACAGAACAGCGCAGGCTCCGTGGCAGCTTAAAACAACGCTGAGGAGGCAGCGCACGGCATCAAGGGGATAGGAATGACAGCTGTGCTGTGTCCCATTACGAAGGAAATTCGCACCTCCGGAACGGTTTAACGGTATAAAGGGACACATTTTTAGTGTTTACTTCGGTGTTTGCAAGGAGCATAATTAAAAGAGCAACCTTTTCCTTTTGCATCCTTAGTGCTGCACAACATGGCTCTTTCAGCTACAAACGTCTTGGGGGGGGGGGTAAAGGTTTCCTTTCAACTTGCTCCAATCAGGCTTCGGCCTACACTCTGTTCCTCTGCTCCTCCTGCTGTCCCTGGGCTCTAACACCGCCAGTTGGTGCCTGGAAGTGCTGTGTGCACAGTCAACAGTCGCTCCTCTGTTATTGGGGTTCAGTAACGTCAGCTGATCCCCAGCTGTGTGTGCGGCAATACCTCCAATCTGCTCCTCCTGCTGTCCCTGGGCTCTAACACCGCCAGTTGGTGCCTGGAAGTGCTGTGTGCACAGTCAACAGTCGCTCCTCTGTTATTGGGGTTCAGTAACGTCAGCTGATCCCCAGCTGTGTGTGCGGCAATACCTCCAATCTGCTCCTCCTGCTGTCCCTGGGCTCTAACACCGCCAGTTGGTGCCTGGAAGTGCTGTGTGCACAGTCAACAGTCGCTCCTCTGTTATTGGGGTTCAGTAACGTCAGCTGATCCCCAGCTGTGTATCCGGCAACGTGTCATGCGACCGCCACGCTGGCACAACTAAAATGTAAGGGGACCTGTCCCCCCCCCCCCCTAGGCGTTTGTTACTGAAAGAGCCACCATGTGCAGCACTAATACTGCACAAGGGAAAGGTCGCTCTTGAAATTATGCTCCTTGCAAACGCTGAACTACACACTCATGTAATGTGTCCCCTCACACCGTCCAACCGTCCCGGAGGTGGGACTTTCCTTTGTAATGTGACGCAGCACAGCCGTCATTGCTACCCCCTTGGCACCGTGCGCTGCCTCCTTAGCGTTGTTTGATTCCGTCATGGACCCTGCGCTGTTATGTTATCCCTTGGCCATGCACAGTTTGCGCTGCCCGTCCTCTGACATCATTTGTTGTCGTCCTGGCTGCGCCTGTGCGTCCACGCTGCCCGAAATCACACCTCGCAGTGTCGTCTAATGTGATCCCACAGTGGGCCTGGTATCCATGGCCATGCGCAGTGCATATACTAGCCTCTCACTCCCCTTCTTCACGCTTCTTCAGACTAGGCGGCGTCAGCTGATCCCTAATAGCATGCCACGGCCGTGACGCCACACAGTCTGAAGAAGCAGGAAGGAGGTGAGTGAGAGGCGATGATATGCACTGCGCATGCCCATGGATCCCTGGCCCGCAGTGGGACTACATTAGATGACACTGCAAGGTTGGATCTCGGGCAGCTTGGACGCACAGGCACTGCCAGCCTGACACCTACATGATGTCAGAAGACGGGCACCGCTAACTGTGCATGGCCAAGGGATAACATTACAGTGCGGGCTCCGTGACAGAACCAAACAACGTTGAGGAGGTGGTGCCCGGCACCAAGGGGGTTGGAATGACGGCTGTGCTGTGTCACATTACAAAGGAAAGTCCCACTTCCGGGATGGTTTGACGGTGTGAGGGGACACATTATATGAGTGTGTACTTCAGCGTTTGCAAGGAGCATAATTTTCGGAGCCACCATTTTCCATGTGCAGTATTACTGCTGTACAAGATGGCTCTTTCAGCAACAAATGCCTGGGGGGGGGGGTTAAAGGTTCCCTTTCAACTTGCTCCACTGCAGGCTTCGGCCTACACTCTGCTCCTCTTTGATTCCCTGGGTTTCAACACTCTCAGTTGCCACCTGGAAGTGTTGTCTACACAGAAAAAAACACTAGGTGATGTGTCAGTGGGGTTCAGCACCGCCAGCTGTTCCCCTGCTGTGTAGTCGGCAACGTGTCCAGCACAAGCCACGCTGGCACAACAGAACAAAAGCTGCCACCAGTGCAGGCTTCGGCCTACACTCTGCTCCTCTCCTCCTCCTGCTGACCCTGGGCTCAAACACCGCTAGTTTTTGCCCGGAAGTGCTAGCTGCACAGAGAAAAACACCAGCCAATGTGTTAGTGGGGTTCAGCAACGCCAGCTGTTCCCCTGCTGTGTAGCCGGCAACGTGACCTGCAAACGCCATGCAGGCACAGGAACTGAAATTAAAAGGGAACCTGGCCCCACCCCCCCAGGTGTTTCTATGTATAACAGCCACCTAGTACAGCAGTACTGCTGCATTTGTACAAGGTGGCTGACTTTTTCTCCTTGCCCACGTGGAACTCAACACGTACAAAATGTGTCTCATTGAGACCATTCCACTGTCCCTGAGGTGTGACTTTCCTTTGTAATGATACGCAGCACCCCCCTTGGTAGCGTTTCCCGTCTTTTGTCATCATGGTTAGCTGGCTGCGCCTGTGCATCCGCCCTGCTAGAAACAACGCCCCTCGTTGTCATATTTATTTTGTCAGCGAGGGTGTGGTTTATGGGCACGAGCAGTGCATATGTTCGCCTGTCTTAACTCATCTCCTTCCGCCTTCTTCAGACTGTGCGGCCTCCTGGCCGTGGTAGGCGATAAGGGATCAGCTGAGGCCGCCCAGTCTGGAGCAGGTGTAAGGACATGTGTAAGCGGCAAACCTATTTACTGCACAAGGCCACGAATCCCAGCCACGCAGTGTGATTTTTTGAAAACACACTGTGGGTCTGGGATTCATGTCCATCGCTAACCGCAACGGCCGACATGAAATGAGGTCAGAAGACAGGAAGCGCTCACAGCGCATGGCCAAGGGATCACAATAGCGCAGACTCCTGTACAGCAAATAACAACGCTCAGGAATCTGCGCCCAGTACCTAGGTGCAAATTTTGACACCTGTGCTGCGTCTCGTTAAAAAGACAAGTCACGCCTCCACAACTGTTTGACAGTATAATGGGCTAAATAGTGTACGTGTTTTAGTCAGCGTGTGCAAGGAGCAAAACAAATAGAGCAACCTTTTACTTGTGCAGCATTAATGCTGCACAAGGTGTGGCTCTTGTACCTTGCAACACCTGAGGGGGGGGTTAAAGGTAACCTTTGAAATTGGTTCAACTAGGCTTCGGCCTACACTCTGCTCCTCTACTCCTCCTGCTGACCCTGGGCTCAAACACCGCTAGTTTTTGCCCGGAAATGCTAGCTGCACAGAGAAAAACACCAGCCAATGTGTTAGTGGGGTTCAGCACCGCCAGCTGTTCCCCTGCTGTGTAGTCGGCAACGTGTCCAGCACAAGCCACGCTGGCACAACAGAACAAAAGCTGCCACCAGTGCAGGCTTCGGCCTACACTTTGCTCCTCTCCTCCTCCTGCTGACCCTGGGCTCAAACAACGCCAGTTTCTGCCCGGACATGCTAGCTGCACAGAGAAAAACACCAGCCAATGTGTTAGTGGGGTTCAGCACCGCCAGCTGTTCCCCCGCTGTGTAGCCGGCATCGTGTCCAGCACAAGCCACGCTGGCACAACCGACCAAAAGCTGCCACCAGTGCAGGCTTCGTCCTACACTTTGCTCCTCTCCTCCTCCTCCTGCTGACCCTGGGCTCTAACACCGCTAGTTTTTGCCCGGACATGCAATCTGCACAGAGAAAAACACCAGTCAATGTGTCAGTGGGGTTCAGCAACGCCAGCTGTTCCCCTGCTGTGTAGCTTGCAACGTGACCTGCAAACGCCACGCAGGCACATGAACTGAAATTGAAGGGAGCCTGCCCCCCACCCCCCCAGGTGTTTCTATGTATAACAGCCACCTTGTACAGCAGTACTGCTGCATTTGTACAAGGTGGCTGACTTTTTCTCCTTGCACACGTGGAACTCAACAAGTACAAAATGTGTCTCATTACAGACCATTACAATGTCCCTGAGGTGTGACTTTCCTTTTTAATGACACGCAGCACCCCCATTGTTAGCGCTGCCCGTCTCCTGACATCATTGGTTGGCTGGCTGTGCCTGTGCGTCCCCCCTGCCCGACACAACGCCCCCCGTTGTCTCATATATTTTGACTGCGAGGGTGTGATTGATGGGCACGAGCAGTGCATATGTTCCCCTGTTTTCACTCCCCTCCTTCCGCCTTCTTCTGACTGTGCGGCCTCATGGCCGCGGCATGCGATAAGGGATCAGCTGAGGCCGCCCAGTCTGAAGCAGGTGTAAGGACATGTGTGAGCGGCGAACATATTTACTGCACAAGGCCACGAATCCCAGCACCGCAGTGTGACTTTAGGAAAAGCCACTGTGGGTCTGGGATTTATGGCCATCGTTAACCGCACCGGCCAACATGAAATGAGGTCATGAGACGGCCTGCACTAACAGGGTATTGCCAAGGGATAACACAAGAGCGCAGTTTCCTGTACTGCAAATAACAACGGTAAGGAATCTGCGCACAGCACCTAGGTGTAAATTTGTACACCTGTGCTGCGTCTCCTTAACCCTGCTGTTCTGTTGGTCAAAAATGACCGACTTTGAACTTCAATATTCTTTAAAATATTCAAGATGCGGCTCTGAAACCCGTGGTCGACCGACCCATCCTCATTTAAGTCAATCAACCACAAGTTTCAGAACCGCATCTTGAACACCCCAAAAAATACCAAAGTTCAAAATAGGTCTCCCCAGACCGAACAGAACAGCAGGGTTAAAAAGACTAGTAGTCACGCCTCCACTACTGTTTGACAGTATAATGGGCTAAATAGTGTACGTGTTTAATTCAGCGTGTGCAAGGAGAAAAATTAAATAGAGCAACCTTTGACTTGTGCATCAATAATGCTGTTCAAGGTGTGGCTCTTGTACCTTGCAACACCTGAGGGGGGGGTTAAAGGTAACCTTTGAAATTGGTTCAACTAGGCTTTGGCCAACACTCTGCTCCTCTACTCCTCCTGCTGACCCTGGGCTCAAACACCGCTAGTTTTTGCCCGGAAATGCTAGCTGCACAGAGAAAAACACCAGCCAATGTGTTAGTGGGGTTCAGCACCGCCAGCTGTTCCCCTGCTGTGTAGTCGGCAACGTGTCCAGCACAAGCCACGCTGGCACAACAGAACAAAAGCTGCCACCAGTGCAGGCTTCGGCCTACACTTTGCTCCTCTCCTCCTCCTGCTGACCCTGGGCTCTAACACCGCTAGTTTTTGCCCGGACATGCAATCTGCACAGAGAAAAACACCAGTCAATGTGTCAGTGGGGTTCAGCAACGCCAGCTGTTCCCCTGCTGTGTAGCTTGCAACGTGACCTGCAAACGCCACGCAGGCACATGAACTGAAATTGAAGGGAGCCTGCCCCCCACCCCCCCAGGTGTTTCTATGTATAACAGCCACCTTGTACAGCAGTACTGCTGCATTTGTACAAGGTGGCTGACTTTTTCTCCTTGCACACGTGGAACTCAACAAGTACAAAATGTGTCTCATTACAGACCATTACAATGTCCCTGAGGTGTGACTTTCCTTTTTAATGACACGCAGCACCCCCATTGTTAGCGCTGCCCGTCTCCTGACATCATTGGTTGGCTGGCTGTGCCTGTGCGTCCCCCCTGCCCGACACAACGCCCCCCGTTGTCTCATATATTTTGACTGCGAGGGTGTGATTGATGGGCACGAGCAGTGCATATGTTCCCCTGTTTTCACTCCCCTCCTTCCGCCTTCTTCTGACTGTGCGGCCTCATGGCCGCGGCATGCGATAAGGGATCAGCTGAGGCCGCCCAGTCTGAAGCAGGTGTAAGGACATGTGTGAGCGGCGAACATATTTACTGCACAAGGCCACGAATCCCAGCACCGCAGTGTGACTTTAGGAAAAGCCACTGTGGGTCTGGGATTTATGGCCATCGTTAACCGCACCGGCCAACATGAAATGAGGTCATGAGACGGCCTGCACTAACAGGGTATTGCCAAGGGATAACACAAGAGCGCAGTTTCCTGTACTGCAAATAACAACGGTAAGGAATCTGCGCACAGCACCTAGGTGTAAATTTGTACACCTGTGCTGCGTCTCCTTAAAAAGACTAGTAGTCACGCCTCCACTACTGTTTGACAGTATAATGGGCTAAATAGTGTACGTGTTTAATTCAGCGTGTGCAAGGAGAAAAATTAAATAGAGCAACCTTTGACTTGTGCATCAATAATGCTGTTCAAGGTGTGGCTCTTGTACCTTGCAACACCTGAGGGGGGGGTTAAAGGTAACCTTTGAAATTGGTTCAACTAGGCTTTGGCCAACACTCTGCTCCTCTACTCCTCCTGCTGACCCTGGGCTCAAACACCGCTAGTTTTTGCCCGGAAATGCTAGCTGCACAGAGAAAAACACCAGCCAATGTGTTAGTGGGGTTCAGCACCGCCAGCTGTTCCCCTGCTGTGTAGTCGGCAACGTGTCCAGCACAAGCCACGCTGGCACAACAGAACAAAAGCTGCCACCAGTGCAGGCTTCGGCCTACACTTTGCTCCTCTCCTCCTCCTGCTGACCCTGGGCTCAAACAACGCCAGTTTCTGCCCGGACATGCTAGCTGCACAGAGAAAAACACCAGCCAATGTGTTAGTGGGGTTCAGCACCGCCAGCTGTTCCCCTGCTGTGCAGCTTGCAACGTGACCTGCAAACGCCACGCAGGCACATGAACTGAAATTGAAGGGAGCCTGGCCCCCACCCCCAGGTGTTTCTATGTATAACAGCCACCTTGTACAGCAGTACTGCTGCATTTGTACAAGGTGGCTGATGTTTTCTCCTTGCCCACGTGGAACTCAACACGTACAAAATGTGTCTCTTTGAGACCATTCCACTGTCCCTGAGGTGTGACTTTCCTTTCTAATGATACGCAGCACCCCCCTTGGTAGCGCTTCCCGTCTTCTGACATCATTGGTTGGCTACTTGCGCCTGTTCGTCCGCCCTGCCTGAATAAAATGCTCCTCGTTGTCTTAATTATTTTGACTGCGAGGGTGTGATTGATGGGCACGAGCAGTGCATATCTTCGCCTGTCTTAACTCATCTCCTTCCGCCTTCTTCAGACTGTGCAGCCTCATGGCCGCGGCATGCGAGAAGGGATCAGCAGAGGCCGCCCAGTCTGAAGCAGGTGTAAGGACGTGTGTGAGCGGCCAAAATATTTACTGCTCAAGGCCACGAATCCCAGCACCGCAGTGTGGCTTTATGAAAAGACACTGTGGGTCTGGGATTTATGGCCATCGTTAACCGCACCGGCCAACATGAAATGAGGTCATAAGATGGGCAGCGCTAACAGGGCATTGCCAAGGGATAACACAAGAGCGCAGACTCCTGTACAGCAAATAACAACGCTCAGGAAGCTGCGCCAAGCACCAAGGCGTTATTTTGGACACCTGTGCTGCGTCTCATCAAAAAACCAAGTCACGCATCCACTACAGTTTGACTGTAGAATGGGGTAAATTGTGTATGTCTTTCATTCAGCGTGTGCAAGTAGACAAATTAATAGAGCAACCTTTCACTTGTGCAGCATTAATACTGCACAAGGTGTGTCTCTTGTACTTTGTAACACCTGAGGGGGGGGTTAAAGGTTTCCTTTGAAATTGGTTCAACTAGGCTTCGGCCTACACTCTGCTCCTCTCCTCCTCCTCCTGCTTCAACACGGGCTCTAACATCGCTAGTTTTTGCCCGCAAGTGCTAGCTGCACAGATAAAAACACACGCCATTGTGTTAGTGGGGTTCAGCAACGCCAGCTGTTCCCCCAGTGTGTAGCCGGCAAAGTGTCCTGCAAACGCAACGCAGACACAAAGCTGCCTCCAGTGCAGGCTTCGGCCTACACTCATCTCCCCCTGCTTACCCTTTGCTCCAACACCGCTAGTTGGGGCTCTAGGAAGACAATCTTTAATAGGCAAGGCAACGCATCCGGGTTCCAGCACCGCCAGCTGGTTCTCGGCAGTGTTCTTGTCACAGGTACTCCCTCGTGCCAAGCCTGGTTTCAGCACCGTCAGCTGTTTCCGGGTTGTGTCAACTTCACTGAGACGCCTATGCTTGCCCCGTCGTGGGGCGGTCGAGTTAGCCAACTCCAGGGTGCCTCCAGTTTAGGAGCTTCCTATGTGGGCTGCGTGAACTGGTAGTCAAGGCTGGTTCTGTAGTGCCAGTAGGCCCAGCTCCCCCTGTAGGACTGTTGGGGTTCGGTAACTGCGGCTGCCTCGCGGCCTAGCTGTTCTCTCCTCTCCTGTGGGCCTTGGGGTCCACCACCTGGTTCCAGCACCGTCAGCTGGTTCCGGGCCGAGCCTTTGGCTTAGGTGCCTCCTCCTGGGTATCCGAGTTCCGCCAACGCCAGGCGGTCCTTGGTAGTGCTTTTAAGCGCGGGCACCTACAGCTTAGTAACCGGGTTCCAGCACCGTCAGCTGGTCCTCGGTCGTGCCATTGGCTCTTGCACACTGGGGCAACGCATCCGGGTTCCAGCACCGCCAGCTGGTTCTCGGCAGTGTTCTTGTCACAGGTACTCCCTCGTGCCAAGCCTGGTTTCAGCACCGTCAGCTGTTTCCGGGTTGTGTCAACTTCACTGAGACGCCTATGCTTGCCCCGTCGTGGGGCGGTCGAGTTAGCCAACTCCAGGGTGCCTCCAGTTTAGGAGCTTCCTATGTGGGCTGCGTGAACTGGTAGTCAAGGCTGGTTCTGTAGTGCCAGTAGGCCCAGCTCCCCCTGTAGGACTGTTGGGGTTCGGTAACTGCGGCTGCCTCGCGGCCTAGCTGTTCTCTCCTCTCCTGTGGGCCTTCGGGTCCACCACCTGGTTCCAGCACCGTCAGCTGGTTCCGGGCCGAGCCTTTGGCTTAGGTGCCTCCTCCTGGGTATCCGAGTTCCGCCAACGCCAGGCGGTCCTTGGTAGTGCTTTTAAGCGCGGGCACCTACAGCTTAGTAACCGGGTTCCAGCACCGTCAGCTGGTCCTCGGTCGTGCCATTGGCTCTTGCACACTGGGGCAACGCATCCGGGTTCCAGCACCGCCAGCTGGTTCTCGGCAGTGTTCTTGTCACAGGTACTCCCTCGTGCCAAGCCTGGTTTCAGCACCGTCAGCTGTTTCCGGGTTGTGTCAACTTCACTGAGACGCCTATGCTTGCCCCGTCGTGGGGCGGTCGAGTTAGCCAACTCCAGGGTGCCTCCAGTTTAGGAGCTTCCTATGTGGGCTGCGTGAACTGGTAGTCAAGGCTGGTTCTGTAGTGCCAGTAGGCCCAGCTCCCCCTGTAGGACTGTTGGGGTTCGGTAACTGCGGCTGCCTCGCGGCCTAGCTGTTCTCTCCTCTCCTGTGGGCCTTCGGGTCCACCACCTGGTTCCAGCACCGTCAGCTGGTTCCGGGCCGAGCCTTTGGCTTAGGTGCCTCCTCCTGGGTATCCGAGTTCCGCCAACGCCAGGCGGTCCTTGGTAGTGCTTTTAAGCGCGGGCACCTACAGCTTAGTAACCGGGTTCCAGCACCGTCAGCTGGTCCTCGGTCGTGCCATTGGCTCTTGCACACTGGGGCAACGCATCCGGGTTCCAGCACCGCCAGCTGGTTCTCGGCAGTGTTCTTGTCACAGGTACTCCCTCGTGCCAAGCCTGGTTTCAGCACCGTCAGCTGTTTCCGGGTTGTGTCAACTTCACTGAGACGCCTATGCTTGCCCCGTCGTGGGGCGGTCGAGTTAGCCAACTCCAGGGTGCCTCCAGTTTAGGAGCTTCCTATGTGGGCTGCGTGAACTGGTAGTCAAGGCTGGTTCTGTAGTGCCAGTAGGCCCAGCTCCCCCTGTAGGACTGTTGGGGTTCGGTAACTGCGGCTGCCTCGCGGCCTAGCTGTTCTCTCCTCTCCTGTGGGCCTTGGGGTCCACCACCTGGTTCCAGCACCGTCAGCTGGTTCCGGGCCGAGCCTTTGGCTTAGGTGCCTCCTCCTGGGTATCCGAGTTCCGCCAACGCCAGGCGGTCCTTGGTAGTGCTTTTAAGCGCGGGCACCTACAGCTTAGTAACCGGGTTCCAGCACCGTCAGCTGGTCCTCGGTCGTGCCATTGGCTCTTGCACACTGGGGCAACGCATCCGGGTTCCAGCACCGCCAGCTGGTTCTCGGCAGTGTTCTTGTCACAGGTACTCCCTCGTGCCAAGCCTGGTTTCAGCACCGTCAGCTGTTTCCGGGTTGTGTCAACTTCACTGAGACGCCTATGCTTGCCCCGTCGTGGGGCGGTCGAGTTAGCCAACTCCAGGGTGCCTCCAGTTTAGGAGCTTCCTATGTGGGCTGCGTGAACTGGTAGTCAAGGCTGGTTCTGTAGTGCCAGTAGGCCCAGCTCCCCCTGTAGGACTGTTGGGGTTCGGTAACTGCGGCTGCCTCGCGGCCTAGCTGTTCTCTCCTCTCCTGTGGGCCTTCGGGTCCACCACCTGGTTCCAGCACCGTCAGCTGGTTCCGGGCCGAGCCTTTGGCTTAGGTGCCTCCTCCTGGGTATCCGAGTTCCGCCAACGCCAGGCGGTCCTTGGTAGTGCTTTTAAGCGCGGGCACCTACAGCTTAGTGACCGGGTTCCAGCACCGTCAGCTGGTCCTCGGTCGTGCCATTGGCTCTTGCACACTGGGGCAACGCATCCGGGTTCCAGCACCGCCAGCTGGTTCTCGGCAGTGTTCTTGTCACAGGTACTCCCTCGTGCCAAGCCTGGTTTCAGCACCGTCAGCTGTTTCCGGGTTGTGTCAACTTCACTGAGACGCCTATGCTTGCCCCGTCGTGGGGCGGTCGAGTTAGCCAACTCCAGGGTGCCTCCAGTTTAGGAGCTTCCTATGTGGGCTGCGTGAACTGGTAGTCAAGGCTGGTTCTGTAGTGCCAGTAGGCCCAGCTCCCCCTGTAGGACTGTTGGGGTTCGGTAACTGCGGCTGCCTCGCGGCCTAGCTGTTCTCTCCTCTCCTGTGGGCCTTCGGGTCCACCACCTGGTTCCAGCACCGTCAGCTGGTTCCGGGCCGAGCCTTTGGCTTAGGTGCCTCCTCCTGGGTATCCGAGTTCCGCCAACGCCAGGCGGTCCTTGGTAGTGCTTTTAAGCGCGGGCACCTACAGCTTAGTAACCGGGTTCCAGCACCGTCAGCTGGTCCTCGGTCGTGCCATTGGCTCTTGCACACTGGGGCAACGCATCCGGGTTCCAGCACCGCCAGCTGGTTCTCGGCAGTGTTCTTGTCACAGGTACTCCCTCGTGCCAAGCCTGGTTTCAGCACCGTCAGCTGTTTCCGGGTTGTGTCAACTTCACTGAGACGCCTATGCTTGCCCCGTCGTGGGGCGGTCGAGTTAGCCAACTCCAGGGTGCCTCCAGTTTAGGAGCTTCCTATGTGGGCTGCGTGAACTGGTAGTCAAGGCTGGTTCTGTAGTGCCAGTAGGCCCAGCTCCCCCTGTAGGACTGTTGGGGTTCGGTAACTGCGGCTGCCTCGCGGCCTAGCTGTTCTCTCCTCTCCTGTGGGCCTTCGGGTCCACCACCTGGTTCCAGCACCGTCAGCTGGTTCCGGGCCGAGCCTTTGGCTTAGGTGCCTCCTCCTGGGTATCCGAGTTCCGCCAACGCCAGGCGGTCCTTGGTAGTGCTTTTAAGCGCGGGCACCTACAGCTTAGTAACCGGGTTCCAGCACCGTCAGCTGGTCCTCGGTCGTGCCATTGGCTCTTGCACACTGGGGCAACGCATCCGGGTTCCAGCACCGCCAGCTGGTTCTCGGCAGTGTTCTTGTCACAGGTACTCCCTCGTGCCAAGCCTGGTTTCAGCACCGTCAGCTGTTTCCGGGTTGTGTCAACTTCACTGAGACGCCTATGCTTGCCCCGTCGTGGGGCGGTCGAGTTAGCCAACTCCAGGGTGCCTCCAGTTTAGGAGCTTCCTATGTGGGCTGCGTGAACTGGTAGTCAAGGCTGGTTCTGTAGTGCCAGTAGGCCCAGCTCCCCCTGTAGGACTGTTGGGGTTCGGTAACTGCGGCTGCCTCGCGGCCTAGCTGTCCTCTCCTCTCCTGTGGGCCTTCGGGTCCACCACCTGGTTCCAGCACCGTCAGCTGGTTCCGGGCCGAGCCTTTGGCTTAGGTGCCTCCTCCTGGGTATCCGAGTTCCGCCAACGCCAGGCGGTCCTTGGTAGTGCTTTTAAGCGCGGGCACCTACAGCTTAGTAACCGGGTTCCAGCACCGTCAGCTGGTCCTCGGTCGTGCCATTGGCTCTTGCACACTGGGGCAACGCATCCGGGTTCCAGCACCGCCAGCTGGTTCTCGGCAGTGTTCTTGTCACAGGTACTCCCTCGTGCCAAGCCTGGTTTCAGCACCGTCAGCTGTTTCCGGGTTGTGTCAACTTCACTGAGACGCCTATGCTTGCCCCGTCGTGGGGCGGTCGAGTTAGCCAACTCCAGGGTGCCTCCAGTTTAGGAGCTTCCTATGTGGGCTGCGTGAACTGGTAGTCAAGGCTGGTTCTGTAGTGCCAGTAGGCCCAGCTCCCCCTGTAGGACTGTTGGGGTTCGGTAACTGCGGCTGCCTCGCGGCCTAGCTGTTCTCTCCTCTCCTGTGGGCCTTCGGGTCCACCACCTGGTTCCAGCACCGTCAGCTGGTTCTCGGCAGTGTCTTTTGCTCTTGTACCTTCTGCTCCCCATCCTGGTTCCAGTACCGTCAGCTGGTTCCGGGCAGAGCCTTTGGCTTAGGTGCCTCCTTCTGGGTATCCAAGTTCCACCAATGTCAGGTGGTCCTTGGTAGTGCTTTCAGGCACGGGTACCTCCTGCTTAGTAACCGGGTTCCAGTAACGTCAGCTGGTCCTTGGTAGTTCCATTGGCTCTTGGACATTCGGCTACCCATCCGGGTTCCAGTACCGTCAGCTGGTTCTCGGCAGTGTCTTTTGCTCTTGTACCTTCTGCTCCCCATCCTGGTTCCAGTAACGTCATCTGGTTCCGGGCAGAGCCTTTGGCTTAGGTGCCTCCTTCTTGGTATCCGAGTTCCGCCAACGTCAGGCGGTCCTTGGTAGTGCTTTTTAGCACGGGTACCTCCTGCTTAGTAACCGGGTTCCAGTAACGTCAGCTGGTCCTCGGTAGTTCCATAGGCTCTTGAACCTTCGGGTAGCCATCCGAGTTCCAGTTCCATCAGCTGGTTCTTGGCATTTTCTCAGCCTTCTTGTACCTTCTGCTACATTTCCAAGTTGAAGACCCTAACGTCGACAACCCGGAAGACCACCCCGATGACGACGACCCGGAAGACCACCCCGATGACGACGACGACGGCGGAGACGACGACGGCTGAGACGACGACGGCGGAGATGACGACACTGGAGACGAAGACCCTGGAGACGACAACATGGAAGACCGAGAAGCAGAAGAACAAGAGGCTGCAGAACAAAGAGCAGAAGAACATTAAGCATAAGACTTAATATCAGAGCAAAAGATATTATCTAAATTATATGCAGAAGAAGACTAAGCAGTGTATGGGGGTGAGTCCGTTCCTCCTCGTGGTGCCCCTGGATAAAGCCTGATGCTGCAGGCCAAACTGAACGCGGACAAATGTAACTTTTGTGACTGGCAGAACGGAAGGTGTAATCTTCCAACTTTTATAGATAACAACTACGGGAATGCCTGTCACAAATGAGAATATGATGAAGAAGTAGAATAGGAAGAATAATAACAGTGGAATAAAAAGAATATGTAGAATAGGAAGAATAATAATAGTTGAAGAAAATGAATATGAAGAATGTAATAAAAAAAAAAAATAGGTAGAAGATGAAGAAGAAGATGAATAAGGTGAAGAAGTTGATGTCAAGGATGCTGATGATGATGAAGATGAAAGTGTGGGAAAAGAAAAAAAAAAAAAGAAAAAAAAGAAGGGGAAGGGCGTGGAATAGTGAAACATCAATATCTGACAAAATAAAAAAAAATTACATACTCAATATCTTTTTCAATCCGAACGTCTTTAAAAAAAAAAAAAAAACATGCTATTCTATTTGATTGGACTAATCCTCATTGCCTTTAATGTCTCCGCCACCTCCCCCATACATCCTACATTATTCTTAGTTGTTTTCCTTCAGGTAGAATGAACCTACAAGGAAAGAAAGGGTTTATTTTAATTCCGATATTTTGGTCCCATTGACTTGCATTGGGATCGGGTATCGGTATCGGCGATATCCGATATTTTTTGAATATCGGCCGATCCAAACCGATACCGATACTTTCCGATATCGGAAGGTATCGCTCAACACTAGTGATGAGCGAATTTCTTTGGAAATCGATTGCCAAACATAAATTCGGCATGAATATGGCACATTCGGATTCGTGATGGCAAACACGAGCAAAATTGTATAAAATTGGAAAAAAACGGTAACATTTGGTAAAAGGTGTGGGAAAATATTTGCTTTGCCACAAAAGTATCTTCAACATTTTAGCAATGATAATGGTGGTGTATCATAAGAGTTTGGCACGTGTTTCATGAGGGGAGGGGGTTTGCAGAGCTCAGAGGCGTGGTGTTCTTCTAAACAGGAAGCTTTTTTTTCCCTAACTTTATGTGTGCACATTGCAGCTAGCCAATCAGGGCAAAGGAAACATCCACAATGTCCTGACACAACGGCTTGTGTCATTGGCTGCTGAAATCACATGTCCCTTTCCATAGAAAGAATGGGCATCTTGATTTAGCATCATTTTGACACTGTAACAGCACAGAGAGGCTGCTCCTGATGCCAGCTGGCACTGTTTGTGAGTCGCCTGCCAGGGCCGTGGGGTTCACGGGACCGGGTCCGGTGTTCACAGGGGAATGTCACGATGGCGACCCGGTCCATGGCCCTGGGCACCCATGTAAAAGGGGAATTGAATAAAGTTTATGTTCTTGACACCACCTGTGGTATTCAGTCAGTGGGGACCGACGCTGCTTTAAGGGGTCCTCGGGGGTGATGTTATGGCAGCTAGATGGTGTAACTTCCTACAGGTGAAGTATATCCCCAGGGCTCCCGGTGTGTAGATGGAAGATGACGGTGAAGGGTGCAGTAAAGAATGAGGACACAGGTTTTCAGTCACATTGCCTGGTTTCAGGCAGCCACAGTCCAGGGCACCTGATCACAGGGCAGGCAGGGCTGGAAGCGAACCAAAGTCCCCTTTACCAGGTGGAGTTGAAAGCCTTCCTCTAGCGTGGTGGTGTTGTAGTCCCTTACTGCTAATGGCTTCAGATAAGGTCCTCACAGTTCTCTCTGTCCCCCATATAGGGTAGGAAAATACCTGTATGACAGGTAACTCAAGCCTTTTTACAGGGACTCTATCACGCCCCGGGCTCTATGTGCTAGGGTGGTTTCACATTTGCGTTATTTTTTTTTTGCGTTTTTGCGGTAAAAAACGTAAAAAAATGCATGAGTTTTTTCCCCTGTACTTAACATTAAAAACGCATGCGTTTTTTGCATGCGTTTTAATGCGTTTTTGCAACGCATGCATTTTTTCACTGCATGCGTTTTGTTGCAGAAATGCAACATGTAGTAATTTTAGCGGCGTTTTTTTGCCGCGAAAAAAATGCATGCGTTTTTTCGCGGTAAAAAAACCCATTGATGTCTATGTAAACGCATGCGTTTTTTTTAGCACATGCGTTTTCATGCATTTTTATAGAAAAACACAAGAATACACACTTATAAGCCATCCCCCAACCCCAACCCTAACCCTAAAACACAAACTCTAACACAAACTGTAACACAAACTGTAACACACACTCTAACACAAACTCTAACACAAACCCTAACCCTAACCCTAACCCTAGGAATCCTAACCCTAACACAAACCCTAACCCTAGCCCCAACCCTAACCCTAACCCTAACCCTAGGGATCCTAACCCTAACACAAACCCTAACCCTAACCCTAAAACACAAACTCTAACACAAACTCTAACATAAACTCTAACCCTAACCCTCACCCTAACTGTAACCCTAACCCTAGCCCTAACCCTAACCCTAGCCTAACCCTAACCCTAGGGATCCTAACCCTAACCCTAGGGATCCTAACCCTAACCCTTAGGGTTAGGGTTAGGATCCCTAGGGTTAGGGTTAGGGTTAGGGTAACGGTTAGAGTTAGGGTTTGTGTAAGGGTTAGGATCCCTAGGGCTAGAGTTTGGGTTTTAGGGTTAGGGTTAGAGTTTGTGTTAGGGTTAGGGTTTGTGTTATGGTTAGGATCCCTAGGGTTAGGGTTAGGGTTTGTGTTAGGGTTAGGGTTAGAGTTTGTGTTAGGGTTAGGGTTAGGATCCCTAGGGTTAGGGTTAGGGTTAGGGTTTGTGTTAGGGTTAGGGTTAGAGTTTGTGTTAGGGTTAGGGTTAGGATCCCTAGGGTTAGGGTTAGGGTTTGTGTTAGGGTTAGGATCCCTAGGGTTAGGGTTAGGGTTTGTGTTAGGGTTAGGGTTAGAGTTTGTGTTAGGGTTAGGGTTTGTGTTAGGGTTAGGGTTAGGTCCCCTAAGGTTAGGGTTAGGGTTAGGGTTCGTGTTAGGGTTAGGGTTAGGATCCCTAGGGTTAGGGTTAGGGTTTGTGTTAGGGTTAGGATCCCTAGGGTTAGGGTTAGGGTTTGTGTTAGGGTTAGGGTTAGAGTTTGTGTTAGGGTTAGGGTTAGGATCTCTAGGGTTAGGGTTAGGGTTTTTGTTAGGGTTAGGATTACTGGGGTTAGGGTTAGGGTTAGTGTTATGTTAACCAATTCAGTAACACTATGGACATAGCGGTCAGAACACATACAGTGATCTGACAAACACCCAAAATTAAAGAACGAGCTCTGAGACGTGGGAACTCTGCAGACCGCAATCCCTGATCCTATCAAACCACACTAAAGGTAGCCGTGGAGCGCTCCTGACCAGAACCTAGGCGCCTCGTCACAGCCTGAGAAACTAGCTATTCCTGAAGATAGAAAAATAAGCCTACCTTGCCTCAGAGAAATTCCCCAAAGGAAAAGGCAGCCCCCCACATATAATGACTGTGAGTAAGATGAAAACACAAACATAGAGATGAAACAGATTTAGCAAAGTGAGGCCCGACTAGCTGAATAGAACGAGGATAGGGAAGATAACTTTGCGGTCAGCACAAAAACCTATAAATAACCACGCAGAGGGGACAAAAAGACCCTCCGCACCGACTAACGGTACGGAGGTCGTCCCTCTGCGTCTCAGAGCTTCCAGCAGGCGAGAAAAAACCAATAAAGCAAGCTGGACTGAAAAATAGCAACAAAATAACAAAAGCAAAACTTAGCTTTGCAGAGCAGCAGGCCACAGGAATGATCCAGGGAAAAAACCAGTCCAACACTGGAACATTGACAAGAAGCCTGGATCAAAGCATCAGGTGGAGTTAAGTAGAGAAGAAGCTAACGAGCTTACCAGATCACCTGAGGGAGAAAACTCAGAAGCTGCAGTACCACTTTCCTCCACAAACGGAAGATCCCAGAGAGAATCAGCCGAAGTACCACTTGTGACCACAGGAGTGAACTCTGCCACAGAATTCACAACAGTACCCCCCCCTTGAGGAGGGGTCACCGAACCCTCACCAGAGCCCCCATGCCAACCAGGATGAGCCACATGAAAGCCACAGAATTCACAACAGGTTAGGGTTTGTGTTAGGTTTAGGATCCCTAGGTTTAGGGTTAGGGTTAGAGTTTGGGTTAGGATTTGTGTTAGGGTTTGTGCCAGGATGAGCCACATGAAAGGCACGAACAAGATCGGGAGCATGGACATCAGAGGCAAAAACCCAGGAATTATCTTCCTGAGCATAACCCTTCCAT
This sequence comes from Ranitomeya imitator, assembly GCF_032444005.1. Classification (NCBI taxonomy): domain Eukaryota; kingdom Metazoa; phylum Chordata; class Amphibia; order Anura; family Dendrobatidae; genus Ranitomeya; species Ranitomeya imitator. The sequence continues at coordinate 953,898,661 of NC_091282.1, read as the reverse complement.
TTAACCAGATACTGGAGTTTCCGTCTTGAAACACGAGAATCCAAAATCTTCTCCACAATATACTCCAATTCCCCCTCCACAAAAACCGGGGCAGGAGGCTCAACAGATGGAACCATAGGTGCCACGTATCTCCGCAACAATGACCTATGGAATACGTTATGTATGGAAAAAGAATCTGGAAGGGTCAGACGAAAAGACACAAGATTAAGAACCTCAGAAATCCTATACGGACCAATAAAACGAGGTTTAAACTTAGGAGAGGAAACCTTCATAGGAATATGACGAGAAGATAACCAAACCAGATCCCCAACACGAAGTCGGGGACCCACACGGCGTCTGCGATTAGCGAAACGTTGAGCCTTCTCCTGGGACAAGGTCAAATTGTCCACTACCTGAGTCCAAATCTGCTGCAACCTGTCCACCACAGTATCCACACCAGGACAGTCCGAAGACTCAACCTGTCCAGAAGAGAAACGAGGATGGAACCCAGAATTGCAGAAAAACGGTGAAACCAAGGTAGCCGAGCTGGCCCGATTATTAAGGGCGAACTCAGCCAAAGGCAAAAAGGACACCCAGTCATCCTGATCAGCAGAAACAAAGCACCTCAGATATGTTTCCAAGGTCTGATTGGTTCGCTCGGTCTGGCCATTAGTCTGAGGATGGAAAGCCGAGGAAAAAGACAAGTCAATGCCCATCCTACCACAAAAGGCTCGCCAAAACCTCGAAACAAACTGGGAACCTCTGTCAGAAACAATATTCTCTGGAATGCCATGCAAACGAACCACATGCTGGAAGAACAAAGGCACCAAATCAGAGGAGGAAGGCAATTTAGACAAGGGTACCAGATGGACCATCTTAGAAAAGCGATCACAGACCACCCAAATGACTGACATCTTTTGAGAAACGGGAAGGTCAGAAATAAAATCCATAGAGATATGTGTCCAAGGCCTCTTCGGGACCGGCAAGGGCAAAAGCAACCCACTGGCACGAGAACAGCAGGGCTTAGACCGAGCACAAATCCCACAGGACTGCACAAAAGTACGCACATCCCGCGACAGAGAGGGCCACCAAAAGGATCTAGCCACTAACTCTCTGGTACCAAAGACTCCAGGATGGCCAGCCAACACCGAACAATGAAGTTCAGAGATAACTCTATTCGTCCACCTATCAGGGACAAACAGTTTCTCCGCTGGGCAACGATCAGGTTTATTAGCCTGAAATTTTTGCAGCACCCGCCGCAAATCAGGGGAGATGGCAGACACAATTACTCCTTCCTTGAGGATACCCGCTGGCTCAGATAAGCCCGGAGAGTCGGGCACAAAACTCCTAGACAAAGCATCCGCCTTCACATTTTTAGAGCCCTGAAGGTACGAAATCACAAAGTCAAAACGGGCAAAAAACAACGACCAACGAGCTTGTCTAGGATTCAAGCGCTTGGCAGACTCGAGATAAGTCAAGTTCTTATGATCAGTCAATACCACCACGCGATGCTTAGCTCCTTCAAGCCAATGACGCCACTCCTCGAATGCCCACTTCATGGCCAGCAACTCTCGGTTGCCCACATCATAATTTCGCTCAGCAGGCGAAAACTTCCTGGAAAAGAAAGCGCATGGTTTCATCACTGAGCAACCTGAACCTCTCTGTGACAAAACAGCCCCTGCTCCAATCTCAGAAGCATCAACCTCGACTTGGAACGGAAGAGAAACATCTGGTTGACACAACACAGGGGCAGAAGAAAAACGACGCTTCAACTCTTGAAAAGCCTCCACAGCAGCAGAAGACCAATTGACCACATCAGCACCCTTCTTGGTCAAATCGGTCAATGGTTTAGCAATACTAGAAAAATTGCAGATGACGCGACGATAAAAATTAGCAAAGCCCAGGAACTTTTGCAGACTTTTCAGAGATGTCGGCTGAGTCCAATCATGGATGGCTTGGACCTTAACAGGATCCATCTCGATAGTAGAAGGGGAAAAGATGAACCCCAAAAATGAAACCTTCTGCACACCAAAGAGACACTTTGATCCCTTCACAAACAAAGAATTAGCACGCAGGACCTGAAAAACCGTTCTGACCTGCTTCACATGAGACTCCCAATCATCCGAGAAGATCAAAATGTCATCCAAGTACACAATCAGGAATTTATCCAGGTACTCTCGGAAGATGTCATGCATAAAGGACTGAAACACTGATGGAGCATTGGCCAGTCCGAACGGCATCACGAGATACTCAAAATGACACTCGGGCGTATTAAATGCAGTTTTCCATTCATCGCCCTGCTTAATTCGCACCAGATTATACGCACCACGAAGATCTATCTTTGTGAACCAACTAGCCCCCTTAATCCGAGCAAACAGATCAGATAACAATGGCAAGGGGTACTGAAATTTAACCGTGATCTTATTTAGAAGGCGATAATCTATACAAGGTCTCAGCGAACCATCCTTCTTGGCTACAAAAAAGAACCCTGCTCCTAATGGCGACGATGACGGGCGAATATGCCCCTTCTCCAGGGATTCCTTCACATAACTGCGCATAGCGGTGTGCTCAGGCACGGACAAATTAAACAATCGACCTTTTGGGAATTTACTACCAGGAATCAAATTGATAGCACAATCACAATCCCTATGCGGAGGTAGGGTATCGGACTTGGGCTCATCAAATACATCCCCGGTAATCAGACAAGAACTCTGGGACCTCAGAAAGGGTGGATGACGAAATTGACAGAAATGGAACATCACCATGTACCCCCTGACAACCCCAGCTGGAAACCGACATGGATTTCCAATCTAATACTGGATTATGAACTTGTAGCCATGGCAACCCCAAAACGACCACATCATGCAGATTATGCAACACCAGAAAGCGAATATCCTCCTGATGTGCAGGAGCCATGCACATGGTCAGCTGGGTCCAGTACTGAGGCTTATTCATGGCCAAAGGTGTAGCATCAATTCCTCTCAATGGAATAGGACACTGCAAGGGCTCCAAGAAAAACCCACAAAGCTTAGCATACTCTAAGTCCATCAAATTCAGGGCAGCGCCTGAATCCACAAATGCCATGACAGAATACGATGACAAAGAGCAGATCAAGGTAACGGACAGAAGAAATTTTGACTGTACCGTACCAACGGTGGCAGACCTAGCGAACGGCTTAGAGCGCTTAGGACAATCAGAGATGGCATGAGTGGAATCACCACAGTAGAAACACAGACCATTCAGACGTCTGCGTTCATGCCGCTCAACTCTGGACAAAGTCCTATCGCACTGCATAGGCTCAGGTTTAAGCTCAGGTAATACCGCCAAATGGTGCACAGATTTACGCTCACGCAAGCGTCGACCGATCTGAATGGCCAAAGACATAGATTCATTCAGACCATCAGGCATAGGAAATCCCACCATGACATCTTTAAGGGCTTCAGAGAGACCCTTTCTGAAAATCGCTGCGAGCGCAGCTTCATTCCATTGAGTGAGTACAGACCACTTTCTAAATTTTTGACAGTATACCTCTATCTCATCCTGACTCTGACACAAAGCCAGCAAATTTTTCTCTGCCTGATCCACTGAATTAGGCTCATCGTACAGCAATCCGAGCGCCAGGAAAAACGCATCAATATTACTTAATGCAGGATCTCCTGGCGCAAGAGAAAATGCCCAATCCTGAGGGTCGCCACGCAAAAAAGAAATAATAATTCTCACTTGTTGAGCTGGGTCACCAGAGGAGTGAGGTTTCAAGGCCAAAAACAGTTTGCAATTATTTTTGAAATTCACAAACTTGACTCTATCACCATAAAACAAATCAGGAATAGGAATTCTTGGTTCAAAAATAGGCTTCTGAACCACCAAATCTTGAATCTTTTGCACATTTATAACGAGATTATCCATTGAAGAGCACAGACCCTGAATCTCCATGTCCACACCTGTGTCCTGAACCACCCAAATGTCTAGGGGAAAAAAAAGACAAAACACAGTGCAAAGAAAAAAAAATGGTCTCAGAACTTCTTTTTTCCCTCTATTGAGAATCATTAGCACTTATATATTCCTGTACTGTTATGTTAACCAATTCAGTAACACAATGGACATAGCGGTCAGAACACATACAGTGATCTGACAAACACCCAAAATTAAAGAACGAGCTCTGAGACGTGGGAACTCTGCAGACCGCAATCCCTGATCCTATCAAACCACACTAAAGGTAGCCGTGGAGCGCTCCTGACCAGAACCTAGGCGCCTCGTCACAGCCTGAGAAACTAGCTATTCCTGAAGATAGAAAAATAAGCCTACCTTGCCTCAGAGAAATTCCCCAAAGGAAAAGGCAGCCCCCCACATATAATGACTGTGAGTAAGATGAAAACACAAACATAGAGATGAAACAGATTTAGCAAAGTGAGGCCCGACTAGCTGAATAGAACGAGGATAGGGAAGATAACTTTGCGGTCAGCACAAAAACCTATAAATAACCACGCAGAGGGGACAAAAAGACCCTCCGCACCGACTAACGGTACGGAGGTCGTCCCTCTGCATCTCAGAGCTTCCAGCAGGCGAGAAAAAACCAATAAAGCAAGCTGGACTGAAAAATAGCAACAAAATAACAAAAGCAAAACTTAGCTTTGCAGAGCAGCAGGCCACAGGAATGATCCAGGGAAAAAACCAGTCCAACACTGGAACATTGACAAGAAGCCTGGATCAAAGCATCAGGTGGAGTTAAGTAGAGAAGAAGCTAACGAGCTTACCAGATCACCTGAGGGAGAAAACTCAGAAGCTGCAGTACCACTTTCCTCCACAAACGGAAGATCCCAGAGAGAATCAGCCGAAGTACCACTTGTGACCACAGGAGTGAACTCTGCCACAGAATTCACAACAGTACCCCCCCCTTGAGGAGGGGTCACCGAACCCTCACCAGAGCCCCCAGGCCAACCAGGATGAGCCACATGAAAGCCACAGAATTCACAACAGGTTAGGGTTTGTGTTAGGTTTAGGATCCCTAGGTTTAGGGTTAGGGTTAGAGTTTGGGTTAGGATTTGTGTTAGGGTTTGTGCTAGAGTTTGTGTTAGAGTTTGTGTTAGAGTTTGGGTTAGAGTTTGTTTTACAGTTTGGGTTAGAGTTTGGGTTAGTGTTAGAGTTTGTGTTAGGGTTAGGGTTTATGTTAGGGTTAGGATCCCTAGGGTTAGGGTTAGGGTTTGTGTTAGGGTTAGGGTTAGGATCCCTAGGGTTAGGGTTAGGGCTTGTGTTAGGGTTAGGATCCCTAGGGTTAGGGTTAGGGTTTGTGTTAGGGTTAGGATCCCTAGGGTTAGGGTTTGTGTTAGGGTTAGGATCCCTAGGGTTAGGGTTAGAGTTTGGGTTAGGGTTAGGATCCCTAGGGTTACTAGGGATCCTAACCCTAACCCTAACCCTAAGTATTTATGTTTATGGTGGGTTTTCTAGTTGATTTTGATGATTGGCAGCTGTCACACACTTCTCATCATGCGTTTCAAAACGCAAATGCAGGAAAAACGCGTTTAAACGCGTCTAAATGCGTCAAAACGCGTTTAAACGCAAAACACGCATGCGCTTAAAAAACGCTGCGTTTAAACGCGTTTAAATGCGTTTTTGCACCAAATGCGTTTGCATTTAAAATGCTGCGTTTTAAAACGCAAGTGTGAAACCAGCCTAACTGTGTCTTCAGGTGTGTGGCGGATAGGTAACTTGCAGTTCAGCTGTCCTGTCGGTTCTGCTGTAAGTCGTAGAGTCCCTTATAACCTCGGTGTCCCGGCTACCGGTTATCTGCGCTTCAGAGGGAGGCAGCTTGTGCACAGCTGGTCTCCCCTGATATCACTCTCCTGTGCCTCACTCTCCTGCACGCTCACTGAACGATGTTCTTTTCTTCTATATGTCTCTTTCTTTAGGAGCTGTAGCGACTCTGGCTACACGGCTCCTTCAGTCCTTCTGACACTTCATGTCTGACTGCTCTCTCCTCTGTCCTCTGACAGAATCTCCCTAACTTCTCTCCAAACCACAATATATATATATGCATATGCAGGGAAGTCACCTAGAAATAGGATCAAAAGCTTCACCTTGTGGCCTGGAGTGTGAACATGTTGTGTGCATTGTGATTACCTGATGAGTTATCCTTCATCACTTCCAGGTGTAACATCACTCTCCCCATGAGGAAAGCAATGTTACTGTGACGACCAGGACCCTGGAGCGCCACACTAGCAGCAAGATTTTAGCTAGTTAGCTAGGCGATCGCAAAAAAAGTTGGATTTATCATTCATTTATTTCTCCTCTGATGTGATCTAGCATACCAGAGGAGAAAGAAATGAGGTTCCTTGAGCCCCCCCTGATACCTCCTGTATCCCCGGATCCTCAGGTTCTGTCTCCGGCCCTTGGTATCTTCTTCCTGGAAGAAAATGGTGGGCACAAGCGCAATGCATCCGCTGAGATTTGCTGGCCGCCATCCGGCAACAATAGAAGATTTTTCCTATCGGTTCATTTTCATCACTGTATTAGACAAAACAAAAAAAAATAGTAAATCAAACCCCCTTTATCATCCCTTAACCCCTCTGTGACCTTAGACGTACTATCCCGTCGAGGTGCCCTGGGCTTATCTGACCCTGGACGGGATAGTACGTCATAGCCGATCGGCCGCGCTCACGGGGGGAGCGCGGCTGATCGCGGCCGGGTGTCAGCTGCTTATCGCAGCTGACATCCGGCACTATGTGCCAGGAGCGGTCACGGACCGCCCCCGGCACATTAACCCCTGGCACACCGCGATCAAAGATGATCGCGATGTGCCGGCGGTGCAGGGAAGCACCGCGCAGGGAGGGGGCTCCCTGCGGGCTTCCCTGAGCCCCCCGCAGCAACGCGATGTGATCGCGTTGCTGCGAGGGTCTCCTCACCTCCCTCCCTGCTCGAGCCCCGGATCCAAGATGGCCGCGGATCCGGGTCCTGCAGGGAGGGAGGTGGCTTACCAAGTGCCTGCTTAGAGCAGGCACTGTGAAGGCTGCAGCGCTGCATGTCAGATCAGTGATCTGACAGAGTGCTGTGCAAACTGTCAGATCACTGATCTGTGATGTCCCCCCCTGGGACAAAGTAAAAAAGTTAAAAAAAAATTTTCCAAATGTGTAAAAAAAATAAAAAAAAATATTCCAAAATAATGAAAAAAAATATATATATATTATTCCCATAAATACATTTCTTCATCTAAATAAAAAAAAAAAAACCAATAAAAGTACACATATTTAGTATCGCCGCGTCCGTAACGACCCGACCTATAAAACTGTCCCACTAGTTAACCCCTTCAGTAAACACCGTAAGAAAAAAAAAAAAAAAACGAGGCAAAAAACAACGCTTAATTATCATACCGCCGAACAAAAAGTGGAATAACACGCGATCAAAAGGACAGATATAAATAACCATGGTACCGCTGAAAGCGTCATATTGTCCCGCAAAAAAAGAGCCGCCATACAGCATCATCAGCAAAAAAATAAAAAAGTTATAGTCCTGAGAATAAAGCGATGCAAAAATAATTATTTTTTCTGTAAAATAGTTTTTATCGTATAAAAGCACCAAACCATAAAAAAATGATATAAATGAGGTATCGCTGTAATCGTACTGACCCGAAGAATAAAACTGATTTATCAATTTTACCAAACGCGGAACGGTATAAACGCCTCCCCCAATAGAAATTCATGAATAGCTGGCTTTTGGTCATTCTTCCTCACAAAAATCGGAATAAAAAGCGATAAAAAAATGTCACGTGCCCAAAAATGTTTTCAATAAAAACGTCAACTCGTCCCGCAAAAAACAAGACCTCACATGACTCTGTGGACCAAAATATGGAAAAATTATAGCTCTCAAAATGTGGTATTGCAAAAAATATTTTTTGCAATAAAAAGGGTCTTTCAGTGTGTGACGGCTGCCAATCATAAAAATCCGCTAAAAAACTCGCTATAAAAGTAAATCAAACCCCCCTTCATCAACCCCTTAGTTAGGGAAAAATAAAAAAAAAATGTATTTATTTCCATTTTCCCATTAGGGCTAGGGTTAGGGCTAGGGTTAGGGCTAGGGCTAGGGTTAGGGCTATGGTTAGGGCTAGGGTTAGGGCTAGGGCTAGGGTTAGGGCTAGGGTTAGGGCTAGGGCTAGGGTTAGGGTTAGGGCTAGGGTTAGGGCTAGGGTTAGGGCTAGGGTTAGGGTTAGGGTTAGGGCTAGGGTTAGGGCTAGGGTTAGGGCTAGGGTTAGGGCTAGGGTTAGGGTTAGGGTTAGGGCTAGGGTTAGGGCTAGGGTTAGGGCTAGGGTTAGGGCTAGGGTTAGGGCTAGGGTTAGGGTTAGGGTTGGGGCTACAGTTAGGGTTGGGGCTAAAGTTAGGGTTAGGGTTTAGATTACATTTACAGTTGGGAATAGGGTTGGGATTAGGGTTAGGGGTGTGTCAGGGTTAGAGGTGTGGTTAGGGTTACCGTTGGAATTAGGGTTAGGGGTGTGTTTAGATTAGGGTTTCAGTTATAATTGGGGGGTTTCCACTGTTTCGGCACATCAGGGGCTCTCCAAACACGACATGGCGTCCGATCTCAATTCCAGCCAATTCTGCGTTGAAAAAGTAAAACAGTGCTCCTTCCCTTCCGAGCTCTCCTGTGTGCCCAAACAGGGGTTTACCCCAACATATGGGGTATCAGCGTACTCAGGACAAATTGGACAACAACTTTTGTGGACCAATTTCTCCTGTTACCCTTGGGAAAATACAAAACTGGGGGCTAAAAAATAATTTTTGTGGGAAAACAAAAAGATTTTTTATTTTCACGGCTCTGCGTTATAAACTGTAGTGAAACACTTGGGGGTTCAAAGTTCTCACAACACACCTAGATAAGTTCATTGAGGGGTCTAGTTTCCAATATGGGGTCACTTGTGGGGGGTTTCTACTGTTTAGGTACATTAGGGGCTCTGCAAACGCAATGTGACGCCTGCAGACCAATCCATCTAAGTCTGCATTCCAAATGATGCTCCTTCCCTTCCGAGCCCTCCCATGCGCCCAAACGGTGGTTCCCCCCCACATATCGGGTATCAGCGTACTCAGGACAAATTGGACAACAACATTTAGGGTCCAATTTCTCCTGCTAACCTTGGAAAAATACAAAACTGGGGGCTAAAATATAATTTTTGTGGAAAAAAAAATATTTTTTATTTGCATGGCTCTGCGTTATAAACTGTAGTGAAATACTTGGGGGTTCAAAGCTCTCACAACACATCAAGATGAGTTCCTTAGGGGGTCTACTTTCCAAAATGGTGTCACTTGTGGGGGGTTTCTACTGTTTAGGTACATTAGGGGCTCTGCAAACGCAATGTGACGCCTGCAGACCATTCCATCTAAGTCTGCATTCCAAATGGCGCTCCTTCCCTTCCGAACCCTCCCATGCGCCCAAACGGTGGTTCCCCCCCACATATGGGGTATCAGCGTACTCAGGACAAATTGGACAACAACTTTTGGGGTCCAATTTCTCCTGTTACCCTAGGGAAAATACAAAACTGGGGGCTAAAAAATAATTTTTGTGGGAAAAAAATTTTGTTTTATTTTTATGGCTCTGCATTATAAACTTCTGTGAAGCCCTTGGTGGGTCAAAGTGCTCACCACACATCCAGATAAGTTCCTTAGGGGGTCTACTTTCCAAAATGGTGTCACTTGTGGGGGGTTTCAATGTTTAGACACATCAGTGGCTCTCCAAACGCAACATGGCGTCCCATCTCAATTCCTGTCAATTTTGCATTGAAAAGTCAAACGGCGCTCCTTCCCTTCCAAGCTCTCCCATGCGCCCAAACAGTGGTTTACTGCCACATATGGGGTATCAGCGTACTCGGGACAAATTGGACAACAACTTTTGAGGTCCAATTTCTTCTCTTACCCTTGGAAAAATAAAAAATTGGGGGCAAAAATATAATTTTTGTGAAAAAATATGATTTTTTATTTTTACGGTTCTGCATTATAAACTTCTGTGAAGCACTTGGTGGGTCAAAGTGCTCACCACACCTCTAGATAAGTTCCTTAGGGGGTCTACTTTCCAAAATGGTGTCACTTGTGGGGGGTTTCAATGTTTAGGCACATCACTGGCTCTCCAAACGCAACATGGCGTCCCATCTCAATTTCTGTCAATTTTGCATTGAAAAGTCAAACTGCGCTCCTTCCCTTCCGAGCTCTCCCATGCGCCCAAACAGTGGTTTACTGCCACATATGGGGTATCAGCGTACTCAGGACAAATTGGACAACAACTTTTGAGGTCCAATTTCTTCTCTTACCCTTGGAAAAATAAAAAATTGGGGGCAAAAATATAATTTTTGTGAAAAAATATGATTTTTTATTTTTACGGTTCTGCATTATAAACTTCTGTGAAGCACTTGGTGGGTCAAAGTGCTCACCACACATCCAGATAAGTTCCTTAGGGGGTCTACTTTCCAAAATGGTGTCACTTGTGGGGGGTTTCAATGTTTAGGCACATCAGTGGCTCTCCAAACGCAACATGGCGTCCCATCTCAATCCCTGTCAATTTTGCATTGAAAAGTCAAATAGCGCTCCTTCCCTTCCGAGCTCTCCCATGCGCCCAAACAGTGGTTTACTGCCACATATGGGGTATCAGCGTACTCAGGACAAATTGGACAACAACTTTTTGGGTCCAATTTCTCCTGTTACCCTTGGTAAAATAAAACAAATTGGAGCTGAAGTAAATTTTTTGTGTAAAAAAGTTAAATGTTCATTTTTATTTAAACATTCCAAAAATTCCTATTAAACACCTGAAGGGTTAATAAACTTCCTGAATGTGGTTTTGAGCACCTTGAGGGGTGCAGTTTTTAGAATGGTGTCACACTTGGGCATTTTCTATCATATAGACCCCTCAAAATGACTTCAAATGAGACGTGGTCCCTAAAAAAAAATGGTGTTGTAAAAATGAGAAATTGCTGGTCAACTTTTAACCCTTATAACTCCCTAACAAAAAAAAAAATTGGTTCCAAAATTATGCTGATGTAAAGGAGACATGTGGGAAATGTTACTTATTAAGTATTTTGTGTGACATATCTCTGTGATTTAATTGCATAAAAATTCAAAGTTTGAAAATTGCGAAATTTTCAAAATTTTCGCCAAATTTCCGTTTTTTTCACAAATAAACGCAGGTACTATCAAAGAAATTTTACCACTATCATGAAGTACAATATGTCACGAGAAAACAATGTCAGAATCACCAGGATCCGTTGAAGCGTTTCGGAGTTATAACCACATAAAGGGACAGTGGTCAGAATTGTAAAAATTGGCCTGGTCATTAACGTGCAAACCACCCTTGGGGGTAAAGGGGTTAATTAGGAAAAAAATAATAAAATAAAAAATAATATTTTTTCCATTCTTTGCAGTTAGGGTTGGGATTAAAGTTAGGATTAGGGTTGGATCTAGGGTTTTGTTTCTCCGGTTTCCTCCCACATTCTAAAGACACATTGATAGGGAACTTAGATTGTGAGCCCCATTGGGGACAGCAATGATACGGTGTGCAAACTGTAAAGCGCTGCAGAATATTTTAGCGCTATATAAAAATAAAGATTACTATTATTATTATTTTGGTTAGAGCTAGGGTTAGGGTTGGGGGTAAGTTTAGGGTTGGGGTTAGAGATATGGTTAGGGTTAGGACTAGGTTTAGGGTTGGGGCTAAGTTTAGGGTTGGGGCTAGGGTTAGAGTTGTGTTGGGGTTAGAGTTGTATTAGGGTTAAAGTTGGGGTTACGGTTGTAGTGTTGGGGTTACAGTTGTGGTGTTGGGGTTAGGGATGTATTGGGGTTACAGTTGTGTTCGGGTTACAGTTGGGGTGATGGGGTTAGGGTGGTGTTAGAGCTGGGGTTATGGTTGTGGTTAGGGTTAGGGTTGGGATTAGGGTTAAGGTTGGGATTAGGGTCGGGGTAGGACAGTGTTAGGCCATGTGCACACGTTCAGTATTTTTCGAGTTTTTTCACATTTTTTCGCTATAAAAACGTGATACAAACGCAAAAAAAACGCTTACATATGCCTCCTATTATTTAAAGTGTATTCCGCATTTCTTGTGCAAATGTTGCTTTTTTTTCCGAAAAAAAAGCAACATGTTCATTAAATTTGCGGAATTGCAGGGATTCAGCACACCTAGGAATGCATTGATCTGCTTACTTTCCGCATGGGGCTGTGCACACCATGCGGGAAGTAAGCAGATTATGTGCGGTTGGTACCCAGGGTGGAGAAGAGCAGACTCTCCTCCACGGACTGGGCACCATATAATTGGTAAAAAAAAGAAATAAAATAAAAAATAGTGATATACTCACCCTCTGATGGCCCCGGAGTCCTCCCGCCTCTCATCGGTGCACGCTGCCGCTTCCGTTCCTATAGATGCTCTGTGTGAAGGACCTGCGATGACGTCGCCGTCTTGTGATTGGTCGCATGACCGCTCATGTGACCGCTCATGTGACCGCGACGTCATCGAAGGTCCTGCACACACACACCATCTATAGGAACGGACGCCGCTGAGATCTGCTGTCTGCAGGTAAGTATAACCATTTTTTAATTATTTTTAAACATTCTATCTTTTACTATTGATGCTGCATAGGCAGCATCTATAGTAAAAAGTTGGTCACACTTGTCAAACACTATGTTTCACAAGTGTGACCAACCTGTCAGTCAGTTTTCCAAGCGATGCTACAGATCGCTTGGAAAACTTTAGCATTCTGCAAGCTAATTTCGCTTGCAAAATGCTAAAAAAAAAACGCAAAAAAACGGGGAAAAAACACACAAAAAAAATGCGGATTTCTTGCAGAAAATTTCCGGTTTTCTTCAGGAAATTTCTGCAAGAAATCCTGACGTGTGCACATACCCTTAGGGTATGTGTCCACGTTCAGGATTGCATCAGGATTTGGTCAGGATTTTATGTCAGTATTTACATAGTGGATGCTTTCCTGAAACGGAAAGTACTTGCAAGCAGCATAATATAAAGAATAGCAGGTTTACCCAGAATCCTTTGCAGTAGGCGGAGCTATGCAAATCATCTCTTTCCATCCCAGTCTAATCCACAGGGCTTGGAACCGCCAAGCGTGCAATGCTGCGGATTAGTTTCTAAATTTACACAGCCAACCAATTCCTACCTGTGGACACGTGTTTCGGGCTTTAGGCTCTCATCAGCACAGGGCTGGAATTGGTTGGCTGAATGGAGTGGGGCTCGGTGAGCAAGCGATACATATATGCTAGCCATCTTAGGGAGAGACCCAAGTTGGGCTAAATGTAGCGGGACGAAAGAGACCGAAAAGCCCTCTACTTAAAGGAAATACATAGTGGATGCTTTCCTGAAACGGAAAGTACTTGCAAGCAGCATAATACAAAGAATAGCAGGTTTACCCAGAATCCTTTGCAGTAGGCGGAGCTATGCAAATCATCTCTTTCCACCCCAGTCTAATCCACAGGGCTTGGAACCGCCAAGCGTGCAATGCTGCGGATTAGTTTCTAAATTTACACAGCCAACCAATTCCTACCTGTGGACACGTGTTACGGGCTTTAGGCCCTCATCAGCACAGGGCTGGAATTGGTTGGCTGTATGGAGTGGGGCTTGGTGAGCAAGCGATACATATATGCTAGCCACTTTAGGGAGAGACCCAAGTCAGTATTTCAGTCAGTATGTCAGTATTTGTAAGCCAAAACCAGGAGTGGAACAATTAGAGGAAAAGTATAATAGAAACATATGCACCGCTTCTGCATTTATCACCCACTCCTGGTTTTGGCTTACAAATACTGACATAAAATCCTGACCAAATCCTGATGCAATCCTGAACGTGAACACAAACCCTTAGGGTTGGAGTTAGAATTTGGGGGTTTCCACTGTTTAGGTACATCAGGGGATCTCCAAAGGTGACATGGTGCCTGCCATTGATTCCAGCCATTTTTGCATTCAAAAAGCCTCCCTTCTGAGCCCTGCCATGCGCCCAAACAGTGGCTTTCCCCCACATGTGGGGTATCTACATACTCTGGAGAAATTGCACAACAAATTTTGCAGTCTATTTTCTCTTGATACCCTTGTGAAAATTAAAAAGTTTGGGCCTAAATTAAATTTTTGGCAAAAAAAGTAAAATGTTCATTTTTTTCTTCCACGTTGCTTTAGTTCTCATGATAAACTTCTTGAATTTGGTTTTGAGCACCTTGAGGGGTGCAGATTTCAGCATGGTGTCACTTTTCTGTCATATTGACCCCCCAATTTAAATGTGAATTGGTCCCTAAAAAATGGCTTTGTAAATTTTGTTGGAAAAATGAGAAATCGCTGGTCAACTTTTAACCCTTATAACTTCCTAACAAAAAATTGTTTCCAAAATTGTGCTGATGTAAAGTAGACTTGTGGGAAATTTAATTAATTAACTATTTTGTGCAATATGACTCTGATTTATGGACGCAAAAATTAAAAGTTTGAAAATCGCTAAATTTTAAAAAATGTTGCCAAATTTCCATTTTTCTCAGAAAAAACCCAAGTCATATTGAAAAAATTTTACCACTTACATGAAGTACAATATTTCACGAAAAAAAAATCTTAGAATCAGTGGGATCCCTTGAAGCTTTTCAGAGCTATAATCTCATAAATTGACAGTGGTCAAAATTGTAAAAATTGACTTGGTCATTAAGGACAAAATTGTCTCTGATGCTAAGGGGATAAATAATGGTAAGATACAAATAGCATCAAATATTTTGTGTAGAGTGAGGTAAGGTGGTGTGTGTTTACTGTGTTGTGTTACTGTGGTGTGTTACTGTGTGATGACAGGTGTTAGGGAGTGCATTTTTATGTACTATGGTGGTTTGGGTGAGGGGCTATAATAAGGGTCTGCTATTTTGTATTATGAGGTAATCGGTGTGTGTTACCATGTATGCATACCTCACAAGTTTTGAAGAAGGCAAAGAGGGACAAAGGTAGTGGCAAATTGTAGGCCACACCCCTGACTATTTCACAACTAGTCACACCCATATCCACATCCCAACCACACCCATTTAGCACTGCTGATCACACTGTTTCATAAACAATGATTATAAACAGAAAAAAATATGGCCACACAGTGCTCCATACTGTATAATGGCCTCACATGATGCTCCATACAGTGTAATAGCCACACATGATGCTCCTTACTGTATAATGGGCACACAGTGCTCTATACAGTATAATGGCCACATATGATGCTCAATACTGTATAATATCCCAACATGATGCTCTATACTGTATAATGGCCCCACATGATACTGCTTACAGTATAATGGCCTCACATAGTGCTCCATACTGTATAAAGGCACCACATGATGCTCAATACTCTATAATGGCCCCGCATGATGCTCAATACTGTATAATGGCTGAACAGTGCTCCATACTGTATAATGGCCACACAGTGCTCCATACTGTATAATGGCCCCACATGATGCTCCATACTGTATAATGGCCCCACATGATGCATTGTACAGTACAATAGCCCCAGATGCTAGTGTACAGTCAGGGCTATCGATGTGTCCCTGCAGCTCTGCTTACAATGCAGGCAAATATATCAACACCTGTCGCTGCCCACACTGCTGCTTCAGAGATCCTGCACATTGCAATGTAGCCCAGCTCTGTGAACTCTGCAGACAACACCACTATCTACTTCATAACTGCTGTTGTATATAAAGGATGTATATATATATATATATATATATACTGTGCCTATGACTAACAGGCTGCTATGGATTGCTCTAACTGCTGCCACTACTCCTGGCTATAATGTCTTGTACTGTAAGCACAGCAGGGCCAGCAGCAAAACACACACATACACATGTACCTCAGAATGTCCTCTCCCTCTCTGAACCACTGGAGAAAAATATACGGAGGGGGAGTGGCCTAATACAAGGGGGCATGTCAACTGCTTCTCCTGCTGGCTGTGCAGGAGAAGCAGAGTCCCGTCCGGGACTGCGGGGCACAGGCTCAATATCGGGACAGTCCCGCTGTATGAGGGATGGTTGGGAGCTATGTTTATGTTATGAAGGGCTGTGGAATCTGCTACACTTTACACTGAATGTGTGAGGGATGGGGATGTTACACTGTACTGTTATGACCTAAAGAATGCCTACAATATACTGTGTGTTACACTGCATATTTTGTGGTGCTAATGGGTGTTATACTGTGAGGACATGGGGTTTAATATAATGTGTTAAGGTACCGTCACATTTAGCGACGCTGAAGCGATCTAGACAACGATCCCGATCGCTGCAGCGTCGCTGTGTGGTCGCTGGAGAGCTGTCACTCAGACAGCTCTCCAGCGACCAACTATGCGAAGTCTCCTGGTAACCAGGGTAAACATCGGGTTACTAAGCGCAGGGCCGCACTTAGTAACCCGTTGTTTACCCTGGTTACCAGTGCTAATGTAAAAAAAAAAAAAAACACTACATACTTACATTCCGGTGTCTGTCCCCCATCGCTTTGCTTTCCTGCACTGACTGTGAGCGCCGGCTGGCCGTAAAGCACAGCGGTGACGTCACCGCTGTAATCTGTTTTATGGCTGGCCGGCGCTGACAGTGCAGGGAAGCAGAACGCCGAGGGACGCGACAGACACCGGAATGTAAGTATGAAGTGTTTGGGTTTTTTTACATTTACACTGGTAACCAGTGTAAACATCAGGTTACTAAGCGAGGCCCTGCGCTTAGTAACCCGATGTTTACCCTGTTTACTAGTGAAGACATCGCTGAATCGGCATCATACACGCCGATTCAGCGATGTCTGCGGGAGTTCCAGCGACTAAATAAAGTTCTGGACTTTCTGCTCCGACCATCGATGTCACAGCAGGATCCAGATCGCTGCTGCATGTCAAACACAATGAGATCGCTATCGAGGACGCTGCAACGTCACGGATCGCTAGTGATATCGTTGTGAAGTTGGTCAGTGTGAAGGTACTGGGTGGGTTTGGTGTGATGAGCTGGGGGTGTTACAGTGCACACTGTGTGTGAGGAACTTTGTGGATTTTCACTGAGCAAATAAGAAGTTTGTAAATCTGGATAACAGCTTGGAGAGGTTAAAGGGGTGGTCTGCAGCAAAATTTCACCTTAAATGTCTATTTTAAGGGGTTTTCCAGCCTGGGTGTTGTGAGTTCCGTTCTGGAGCTCCCTCCTGTGGTTGCTAATGGTATTTTTGTGGGTTCTGCCCTTGGGCTCCCTCTGGTGGTTTCGAGTGGAACTGCTGCTCTGTTAGGTGGCTGTAGCAGCTGCCTTCACTAATCGCCTAGCCTGGGTTTGCTATTTAAACCTGTTCTGGGCTTTAATTCATGCCTGCTGTGTATGTTCTTGGTTGGACTTGATTCTTTCCTTGGATTTCTCATATGGCCAGTCCTTGTCTGCAAAAGATAAGTTTTTGCTAGTATTTGTTTGTCCATTTGTTTGGACTCCATTGCTCTGCATATTTGTCTCTTTTTTGTCCAGCTTGTCACTATGTCTTATTCAGGCTAGCTGGAAGCTCTGGGAAAGCAGATTTGCCCCTCCACACCGTGAGTAGGTGTGGAGTTCATTTTTGTAAACTCTGCGTGGATTTTGTAGTTTTTTATACTGACCGCACAGTATCCTTTGCTTTCTGTCTATCTAGTTTAGTTTTGGCCTCCCTTTGCTGATTTCTGATTTCATTTCTATGTACGTCATTTCCCTCTCCTTTCACAGTTAATATTTGTGGGGGGCTGTCTTTCCTTTTGGGGGTTTCTCTGAGGCAAGATAGCTTTCTGTTTCCTTCTTTAGGGGTAGTTATATCTGAGGCTGTGACGAGGTGTCTAGGGAGTGTCAGGAACATCCCACGGCTATTTTTAGTTGTGTTGTTAGGATTAGGGACTGCGGTCAGTAGAGATACCACCTTCTCAGAGCTCGTTCCATGTTGCGTTTTAGCCACCAGGTCATATCAGTGTGGCCTCTTAACCACCAGGTCATAACAGTACAGCAGGCCAAAAATGAATTGAATGCATCTCTAAAGAAGGAAGAAAAAAGAGTTCTGAACCATTTTTTTTTCTGTGCTCTGTTCTGTCTTTTTTATCCTCTTGATATCTGGGTGGTGCTGGATATATGCTCTGGTATGGAGGTTCCGAGTTTGTTTTCTCGTGTGGATCAACTTGCTGCAAGAGTCCAGAGTATCCAAGATTATGTTGTCCAGACTCCGGCTCTAGAGCCTAGAATTCCTACTCCTGATTTGTTTTTTGGGGACAGGTCCAAGTTTTTGAACTTTAAAAATAGCTGCAAATTGTTTTTTGCTTTGAAACCCCGTTCTTCTGGTGATCCCATTCAGCAAGTGAGAATCATCATATCCTTGCTGCGTGGTGATCCTCAAGACTGGGCTTTTGCTCTTGAAACAGGGGATCCGGCATTGTTGAATGTAGGTGCATTTTTTCAGGCGCTCGGATTGTTGTATGACGAACCCAACTCTGTAGAGCATGCTGAGAAAGCACTGTTGGCCCTGTGTCAGGGTCAGGATGCGGCAGAATTATACTGCCAGAAATTTAGAAAATGGTCTGTGCTCACTAAATGGAATGAAGAGGCTCTGGCTGCTATTTTCAGAAAAGGTCTTTCTGAAACCCTTAAAGATGTTATGGTGGGCTTTCCTACGCCTACCAGTTTGAGCGAATCTATGTCTCTGGCCATTCAGATTGATCGGCGTTTGCGTGAGCGCAAGGCGGTGCGCCATATGGCAGTGTCCTCTGAGCAAAGTCCTGTACCTATGCAATGTGATAGGATTTTGACTAGAGCAGAAAGGCAGAAATTCAGACGTCAGAATGGCCTGTGTTTTTACTGTGGTGATTCAGCTCATGCTATTTCTGATTGCCCTAAGCGTACTAGGTGGGTCCCTGGGTCTGTTACTATTAGTACTGTACAGCCTAAATTTCTCTTGTCTGTTACCCTGATTTGCTCATTATCGTCCTTTTCTGTTATGGCATTTGTGGGTTCTGGCGCTGCCCTGAACTTAATGGACTTAGAGTTTGCCAGGCGCTGTGGTTTTTCCTTGGAACCTTTGCAGAGTCCTATTCGCTTAAGGGGGATTGATGCTACGCCATTGGCCAAGAATAAACCTCAGTATTGGACACAGTTAACCATGTGCATGGCTCCAGCACATCAGGAAAATATTCGTTTTTTGGTGTTGCATAATTTGCATGATGTTGTGCTGGGTTTTCCATGGTTACAGGTACATAACCCAGTGCTGGATTGGAGGTCCATGTCTGTGACTGGTTGGGATTGTCAGGGGATACATAGTGATATTCCTTTGATGTCCATTTCCTCGTCCCCTTCTTCTGAAGTCCCTGAGTTTTTGTCGGATTTCCAGGATGTGTTTGATGAGCCCAAGTCCAGTTCCCTGCCTCCTCATCGGGACTGCGATTGTGCCATTAATTTGATTCCTGGCTGTAAGTTCCCTAAGGGCCGACTTTGCAATCTGTCTGTGCCAGAGCATGCCGCTATGCGGAGTTATGTAAAGGAGTCCTTGGAGAAGGGGCATATTCGCCCATCTTCGTCACCATTGGGAGCGGGATTTTTTTTTGTTGCCAAGAAGGATGGCTCCTTGAGACCCTGTATAGATTATCGCCAACTCAATAAGATCACTGTCAAATTCCAGTATCCTTTACCTTTACTTTCTGATTTGTTTGCACAGATTAAGGGTGCCAGTTGGTTTACTAAAATTGACCTTCAAGGGGCGTATAATCTTGTGCGTATTAAAAAAGGTGATGAATGGAAAACAGCATTTAATACGCCTGAAGGCCATTTTGAATATCTTGTGATGCCATTCGGGCTCTCTAATGCTCCATCGGTATTTCAGTCCTTTATGCATGATATCTTCCGGAATTATCTGGATAAATTCATGATTGTGTATTTGGATGATATTTTGGTTTTCTCCGATGATTGGGAGTCTCATGTGAAGCAGGTTAGGATGGTATTTCAGGTCCTTCGTGCTAATGCGTTGTTTGTGAAGGGGTCTAAGTGCCTCTTTGGAGTTCAGAAGGTTTCTTTTTTGGGTTTCATTTTTTCTCCCTCGGCTATTGAAATGGACCCTGTTAAAGTTTAGGCAATTCATGATTGGACTCAACCTACATCGGTAAAGAGCCTTCAGAAATTTTTGGGCTTTGCAAATTTTTATCGCCGCTTTATTGCAAATTTTTCTAGTGTGGTGAAGCCTCTGACCGATTTGACGAGGAAGGGCGCTGATGTGGTGAATTGGTCCTCTGCGGCCTTTCAGGAGCTTAAATGTCGTTTTACTTCTGCCCCTGTGTTGCGTCAGCCAGATGTTTCTCTCCCTTTTCAGGTTGAGGTGGATGCTTCTGAGATTGGGGCAGGGGCCGTTTTGTCTCAGAGAAATTCTGATGGCTCTTTGATGAAACCATGTGCTTTCTTCTCCAGAAAGTTTTCGCCTTCTGAGTGTAATTATGATGTCGGCAATCGGGAGTTGTTGGCGATGAAGTGGGCATTTGAGGAGTGGCGACATTGGCTTGAGGGAGCCAAGCATCGCGTGGTGGTCTTGACTGATCACAAGAATCTGATTTACCTCGAGTCTGCTAAGCGGTTGAATCCTAGACAGGCTCGGTGGTTTCTGTTTTTCTCACGTTTTGATTTTGTGGTCTATTCCGGGATCTAAGAATGTGAAGGCTGATGCCCATTCTAGGAGTTTTTTGCCTGATTCTCCGTGAGTTCTTGAGCCGGCTGGGATCCTCAAGGAGGGGGTGATTCTTTCTGCCATCTCCCCTGATTTGCGGCGGGTACTTCAGGAGTTTCAGGCTGATAAACCTGACCGCTGTCCTGTGGGGAAATTGTTTGTTCCTGATAGATGGACTAGTAGGGTAATTTCTGAGGTTCATTGTTCGGTGTTGGCTGGTCACCCTGGGATTTTCGGTACCAGAGATTTGGTGGCTAGGTCCTTTTGGTGGCCTTCCTTGTCGCAGGATTTGCGTTCGTTTGTGCAGTCCTGTGGGACCTGTGCTCGGGCTAAGCCTTGCTGCTCCCGTGCCAGCGGGTTGCTTTTGCCTTTGCCTATTCCTGAGAGGCCCTGGACGCATATTTTCATGGATTTTATTTCTGATCTTCCTGTTTCTCAGAAGATGTCTGTCATCTGGGTGGTTTGTGACTGGTTTTCTAAGATGGTCCATTTGGTGCTGTTGCCTAAGTTGCCTTCCTCTTCTGATTTGGTTCCATTATTTTTTCAGCATGTGGTTCGTTTGCATGGTATTCCGGAGAATGTTGTGTCTGACAAAGGTTCCTAGTTCGTTTCTAGGTTTTGGTGGTCCTTTTGTGCTAGAATGGGCATTGATTTGTCTTTTTCTTCTGCATTTGATCCTCAGACAAATGGCCAAACTGAGCGAACCAATCAGACCTTGGAAACCTATTTGAGATGCTTCGTGTCTGCTGATCAGGATGATTGGGTGACCTTTTTACCGTTGGCCGAGTTTGCCCTTAATAATCAGGCTAGTTCTGCTACCTTGGTTTCGCCTTTTTTTTTGTAACTTTGGTTTTCATCCTCATTTTTCTTCAGGGCAGCTTGAGCCTTCTGACTGTCCTGGTGTGGATTCCGTGGTGGACAGGTTGCAGCAAATTTGGACTCATGTGGTGAACAATTTGACGTTGTATCAGGAGAAAGCTCAGCATTTTGCTAACCGTCGTCGGTATGTTGGTCCCCGGCTTCGTGTTGGGGATTTGGTCTGGTTGTCTTCTCGTCATGTTCCTATGAAGGTTTCTTCCCCTAAGTTCAAGCCTCGCTTTATTGGGCCTTATAAGATTTCTGAAATTATCAATCCAGTGTCTTTTCGTTTGGCCCTTCCAGCTTTCTTTTCCTTTCATAATGTGTTCCATAGATCCTTGTTGCGGAGATATGTGGTACCTATGGTTCCCTCCGTTGATCCTCCTGCTCCGGTGTTGGTTGAGGGGGAATTGGAATATGTGGTAGAGAAGATTTTGGATTCTCGTTTTTCAAGGCGGAAGCTTCAGTATCTGGTCAAGTGGAAGGGTTATGGCCAGGAGGATAATTCTTGGGTTGTTGCCTCCGATGTTCATGCTCCCGATTTGGTTCGTGCTTTCCATTTGGCTCGTCCTGATCGGCCTGGGAGCTCTGGTGAGGGTTCGGTGACCCTTCCTCAAGGGGGGGGTACTGTTGTGAGTTCCGTTCTGGAGCTCCCTCCTGTGGTTGCTAATGGTATTTTTGTGGGTTCTGCCCTTGGGCTCCCTCTGGTGGTTTCGAGTGGAACTGCTGCTCTGTTAGGTGGCTGTAGCAGCTGCCTTCACTAATCGCCTAGCCTGGGTTTGCTATTTAAACCTGCTCTGGGCTTTAGTTCATGCCTGCTGTCTATGTTCTTGGTTGGACTTGATTCTTTCCTTGGATTTCTCATATGGCCAGTCCTTGTCTGCAAAAGATAAGTTTTTGTTAGTATTTGTTTGTCCATTTGTTTGGACTCCATTGCTCTGCATATTTGTCTCTCTTTTGTCCAGCTTGTCACTATGTCTTATTCAGGCTAGCTGGAAGCTCTGGGAAAGCAGATTTGCCCCTCCACACCGTGAGTCGGTGTGGAGTTCATTTTTGTAAACTCTGCGTGGATTTTGTAGTTTTTTATACTGACCGCACAGTATCCTTTGCTTTCTGTCTATCTAGTTTAGTTTTGGCCTCCCTTTGCTGATTTCTGATTTCATTTCTATGTACGTCATTTCCCTCTCCTTTCACAGTTAATATTTGTGGGGGGCTGTCTTTCCTTTTGGGGGTTTCTCTGAGGCAAGATAGCTTTCTGTTTCCTTCTTTAGGGGTAGTTATATCTGAGGCTGTGACGAGGTGTCTAGGGAGTGTCAGGAACATCCCACGGCTATTTCTAATTGTGTTGTTAGGATTAGGGACTGCGGTCAGTAGAGATACCACCTTCTCAGAGCTCGTTCCATGTTGCGTTTTAGCCAGGTCATATCAGTGTGGCCTCTTAACCACCAGGTCATAACACCTGGGTACATGACTGAAAGCTACTGTAAATTACAAAGCTTCTCCTATCATTTACAATCTATAATATGCTAGGAGCGTCACTCTGTCCAAAGCCTTTATAGACTGCGCAAACGCGACGTGCCTGCGAAGTCTGGACTCCACAGAGTTACGCATCCGGCAGTAGTGTAGCTACCAGGGGGGCAGAGGGGACCATCTGAACTACACTACTGTAACTGTATAGCAGTGCACAGCGCGCCGATACAGTTACATTCTGTGGCAGAGCAGGGAGAATCAATCTCCCAGCTCTGCCGCCCGTCCACTATGGGCCCCTGAGCAAGCAGGGGAGCCGGTGACAGCAGTTGCCCCCCCGCCTGTCATTGCAGGGTCAGCTGTATCAGCATCTAGCCAATGTAGCTGACCGCATTGATGAGGGAAGGAGCACTATGCTCCTTCTCCCATCATCCCCCTGTCGGTGTCTGATGTCACCGATGCCGACACTGACAGAGGGCGTGATGATGTCACTGCCCAGCGCCCACGGTCCGGAGCTGATCAGGAGCAGGGAGCAGGGCAGGAACCAGGAAGAAGAGAGGTGAGTATTTATTTATTATTTTTCTTTATGGGGGCTGCCTTATATTACAGGATCTGCCTGTGTGGGGGTGGTGCTTTATACTGCAGAGTATGCCTGTGGGGGCGCGTGCTGCCTTATATTGCAGAGTCTGCCTGTGGGGGGCACTGCCTTATAACACAGGGTCTGCCTGTGGGGGGTGCTGCCTTATACTACAGGGTTTCCCTGTGGGGGGTGCTACCTTATACTACAGAGTCTGCCTGTGGTGCGGTGCTGCCTTATACTACAGGATTTGCCTGTGGGGGTGCTGCCTTATACTGCAGGGTCTGCCTGTGGGGAGTGGGTGCTGCCTTATACTGAAGTGTCTGCCTGTGGGGGGGGTGCTGCCTTATACTACAGAGTCTGCCTGTGGGGGGGTGCTGCCTTATACTACAGAGTCTGCCTGTGGGGGTAGGTGCTGCCTTATACTACAGAGTCTGCCTGTGGGGGGGTGCTGCCTTATACTGCAGAGTCTGCCTGTGGGGGGAGTGCTGCCTTATACTGCAGAGTTCGCTCTTTCCAGGTGCCATTTTTATACTGAATCTATATATAAAATACGTCAGCGGAGCAATACAGCCATTTTCTACTGAATATATAGAAAATACGTCAGTGCAACAATTCAGTGACTTTTTACTACGCATGACAGAATGGGGACACAGGTTGGGAGCAGCACATCAGAGAATGGGGGTGCAGGATGGGAGCAGCACATTACAGAATGGGGGCACTGGATGGGAGCAGCATGAAAGGATGGGGACGCAGGATGACAGCACCACATGACTGGATGGGGATGCAGGATGAGAGCACCACATGACAGGATGGGGGCGCAGAATTGGAGCAGCACATACCAGGAAGGGGGCAGCACATACCAGAATTGGGGTGCAGGATGGGAGCACAGGACAGGATGAGGGCACAGGAAGAGAGTAGCACATGACAAGATGAAGGCGCACATGACAAGATTAGGGTGCAGGATGGAAGCAGCACATACCAGGATGGAGACCATATACCAATATAAATGCTAGCCACCCGGGCATAGAATGGGTTCAATAGCTAGTGTTACAGTATATAAGCACAGCACATGGACTGTGCACTGATACCATCTGTGATTCATGTCATGTACTGTAAGTGTTTTAAACTGACCTATAGACTTGCATTTTTCCTTTTCCTCCATGATGCCAGAAAAGTGCAGATGTTTCCTTGAGTTCTGCATGGACACAAGGTACGTTAAAAAACAGAGACATGTGAATAGCACCATAGATTATAATGGGTACATATGGTACGTGCCACTGAATGATTTCTGAATGAGGCCTAAGTTTTGTATTCATGCACTAGAAAAACAGACTGAGTTTCATCAGTGATTTTTGTCGCCCACCATAGTTTTCTCCACTTTGTCCTGTCAGTCAGTGAAAAATAGACAGCACATGGATGGCATCTGAGGTCTGTCTGTTTTTCTTTCTCCGCTCACCCACAGATTTGTATTGCCACTTTTAATGCGACACTCGGATCAATATTGCACATGTCTCCATGATTTTGCATGGACTGCTCAGACCACAAGAAATCACTGACATGTGAACAGCCCTATAGACTATCACAGGTACGAGTATTATCCGTGAAAAACAATGATAGCACTCGTATGTAAATAACTGTTGTCTGAATGAGCTCTTACTGACACAAATAGAAGCAAAGGGGTCCTACGTTTTCCATATCAGTTCCACCTGTCTGTTTCTAAAATGGATAAGACGATAAGACATTATGGTCTAGCTTTGGCCGAGAGTGTGCATTTCAGATAATACAAATGTGGTAATCGAAGGCACCGCTGAGCCATTGATGTGATGGTCAGACTTATGGTTGATCCCATTCAAGATATGTATATGATTATCTTTAAAAGTATAGTGAAGCAAAACATACTGTACTGCTAAAAAAACATATACCTGGCAAAATTGCTAGTTTGATAGTTTGGATGAAAGCATTATTGGTGAGATTGATCCAGTCCTTAGAGTACTACCTTTGAATACTTGCGTATTTTTCTAAATGTATTCACTTGGCTGATGCTATGATTGTAATGTAGAGAACCCCTTATTCTAAATTCATGCCGTATTATAAATTGTATTCAAGTTCCTTACAAACAAGGATCTGCACTTTATATAAACTATAGGATGTTTCAGATGACTGTTTGTGTTATGTCTTACAATCGTGGTGGATATATTTTTCTCTTGACTGTGCAATGTTGGGTCTGAAATGGATTGTCTGAGACATTTATTGGATGTGACGCTGACTCTAAAGGGTCCTGAACACCAACATAGTTTCGGTCCGAGTATTGTCTATTAAAAAAAACTGTGGATCAGTAATGGTGTGGGGAGGCATTTCTTTAGAAGGCGGCACAGCCCTCCATGTCCTAGCTAGAGGTTCCCTGACTGTCATTAGGTAACGGGATGAGGTCTTCAGACCAATTGTGACACCTTATGCAGGTACAGTGGGCCCTGTGTTCCTTCTGATGCATGACAATACTAAGCCTCATGTAGCTGAAGTGTGTCAGCAGTTCCTGCATGATGAATGAATTGATGCTGTGGACTGGCTTGCCTGTTCCCCAGACCTGAATCCAATCAAACACATCTGGTACATCATGTCTCGTTCCATCCACAAAAACCACATTGCACCACAGACTATCCAGGAGCTAACTGATGCTTTAATCCAGATCTGGTAGGAGAACTTTCAGGAGAACATCCATCGCCTCATCAGGAGCATGCCAAGATATTTTAGGGAGGTCATATAGGCATATAGAGGCCACACACATTACTGAGCATCATTTCCTTGTCTTGAGGCATTTCCACTGAAGTTTGATCAGTCTATAATTTGATTCTCCACTTTGATTTTATCATTTCAAACCTTCATGGGATATTAATTTTAATTTTCTTTGATCATTTTTATGCTTTATTGTTCTCAATGCATTCCACTATGTAATGAATAAAGATTTGCAAGTGGAATATTTCATTCAGTGATATATAGGATGTGGTATTTTAGTGTTCCCTTTATTTTTTTAAGCAGTGTATGTAGCAAGCTTGGGAGTGTTCCCATATGTATGTACTTAACTTTGTTGTGTTACTGTGTTTATATGTATTGTACTTAACTTGGGAGGGTTCTCATACTGTGGTAAGCTCGGTTTTGTTCTTGTATTTATGTAGAAACTCAGTTATGTTCCCATATTTAAGTAATAAACTAGGTTTGGCGCCAGTATCTATGTAGTAAGCTTTGTTCTGTTCCCATATCCGTGAATTAAGCTCAGTTTTTCTCAAATAACTATGCAAAAATCTTGGTTTTGCTCCCGTATTGTCACGGGGAACCTAGGTAGGCAAAGCTAATAACCTGGGCCCCTGCAATATCCCTCAGACTAGGGAAACCCTGTCTGTCCCTCTCCCAGAGATTACACCGATGATGTGCTTGTCTGGGCTGCCAGGTCTGACCCTGACTCCTGTTTCAGTACTAATCTGAAACCTCCACCCTCCACCCAGTGATAATTCCTCACACCAACCTCTACAGAAAGCACAGACAGGGAAAACCAAAAACGCATCACGCCGCAAACACACTCAGGAAAACACTATAATGTGCACAGGGCAAAACAAACACAAATATAGGAAGGAGAAATATGACAAAGGATCATACACCACCAGATATGATATTTGCACTCCAATACCACCACTCCGAACCGAGATCACCAGGCACAAGACACAAGCTATAATCGGCGACGCCCAAAGTTCAGAAGAACTATTTAAAGGCCGTGGGCGTGACCCAGCCTCCAATCTGAGTACCAGCTAGATTAACCTTGACAACCTAGATAAAATCTAGCCGGCGCCACTGAGCGCATAGTGGACGAATGCAGAATTTCCGCTGTCTGTCGGACACCCTAGTGTGAATAGCGTCCGACATGACACGTATCTATTTAATAAGTTTGGTTGCTGTTTTATGCAGCAGCCTGAGGTAAATAGGTTAAAGATGGGCCGGCATAACTCGTGATTCACTGTTGTGTGCTTGCCCCAGGCTAAAATTTGCCTGCCAGTCCTTGTTCACTATCATTTTTAGGAAAGGCCAGGTGATGAAAATTTCCCAGCATTAAAAAAACCCTGCTTCCTATAACCATGTGCCAAAAACAACAGCCATGGCTTCTTCTAAGCAGCTTCCTAGCACTCTGAAAATGAAAATGGTGAAGGCCCATAAAGCAAGAGAAAGCTGTAAGAAGATAGCAAATTGTTTTCAACTTGCCATTCCTCAGTTTGAAATGTAATAGAGAAATGGTAGTTAATAAACAGTGGGGGTCAAAACAAGATTTGGAAGACTAAGCAAAATTTCAGTGAGAACTGCTTGTAGAATTGCTAGATAGGCAAATCAGAAGCCTTGCTTGATTGGAAATGACCTTCAGAAACATTTAGCAAACTCTGGAGTTGTGGTACATTGTTCTACTGTTCAAAGATACCTGCGCAAATATGGCCTTCATGGAAGAGTCTACAGAAGAAAACTTCTTGTACATCCTCACCATAAAATTCAGCATCAGAAGTATGCGAAAGAACATCTAAAGCATCTCTTGAAGCATGTTGGAAACAAGTCCTGTGGACCAATGAGGCTATAATAGAACTCTTTGGCCACAATAATCAAAGGTATGTGTGGAGAAAAAAGGGCACAGAATTTCAGGAAAAGAACATCTCGCCAACCATTAAACATGGGGTTGGATAAATCATGCTTTGGCGTTGTGTTGCAGTCAGTGGCATGGGGAACATTTCACAGTTAGAGTGAAGAATGGATTCAATGAAATTTCACCAAGTTCTTGATTCAAACATAACACAATCTGTAAAAAAAACTGAATTTGAATAGAGGATGGCATCTACAAATGGGTAATGATCCTAAACACACATCAAAATCCACACTAGACTACCTCAAAAAGATGCAAGCTGAAGGTTTTATAATGGCCCTCACAGTCCCTTGACCTGAACATGTCTGAAAATCTGGGGCTAGACCTCAAAATAACATTGCATGCACAATGACCCAGGAATCTCACAGAACTGGAAGAGTGATTCAAGGAAGAATGGATGAAAATTCCTCAACCAAGAATTGAAAGACTATTGTCTTGCTGCAAAAAAATGTTTCAAGACCTAAGGTCCTGCAATGCCTGCACATAAGGAAAGAAACATAGCAATTCAGAAAAACCATATCATATTTCTAATTGGAGGTATTTATTAATATTATTATTATTATTATTATTACACAAGCAACATATTGGGATAGGATCTTGGAGATGGGAATAACCCTTTAAACATGAAAGACTTTTTAAAGAGTGGAGCAAAACATTTGTACGATAAGGTACAAAAGCTAGAGTCACTAAAAAGAAGCAAAATACTCCTGAAAAGTGGAGAAAGTATATGATTAGGGGCTTAAATTTCTATTATATTTTTGTGCAACTAACCATTGTGCAAAAATGTTCTACTTTTCCAGGCACTTTTCTAAATTTTCTAATCTCAAAAAACAGCTTTATATGTTTGCTTCATCCTTGGATCTACAGTACTTGTGTGTGTGTGAAAACCATGGCAAAAAATGGATCATGTATATGTACTCTAAATCTCCCAAAAATACGACTTTTCGGTCTTTTAAATGGCATGTGAAGAGCTCATAAGTCTACAGTAAAAATCATAGCCATAGACTGACATATGCACATAGATAAGCTTAATTTTTACTAATACCAATAAAATTTGAGTGTCACCCTGTCAGCTACAGCCGTCATTGGTGCTAAACTAGACCATGTAATGTAAAACAGCTGCAAATAGACAATGTTGCTATTTTTGACAAGTACATTTTGTAACACTGATGAATTAAAACAGCTATAAATGGAATTCAGGGTTTACAAATGACAAGTAATGAAAATGGAAGAGAAATTACAAAAATAATGGTTATATTTGAAACATGTGTGCTGAACTTTTCAACTATTATGTGCATGAGACTGAACGTGGTGGTGACTTCAAAAATTAGGGAGGTCATTGCTTTTGTGACAGTGTAAAAATGACAGAATACCATAGTTGTATTTGTGTTAAGTACAGCACAAAATACCTTTTTGGCGTATTACCAGCCCTTCACATACCAGTAAATTATTGAAAAACATAGGGAGAAATTTACTAAGCTTAGTGTGCCAGAATTCTGGAGTAATTTGTGCCAAAAAACCTGCCTTTCATCACTTGCAACATATTTATTATGTGTTTTAGAGATTTTTTTGCACCTTGTCTAACAGGTTGTGGAAAATGGGCATGGCTTGGGCACAATCAAAGCCAACTAATAAGTGGTCTAAAATTAAATTAGACCGTCTACAAAATGCCCCATTTTATTCAAACAGCAATGGAACACTATGTTATGCCTGGCACATTCTACAACTGTCTAATATAAGTTTGCGCTGTCTAAGAAGTAGACAGCATTGATAAATCTGTCCAAATGTGGTTACAAAGATTCTAACTCATTCATTATTGCACTCTCTCTTAACCCCTTTACCCCCAAGGCTGTTTGTACCTTTATGACCAGGACAATTTTTTCATGACATATTGTACTTCATGTTAGTGGTAAAAGTTATTAGATGTGAAATGGAAATTTGGCAAAAAATTTAGTAATTTTCGAATTTTTAATTTGTATGACCTTAAACCAAAGAGATGTGTCACACAAAATAGTTAATAAATAATAATTCCAACATGTCTGCTTTACATCAGCACAATTTTGGAACCATAATTTTTTTGTTAGGAAGTTGTAGGGATTAAAAGTTGACTAGCAATTTCTCAATTTCTAATTTTTTCCAAAAATTGTATAAAACTGTTTTTTTAGGGACCCCATTACATTTGAAGTGACTTTGAGGGGTCTATATGACAGAAAATACCCAAAAATGACACCATTCTAAAAATGTCACCCCTCAAAGTGCTCAAAACCACATTCAATAAGTTTATTAACCCTTCAAATGCTTCACATGAACTTTTAGAATGTTTAAGTAAAAAATGAACATTTAATTTTTTTTTCAGAATTTTTTTTACTTTAGACCTAATTTTTTTTTCTTTTCAAAAGGGTAACAGGAAAAAATAGACTCTAAAGTTTGTTGTGCAATTTCTCATGAGCATGCTGATACCACATATGTAGGGGAAAACCGCTGTTTGGGCGCATGGCAGGGCTTGGAAAGGAAGGAGCATCATTTGACTTTTTGAATGCAAAATTTCCTGTAATAATTAACGGATGCCATGTTGCATTTGGAGAGCCCCTGGTGTGCCTAAACAATGGAAACCCAACCCACCAAGTTACACCATTTTAGAAACTAGACCTTCAGGGAAATTATCTAGATGTGTGGTGAGAACCTTGAACCCCAGGTGCTTCTCAGAAGTTTATAACACTCCATGAAAATAAAAAATGTTGCATTTTCATAATGGTAGCAGGAGAAATTGCACCATACAATTTGCTGTGCAATTTCTCCTGAGTACACTGATAACCCATATGTGGGAGAAAACTACTGTTTCGGCGAACGGCACAACTCAGAAAGGAAGGAGTGACGTTTTAGAATGCAGACATTGATGGAATTGTGTGCAAATGTTATGTCATGTTTTGAAACCCCCTGGTGTGCCTACACAATGGAAACTCCCCAAGTGACCCCATTTTGGAAACTAGACAGCTCAAAGAATTTATCTAGATGTGTGGTGAGTAGTGTTGAGCATTTCGATACCGCAAGTATCGGGTATCGGCCGATACTTGCGGTATCGGAATTCCGATGCCGAATTCCGATACTTCCCGCATATCGGATACCGGAATCGGAAGTTCCCAGAATTCAAACTGAACGCAGCAGCCAATGAGGAATGATTGGAAGTGTGGGCACATCCTGTTTAGCATGGTGGGCATGTAAGTACTGGCAAGGCTGTGATTGGCTGCTGAAATGATGTCACTCTGCACTATAAAAAACGCTGCCGCCATTTTGCGCTCACTCTGCTGTGATTTCAGTTAGGGACAGGACGCTGTGTTCTAACTGAGGGCCAGTTGAGATAGCTTATTGCTTTATTTTCCTTTCCCAAGGCTAATTTAGCAAAATGCTGTGTGTTCTTCACTGTTCACCTTGCTCTTGCCTTGCAGCGCTGTTTTAACAGCGTTCTGCAAGGTCTCTGTGTGTGTGTGTGTGCAGCTCACTCTGTAGTCTGTGTGCAGCCATATACCCGGTTGTATTCAGCTCAGGGGGGGTTCACACTGCCTCACACAGTTGTCCTTTTTTGCTTATAGTGCAGCCTGCTGCACATTTTTTCTCAAATTTCCTATTAGTGTTTTTCCACCCGTCTCCAGCTAAATTGTGGAAAAACACTACATAGGATAACCTAGAGGGGGGTTTTTGGGCCTTGCAGCGCCGTTTACGGCTGTCTGCACGGTCTCCGTGTGAGCGCAGCTCGCCCTGTAGTCTGTGTGCAGCCATAGCCGGTTGGATTCAGCTCAGGGTGCGTTACTGCCTCATACCTTGAAAAAAAATTTCCTTTTTTTCAAATAGTGCAGCCTGTTTAAAATTTTTTTAAAAATTTCCTATTAGTGTCTTTCCACCCGTCTCCAGCTAAATAGTGGAAAAACACTACATAGGATAACCTAGAGGAGGGTTTTTGGGCCTTGCAGCGCCGTTTACGGCTGTCTCCACGGTCTCCGTGTGAGCGCAGCTCGCCCTGTAGTCTGTGTGCAGCCATAGCCGGTTGGATTCAGCTCAGGGTGCGTTACTGCCTCATACCTTGAAAAAAAATTTCCTTTTTTTCAAATAGTGCAGCCTGTTTAAAATTTAAAGAAAAATTTCCTATTAGTGTCTTTCCACCCGTCTCCAGCTAAATAGTGGAAAAACACTACATAGGATAACCTAGAGGAGAGTTTTTGGGCCTTGCAGCGCCGTTTACGGCTGTCTGCACGGTCTCCGTGTGAGCGCAGCTCGCCCTGTAGTCTGTGTGCAGCCATAGCCGGTTGGATTCAGCTCAGGGTGCGTTACTGCCTCATACCTTGAAAAAAAATTTCCTTTTTTTCAAATAGTGCAGCCTGTTTAAAATTTAAAGAAAAATTTCCTATTAGTGTCTTTCCACCCGTCTCCAGCTAAATAGTGGAAAAACACTACATAGGATAGCCTAGAGGAGGGTTTTTGGGCCTTGCAGCGCTGTCTGCACGGTCCCCGTGTGAGTTAAACTTGCTCTGTAGTCCGATCTGCAGAAAAAAAAAAAAGTAAAGTTCACCAAACACCACTTAACACTTGTGTAGGCCACATTTGAAAAATAATAAAGTTTAGTCCACACTTTACAACATTAGGGTTTCTTACACCTGTTAGGAGGAGCATTTCAGGAATAAGCACACTAAGGCCTTAGTACTTTTCTGCTTATCTTTATCTGTCAACCAAGATGAAGAGGGCAGGGAGTAAGGCACGTGGGCGTGGGCGCGGAGCAGGGAGAGGACGTGGTGATTCTGTGCCTGCTGCGGGCACCGGTGACTCGTCGTCACTCAGTTTCAGCAGGGAACAGTCCTTCATGCGCAGCTTTGTCGGAGAGCGCCGTGCACCGCTGCTGCGTGAAGATCAAATTGAAGCCGTTGTCGGGTGGATGGCAGCTAACGCCTCGGCATCGACTTCAGTTAGTGCCACATCCTCTCAGGCACAGAGCACTGGAGAGCAGCCATCTG
The DNA here is from genome assembly GCF_032444005.1 of Ranitomeya imitator. Classification (NCBI taxonomy): domain Eukaryota; kingdom Metazoa; phylum Chordata; class Amphibia; order Anura; family Dendrobatidae; genus Ranitomeya; species Ranitomeya imitator. The sequence goes on along the minus strand of NC_091282.1, from coordinate 953,865,458 downwards.
TCTCTTCACCACCTGCCAAATTGGCCAGGCAGTCAGAGGGCCCAGGACAGGAGCCGTCTCTACTTCTGTTCTCTGAATCTCTTGGCTTGGAAACAGGGGGCCAGCCAAGCAGCATTGGAGAAATGGAAGAAGAGGCAGTGTGCAGTGATGCCCAACAGCTTTGTCTCTCTGACTCTGAAGAGGCGGGTGGGCCAGTGCCTGCGGTGACCACAGCGCAGTACGCATCTGATGATGAAACTCAGGTGCCGCTTTCTGGTGCGTACTGTGCTGCCGAGACTACCCAGGAGGAGCAGTTAGTGGCAGAGGGTAGTGGAGATGATGAGGTCGTTGACCCATCGTGGCGTGAGGAACAGGAAGGTGGTGGGAGCAGCTCTGAGGAAGAGATTCCCCTTACGGGCCAAAGAGGGAGAGGGAGGTGGAAGACTGTGGAGCCTGTAGCCTCCACTTTGGCACCCGTTAGGAGCCTGTCTCTTTCCAAAGCCAAAAAGGGTGCTCCCAAGACTTGCAGTGCCTGGTCCTTTTTTGACACAGTTGCAGATGACATTTGTTTTGTCAAATGCAAGCTGTGTCATCAGAAAGTCAAAAGAGGGAAAAGTGTCAGCAACCTCAATACCACAAATATGTGGAAACATGTGCGGACCAGGCACGCGGTGGAGTTACAGAAACACACTGAAGATGTAGGCCAACCAACAGCGGCAGCTACCACATCTTCAGCTCGTGTTGCCTCTTCCTCCAGCTCACGCACAGCTGGTTTGGCTTCCTCCCAGGATCGCCATGGAAGAACCTCTGGCACTGTTGTCCAGAGACCTTGTGTAATTCCACCCACAGCACCACCTTCCCAGTCATCCTCACACTCCCAGTCTACTCTACAGCCATCGGTAGTACAGGCATGGGAGAAAAGGCGGGCATTCTCCGCCAACCACCCCCGAGCACAAGCTCTGAATGCAGGCATTGCCAAACTGTTGTCCCTGGAAATGCTCTCATTCAGGCTGGTGGAGACTGACAGCTTCCGTGACTTGATGGCATTGGCAGTCCCACAGTACAAGGTGCCCAGCCGCTTTTACTTCAGCAGACAAGCTGTCCCTGCCCTGCACAGGCATGTTGAGGGAAACATAAAACATGTGCTACTGAACGCCGTCAGTAGCAAGGTCCACCTCACCACCGATGCGTGGACCAGTCAGCATGGACAGGGGCGATACGTTTCCCTCACTGCCCATTGGGTTAATGTTGTTGAGCCAGGTACAGATCGTGCGAGTGGCGCAGGACGTGTCCTGCCCACTCCAAGGATTGCAGGAATCCAGTCTGTACGCATTGACTCCTCCTCTTACACAAGTTCCTCAGAATCATCTCTGCAGGAGCCGTCACAGTCCACCTCCACATGGACCCGTGAACGTTTACCTATGACCGACATGAGCACAGCCGTGGCCAAATGTCAGCAGGCCGTCTTGAAACTAGTTTCATTGGGAAATCGAAGCCACACAGCGCAGGAGCTCTGGAATGCCATCAAGCAGGAGAGCGATGTGTGGTTACTGCCAGCGAATCTCCAGCCAGGCATGGTAGTGTGTGACAATGGCCGAAATCTGGTGGCAGCTTTGGCCCTTGGCAACCTCACTCACATCCCATGTCTGGCACATGTGCTCAATTTGTTTGTGCAGAGTTTTCTGAGGGACTATCCGCATCTTGATGCACTGCTGCACAAGGTCCGCCTAGAGTGTGCTCACTTGCGGCGTTCCAGCTTGGCAAGATCCCGCATTGCTGCTCTGCAGCGCCGATTCCGCCTTCCGGAACACTGCATCATATGTGACCTACCTACCCGGTGGAATTCCACGTTACATATGTTGGAGCGGTTGTGTGAGCAGCAGCAAGCAGTTATGGAGTACCAGCTGCATCAGGCGCAAAGAAGTCGCAGTCAGCGCCGATCAGACTTCACAACCACAGAGTGGGCCACTATGAAGGACGTCTGCCAGGTTTTGCGTCCTTTTGATTATTCCACGCGGATGGCAAGTGCAGATGATGCACTAGTCAGCATGACTGTCCCCCTTATCTGCCTGCTTCAGCAAACTTTGCAAGGGTTAAGGGATGATGTTGTGGAAGAGGTGGAGGATGAGGAGTCACCTTTTCCATCAGCTTCTGGAGAGTCAGCGCCATGTGGTTCCTCACAAAGGGGTACGCAGGGGCCACTTTGTGAGGAGGATGAGGAGGAGTCAATGGAGGAGGAAGAGCTCCGTCCAGAGGAGGGAGCGACACAATTGTCCAGTGGTCAGTGTGTACAGCGAGGGTGGGGTGATGACGAGCGGGCAGAGATCATGTCTCAAGCAGAGGACAGTGTTTCTGGGCCAGTTGGCAGTCTGCAGCACATGATGGATTTCATGCTGCAGTGCCTGAGAAACGACCGCCGCATCGACCACATTCTCAACATGCCTGATTATTGGGTGTTCACCCTCCTCGATCCTCGCTACCGGGACAACGTCCAAACCCCCATCCCAGCGTTGACCCGGGAGCGTAAATTGCGGGAGTACCACGACACACTGGTGAATTCCAACATCTTCTCCAGTCCAACTGAGAGGAGTGCTGCTAGTGCTTTACAAAGCAGCTCAGTGCGTCGAGGCAGTGGGGGAGGCTCTGCCCAAAGAGGGAGCAGAAGCAGTGCCTCTGCCCAAGGCAAGCCCAGTATGGCACAATTCTGGCACACTTTTGTGTGCCCGCCCCAAATGTCTACACCATCACCGGCGGCTCCAGTCAGCAGGAGGCAACGGTTCCGTCAGATGGTGACAGACTACATGGCTTGCCCTCTTACTGTACTCCCAGACGGCTCTTCCCCGTTCAAGTTTTGGGTCTCTAAGCTGGATATATGGCCAGAGCTAAGCCAGTATGCATTGGAGGTGCTGGCTTGCCCTGCGGCTAGTGTCTTATCGGAACGTGTCTTTAGTGCCGCAGGTGGTGTACTAACAGACCGTCGCATGCGACTATCCTCCGATAACGTTGACCGGCTTACTTTCCTGAAAATGAACCAGGCCTGGATCTCGCAGGAATTTGCCACTCCTCTGCCTGATTAAGTAATTGGGTGTCATCCAGGTCTCCTGCTGTGTTCATCTTTCTACCACCAGAACTGCTATTCCTGGGCTCCAACACCGCCAGTTGCGGCTCAGAAGTGCAGGCTGCACAGTCAAAACATACGACCCAGTGTTATTGGGTTTCAGTAACGTCAGCTGATCCCCAGCTGTGTAGCCGGCAATGTGTCCTGCGACCGCCACGCTGGCACAACAACCTAAATGTAAGGGAACCTGTCCCCCCCCCCCCCCCGTTTGTTACTGAAAGAGCCATCTTGTGCAGCAGTAATGCTGCACAAGGAAAAGGTAGCTCTTTTATTTTAGCTCCTTGCACCCGCAGAACTTAACACTTATAAAATGTGTTCACTGATACCGTTATACCGTCCCGGAGCTGGGACTTTCCTTCGTAATGTGACGCAGCACAGCCGTCATTCCTACCCCCTTGGTGCCATGCGCTGCCTCCTCAGCGTTGTTTTAAGCTGTCACGGAGCCTGCGCTGTTCTGTTATCCCTTGGCCATGCCCTATTTGCGCTGCCTGTCTTCTGACATAATTTGGTGTCAGGCTGGCTGCGCCTGTGCGGCCGCTCTGCCCGAGATCCCGCCTCGCAGTGTCTTCTGATTGAATAACACTGCGGGCCTGGGATCCATGGGCATGCGCAGTGCATATCTTCCCCTCGGGCTCTCGCTCATCTCCCTCCGCCTTCTTTAGACTGTGCGCCGTCAGCTGATCCCTAATAGCATGCCACGGCCGTGACACCGCACAGTCTGAAGAAGAGGGAAGGAGGGGAGTGAGAGTCGAGGATATGCACTGTGCATGCCCATGGATCCAAGGCCCGCAGTGGGATTACGTTAGACGACACTGCGAGGTGAGATCTGGAGCAGCGTGGACGCACAGGCACTGACAGCCTGACACCAAATTATGTCAGAAGACAGGCAGCGCTAATTGGGCATGGCCAAGGGATAACAGAACAGCGCAGGCTCCGTGACAGCTTAAAACAACGCTGAGGAGGCAGCGCACGGCACCAAGGGGATAGGAATGACAGGTGTAAGGACGTGTGTGAGCGCCGAAAATATTTACTGCTCAAGGCCACGAATCCCAGCACCGCAGTGTGACTTTATGAAAAGGCACTGTGGGTCTGGGATTTATGGCCATCGTTAACCGCAGCGGCCAACATGAAATGAGGTCATAAGACGGGCAGCGCTAACAGGGCAGTGCCAAGGGATAACACAAGAGCACAGACTACTGTACAGCAAATAACAACGCTCAGGAAGCTGCGCCAAGCATCAAGGCGTTATTTGAGACACCTGTGCTGCGTCTCCTTAAAAAGCCAAGTCACGCCTCCACTACAGTTTGACTGTAGAATGGGCTAAATTGTGTACGTCTTTCATTCAGCGTGTGCAAGTAGACAAATTAATAGAGCAACCATTGACTTGTGCAGCATTAATACTGCACAAGGTGTGTCTCTTGTACTTTGTAACACCTGAGGGGGGGTTAAAGGTTTCCTTTGAAATTGGTTCAACTAGGCTTCGGCCTACACTCTGCTCCTCTCCTCCTCCTGCTGCCCCCGGGCTCTAACACCGCTAGTTTTTGCCCGGAAGTGCTAGCTGCACAGAGAAAAACACCCGCCATTGTGTCAGTGGGGTTCAGCAACGGCAGCTGTTCCCCCACTGTGTAGCCGGCAAAGTGTCCTGCAAACGCAACGCAGACACAAAGCTGCCTCCAGTGCAGGCTTCGGCCTACACTCTGCTCCCCCTGCTTACCCTTTGCTCCAACACCGCTAGTTGGTGCTCTAGGAATACAATCTTTAATAGGCAACGCATCCGGGTTCCAGCACCGCCAGCTAGTTCTCGCCAGTGTTTTTGTCACGGGTACTCCCTCGTGCCCAGCCTGGTTCCAGCACCGTCAGCTGTTTCCGGGTACTGTCAAACTATGCGTTGCCCCGTCGTGTTGTGGTGAAGTTAGCCAACTCCAGGGTGCCTCCAGTTTAGGAGCTTCCTATGTGGGCTGCATGAATTTGTAGTCAAGGCTGGTTCTGTAGTGCCAGTAGGCCAAGCTCCCCCTGTAGGACTGTTGGGGTTCGGTAACTGCGGCTGCCTCGCGGCCTAGCTGTTCTCTCCTCTCCTGTGGACCTTCGGGTCCACCACCTGGTTCCAGCACCGTCAGCTGGTTCCGGGCCGAGCCTTTGGCTTAGGTGCCTCCGCCTGGGTATCCGAGTTCCGCCAACGTCAGGCGGTCCTTGGTAGTGCTTTTAAGCGCAGGCACCTACAGCTTAGTAACCGGGTTCCAGCACCGTCAGCTGGTCCTCGGTCGTGCCATTGGCTCTTGCACAGTGGGGCAACGCATCTGGGTTCCAGCACCGCCAGCTGGTTCTCGGCAGTGTTTTTATCACGGGTACTCCCTCGTGCCCAGCCTGGTTCCAGCACCGTCAGCTGTTTCCGGGTAGTGTCAAGCTCACTGAGACGCCTATGCTTGCCCCGTCGTGTTGCGGTCGGGTTAGCCAACTCCAGGGTGCCTCCAGTTTAGGAGCTTCCTATGTGGGCTGCATGAATTGGTAGTCAAGGCTGGTTCTGTAGTGCCAGTAGGCCAAGCTCCCCCTGTAGGACTGTTGGGGTTCGGTAACTGCGGCTGCCTCGCGGCCTAGCTGTTCTCTTCTCTCCTGTGGACCTTGTGGTCCACCACCTGGTTCCAGCACCGTCAGCTGGTTCCGGGCCAAGCCTTTGGCTTAGGTGCCTCCTCCTGGGTATCCGAGTTCCGCCAACGTCAGGCAGTCCTTGGTAGTGCTTTTAAGCGCGGGCACCTACAGCTTAGTAACCGGGTTCCAGCACCGTCAGCTGGTCCTCGGTCGTGCCATTGGCTCTTGCACACTGGGGCAACGCATCTGGGTTCTAGCACCGCCAGCTGGTTCTCGGCAGTGTTTTTGTCATGGGTACTCCCTCGTGCCCAGCCTGGTTCCAGCACCATCAGCTGTTTCCGGGTAGTGTCAAGCTCACTGAGACGCCTATGCTTGCCCCGTCGTGTTGCGGTCGGGTTAGACAACTCCAGGGTGCCTCCAGTTTAGGAGCTTCCTATGTGGGCTGCATGAATTGGTAGTCAAGGCTGGTTCTGTAGTGCCAGTAGGCCAAGCTCCCCCTGTAGGACTGTTGGGGTTCGGTAACTGCGGCTGCCTCGCGGCCTAGCTGTTCTCTCCTCTCCTGTGGACCTTCGGGTCCACCACCTGGTTCCAGCACCGTCAGCTGGTTCCGGGCCGAGCCTTTGGCTTAGGTGCCTCCGCCTGGGTATCCGAGTTCCGCCAACGTCAGGCGGTCCTTGGTAGTGCTTTTAAGCGCAGGCACCTACAGCTTAGTAACCGGGTTCCAGCACCGTCAGCTGGTCCTCGGTCGTGCCATTGGCTCTTGCACAGTGGGGCAACGCATCTGGGTTCCAGCACCGCCAGCTGGTTCTCGGCAGTGTTTTTATCACGGGTACTCCCTCGTGCCCAGCCTGGTTCCAGCACCGTCAGCTGTTTCCGGGTAGTGTCAAGCTCACTGAGACGCCTATGCTTGCCCCGTCGTGTTGCGGTCGGGTTAGCCAACTCCAGGGTGCCTCCAGTTTAGGAGCTTCCTATGTGGGCTGCATGAATTGGTAGTCAAGGCTGGTTCTGTAGTGCCAGTAGGCCAAGCTCCCCCTGTAGGACTGTTGGGGTTCGGTAACTGCGGCTGCCTCGCGGCCTAGCTGTTCTCTTCTCTCCTGTGGACCTTGTGGTCCACCACCTGGTTCCAGCACCGTCAGCTGGTTCCGGGCCAAGCCTTTGGCTTAGGTGCCTCCTCCTGGGTATCCGAGTTCCGCCAACGTCAGGCAGTCCTTGGTAGTGCTTTTAAGCGCGGGCACCTACAGCTTAGTAACCGGGTTCCAGCACCGTCAGCTGGTCCTCGGTCGTGCCATTGGCTCTTGCACACTGGGGCAACGCATCTGGGTTCTAGCACCGCCAGCTGGTTCTCGGCAGTGTTTTTGTCATGGGTACTCCCTCGTGCCCAGCCTGGTTCCAGCACCATCAGCTGTTTCCGGGTAGTGTCAAGCTCACTGAGACGCCTATGCTTGCCCCGTCGTGTTGCGGTCGGGTTAGACAACTCCAGGGTGCCTCCAGTTTAGGAGCTTCCTATGTGGGCTGCATGAATTGGTAGTCAAGGCTGGTTCTGTAGTGCCAGTAGGCCAAGCTCCCCCTGTAGGACTGTTGGGGTTCGGTAACTGTGGCTGCCTCGCGGCCTAGCTGTTCTCTCCTCTCCTGTGGACCTTGTGGTCCACCACCTGGTTCCAGCACCGTCAGCTGGTTCCGGGCCAAGCCTTTGGCTTAGGTGCCTCCTCCTGGGTATCCGAGTTCCGCCAACGTCAGGCGGTCCTTGGTAGTGCTTTTAAGCGCAGGCACCTACAGCTTAGTAACCGGGTTCCAGCACCGTCAGCTGGTCCTCGGTCGTGCCATTGGCTCTTGCACAGTGGGGCAACGCATCTGGGTTCCAGCACCGCCAGCTGGTTCTCGGCAGTGTTTTTGTCACGGGTACTCCCTCGTGCCCAGCCTGGTTCCAGCACCGTCAGCTGTTTCCGGGTAGTGTCAAGCTCACTGAGACGCCTATGCTTGCTCCGTCGTGTTGTGGTCGGGTTAGCCAACTCCAGGGTGCCTCCAGTTTAGGAGCTTCCTATGTGGGCTGCGTGAATTGGTAGTCAAGGCTGGTTCTGTAGTGCCAGTAGGCCAAGCTCCCCCTGTAGGACTGTTGGGGTTCGGTAACTGCGGCTGCCTCGCGGCCTAGCTGTTCTCTCCTCTCCTGTGGACCTTCGGGTCCACCACCTGGTTCCAGCACCGTCAGCTGGTTCTCGGCAGTGTCTTTTGCTCTTGTACCTTCTGCTCCCCATCCTGGTTCCAGTACCGTCAGCTGGTTCCGGGCAGAGCCTTTGGCTTAGGTGCCTCCTTCTGGGTATCCAAGTTCCACCAACGTCAGGTGGTCCTTGGTAGTGCTTTCAGGCACGGGTACCTCCTGCTTAGTAACCGGGTTCCAGTAACGTCAGCTGGTCCTCGGTAGTTCCATTGGCTCTTGGACCTTCGGCTACCCATCCGGGTTCCAGTACCGTCAGCTGGTTCTCGGCAGTGTCTTTTGCTCTTGTACCTTCTGCTCCCCATCCTGGTTCCAGTAACATCAGCTGGTTCCGGGCAGAGCCTTTGGCTTAGGTGCCTCCTTCTTGGTATCCAAGTTCCGCCAACGTCAGGCGGTCCTTGGTAGTGCTTTTTAGCACGGGTACCTCCTGGTTAGTAACCGGGTTCCAGTAACGTCAGCTGGTCCTCGGTAGTTCCATAGGCTCTTGAACCTTCGCGTAGCCATCCGAGTTCCAGTTCCATCAGCTGGTTCTTGGCATTTTCTCAGCCTTCTTGTACCTTCTGCTACATTTCCAAGTTGAAGACCCTAAAGTCGACGACCCGGAAGACCACCCCGATGACGACGACGACGGCGGAGACGACGACGGCGTAGACGACGACCCTGGAGACGACGACCCTGGAGACGACGACATGGAAGACCGAGAAGCAGAAGAACAAGAGGCTGCAGAACAAAGAGCAGAAAAACATTAAGCATAACACTTAATATCAGAGCAAAAGATATTATCTAAATTATATGCAGAAGAAGACTAAGCAGTGTATGGGGGTGAGTCCGTTCCTCCTCGTGGTGCCCCTGGATAAAGCCTGATGCTGCAGGCCAAACTGAACGCGGACAAATGTAACTTTTGTGACTGGCAGAACGGAAGGTGTAATCTTCAAACTTTTATAGATAACAACTACGGGAATGCCTGTCACAAATGAGAATATGATGAAGAAGTAGAATAGGAAGAATAATAATAGTTGAATAAAATGAATATGTAGAATAGGAAGAATAATAATAGTTGAATAAAATGAATATGAAGAATGTAATAAAAAAAAATAGGTAGAAGATGAAGAAGAAGATGAATAAGGTGAAGAAGTTGATGTCAAAGATGCTGATGATGATGATGAAGATGAAAGTGTGGGAAAAGTAAAAAAAAAAAGGGGAAGGGCGTGGAATAGTGAAACATCAATATCTGACAAAATAAAAAAAAAGTTACATAGTCAATATCTTAGTCACTACGAACGTCTTTAAAAAAAAAAAAAGGCTATTCTATTTGATTGCGCTAAACCTCTATGACTTTAATGTCTCCGCCACCTCCCCAAATACATCCTGCATTATTCTTTGTTGTTTTCCTTCATGTAGAATGAACCTACAAGGAAAGAAAGGTTTTATTTTAATTCCGATATTTTGGTCCCATTGACTTGCATTGGGATCGGGTATCGGTATCGGCGATATCCGATATTTTTTGAATATCGGCCGATCCTATCCGATACCGATACTTTCCGATATCGGAAGGTATCGCTCAACACTAGTGGTGAGCACCTTGAACCCTCAGGTGCTTAATAGAATTTTACAATGTTTATCTGTGAAAATGAATATTATAGTGCAGATTTTACAGTTAAGGTTGCGGGTGCCTTGACCCACTGGAAGAGCCCCTGAGGTGCCAGAACAGCAGAACTCCTCATAAGTGACCCCATTTTACAAAATACACCTCTTGATGAATTAATCTAGGTGTGCAGTGACCATATTGACACCACAGGTTTGTCACATAATTTTATACTGTTCTTTTTATACAGTACTGCTTAGCCAATTGGAGAGACTCGGGAGGGACGTAACACTTTTTGCCTCCTGAGGTGCAGATGTTCCTAGAAGACTCCATATAGAGAGTCCCTAAGCACTAGAAGAGCAGAATCCCCCTCAAGTGACCCCATTTTTGAAATTATACCCCTTTGGGAATTTATCTACAGGTGTAGTAACGATTTTTAGTCCATGGGTGTTTTTTCCAGAAACAAGCAGCAGTGGAATCTACTGAGTAAATTGCAAACTGCTGATGTAGTGACCAGTATGCTGTAGTGACCAGTACACTGTAGTGACCAGTATGCTATGGTATCCAGCTCATGCTTCTGGATACATTCACCAGTAAGTTATGCAGGCTGTCATCGCAACAGAAATGCCAAATATGTGAACGTTAAATGTGGTTTAAGCACACTGTGGGGCTCAGAAGGGAGGAGGGCATTTGAAAGTGCAGAATTCGCTGGATTTCTTCTGGGTGCGAGTAACCATAGTGCTTTTCCAGAGCCTTTGTACTACCAATAACATGGAAGCCCCCTATATTTTCATTGACAGGGGACTAACCTGAGTGGGGATTTGCTATTTTTGTGGATTGAGTTGAAGCTATTATTGGGAACATTTTACATAACGTTTGGGATCACATTTTTCCGGCACTCTACACTGACCACTTACTTTGGGGTCTCCATCTAAATTGCCAAGTGACATGATTCAAAAGAAACTCCTCATGGATCCACTTACTATAATGAGGCAAAATAGTTACTCTGGACTCCATCTGGCTTCTATTAAGCGGTGTCTTTCTTTTCAGAAGTGCACAAAACTGTGGCAGACCATGTTTTTATGCACGGACTAAAAAGACAGACACCACTGGATTAAAGGACAGATGGTGTCCATAGTGCCTCCATCTGCCTCATTATAGGGAATCTTCCACGTAGGGTTCTATAAGAAAATTACACGGAAACCCGATGTAAGCACTCAGCATAGAGTGCAGGATAAATGTGCACTGAGCCTTAATGCGATCTTTGGGAGACAGAATGAAAAAATAAATAACAGGTGAAGAATTGGTTTTATTTATTTTTTACGCCATTCCTTGTATGGTGTCAGTGATTAAACGACTTTTTTCTTCGAGTCAGTGCAATTACATTAAATACCAGATTTTTATTGCAAAACAAGATTTTGAATTGCCATATTTTGTGAGCTATAATTTTTTCCATATTTCACAGTCAAGTCATGTTATGGCTTGTTTTCTATGGGACGAGTTGACGTTTTTGTCGCTACCGTTTTGGTCACATAACATTTTTTATCCTTTTCTATTCAAATTTTTGGGAGACAGAATGAACAAAAGCCATCAATTCGGGAATTGTTTTTTGGAGATTTTATTTTATGCCGTACAATTCAAATTGTGGTTTTCCTGCAGAAGAAGTCAGAGTGACTCTGAAATACGTTAACATTAAACCATCATTCAATATCCCATTGTGGCTTGTCATTTTTCCAGCAGCACAGGATACTGCCATCGCCGGTGGCAAAGTAGCGTAGCATGGGAGAGTTCACATGGGCAGTTGTCATAGAGTCAAATTCCATGGAGGTCACAAAATTTCACCCCCTCCCCCTGCTGTCGCTTCTTGTTGGAGTTTAGCATTGAGTACCCCGCCAGCTAGCTCAATTATTAATGCAGCAAGGAGCTTCTTTGACATACAGGTCTATGACTCTGGTTGCTGTGCAGAGCAAAGCAGTGAAGATAAGTGTGTCATCAGCTACTCTGCTCTACGTATACAGCAACTGCGATAACAAACTTCTCAGTGTGATAAATTGAGCTTTACCACCATGGTTGTGCCCATGTAGAGAGCAGCAGCCAATGAACATTACCTCTTGATTGTTATGTATTGCAAAAGCAACAACTGAGATGACAAAGTGTGCACTGTTCTCTCTCAGCTTTCCATATCTCTTCTAACTTGTAATTTTATAAGAGGAGAGACAGTGATCTTTTAGAGGAAATGTCACAAATTTAAAGTTAAAAAGGAAACAAACCACTAAGGTTACAGCAGGTGAAAAACGTATTGAATACATCACCAATTTTCTCAGTAAATATAGTTCTAAAGGTGATTTTTACATTAAATTTTCACCAGATGTCTGTAACAACCGATCCAATCCACACAGGCAAAGAAATCAAGCCGTAGATATTCATAAGTTATGTGTAATAATGAGAAAGGACTCAAGGTAAAAGTGTTGAGCACCTGATGGAAGAGAGGTGCAAAAAGCCATGGAATTACATAGCAATCCTGATACTTAGTGAAAAATATCAGCTGGCTCAATTGATGGCCTAATTATCAAGGTGCCATAGAAGAACTATCTCATAATGAGTAAATCCAGTGAGCTCTCTCAAGGTATTTGCCACCTTTTTGTTGGAAAACATACTGATAGCATTGGTTACAGAAGAATTTCTAAAGTACTGAAGGTTCCAGTGAACACTTTTGGGCCATAATCCGGAAGTAGAAAGAACATAATTTCACCATAAACCTGCTACAAATAGGTGCTCCCCACAAAATTACAGATGGAGGAGTGAAAATAAGTATCAGAAGAGTTGCCCAAGAGCCAAGGACCACAAGTGGAGAGCCACAGAAAAACCCGGAATCAGCAGGTACAATTGTTTAAAAGAAAACAATAAGCTAATAACTCAACTTCCATGGCCCTGTATGCACGCTCACCAAGCAAGACTCCATTTCTAAGCAAAATGCATGTTCAAGTGTGTTAAAGCTTGCTCAACAACATTTAGCCTAGTCTGTGGAATACTGGGAGAATATAGTCTGGTCAGATGATACCAAAATTGAACTCTTTGAATTCCTTATTACACACCATGTCTGTAGGCCAAAATACACTGCTTATCACCCAAAAACACCATACCAACAGTGAAGTTTGGAGGTGGGAAGATCATGGTATTGGGCTGTTTTTAATCATACTGCACTGGCAAACTTCATATAAGTGAATAAAGGATAAATAAACAAATATACGAAGGCATTCTTGCAAAAAATCAGCTGCACTCTACCAGGATGATGAAGAGGAAATGAGGGTGAATATTTCAGCAAGAGAATGATCCCAAACACACAGCCAAGGAAATTCTCAATTGGTTTCAGTGAAAAAAAATAAAGCTGCTTGAATGGCCTAGCCAATCACCTGACCTGAATCCAGTAGAACATTTATGGAAGGAACTAAAGCTCAGAGTTCATGAAAAGAGGTCACAGAACCTAAAGATTTTGAAGAATGTTTGTGTGGAATAAGGGGCAAAAATCACACATGAACAATGCATGCCACTGGTTTCTCCATACAGGAGACGTCTTGAAGTTGTTATCACTAACAAGGGCTTTTGTAAATTTCAGTAAGCGTGACCTATAGTTTTCCCTGTGTCATTTCTCATTATTATTATTATTATTTATTTATATAGCACCATTAATTCCAAATGGCCAAAGCCACATGGAAAACTCGGACCGGAAATCCGTGACTGCCATGCACACCTATGGACTTCATCTGTCTCCATGTGCAACCTGGGGGGAACACACAGTGACCCCTACCTGTGACATGAGTCACTAACTCCCCTCCTGTTCATACCTGTGGGGTTGAACACTTGTTACCCCATATGGGTGCGAGACAGGGCATCCGTAGGAACCTGTGACATCCCCGCCCAAAACAACATTTTCAGTCTCTCCTGCCAATACCTCTAAGGGGAGCTTATCAAACTTATTACACTCTGACCCTAATTTGGCGACCCCTATGGCAGGTATCTCAACATTTTCGGGTTCTACGCCTGACACAACACATAAGCACATTCTCTGCTGCTTCCACTGCAGCTCCTGCTGCTGCAGAACCTCTTGCTGCAACTGCAGCTCTTCTTCATAGACTCACCGATCCAAAGCAAATTTTCGTAACCCCACCAAGATACCGCTAGAAGTCTTCAATCTTTGTGGCCCCGCTGAGCCACAGCAAGCTGTCTTGAAAACATTTTTCCAGCAGATTTACACAACGCTATGCAGCACACATTAGGGTATGCCTCAGTTCACACTGCCCGCATTCTTTCCACCATATGTAATGCTGCAGTAGCACCGTGCGCAGTGAGGAGGCAGTGATCCACAAAGTTCTAACACAAAAGTCTCTTTAATGTGTTACTTCACACATAAAGGCATATAGCATTTTATAGTATGCGTCAAAGTTCAATACACACAGTTGCATCTCGTCTCAGTATCTGTTTCATAGCACTACACATCATATGGCTTTTAGATTGCAATCCCTAAACACGGCAGACATCTCCTTGTCCAATATCCATGGGGGACCACACGCCATATTACAGTCTCCAAACACAGCTTCACATGTTGCAGACACTACACACGCCAGTCCTTCTCTGACTAGTTCCTGTGGTTGTCCTGCACCGCTGTATCACAGACTCTTTACTCCTACAGCCGTATACAGCCCAGGATATCCTCTGGATAGCAGCCGGGCACCATATCCACCTGTTTGCAATCGTTACACATGTCAGTCAACTTTCGGACACAGGACATCCACCTCCCGTACACTTCTGGGCACAGGACTGTCCACATCCAAGACCAGTTACCATGGACGACTTGCATCGCTGTATACGCTGCGGGTGCCAGGCTATTCAGCTGCAATAACTGCTGGCTCCACTGGCCTGTGCTGCTTCACACACACAGCCAGCGCTCTGCAGCCCTCTGCTCTGCACAACAGCACACACCAGACTGACACTGACGTTGCACCTGACACCTGACACACCCATACCCGTTATTGCAGGGTTTTTAACAAACAAACCTGTGGCTTTCAGCCACATGGAAAAACTAGACCGGAAATCCATGACTGTCATGCACACCTATGGACTTCATCCATCTCCATGCACAACCTGGGGAGAGCACACAGCGACCCCTACCTGTGACATGAGTCACTGCCTCACAATACCCATTATCATCTATGGTGCTGCACACATGTCCATGATGCATGTCTATTTTTTACCAGCAGCAGAGATGATAATACAAGTCTATGGGTCTGTGTAAAACAAGGACAGCACATGGCTGTGTACCACCTGTGTGCTGTACATGTAACATTGCAAAAGATAGGAGAAGCTTTGGAATTGATTTTTCTTAAGCCATACTGAAAAAAACAGATGGCACACTGATCCAAAACACTGATGACACTGGTACCTTTTTTTCCACTACCGATATTATACAGACTTGTGAAAGGGGTCTTATATCTACTTTTTATGAATTATATTTTGCTAAGCAGCAATTGGCCACTGAATTGTTTACATGTGGATAATGTAAGCCAGAAGTTACAGACCAAAAATGCCCATATTGTGGAAATTATACAAAAAGGTATCGTTCCAAGAAGATAAATGTGTTATATGAAGTGATGGAATTCTCAAGTGTATTATAGTGAGTTTTTAATATTATTATTATTACATTTATTGTATTTTGCATTTACTGTATGATACTGTGATCTTTAATTCTTCAGGACTGACCTATTTTGGGCCTTCAAAACAAAGCATTTTTTTAGCACTGTTGCATTCAAAGAGCCATATCATTTTTATTTTTCCATTGATGCAGCCAGCGTCGGACTGGAGCACCTTGGGCCCACCAGAGAAAATCATTCTTGGGGCCCACTATGTAGCTACTTAGAAAAAGATACAAGACCACCAAAAAAAGCACTAATATCAGGGTATAATATAAGGTAGTTCACGTCCTAGTTACGTAGCAAGGGTTGGGGTAGCCCCCTCACAGAATATAATGTAGCCCCCTCATAAAATATAATGCAGTCACCTCTCATAGAATATAATGCAGCACCCCACAAAATATAATGCAACCCCCTCAGGTATAACGCAATCCCCACCATAGAATATAATGGAGCCCCCCTCATATAGTATAATGCAGCCCACCACAGAATATAATGTAGTCCCCTGAGAGAATGCAGCCCCACCACAGAATATAATGCAGCCCCGACATAGAGTATACTATAGCCCCCTCATATAGTATGATGTAGCCCCCATAATATAATGTAGTACCCTGAGAATAATGCAGTCCCCCCACAGAATATAATGTAGCCCCTTCATAAAGTATAATGCAGCCCCTCTCCACCCCATCATTGTCCTCATCACGACCTCCATCATTGCCTTCTCCCCCTCCACCCCTATCATTCTCCCCCACCATCTCTATCATTGCCCATTCCACCACCTGCATCACTGCCTCCTCCCCACCATCATTGTCCATTTCGTCACCTCCTTCATCACCTCCATCATTGCCTCCCCCCACCACCATCATTGCCCATCACCTCCATCATTGCCTCCCCTCACCACCATCATTGCCCATCATCATCATTGCCTATCACCTCCGTTATTGCCCATCACTTCCATCATTGCCTCCCCCACCACCATCATTTCCCATCACCTCCATTATTGCCTCCCCACCATCATTGCCTATCACCTTCATCATTGCCTCCCCACTATCATTGCCCATCACCTCCATCATTGCCCATCACCTCCATCATTGCCTCCCCCACCACCATCATTGCCCATTACCTCCATCATTGCCTCCCCACCATCATTGCCTATCACCTCCATTGCCTATCACCTCCATTGCCTATCACCTCCATGATTGCACATCACCTCCATCATTGTCTCCCCCACCACCATCATTGCCCATCACCTCCATCATTGTCCTTCACCACACACACACACCCACCTCACCGCAGCAGCAGCTCATCACACACACACGCAGGCGCACACACACATACACTCTCACACATAGGCACACACACATGCAGGCACAAACACACACGCAGGCAGGCACACACAAACATGCAGGCACACAGCACAGCTCACCTCCCCACAGCAGCAGCTCATCCCAGCAGCCTCTTCCTCGCTGGAAGCTTTCTGACTGAGACAGCATGCTGGATGATGACGTCATTCAGCTGGGATGTCTCAGAAAGGAAGCAGGATGCCGGGAGGTGAGCTGCTCTGTGACTCTGTGCCTGCGTGTGTGTATGTGTGCATGTGTGTATGTGTACAGTGCTTTGTGTGTGTGTATGTATGCAGTGCTTTGTGCATGTGTGTGGTGCGGTGGTGAAGCTTTACATGCAGGCAGTGTTAGCTGCAGCCTGCAGCTAACGCTGCCCAATATTAAAGAGAAATGGTATTCACGCCTCTCCACGCCCATAGGGACGTGGGGAAGCATGAATATTCATTCTGCTTTAGTAGCGGGGACAGATTCCTGTCTCCAGCTGCTGCTACTGGCACAGGGTGGACCCCCTTGACTCAGGGGCCCCATAGCCACTGGCTGGGGGCCCCTGGAGCAGTGGGGGCCCTAGGCAGCTGCTGGCCAGTATGCCAGCAGGTGTCAGTGCCTGGGCCCACCGGAGAATCCTCCGGTTCTCCGGTGGGCCAGTCCGAGTCTGGATGTAGCCATATGAAGGCTCCTTGTTTTGCACAAAGAGTTGTATTTATCAGTGGCACCATTTTGGCTGTATTTAACTTATTAACCAATTTAAATTAACTCTTAAGTAAAAAAAATGTTTCACAAATGAGTCCATATCTTGTAATGCCTTTGTTTGCTTTTCTGTCTTTTATTTCTTTGGTGTCAATTGTGCCTGATGTTTTGCTTGATTGCAAGAAGACTACACAATCAGTAACACTTTCTCATTATCGGCAGTTATAATCACAAAATAAAAACACAAACTCTAACCTTCTAGCAATCTAAAAGACCGTTTATTCTCAGAAATCCAATATATCTATGAATCTTTGAACTAAAGTCATCAAATGTTCACATACTGATAACGCATATCTTAGCTATGTATTCAGACGTCTGGAGTCATTCACGCATGCAAAAATACATAGTCTGCAATTCTTGGTCTGCAAAAAAACATGTGAACAGCTCCATAGACTACAGAGGGCATGTACTTGGTAATGAGCAAACATGCTTGGATAAATTGTTATCAGAGCATGCTCAGGTGCTAACCGAGTGACTTTGGTGTGCTAACAAACAGACATGCAAGACATGCAGCCACGGGGACTCGAATATATTTTTAGGGCACTCCAAAGATGCTTGGTTAACCCCCAAGCATGCTCAGATAACAATGTTACCTTCTAAGTGTTCCTACATATCATAATTTTCTTCATTGTATTCCCTTTGGGTTATATCATGCAATTGTGTATAAATGCAAATGTGATAATTTCACAATTACAGGAATGCTTTAGAATGCTTTCATCCTTTGCTAACCTTAATTATATGGCATTGAGTACTGTGTACTGTTTTATTGTACATGCCAATATATCCTGTTATAAATCTAAACTTGATGATACAAAAGTTAGATACATATTATATGATCTCAGATCTCCTTATATTCTTAATAATGTAAAGCTTTTCTGTATACTACAATTGTGATATTCAACAGCACAATAGAATGTAGTTACACTATACCATAGTTGTATACATGTCCTAAAATATCCTCATATCTTCTCCTCTTAGACACATTAATAAACATGTGTAAAACAATTAGACATTTATTTTTGGGAACGACAGGAAACCATGACTGCTGTGATGGGAATCTTGAGCTTTCTGGTTCAGAAATTCTTCATCCTTAGGTGATACAGCAGCTGCAAATTTGAAGTCAACGTAGGAAATGAACTTTAGACCTATAGTTGTCTGTTAAATATATAAGTGTCCCATTGGGTGTGGTTGGTGTCTGTGGAAGGAAAGGCATTTTTGTACATTTAACATATGCTTCTACTTCTACCCTGATAATCTAATGCCATTGCAGAGTGATCTATGGATGTTATATGGCCATGGCATTCCAAATAGAAATTGCAATAGACTATCTGTATTTCATTTAGTTCAAGTCTGTAGTTTTAATTACTCTGTCACAAACTGAAGAGGTGAGAATGGCAGTAGCAACAGTTCATAACTAGAGATGAGTGGATTGATCAGATCTATCCACAGAGGATTGAGCTTGAGTCAAATTTCCTAAAATTTGCAGTTTCAAACACTTTGAAATTTGATTCGCAGTTTGCATTTTCCACACTGTTGGAGCATCAGAGATCAGGTTAGGCTACGTTCACATTGGCGTTCCGCCAATGTGCGTCGCTGTTGCGCCGGCGACGCGCCGGCGACGCAGCGGCGACGCAGCGGCGACGCGCCCCTATGTTTAACATAGGGGACGCGTGCGTCGTTTTGGTGGCGTTTTTCGCCACGTGCGTCGTTTCCGACGCTAGCGTCGGACGCAAGAAAACGCTACATTGTAGCATTTTCTGTGCGTCCGATTTTCGTCAAAAACGACGCACGCGTCGCAAAACGCGCGCGTTTTTGCGCGCGTTTGCGCGCGTTTTTACGTGCGTCGCGCGTTGCGTCGCCGACGCAGGGCGGCGCAACGCTAGTGTGAACCTAGCCTTAATGTCTTTTTCCACTGCTACGCAGACTTCGCCATAATGTTATGTTGTTGCAGTTCTGACATCTGACAGACTATCTTAACTTGTACAGTGGTGGTCTTTACCTGGGTTGTCACAGATCAGCGGTTCCCAATGGAGCACAGTTTGTACAGCAGTCATTCTTCATCTCCAGAGTCAATGGGTAAGTCTCTCTTTTCTGTAGAGTGTAAGCTCTTATGGCTAGTGGGGTCCTCTCTCTGTCTGTCTCCTGTAGAGTGTAAGCTCTTATGGTCAGCTGGGTCATCTCTCTCCCTCTCTCTGTCTGTCTCCTGTAGAGTTCAAGCTCTTATGGTCAGCCGGATCATCTCTCTCCCTCTCTCTGTCTCCTGTAGAGTGTAAGCTCTTATGGTCAGCCGGGTCATCTCTCTCCCTCTCTCTGTCTGTCTCCTGTAGAGTGTAAGCTCTTATGGTCAGCCAGGTCATCTCTCTCCCTCTCTCTGTCTGTCTCCTGTAGAGTGTAAGCTCTTATGGTCAGCTGGGTCATCTCTCTCCCTCTCTCTGTCTGTCTCCTGTAGAGTTCAAGCCCTTATGGTCAGCCGGATCATCTCTCTCCCTCTTTCTGTCTGTCTCCTGTAGAGTGTAAGCTCTTATGGTCAGCTGGGTCATCTCTCTCCCTCTCTCTGTCTGTCTCCTGTAGAGTTCAAGCCCTTATGGTCAGCCGGATCATCTCTCTCCCTCTTTCTGTCTGTCTCCTGTAGAGTTCAAGCTCTGATGGTCAGCCGGATCATCTCTCTCCCTCTTTCTGTCTGTCTCCTGTAGAGTGTAAGCTCTTATGGTCAGCCGGGTCATCTCTCTCCCTCTCTCTGTCTGTCTCCTGTAGAGTGTAAGCTCTTATGGTCAGCCGGGTCATCTTTTTCCCTCTCTCTGTCTGTCTCCTGTAGAGTGTAAGCTCTTATGGTCAGCTGGGTCATCTCTCTCCCTCTCTCTGTCTGTCTCCTGTAGAGTTTAAGCTCTTATGGTCAGCCAGATCATTTCTCTCCCTCTCTCTGTCTCCTGTAGAGTGTAAGCTCTTATGGTCAGCCGGGTCATCTCTCTCCCTCTCTCTGTCTGTCTCCTGTAGAGTGTAAGCTCTTATGGTCAGCCAGGTCATCTCTCTCCCTCTCTCTGTCTGTCTCCTGTAGAGTGTAAGCTCTTACGGTTAGTGGGGTCCTCTCTTTCCCTCTCTCTGTCTGTTTCCTGTAGAGTGTAAGCTCTTATGGTCAGCCGGGTCATCTCTCTCCCTCTCTCTGTCTGTCTCCTGTAAAGTGTAAGCTCTTATGGTCAGCCGGGTCATCTCTCTCCCTCTCTCTCTCTGTCTCCTGTAGAGTGTAAGCTCTTATGGTCAGCCGGGTCATCTCTCTCCCTCTCTCTGTCTGTCTCCTGTAGAGTTCAAGCTCTTATGGTCACCCAGATAATCTCTCTCCCTCTCTCTGTCTCCTGTAGAGTGTAAGCTCTTATGGTCAGCCGGGTCATCTCTCTCACTCTCTCTGTCTGTCTCCTGTAGAGTGTAAGCTCTTATGATCAATAAGATCCTCTCACGCCCTCTATCTTTTGTAGAGTGTCAGTTCTTATGATCAGCAGGATCCTCCCTCTCTTTTGTAGAGTAGAATGTAAGTATTTTTTGTCAGCAGTGTCCTCTCTCTCTAGTGGAGTGTAAGCTCTTATGATAAGCAGGGTCCTCTCTCGCTCTCTCTATCTCCCTCACGTGTATTTACTAAGCAATTCCAAGCTTTGGAGTACAGAGATTCGTGCCAATATAATTGTCGCATGTCTCATTTTTATGTGAAAATTCATTGATTTCAGCTAATTCCATTTCCATAAGATGCATTCATCTCTATTTATTACTTACATTGTATATAACAAAGAAAGTAGCTTCCGTTTGAACTCGCATGGTTCAGGTCTTAAGATAGGTCTGCCATATTGGAAGTCTTGTTATAGATGGCTCATATGGTAAGAACTCAAGGCTCATATCATGAGCCTCACAGCTACACTAGTTGGGAACCACTGCTATAAAATGTAAAATATGAGCTGCTATCTGGAACCAGATGTTTAATTGTCCATTGTGAAAAAAGCATTGCAAATCTAAAAAATTCCTATTGTTAATTGCTTTTTTTAAGCAACTTGGAAAACAAGGAATGCTTAGAATCATATTTTGATAACGACAAGAAGTTAACTTCCCTTTTTAATTGAATTTGCATAGAGATGAAAATAGCATGAAGCGATTTGTAACAGAAGCTACCTTTTTTTAGATACTATCAGTATAAGGTCTATGCCAAACGAGCTCATTTCAAGGTCCATATACAAGCCGCAATACCCAAACTGATGATAGGATCTTCCGGGTTGAACTTATAACCTCATAGACACATATGAGGCCACACATTCAGGTCGAGAGACCCTTGGTCAGGCCAAACATTGCAGTCCTTGTACAGACTGTGAAATAAACTTTAGTGAACCTGGTCTATGGAACAGTAATTTGCATGTTGGAAGTAAAGCCAATTATGTCTTTTTATCATGTACAGCTATAGTTATACAGCATTTTTGCCTTATATTCAGTATACTTGGTACATGGCTCACCATTTATTTAAAAAATCACAGGAACCCACGTATATTGATGTGTGAAATCAAGGACTCTCAATCCCATTTAATCGTTTGAAAGCAGAAAAACATACGATTCTTTAATGCTATAAAAATGTTCTTATGTAATAATTCAAGCACTTGGTCACATACAATTATTTGGTAAAAACCTTCACTGTATACACCCATGGTGTTCAGAGTCCAAACGCTCAATTTAAAACTGAATTTCAAAGGAGCATCCAAATCTTCATACTGAGAAATTGCATGGTAAAAATTGTGTCTGCACACCTGTACAATGTTTTGGGGTAGTTTCTCTTCAAAAATGAGCTGTCTCTTCTTTGTGATGATTAACTAGTCATCATTTTACCCATCACCTAACATACATGATAAGAAGGTAATAGGATAGCAAAAGATCTATGGACATAAAAAATGAGGCAAACTTTAAATCCTGATTTATTAATAAATAATATCGATGATATAGTCATCAACACCAAGACAAATATACCCCATGTAAGATGGCTGCTGGGCAGGTCCTCGAGGGGAGATATGTATCATTGATGTTGGTATCCTCGGTGATGTAAGCACAGAAAAACAGGCGCCAGCGCATGTAGTTCTGAGCGAGTTAAAAGAGCATGTCAAGGCCCGAGATGGGTGGGACTGGCTGCTCACATATTCCCACCCCAGGGCATAGTATGGCAGATAAAAAGGAGGCGAGATGTCTCATTCAGTGACTGAGAGTGGAGGTGAGAAGTCCTTCTGTGTTAAGTCTCCTGCCAGAGTCTTTTGTGCTGGATGTTACACTGTCGGGGTGAACTGGACCAACATTTATGTGCCAATTTACTTGTACTATTTTTGTTTTCCTTACACCCAAGAGCCGATATATGATTTATTTACTGCGCGGTTTATGAAGTTTAAACAAACCTGCTTGGACATTGTTTAAGAAATTGCTTCCCTTGTATACCTCAAGTGCTGAGAAGTGAGTGTAAACTTTACACCCATATTAAAACCGCTCAACATGCCCCAATAATGGTACATATAAACCACATAATTTTGCATCCAGAAAGAGAGTACTCCAATTAAAATAAATCATAAAGCAAGAGAAGCCACTGATTTAATTTACTCTTTTGGGTTGAGTTTATCAAAGCAAAGATCCAATATGTTTCACGCTGTAGTATCTGAATGTTTATTTGCTGTTTCTTTTTACCATTAACGTCTTTGACAATCATCCATTTAAGATCATAAGTCTCATATGATCTGCCTAATAAAAATGCCATGATACTGTTGTCTCACCAAGTTTTATCATTAATATTTGTTCACTTTCTTTTGGTCAACTTATATGGACCTCCCCCGTTAGGGCAGTGGGGTACTCGGAGCCGGGCCCTTCAGTTCTCAAGGGGGATGTCACGGTAGCTGACCCGGTCCATGGACCTAGGGACGTCCGTTGATAAAAGGGGGAAAGGTCTTTAAAGGGATAATGTTCATGATACCACCTGTGGTATTCGATCAGGGTGACCGATGCTGCTAGGGGTCCGCTGGGGTGATGTTATAGCAGCTAGATGGTATACCTTCCCACAGGTGAAGTGTATCCCCAGGGCTTCCCAAAGTGTAGATGGTGGATGGTGTGAGGCGCAGTGAAGAACGAGGACACAAGGGTGCAGTCTCTTTACCTTTTTACTGAAGGTTCAGCATCCACAGGCCAGAGCACTACATCACAGGGCAGACAGAGTCCGGCCAGTCTGAAGGCAAATCCAGAGTCCCCTTATCCAGGTGGAAATCAGTAGCCTTCCTCTAGTGCCTAAGTATTATAGTACCTCCCTGCTGTGTGTCTTGGTAAGGTCCTCACAACTGTTGTAGATGTTCTAGAAATTATGTCTCTTTCACTCTGTTTCCCTGATGGATAGTATAGGACAAACCCATATGACTGATGGGCTGAGGCTTTTTACAGGGACACTATCATGCCCCGACCCCCACAGTTGTCACCGTGCCTCCTGGGTATAAGGTCGGGCAACTAATATGGAACTAGTTGTCCTGCCAGTCTCTGGAACCAGGCTTGGAGGCAATGACTCCCTCAGTGTTCCGGCTACCGGCTTCTGCACCTCAGAAAGGACGCAGTCTTTTACAGGTCAGAACTCCTTCTGGTTTCCTCTCCTTTTGCTATGACTTTGTTTCTCACTCTCAGCAACGTTATTCCTTTCAATGTCTCTTCCTTTGGATGCTGCCGCATTGGTAAGCAGGCGCAGCTTCGTGTCCTTCTGTCTAGGCCTCTGACAGGATCCCACCCCTGTCAGGGACCCACTACCTGAGTGGAGCTCAGATAGCAGCTTACTGAGTGTAGCCCAGCCAGTCTCCGCCAGACTGGTGCTGCCTGGGTGAAACCCAGCTCACTTCTGCCTAACTTCCTGTCCAATTCACCAGTTTTACCTGATTGTGAGGAGTGCCCTACTAAATAGGAACATAGCTCCCCCTGGCGGACTGCAGTGTGAAGTGTGTAGTGTGGTTTGTGATACCTGGTAAAGTGATCTCCTTTATTGCCTTCAGATGTAACTTGACTCCCCCTGGTGGAAGAATGACATTACTGCAATGACCAAGACCCTGGGGCGCTGCACTTATTTTTCATTTTCTGTTCAAAGATCATATTGGTAGAACGTTGTTCCATCAATTGGATTTTTATTTTTTCCTACTGTCTGACCTAGATAAGCTTTAGTGTCTTTTAGCTATACACACAGAATGTGGCCTTACATACCTTTTGTATACCAGGGATTCAAGCTTCAGGAGGCTAATTTGCATATTCCAGGTGCCTTCTGGGAGAAGCGAAGTCTCCCTAAGCTAGAAGATCGTTGGGTACAGCCGGGACCAGCTGCTTCGAAAGCATCACCAAACCAGGGATTCAAGCTTCAGGAGGCTAATTTGCATATTCCAGGTGCCTTCTGGGAGAAGCGAAGTCTCCCTAAGCTAGAAGATCGTTGGGTACAGCCGGGACCAGCTGCTTCGAAAGCATCACCAAACCAGGGATTCAAGCTTCAGGAGGCTAATTTGCATATTCCAGGTGCCTTCTGGGAGAAGCGAAGTCTCCCTAAGCTAGAAGATCGTTGGGTACAGCCGGGACCAGCTGCTTCGAAAGCATCACCAAACCAGGGATTCAAGCTTCAGGAGGCTAATTTGCATATTCCAGGTGCCTTCTGGGAGAAGCGAAGTCTCCCTAAGCTAGAAGATCGTTGGGTACAGCCGGGACCAGCTGCTTCGAAAGCATCACCAAACCAGGGATTCAAGCTTCAGGAGGCTAATTTGCATATTCCAGGTGCCTTCTGGGAGAAGCGAAGTCTCCCTAAGCTAGAAGATCGTTGGGTACAGCCGGGACCAGCTGCTTCGAAAGCATCACCAAACCAGGGATTCAAGCTTCAGGAGGCTAATTTGCATATTCCAGGTGCCTTCTGGGAGAAGCGAAGTCTCCCTAAGCTAGAAGATCGTTGGGTACAGCCGGGACCAGCTGCTTCGAAAGCATCACCAAACCAGGGATTCAAGCTTCAGGAGGCTAATTTGCATATTCCAGGTGCCTTCTGGGAGAAGCGAAGTCTCCCTAAGCTAGAAGATCGTTGGGTACAGCCGGGACCAGCTGCTTCGAAAGCATCACCAAACCAGGGATTCAAGCTTCAGGAGGCTAATTTGCATATTCCAGGTGCCTTCTGGGAGAAGCGAAGTCTCCCTAAGCTAGAAGATCGTTGGGTACAGCCGGGACCAGCTGCTTCGAAAGCATCACCAAACCAGGGATTCAAGCTTCAGGAGGCTAATTTGCATATTCCAGGTGCCTTCTGGGAGAAGCGAAGTCTCCCTAAGCTAGAAGATCGTTGGGTACAGCCGGGACCAGCTGCTTCGAAAGCATCACCAAACCAGGGATTCAAGCTTCAGGAGGCTAATTTGCATATTCCAGGTGCCTTCTGGGAGAAGCGAAGTCTCCCTAAGCTAGAAGATCGTTGGGTACAGCCGGGACCAGCTGCTTCGAAAGCATCACCAAACCAGGGATTCAAGCTTCAGGAGGCTAATTTGCATATTCCAGGTGCCTTCTGGGAGAAGCGAAGTCTCCCTAAGCTAGAAGATCGTTGGGTACAGCCGGGACCAGCTGCTTCGAAAGCATCACCAAACCAGGGATTCAAGCTTCAGGAGGCTAATTTGCATATTCCAGGTGCCTTCTGGGAGAAGCGAAGTCTCCCTAAGCTAGAAGATCATTGGGTACAGCCGGGACCAGCTGCTTCGAAAGCATCACCAAACCAGGGATTCAAGCTTCAGGAGGCTAATTTGCATATTCCAGGTGCCTTCTGGGAGAAGCGAAGTCTCCCTAAGCTAGAAGATCATTGGGTACAGCCGGGACCAGCTGCTTCGAAAGCATCACCAAACCAGGGATTCAAGCTTCAGGAGGCTAATTTGCATATTCCAGGTGCCTTCTGGGAGAAGCGAAGTCTCCCTAAGCTAGAAGATCGTTGGGTACAGCCGGGACCAGCTGCTTCGAAAGCATCACCAAACCAGGGATTCAAGCTTCAGGAGGCTAATTTGCATATTCCAGGTGCCTTCTGGGAGAAGCGAAGTCTCCCTAAGCTAGAAGATCGTTGGGTACAGCCGGGACCAGCTGCTTCGAAAGCATCACCAAACCAGGGATTCAAGCTTCAGGAGGCTAATTTGCATATTCCAGGTGCCTTCTGGGAGAAGCGAAGTCTCCCTAAGCTAGAAGATCATTGGGTACAGCCGGGACCAGCTGCTTCGAAAGCATCACCAAACCAGGGATTCAAGCTTCAGGAGGCTAATTTGCATATTCCAGGTGCCTTCTGGGAGAAGCGAAGTCTCCCTAAGCTAGAAGATCGTTGGGTACAGCCGGGACCAGCTGCTTCGAAAGCATCACCAAACCAGGGATTCAAGCTTCAGGAGGCTAATTTGCATATTCCAGGTGCCTTCTGGGAGAAGCGAAGTCTCCCTAAGCTAGAAGATCATTGGGTACAGCCGGGACCAGCTGCTTCGAAAGCATCACCAAACCAGGGATTCAAGCTTCAGGAGGCTAATTTGCATATTCCAGGTGCCTTCTGGGAGAAGCGAAGTCTCCCTAAGCTAGAAGATCGTTGGGTACAGCCGGGACCAGCTGCTTCGAAAGCATCACCAAACCAGGGATTCAAGCTTCAGGAGGCTAATTTGCATATTCCAGGTGCCTTCTGGGAGAAGCGAAGTCTCCCTAAGCTAGAAGATCGTTGGGTACAGCCGGGACCAGCTGCTTCGAAAGCATCACCAAACCAGGGATTCAAGCTTCAGGAGGCTAATTTGCATATTCCAGGTGCCTTCTGGGAGAAGCGAAGTCTCCCTAAGCTAGAAGATCGTTGGGTACAGCCGGGACCAGCTGCTTCGAAAGCATCACCAAACCAGGGATTCAAGCTTCAGGAGGCTAATTTGCATATTCCAGGTGCCTTCTGGGAGAAGCGAAGTCTCCCTAAGCTAGAAGATCGTTGGGTACAGCCGGGACCAGCTGCTTCGAAAGCATCACCAAACCAGGGATTCAAGCTTCAGGAGGCTAATTTGCATATTCCAGGTGCCTTCTGGGAGAAGCGAAGTCTCCCTAAGCTAGAAGATCGTTGGGTACAGCCGGGACCAGCTGCTTCGAAAGCATCACCAAACCAGGGATTCAAGCTTCAGGAGGCTAATTTGCATATTCCAGGTGCCTTCTGGGAGAAGCGAAGTCTCCCTAAGCTAGAAGATCGTTGGGTACAGCCGGGACCAGCTGCTTCGAAAGCATCACCAAACCAGGGATTCAAGCTTCAGGAGGCTAATTTGCATATTCCAGGTGCCTTCTGGGAGAAGCGAAGTCTCCCTAAGCTAGAAGATCGTTGGGTACAGCCGGGACCAGCTGCTTCGAAAGCATCACCAAACCAGGGATTCAAGCTTCAGGAGGCTAATTTGCATATTCCAGGTGCCTTCTGGGAGAAGCGAAGTCTCCCTAAGCTAGAAGATCGTTGGGTACAGCCGGGACCAGCTGCTTCGAAAGCATCACCAAACCAGGGATTCAAGCTTCAGGAGGCTAATTTGCATATTCCAGGTGCCTTCTGGGAGAAGCGAAGTCTCCCTAAGCTAGAAGATCGTTGGGTACAGCCGGGACCAGCTGCTTCGAAAGCATCACCAAACCAGGGATTCAAGCTTCAGGAGGCTAATTTGCATATTCCAGGTGCCTTCTGGGAGAAGCGAAGTCTCCCTAAGCTAGAAGATCGTTGGGTACAGCCGGGACCAGCTGCTTCGAAAGCATCACCAAACCAGGGATTCAAGCTTCAGGAGGCTAATTTGCATATTCCAGGTGCCTTCTGGGAGAAGCGAAGTCTCCCTAAGCTAGAAGATCGTTGGGTACAGCCGGGACCAGCTGCTTCGAAAGCATCACCAAACCAGGGATTCAAGCTTCAGGAGGCTAATTTGCATATTCCAGGTGCCTTCTGGGAGAAGCGAAGTCTCCCTAAGCTAGAAGATCGTTGGGTACAGCCGGGACCAGCTGCTTCGAAAGCATCACCAAACCAGGGATTCAAGCTTCAGGAGGCTAATTTGCATATTCCAGGTGCCTTCTGGGAGAAGCGAAGTCTCCCTAAGCTAGAAGATCGTTGGGTACAGCCGGGACCAGCTGCTTCGAAAGCATCACCAAACCAGGGATTCAAGCTTCAGGAGGCTAATTTGCATATTCCAGGTGCCTTCTGGGAGAAGCGAAGTCTCCCTAAGCTAGAAGATCGTTGGGTACAGCCGGGACCAGCTGCTTCGAAAGCATCACCAAACCAGGGATTCAAGCTTCAGGAGGCTAATTTGCATATTCCAGGTGCCTTCTGGGAGAAGCGAAGTCTCCCTAAGCTAGAAGATCGTTGGGTACAGCCGGGACCAGCTGCTTCGAAAGCATCACCAAACCAGGGATTCAAGCTTCAGGAGGCTAATTTGCATATTCCAGGTGCCTTCTGGGAGAAGCGAAGTCTCCCTAAGCTAGAAGATCGTTGGGTACAGCCGGGACCAGCTGCTTCGAAAGCATCACCAAACCAGGGATTCAAGCTTCAGGAGGCTAATTTGCATATTCCAGGTGCCTTCTGGGAGAAGCGAAGTCTCCCTAAGCTAGAAGATCGTTGGGTACAGCCGGGACCAGCTGCTTCGAAAGCATCACCAAACCAGGGATTCAAGCTTCAGGAGGCTAATTTGCATATTCCAGGTGCCTTCTGGGAGAAGCGAAGTCTCCCTAAGCTAGAAGATCGTTGGGTACAGCCGGGACCAGCTGCTTCGAAAGCATCACCAAACCAGGGATTCAAGCTTCAGGAGGCTAATTTGCATATTCCAGGTGCCTTCTGGGAGAAGCGAAGTCTCCCTAAGCTAGAAGATCGTTGGGTACAGCCGGGACCAGCTGCTTCGAAAGCATCACCAAACCAGGGATTCAAGCTTCAGGAGGCTAATTTGCATATTCCAGGTGCCTTCTGGGAGAAGCGAAGTCTCCCTAAGCTAGAAGATCGTTGGGTACAGCCGGGACCAGCTGCTTCGAAAGCATCACCAAACCAGGGATTCAAGCTTCAGGAGGCTAATTTGCATATTCCAGGTGCCTTCTGGGAGAAGCGAAGTCTCCCTAAGCTAGAAGATCGTTGGGTACAGCCGGGACCAGCTGCTTCGAAAGCATCACCAAACCAGGGATTCAAGCTTCAGGAGGCTAATTTGCATATTCCAGGTGCCTTCTGGGAGAAGCGAAGTCTCCCTAAGCTAGAAGATCGTTGGGTACAGCCGGGACCAGCTGCTTCGAAAGCATCACCAAACCAGGGATTCAAGCTTCAGGAGGCTAATTTGCATATTCCAGGTGCCTTCTGGGAGAAGCGAAGTCTCCCTAAGCTAGAAGATCGTTGGGTACAGCCGGGACCAGCTGCTTCGAAAGCATCACCAAACCAGGGATTCAAGCTTCAGGAGGCTAATTTGCATATTCCAGGTGCCTTCTGGGAGAAGCGAAGTCTCCCTAAGCTAGAAGATCGTTGGGTACAGCCGGGACCAGCTGCTTGGAAAGCATCACCAAACCTTTTTGCCTGTAGGACATTATTGCAAGAGAGCTTGGCTGAGTAGATTACACAAGAAGGAAAACACACAGCAAGTCAGCAGGATCTAGGAGCAACATGGCAGATGTGACAACCTACATGGTGAGCTGCAGCATGTGCTACATGTTCACAGATCGACCAGAAGAAGAATCAAATTTCACCTGTCAGAAGTGTAGACTAGTGGCCCTTTTAGAAGAAAAGGTGCGGGGTCTGGAAGAAAGAATAGCAACTTTGAAACTCATCAAAGAGAATGAAGACTTTCTAGACAGAACAGAAGCATCTCTACTGGTCACAGAAGGTGCAAAAAGTGTCAGAGAACCTCCAAAAGCAGATGAGTGGAAGCATGTGACCAAAAGAAGCAAGAAGACCATGGAGAAATCACCAACCACACAACTGAAGAACCGATATCAAATCTTTGTAGAGGATGAAGATGGCACACCTAAGAATGAAGCAATACCAGCAAGCAAAAAAGAAAAGGGCACACAGCAACAAGTGACAGCAAAAAGTACAGCCAAGAAGCAACGAAGAGTGGTGGTGGTGGGAGACTCACTACTGAGAGGCACCGAAGCAGCCATCTGCAGACCGGACATAACTGCAAGAGAAGTATGCTGCCTTCCAGGTGCGATGATCAAGGATGTGACCGATAGGATACCAAAGCTCTTCAGCTCCAAGGACGTCCACCCATTTCTTCTGATACATGTTGGCACCAATGACACGGCAAGGAAGGACCTACCGACAATCTGCAAGGACTTTGAAGAGTTGGGGAAGAAAGTAAAGGAACTGGATGCACAGGTAGTTTTTTCTTCTATCCTTCCAGTAGACGGGCATGGCACCAGGAGATGGAACAGGATCCTTGATGCAAACAACTGGCTAAGACGATGGTGCAGACAACAAGGATTTGGATTCCTGGACCACGGTGTGAATTACTGGTATGATGGACTCCTCGCCAGAGACGGACTACACCTCAACAAACCTGGGAAACACACATTTGCCAGAAGACTCGCTACACTCATCAGGAGGGCGTTAAACTAGAAGAAGAGGGGACGGGAAGAAAAACATTAGACTCGAACAAAGACGACCCAGGAAAACATACTCAGAAGGGAGGTAAGAACATTTCTAAAACAATCCACAGTGAGGAGATTGGAACAAAACAAAATCCTCTAAACTGCATGCTCGCAAACGCCAGAAGCCTGACAAACAAGATGGAAGAACTAGAAGCAGAAATATCTACAGGTAACTTTGACATAGTGGGAATAACCGAGACATGGTTAGATGAAAGCTATGACTGGGCAGTTAACTTACAGGGTTACAGTCTGTTTAGAAAGGATCGTAAAAATCGGAGAGGAGGAGGGGTTTGTCTCTATGTAAAGTCTTGTCTAAAGTCCACTTTAAGGGAGGATATTAGCGAAGGGAATGAGGATGTCGAGTCCATATGGGTTGAAATTCATGGAGGGAAAAATGGTAACAAAATTCTCATTGGGGTCTGTTACAAACCCCCAAATATAACAGAAAGCATGGAAAGTCTACTTCTAAAGCAGATAGATGAAGCTGCAACCCATAATGAGGTCCTGGTTATGGGGGACTTTAACTACCCGGATATTAACTGGGAAACAGAAACCTGTGAAACCCATAAAGGCAACAGGTTTCTGCTAATAAGCAAGAAAAATTATCTTTCACAATTGGTGCAGAATCCAACCAGAGGAGCAGCACTTTTAGACCTAATACTATCTAATAGACCTGACAGAATAACAAATCTGCAGGTGGTTGGGCATTTAGGAAATAGCGACCACAATATTGTGCAGTTTCACCTGTCTTTCACTAGGGGGACTTGTCAGGGAGTCACAAAAACATTGAACTTTAGGAAGGCAAAGTTTGAACAGCTTAGAGATGCCCTTAATCTGGTAGACTGGGACAATATCCTCAGAAATGAGAATACAGATAATAAATGGGAAATGTTTAAGAACATCCTAAATAGGCAGTGTAAGCGGTTTATACCTTGTGGGAATAAAAGGACTAGAAATAGGAAAAACCCAATGTGGCTAAACAAAGAAGTAAGACAGGCAATTAACAGTAAAAAGAAAGCATTTGCACTACTAAAGCAGGATGGCACCATTGAAGCTCTAAAAAACTATAGGGAGAAAAATACTTTATCTAAAAAACTAATTAAAGCTGCCAAAAAGGAAACAGAGAAGCACATTGCTAAGGAGAGTAAAACTAATCCCAAACTGTTCTTCAACTATATCAATAGTAAAAGAATAAAAACTGAAAATGTAGGCCCCTTAAAAAATAGTGAGGAAAGAATGGTTGTAGATGACGAGGAAAAAGCTAACATATTAAACACCTTCTTCTCCACAGTATTCACGGTGGAAAATGAAATGCTAGGTGAAATCCCAAGAAACAATGAAAACCCTATATTAAGGGTCACCAATCTAACCCAAGAAGAGGTGCGAAACCGGCTAAATAAGATTAAAATAGATAAATCTCCGGGTCCGGATGGCATACACCCACGAGTACTAAGAGAACTAAGTAACGTAATAGATAAACCATTATTTCTTATTTTTAGTGACTCTATAGCGACAGGGTCTGTTCCGCAGGACTGGCGCATAGCAAATGTGGTGCCAATATTCAAAAAGGGCTCTAAAAGTGAACCTGGAAATTATAGGCCAGTAAGTCTAACCTCTATTGTTGGTAAAATATTTGAAGGGTTTCTGAGGGATGTTATTCTGGATTATCTCAATGAGAATAACTGTTTAACTCCATATCAGCATGGGTTTATGAGAAATCGCTCCTGTCAAACCAATCTAATCAGTTTTTATGAAGAGGTAAGCTATAGACTGGACCACGGTGAGTCATTGGACGTGGTATATCTCGATTTTTCCAAAGCGTTTGATACCGTGCCGCACAAGAGGTTGGTACACAAAATGAGAATGCTTGGTCTGGGGGAAAATGTGTGTAAATGGGTTAGTAACTGGCTTAGTGATAGAAAGCAGAGGGTGGTTATAAATGGTATAGTCTCTAACTGGGTCGCTGTGACCAGTGGGGTACCGCAGGGGTCAGTATTGGGACCTGTTCTCTTCAACATATTCATTAATGATCTGGTAGAAGGTTTACACAGTAAAATATCGATATTTGCAGATGATACAAAACTATGTAAAGCAGTTAATACAAGAGAAGATAGTATTCTGCTACAGATGGATCTGGATAAGTTGGAAACTTGGGCTGAAAGGTGGCAGATGAGGTTTAACAATGATAAATGTAAGGTTATACACATGGGAAGAGGGAATCAATATCACCATTACACACTGAACGGGAAACCACTGGGTAAATCTGACAGGGAGAAGGACTTGGGGATCCTAGTTAATGATAAACTTACCTGGAGCAGCCAGTGCCAGGCAGCAGCTGCCAAGGCAAACAGGATCATGGGGTGCATTAAAAGAGGTCTGGATACACATGATGAGAGCATTATACTGCCTCTGTACAAATCCCTAGTTAGACCGCACATGGAGTACTGTGTCCAGTTTTGGGCACCGGTGCTCAGGAAGGATATAATGGAACTAGAGAGAGTACAAAGGAGGGCAACAAAATTAATAAAGGGGATGGGAGAACTACAATACCCAGATAGATTAGCGAAATTAGGATTATTTAGTCTAGAAAAAAGACGACTGAGGGGCGATCTAATAACCATGTATAAGTATATAAGGGGACAATACAAATATCTCGCTGAGGATCTGTTTATACCAAGGAAGGTGACGGGCACAAGGGGGCATTCTTTGCGTCTGGAGGAGAGAAGGTTTTTCCACCAACATAGAAGAGGATTCTTTACTGTTAGGGCAGTGAGAATCTGGAATTGCTTGCCTGAGGAGGTGGTGATGGCGAACTCAGTCGAGGGGTTCAAGAGAGGCCTGGATGTCTTCATGGAGCAGAACAATATTGTATCATACAATTAGGTTCTGTAGAAGGACGTAGATCTGGGTATTTATTATGATGGAATATAGGCTGAACTGGATGGACAAATGTCTTTTTTCGGCCTTACTAACTATGTTACTATGTTACTATGTTACTATAGCTGTAATAAAAATAGTATTTAACTACTTATTCAATAAAGAGGTATCCACCAGGATGGAAATGGATATTGAGAAGGGATAATTTCTTTAACACAGACTATATAGGTGACATTGTATAGTTCTGGTGTTCATATCCGGCGTATGTGTTGAGAGATTTTACCAGAATAAATTAAAGTGTTAGAACAGCCTAAAAGTTCCATTAATTTAATCATATCATTCTTAAAAATTCCCTTTTGTTCCATTTGGACATATAGGAGGGGGAGTGTAGAGGAATGTACAGCTGCAATAAACCTGCAGCCACAGTGGTTAAAAGGATGAGTGCCCTTTACAATACTGTGCAAAGTTCATGATGTGGTGCTGAATTTCCAAATACACTGCAGTTTGGTCTCTTTTACATTTTACAGCAAAAGTATAAAATGCAAATGAGAAACATACTTTTCAGGAATAGAAATACTACCTTTGTGTAAAAATAAACCATATAGTTGTCTCACATGACAGCTCATGACAGCTTGGGGAAGTCAAACATTGGACAAATACCATAGGGAGTAATTTTGGAAATAATTCATATCTTGATTAACTGAGTGACTGAAATACCCAATGCTGCTTTCTCTTTGTATAAATTGCAAGATGAAATATTAACTACAGGCTCATTGATGGCTCATACATTTAGTTTATGGATGCTGATGGTATCTTCACAAATGACTGTCTTATATTTTAGTTCTTTTAAATAACTCCTGGGAAATCTGTAAAACTCCCTGTAGATAGAAAACTTCCATTAAACAAGCTGCTACATGTTACATTTGCTAAACAGATTGAAATATAATTACGGTAACAGACATTAGTCATGCAATTATCATGAAAGTTTTAATTGAACCAAAATATCATCATTAAGGCCCATTAGATGTCAATATCTTGCATACAAGTTCTATCTGTGATAGAAATTTTACCTATTATAGCCTATGGCGTTGTTCACACGTTAGTGTATTTTTGTGAACCAAGTGGTCAGCATAAAATCATGGAGAACGGTCTAATTTTGATACAAATCTTGGCTCAAAGTCACCAATACAAGTCTCTGAGTCCTTGAAAAAAATTGGACAGCACTGGGATCTCATCTGTGTGCTGTCTTATTTTGACAGACTGTTTGATAGGAGAAGCTTGAAAAGCCTCTATCAATCTTTTTCCACCAAGAAAAACTGTTGTAAACTCTGACCAAACTTTGATGTCACTTGAATCGAAAACCCTGATGAAATTCAGAACATTGCTGATGTCTGAATAAGCCCTTAAAGTGTTTTCCAGGCATATTTGTCAATGGGTGGTGTCTCGTATTGGAGCTCTGCCCTATTAAAGGAAATGGGGCTTAGCTGTAGAGATGAACAAATTAATTTGCAGGACCACATCTGTATGCATTCTTGATGCCGCAATGGGTCTACTAATCAGAAGAGGTGCTGGGGATGCTGGCCAGTAGGAGGAAGTTCCCAGGGCTCCCATCATATGAAAATTGACTACTGGTGTAGCCACTGGAATAGTGTCCTGTAAATCTATTTTCTCATCTTTACTTGGCTGCAATGCCACACACAATTTGTGAACAAGTGTGGAATTATTTCCAGAAGAAAGCAGTCATGTTTTTCAAATAAGCACAATTGTCCCTTCACGACCAATGACGTAAATATATGTCATTAGTCGTGTCGCTGCCTTTGATGTGGGTTCCGTTGCTGAGCCCACATCTTTATCTGTACTTGACAGCTGTTAAAAAGTTAAATGCTGCTGTTCATCACTGACAGAAGTGTTTAAGATGCATTGGCCAGAAGCACGTCACATGTCATTAACCCCTTAGTGACAGAGCCAATTTGGTACTTAATGACCGAGCCAATTTTTGCAATTCTGACCACTGTCACTTTATGAGGTTATAACTCTGGAACGCTTCAACGGATCCCGCTGATTCTGAGATTGTTTTTTCGTGACATATTGTACGTCATGGTAGTGGTAACATTTCTTCGATATTACTTGCGGTTATTTATGAAAAAAATGGAAATATGGCAAAAAATTTTAAAATTTTGCAATTTTCAAACTTTGTATTTTTATGCCCTTAAATCAGAGAGATATGTCACGAAAAATAGTTAATAAATAACATTTTCCACATGTCTACTTTACATCAGCACAATTTTGGAAACAAAATTTTTTTTTGTTAGGGAGTTATAAGGGTTAAAAGTTGACCAGCAATTTCTCATTTTTACAACACCTTTTTTTTTTAGGGACCACATTACATTTGAAGTCATTTTGAGGGGTCTATATGATAGAAAATAATGAAGTGTGACACCATTCTAAAAACGACACCCCTCAAGGTTCTCAAAACCACATTCAAGAAGTTTATTAACCCCTTATGTGCTTCACAGGAACTGAAACAATGTGGAAGGAAAAAATGAACATTTAACTTTTTTTTGCAAACATCTTAATTCAGAACCATTTTTTTTATTTTCACAAGTGTAAAAACAGAAATGTAACCATAAATTTTGTTATGCAATTTCTCCTGAATACGCCAATACCCCATATGTGGGGGTAAACCACTTTTTGGGCGCACCGCAGATCTTAGAAGTGAAGGAGCGCCGTTTGACTTTTTCAATGCAGAATTGGCTGGAATTGAGATCGGACGCCATGTCACGTTTAGAGAGCCCCTTATGTATCTAAACAGTGGAAACCCCCCACAAGTGACACCATTTTGGAAACTAGACCCCTTAAGGAACTTATCTAGATGTGTGGTGAGCACTTTGAACCCCCAAGTGCATCACAGAAGTTTATAACGTAGAGCCGTGAAAATAAAAAATCGCTTTTGTTTACACAAAAATTATATTTTCGCCCACAAATTCTTATTTTCACAAGGGTAACAGGAGAAATTAGACCACAAAAGTTGTTGTGCAATTTCTCCTGAGTACGCTGATACCCAATATGTGGGGGTAAACCACTGTTAGGGCGCACCGCAGAGCTTGGAAGAGAAGGAGTGCCATTTTACTTTTTCAAATGTAGAATTGGCTGGAATTGAGATTGGACGCTATGTCGCGTTTGGAGAGCCCCTGATGTGCCTAAACAGTGGAAACCCCCCACAAGTGACACCATTTTGGAAACTAGACCCCTTAAGGAACTTATCTAGATGTGTGGTGAGCACTTTGAACCCCCATGTGCTTCACAGAAGTTAATAACGTAGAGCCGTGGAAAAAAAATTGCATTTTTTCTACAAAAATTATCTTTTTGCCCACAAATTTTTATTTTTACAAGGGTAACAGGAGAAATTAGACCACAAAAGTTGTGCAATTTCTCCTGAGTACGCTGATACCCAATATGTGGGGGTAGACCACTGTTAGGGCGCACCGCAGAGCTTGGAAGAGAAGGAGTGCCATTTTACTTTTTCAAATGTAGAATTGGCTGGAATTGAGATTGGACGCCATGTCGCGTTTGGAGAGCCCCTGATGTGCCTAAACAGTGGAAACCCCCCACAAGTGACACCATTTTGGAAACTAGACCCCTTAAGGAACTTATCTAGATGTGTGGTGAGCACTTTGAACCCCCATGTGCTTCACAAAAGTTAATAACGTAGAGCCATGAAAAAAAAATTGCTTTTTTTCTACAAAAAAGATCTTTTTGCCCACAAATTTTTATTTTCACAAGGGTAACAGGAGAAATTAGACCACAAAAGTTGTTGTGCAATTTCTCCTGAGTACGTCGATACCCAATATGTGGGGGTAAACCACTGTTTGGGCGCACCGCAGAGCTTGGAAGAGAAAGAGTGCCATTTTACTTTTTCAATGTAGAATTGGCTGGAATTGAGATCGGACGCCATGTCGCGTTTGGAGAGCCCCTGATGTACCTAAACAGTAGAAATCCCCCACAACTGACCCCATTTTGGAAACTAGACCCCCCATGGAACTTATCTACATGTGTGCTGAGAACTTTGAATGCCCAAGTGCTTCACAGAAGTTTATAATGCAGAGTCATGAAAATAAAAAATATTTTTTTTTTCCACAAAAATGATATTTTAGCCCCCAAGTTTGTATTTTCACAAGGGTAACAAGAGAAATTGGACCCCAAAAGTTGTTGTCCAATTTGTCCTGAGTATGCTGGTACCCCATATGTGGGGGTAAACCACTGTTTGGGCGCACGGCAGAGCTCGGAAGGAAGGAGCGCCGTTTTGGAATGCAGACTTTGATAGAATGGTCTGCGGGCATTATGTTGCGTTTGCAGAGCCCCTGATGTACCTAACCAGTAGAAACCCTCCACAAGTGACCCCATTTTGGAAACTAGACCCCCCAAGGAACTTATCTAGATGTGTGGTGAGAACTTTGAATGCCCAAGTGCTTCACAGAAGTTTAGAATGCAGAGTCATAAAAAATATATATTGTAGTTTGTACAATATATTGTAGTTTTTGTAGCCCCCAAGTTTTTATTTTCACAAAGGTAACAAGAGAAATTGGACACCTGAAGTTGTTGTCCAATTTATCCCGAGTACGCTGATGCCCCATATGTGGGGGTAACCCACTGTTTGGGCGCACGGCAGAGCTCAGAAGGGAGGGAGCACCATTTGACTTTTTGAGCACAAAATTGGCTGCTGTGTTTGGAGACCCCCTGATGTACCTAAACAGTGGAAACCCCCCAATTCTAACTCCAACCCTAACCCCAACACACCCCTAACCCTAATCCCAACCTGATCCATAATCCTAATCACTAACCCTAACCATAATCACAACCCTTACCCCAAAACAACCCTAATGTCAACCCTAACCATAACCCTAATCAAAACCCTAAATCCAACACACCCCTAATCCTAATCTCAACCCTAAGCTCAAACCTAACCCTAATCCCAATACACCCCTAATCACAACCCTAACCTTAACCCTAGTCCCAAACCTAACCCTAATCCCAAACCTAACCCTAATCCCAATACACCCCTAATCACAACCCTAACCTTAACCCTAATCCCAAACCTAACCCTAATCCCAAGCGTAACCCTAATGCCAACCCTAACCCTAATACCAACCCTAATCCAAACCCTAACCCTAATCCCAACTCTAACCCTAACTTTAGCCCCAACCCTAGCCCTAACTTCAGCCCCAACCCTAACCCTAGCCCTAAGGCTACTTTCACACTTGCATCGTTTGGCATCCGTCGCAATCCATCGTTTTGGACAAAAAAATGGATACTCCAAATGTGCCCGCAGGATGCGTTTTTTGCCCATAGACTTGTATTGCCGACGGATCGTGACGGATGGCCACACGTCGCGTTCGTCGTGCACTGGATCAGTTGTGTTTTGGCGGACCGTCGGCACAAAAAAACGTTCAATGAAACGTTTTTTTATTTTTTGCCATTTCTGACTGCGCATGCGTGGCCGTAACTCCGCCCCCTCCTCCCCAGGACATAGATTGGGCAGCGGATGCGTTGAAAAACTACAGCCGCTGCCCACGTTGTGCACAATTTTCACAACGTGCGTCGGTATGTCGGGCCGACGCATTGCGACGGCCCCGTACCGACGTAAGTGTGAAAGAAGCCTAACCCTAAATTTAGCCCCAACCCTAACCCTAAATTTAGCCCCCAACCCTAACCCTAAATTTAGCCCCAACCCTAACCCTAGCCCTAACCCTAGCCCTAACCCTAGCCCTAACCCTAGCCCTAACCCTAACCCTAGCCCTAACCCTAACCCTAACCCTAACCCTAGCCCTAACCCTAACCCTAGCCCTAACCCTAACCCTAGCCCTACCCCTAATCCTACCCCTAACCCTACCCCTAACCCTACCCCTACCCCTAACCCTACCCCTAACCCTACCCCTAACCCTAATTTTAGCCCCAACTGCTGTTCTCCTGCCGGCCAGCAGATGGAGACAGATGGCGGGCGCACTGCGCATGCGCCCGCCATTTTCTTTTGCCGGCGGCCAGGAGGAGCAGCAGGAGGATCCAGGGACACAGGTGAGTATGATAGGGTCCCCGAATCCCCCTATTTCTCTGTCCTCTGATGTGCGATCACATCAGAGGACAGAGAATTACACTTTACTTTTTTTTTTTTTTGGCGATCGCCGGTAAACAGTTATTTACCGGCGATCGCAAAACGGGGGTTGGTAAAACCGACCCCGATCATGCTCTTTGGTGTCTCGGCTACCCCCGGCAGCCGAGACCCCAAAGATTCTCGTGGGGCCGGCCGGCGGGCGCACTGCGCATGCGCCCGCCATTTTGAAGATGGCGGCGGCCACCGGGAGCCACGAGGAGCATCGGGGGAGACAGGTAAGTATTGGGGGGCTTTCTGGGACCACTTTTCTCTGTCCTCCCATGTGCGATCACATCGGAGGACAGAGAAATTAAAAAAGATCGCATTTTTTTTTTTGCGATCGCCGGTAAACGGTTAATTACCGGCGATCGCAAATGCGGGGTGGTTTAAGTACCCTTAGCGGCCGCCGTTAAAAGGCGTATCGGCGGTCGCTAAGGGGTTAAACATCGGAGCCTTTGTCACAAGAATGCTGAACACCAATAAGCTGTCATCACAGCTGGAGGTCTGCAGAAGACCACGGTGGCTATGTGAGGGAGCGCCAGGGCCATAGCTGTGGCTGAGGTAAATGGCTCCAAAGAGCCCTGGTCTACCATCACATGCAGTTCACAGTTCTCTGTCAGCATACCTGTTCCTTCATGCTCCACTTCATCAGGGCTTCCACTGGACAATAGTTTACAAACAGAGACACAGTCCATTTCCAACTTTAAACAAGAAAGATATATATCTTGGTATCGTGTTAGCCAGTAGATAGAAAATTTCAGAAGTGGTTTTAGTTCCATAACTAGCATAACATTAATGGTACACTATCAACCACTGAGGACTCTCAATTCTAAATATTTTTCAACTTTAAACAAGTAACTTTACTGTTGTCTGTTCTCCGTTCAAATCAATGACATCATACACTTCGGGTACTTGGGTCCTAACATTGTCACAGTCTGCTATGCTAATGATTGAGGTGACCTACCTGATAGTGGGGGGTAAGACACTGGGACTTTTGGTGCAACTCTTGGAGAGTAGTTATTTTTTGGAGCAATTGATCTCCTTGTGCCCTTTGGATACTCACGTCTTTCCACAGTTGTGGATGTTATTGTTGGAAAATTATTTGTACTGATTTCAGATCGAATATGTAACTCCTGTTAGGACTTTACTGCTTGTTTCTGAATGGGATAACAGCATGCATATATTGTCTGGTCCACATTATTTTGAGTTTGGTCACATTATTTTGAGTTTGGAGATATATATATATATATATATATATATATAACTGAAATTGACTGTACAGTGTTTCCTTTTGAGTATTTAACTCACATTTGTATGGACCCTAATCCTCTATCGTGTTTGTGGGGTTTTAATTGTTTTTAAAAAATAGTTCTTGTGTGGTGTTTTCAATAAAATATTGAAAATATTGTATCTACCCCAAAATGGTATCAATAAAAATGTTAGTTCAATCCACAAAAAAATAAGCCATCACCAAGCCCTATATCAGAACATTACGGGTGTTAGGGACTGGCGGAACGCACCAAGTATAGATGGTAAGAAACTAGGTGCGTTCGCAGTCCGAGGTCCACCGTGCAGGTAAAAGACCCTGCAGCTAGCAAGACGGACAATATGGCGGTACACTAAAGGATACACGCGTGGGTTAAACCTCACCCAGCGTGAAGAAAGCGATCCTGTTAATTCACAGGACCGCAGTACCGCACTAGTGCGCGAGCAAGTGGTCAGCGGACTTAACCCCAGAAGGGATTGGAGCCCGATTAGACCCTTGCTGGCGTAACACCGCAACTGGGTGTGTAGAGAACCTTAGGAAATATAAGTGCACAAGAGTGCGAGCGATGCCGCACTAACGGACGCCACTAACCACCCAGACTCGGGTATGGAAAGCGCAAGGCAGGCGCACGGCGCCGTACTGGCAGGCACAGCTACAGGACGCTGAGATGTGTGTTTTGTGCTGTAGGCTAAGTCGGGCGCTAGATAGCAGCCATACACCTTCCGCGAACAGACATTCAATAGGGTAGGGGTTTCCAAGGACGACTTGCACTCACAACATACACACATTAGCAATTGTTTGACAATACTAGCGCATGGCCGTGCGGTCATGCGCAGTTTAAATAGCAGCAGCACAGGAAGTGGCCACAGCACTTTTGCCCTTCTAGGACCTGCCAAGAGGACCAATGGAATGTGCTGCAGAGCCTGAGCACATGACCCTCGATCTCCAACGGGAGACCTTACGCTGGGCATGCTCAGTACATGCAGACAAGGACTTAGTCCCAGAGAAGTCCGCTCGCTGCTGACCAGCACTGACTTTAATGTCAGAGACTGGAGAAGCAGCACTAACTCTCAGAACAGAGTGAGAATGAGCAAGACGCTGGGACCGACGTCCTTGCTGAGCAGGCTCCACTGCGGCTGGACAAGAATGGGAGACCGCAGCGGAAGTGGCTCGAGATTCCCCCTGTGCAGAAGCGGGAACTCGACCCCTAACATTACCCCCCCTCCTAGGGCCCCCCCCTCCTTGGGCCTCGCTACGTTCGAAGGCAGCAATGAGCTGCGGAGCCCGAATGTGCTCCACAGGCTCCCAGGTTCTATCCTCTGGACCATGACCCTTCCAATCCACCAAATAAAATTTTTTGCCACGTACCACCTTGCTTCCCACAATAGCATTCACCTCAAACTCATCCGTGGATGAACCCGATGTCCCAGCAGATAACTCAGAAAACCGAGACAAACGAACGGGCTTTAAGAGGTAAACGTGAAAGGTATCGGTGATACCAAGGCGTGGAGGAATGGCCAAACGGTAAACCACAGGGTTGACCTGTTCCAGAACCTTAAACGGGCCAATGTAGCGAGGAGCAAACTTAGTGGACTCAACTCGCAGCCTGATGTTACGGGCGGAGAGCCACACTAAGTCGCCGGGAGCAAAGACCGGAGCGGGACGCCGGTGTGTATCAGCCGAAACCCTCATTCTCTCCTTGGAGGCCCGAATGGCATCCTGTGTGCGGTCCCAGATGTCCCGTGCCTCCACCGCCCAGTCTGCCACCCTAGAATAGGTGGATGACACGGGCATGGGCACAGGAACACGCGGATGCTGGCCGTAATTAAGGAGAAAAGGAGTTTGGCCAGTGGAATCGGCTACGGCGTTGTTCAAGGCAAATTCCGCCCAAGGTAGCAAGGATGCCCAGTCATCCTGCCTAGCGGAGACGAAATGTCGCAAATATGTCACCAGAGTCTGGTTGGTTCTCTCCACCAACCCATTCGTCTCGGGATGATATGCAGAGGAGAGGTTTAACTCTATGCTGAGCAAACGGCAGAGCTCTCTCCAAAACCGAGACGCGAACTGGGGACCCCGATCGCTGACAATCTTATCAGGCATACCATGCAATCGGAAAACATGCTTCATGAACAACACCGCCAAGGCCCGTGCTGAGGGTAACCGAGGAAGCGGTACCAAATGTACCATCTTAGAGAAATGGTCGGTGACAACCCAAATAATGGAGCAGCCACGCGACTTGGGTAAGCCCACCACAAAGTCCATTCCGACCATCTCCCAGGGCCTGTCTGCCACCGGTAGAGGGTAAAGCAACCCAGCAGGCCGTTGCCGAGGAGACCGATTCTGGGCGCAAGAAACGCACGCCTGAATATAGTCCTTGACATCTCGGACCATATGCGGCCACCAATATGTTCTCGCCAAAAGCTCAGATGTCCTCTTGGTCCCAAAATGCCCACCCACTCTGGAGGAGTGAGCCCAAGAGAGAACCTCCGGTCGCAAGTTAGCTGGCACGAAAGTCTTGCCCGGGGGCACAGACTCCAGCGAAACCGGAGCTACAGTTCTCA
The DNA here is from genome assembly GCF_032444005.1 of Ranitomeya imitator. NCBI lineage: Eukaryota > Metazoa > Chordata > Amphibia > Anura > Dendrobatidae > Ranitomeya > Ranitomeya imitator. Next base: position 953,821,734 of record NC_091282.1, on the reverse strand, counting down.
GGCTCTCAGGCGGGACAATAAGCCGAGGCTCCTCCTCCTCCTCCTCAGATGACACTACGGAGCGGGAGAGAGCGTCGGCACGAACGTTCTTCTCCCCGGAGAGAAAATGGAGGGTAAAATGGAACCGGGAGAAAAACAGGGACCATCTAGCCTGGCGAGAATTTAGCCGCTGGGCCGTCTGTATATACACCAAGTTCTTGTGGTCAGTGAAGACTTGGAAGGGAAAGCGAGCTCCCTCCAAGAGGTGTCTCCACTCTGAAAAAGCCAACTTCATGGCTAGCAACTCCCTGTCCCCGATGGAATAATTCCTCTCCGCTGGTGTGAAAGTTTTGGAGAAGAAGAAGCAAGGATGCTTCCGACCTTGAGCATCCTTTTGGAAAAGGACTGCTCCAGCACCAACGGATGAGGCATCCACCTCCAAGATGAATGGTTTATCTACATCGGGGCGATGTAGGATGGGAGCGCTAGCGAAGTGTGACTTAATCGAGAGAAAGGCCTTGGAGACCTCCTCTGACCACAACTTGGGATTTGCTCCCTTCTTGGTGAGGGCGACCAAGGGAGCTACCAAAGTTGAGAAGTGTGGAATGAACTGGCGATAGTAATTAATGAACCCCATAAAGCGCTGCACCGCTTTAAGAGAATGGGGTTCCTGCCAGTCCATTACCGCCTGTAGCTTGGCAGGATCCATAGCCAAACCCTGGGCAGAAATGATATAACCAAGGAAAGGCAAGGACTCCTGCTCAAACACACACTTCTCCAACTTAGCGTAGAGGGAGTTTGCCCGTAAGAGGTCGAAGACTTTGCGAACATCTCTCCGATGGGAGTCTATATCTGGAGAGTAGATGAGAATGTCATCCAGATAGACTACGACCGAGGTGGTGAGCATATCCCGAAAGATGTCGTTCACAAAGTCTTGGAAAACGGCTGGGGCATTACAGAGCCCAAAGGGCATCACTAGATATTCATAGTGCCCATCCCTGGTGTTAAAAGCCGTCTTCCATTCATCCCCCTCACGGATGCGGATCAGGTTGTAAGCACCCCGCAGATCTAACTTTGTAAATACCTTTGCTCCCCGTAGCCTATCAAAGAGCTCAGATATCAGGGGTAATGGGTACTTGTTCTTAACGGTAATGGCGTTAAGACCCCTGTAGTCTATGCATGGACGTAAGTCTCCAGTCTTCTTCTGTACGAAGAAGAACCCAGCCCCTGCCGGTGACACTGACTTCCTAATGAATCCTCTTGCCAGATTCTCCTGAATATACTGGGACATTGCCTCCGTCTCCGGGAGAGATAACGGGTAGACTCGACCCCGGGGAGGCTCAGCACCAGGCAAGAGGTCAATAGGACAGTCATAGGGGCGGTGAGGCGGAAGAGTCTCCGCAGCTCTTTTGGAGAACACGTCTGCATGGGACCAATAGTGCTTGGGGAGAGAGGAAAGATCTGCGGGTACCTGTGTAGTAGCAACCTGAACGCACTCCCTCTGACATCTACCCTCACAGGATTTACTCCATCCCAAAATTCTCCCAGAGGACCACTCAATATGAGGAGAATGGTAGCGAAGCCATGGCATCCCCAACAGGACCTCATCAATTCCCTCAGGAATGACTAATAGGGAGATTATCTCCTGATGTGATGGAGACACAGATAGCGTGAAAGGAATGGTTTGGTGGGTAATCTGTGAAGGTAGTGTTGACCCATTTACCACTCGAACGGTCACTGGCTGGGCGAGCATCACCAAGGGTATTGCGTGACGCTGGGCAAAGGCGGAGGACATAAAGTTACCCTCTGCCCCAGAATCCAAGCATAGCTCGACCGTAAGAGTGGATGGGCCTATGGTAATTGTCCCCTTGAAGGACAACTTTGAGGCAAACGTCGCCGTGTCTAGTGTACCTCCTCCAACTGCCACTAGACGCTGACGTTTCCCCGACCGCTGAGGACTCTTGGAGGCAAGACGTCCTGACTGCTGGCAAACATGACGGACCTTATGTGCACGAGCGGACTGAGACTTGGATCCCGCTCGTGTCACCTCCAAGGTCTCATGTGACTCAGATGCCTGGACTGGAGATTCCAAAGGTTTGGCGAAGGTAGGAGCCAGCCGAAACCTCTGCCTACACTGGGCTCGTTCCAACCTCCGCTCGTTAAAACGGAGGTCTATACGAGTAGAAATAGATATTAACTCCTCCAGTGTGGCAGGAATCTCCCTAGTGGCCAGAGCGTCCTTAACATGGTCAGCCAGGCCCCTCCAGAATATGGGGATAAGGGCTTTATCCGACCACTCCAGCTCGGAAGCTAAAGTACGGAATCGGACGGAAAAATGGCTGACCAAGGACTCACCCTGAGTTAATGCCAGTAGTTGGAGCGCTGTATCATGGGTGAGTTGAGGTCCTAGAAAGACCTTTTTCAGCGTGCCCAGAAACAACGGAGCACTCTGCACCACATGATCATCACGCTCCCACAGCGGCGTAGCCCACTCCAACGCCCTGTCCGACAACAGCGAGACAATAAATCCCACCTTAGCCCGCTCTGTAGGAAAACGTGCAGCCAGGAGCTCGAGGTGGATAGAGCACTGACTCACGAATCCCCTACAAGTTTTGCAATCTCCAGAAAATTTTTCTGGCAACGGGAGGCGGGATAATGTCGGAACAGGGGTGGCAGTGGACAAGGTTGCTGCCGCCACGCCAGCAGCCTTTACAGCAACTGCGGTAACATCCACAGCTGAGGTTGAGTTCTCGAGAACCTTCAACCTACCCTCCAACTGCTGGATATACCGCAAAGATTGCTGAATGTCCGCCATACTAGCCAGACCTTGGCGCTAGTATTATGTTAGGGACTGGCGGAACGCACCAAGTATAGATGGTAAGAAACTAGGTGCGTTCGCAGTCCGAGGTCCACCGTGCAGGTAAAAGACCCTGCAGCTAGCAAGACGGACAATATGGCGGTACACTAAAGGATACACGCGTGGGTTAAACCTCACCCAGCGTGAAGAAAGCGATCCTGTTAATTCACAGGACCGCAGTACCGCACTAGTGCGCGAGCAAGTGGTCAGCGGACTTAACCCCAGAAGGGATTGGAGCCCGATTAGACCCTTGCTGGCGTAACACCGCAACTGGGTGTGTAGAGAACCTTAGGAAATATAAGTGCACAAGAGTGCGAGCGATGCCGCACTAACGGACGCCACTAACCACCCAGACTCGGGTATGGAAAGCGCAAGGCAGGCGCACGGCGCATTACTGGCAGGCACAGCTACAGGACGCTGAGATGTGTGTTTAGTGCTGTAGGCTAAGTCGGGCGCTAGATAGCAGCCATACACCTTCCGCGAACAGACATTCAATAGGGTAGGGGTTTCCAAGGACGACTTGCACTCACAACATACACACATTAGCAATTGTTTGACAATACTAGCGCATGGCCGTGCGGTCATGCGCAGTTTAAATAGCAGCAGCACAGGAAGTGGCCACAGCACTTTTGCCCTTCTAGGACCTGCCAAGAGGACCAATGGAATGTGCTGCAGAGCCTGAGCACATGACCCTCGATCTCCAACGGGAGACCTTACGCTGGGCATGCTCAGTACATGCAGACAAGGACTTAGTCCCAGAGAAGTCCGCTCGCTGCTGACCAGCACTGACTTTAATGGCAGAGACTGGAGAAGCAGCACTAACTCTCAGAACAGAGTGAGAATGAGCAAGACGCTGGGACCGACGTCCTTGCTGAGCAGGCTCCACTGCGGCTGGACAAGAATGGGAGACCGCAGCGGAAGTGGCTCGAGATTCCCCCTGTGCAGAAGCGGGAACTCGACCCCTAACAACGGGTCTCATAAAAATTCGACAAACACAAAAACTTTTTTCAAACAAATTTTGGAAAAAATTTTTACCACTTAACCCCTTTCTGACCTCGGACGGGATAGTACGTCCGAGGTCAGAAGCCCCGCTTTGATGCAGGGCTCCGCGGTGAGCCCGCATCAAAGCCGGGACATGTCAGCTGTTTTGAACAGCTGACATGTGCCCGTAACAGGCGCGGGCAGAATCGCGATCTGCCCGCACCTATTAACTAGTTAAATGCCGCTGTTCAACGCAGACAGCGGCATTTAACTACCGCTTCCAGCCGGGCGGCCGGAAATGACGTCATCGCCGACCCCCGTCACATGATCGGGGGTCGGCGATGCGTCAGGATGGTAACCATAGAGGTCCTAGAGACCTCTATGGTTACTGATCACCGGTGGCTGTGAGCGCCACCCTGTGGTCGGCGCGCACAGCACACCTCCATTTCTGCTACATAGCAGCGATCAGCAGATGTAGCAGAGGCGTTCGAGTTGTGCCTGCTTCTAGCCTCCCATGGAGGCTATTGAAGCATGGCAAAAGTAAAAAAAAAAAGTTAAAAAAATGTGAAAAAAATAAAAAAAATATAAAAGTTTAAATCACCCCCCTTTCGCCCCAATCAAAATAAATCAATAAAAAAAATCAAATCTACACATATTTGGTATCGCCGCGCTCAGAATCGCCCGATCTATCAAATAAAAAAAGCATTAACCTGATCGCTAAACGGCGTAGCGAGAAAATAATTCGAAACGCCAGAATTACGTTTTTTTGGTCGCCGCGACATTGCATTAAAATGCAATAACGGGCGATCAAAAGAACATATCTGCACCAAAATGCTATCATTAAAAACGTCATCTCGGCACGCAAAACATAAGCCCTCAACCGAGCCCAGATCACGAAAAATGGAGACGCTACGAGTATCGGAAAATGGCGCACTTTTTTTTTTTTTAACAAAGTTTGGAATTTTTTTTCACCACTTAGATAAAAAATAACCTAGTCATGATAGGTGTCTATGAACTCATACTGACCTGCAGAATCATAATTGCAGGTCAGTTTTAGCATTTAGTGAACCTAGCAAAAAAGCCAAACAAAAAACAAGTGTGGGATTGCACTTTTTTTGCAATTTCACCGCACTTGGAATTTTTTTCCCGTTTTCTAGTACATGACATGCTAAAACCAATGATGTCGTTCAAAAGTACAACTCGTCCCGCAAAAAATAAGCCCTCACATGGCCAAATTGATGGAAAAATAAAAAAGTTATGGCTCTGGGAAGGAGGGGAGTGAAAAACGAACACGGAAAAACGAAAAATCCCAAGGTCATGAAGGGGTTAAGTAAATAATAAACTATATGTGTTTGGTATCTGTGTCCACGTACTGACCTGGGGAATCATATTACCAGGTTAGTTTTACCATATAGTAAACATAGTAAAAGACTCAAAAGAACAGTTGTGGAATTGCACTTTTGCAACTTCACCGCATTTGGATTTTTTTTCTGTTTTCCAGTACAATATATGGTAAAACTAATGGTGTCATTCAAAAGTACAACTCATCTTCCAAAAAAAACAAGCCCTCAAATGGCCATGTTGACAGAAAAATAAAAAAGTTATGGTTCTTGGAAGAACGGGAGGAAAAAATGAAACCAAAAAACGTAAAATCACCCAGGGTGTGAAGGGTTATCTAAAACACTGCATTTAACGTTTTAGCAATGACAGCAGTTTAAAATTATGACGTAGTATAAGGTTAAAAAAATTAATAGTAAAGATCCTCAATGTTAGGACTGGCAGAACACACCAAGTAAATAGTGAGATGCTATTAGGTGCATTCGCAGTCCGGGGTCCACCGTGCAGGAGAGAACCTGCTGCTAGCAAATTACAGCGCTATATGGCAGTGGAAGCGAACTCTGTAAAGTCACAGGGCCGCGGTACTGCACAAAGAGCGCAAGCAAGGAGTCACCGAACTCAGTCCCAAGACTCGGGATTTGAGTCCGTCTAGACTAGAGTTGAGCGACCTTGACCTTTTTAGAGTCGAGCCGGGTTTCGCGAAACCCGACTATCTCAAAAGTCGGGTCGAGTGAAATCGGCCGATTATGACGTAAAGTCGGGATCGACCGAAACACGAAACCCAATGCAAGTCAATGGGGCAGCATAGTCGGCAGTGAGTGGGGGCCAGGAAAACACCTAGAGTGCCCATTTTAATGTCAAAACCATCCATTCTTCTTAATGAAGCTTGTCAAGCGTAATTTACCTTATAATAATTGGAAGGCATTTGAAATTGGGGGTCATTTGGCTAAAGTTGTGTGGGGTAGGGCTGGTTCAAGTAATTAGTGGGCCCAGGAAATCTGGACCACGTCACGGCAGTGGAGCAGGGAGAGGTAAGTATTTCAACTTTGCAAGTGCTGTGATCCTGAGCAAGCAGGGGGGGCCCACTTGTTGGCATTGGCACTGGCACAGGGCCCCTCAAAGTACAGCGGTGTGTTTGCACGGCGGGGGCGCCTCCCACCGGCAGCAACACTTTTGCGTACTATGAGAGGCCCTGTGCCAGTGACGTCGCCAACTAGTATTCCTCCCCCCACCTGATGAAGGAACCTGCACTTTCATCTGCACCTTCCTCTTTGTCCCCGTGTAAGGTGGTATGGTATGCGGGAAGAGCAACCTGACTTTCAGCAGGGTCACAATGTTGTTGTGTAGCATGCACGGGGAATGTTGCGTTATGGGTCAATGTACCAGCAGACTCATCTATCACTGGCTGGGCAATGGGCACGATGAAGTGGAAACACAGATATAGGCCCAAAGAATAAAGTGGGCTAAATGCAGTTCAAAATTGGTAACACAGGAATAACCAGGGGGCATTGCAGTGGAGGACAACTGGAATGAGAGGCTGACACAGAGAGTAGGGCCAAATCAGTAAGTAGTCGAAATGCAGTTCAAAATTGGCAACCGTAGTAAACAGGCGGCACAGCTTTGTTCAGTGGAGGAGAACAGCAAGGAGTGGCAGACACCGATAGTAGGCCCCAACCCAACTAGTAGGCCAAATGCAGTCTAACATTAACAACTACTTAACGAGAGCCTGAAAATGGAATTTCAGGACAGGAAACCAGGAGAACAGCAAGGAGTGGCAGACACCGATAGTAGGCCCCAAACCAACTAGTACGCCAAATGCAGTTGTTCCATTTAACCACAATTTAATGAGAGCCTGAAGATAGAAGCTCAGGAAAGGCAACCTGGGGAACACCTTGGAGTGTAACACACCATCTCTCTCCACCCCATACCCATTTTGTAGGCCTAATGCAGTGTACTTTTCTACAACTACTAAACGAGAGTCGGAAGACCGAAGCAATGGCAAGGAAACCTGGGGAACACCTTGGAGTGTAACACACCATCTCTCTCCACCCCATACCCAATTTGTAGGCCTAATGCAGTGTAGTTTCCAAGAACTACTAAACGAGAGCCGGAAGATCGAAGCTCAGGAAAGGCAACCTGGGGAACACCTTGGAGTGTAACACACCCTCTCTCTACACCCCATACCCAATTTGAAGGCCTAATGCAGTGTAGATTCCAAGAACTACTAAACGAGAGCCGGAAGATCGAAGCTCAGAAAAGGCAACCTGGGGAACACCTTGGAGTGTAACACACCCTCTCGCTACACCCCATACCCAATTTGAAGGCCTAATGCAGCGTAGTTTCCAACAACTACTAAACGAGAGCCGGAAGATCGAAGCTCAGGAAAGGCAACCTGGGGAACACCTTGGAGTGTAACAAACCCTCTCTCTACACCCCATACCCAATTTGTAGGCCTAATGCAGCGTAGTTTCCGACAACTACTAAACGAGAGCATGAAGATCGAAGCTCAGGAAAGGCAACCTGGGGAACACCTTGGAGTGTAACACACCCTCTCTCTACACCCCATACCCAATTTGAAGGCCTAATGCAGTGTAGTTTCCAAGAACTACTAAACGAGAGCCGGAAGATCGAAGCTCAGGAAAGGCAACCTGGGGAACACCTTGGAGTGGAACACACCATCTCTCTACACCCCATACCCAATTTGAAGGCCTAATGCAGCGTAGTTTCCAACAACTACTAAACGAGAGCCGGAAGATCGAAGCTCAGGAAAGGCAACCTGGGGAACACCTTGGAGTGTAACACAACGTCTCTCTACACCACGGAAGGGCTGATTCTTAGGAAGGAAGGCTGTTGGAAATAAGCATTGCGCGTCCGAGGGTGATTATATTCTTATTAGGTATATACTCACCCTCGGACGCACCCTGCTTCTTTATTTGGAATGAATGTTTAATTGCAATGTGGTGTTGACTTTCTCTATTATTTTGGTAATTAATGATTTTATTATTTTCATTGTTTTGCATCTTCTCGGCAATAATATAAAGAAGACGCGACAGGACAACACTCGGTGGATGCCATATCTGTGTTTTCAATTTAAAAAACCTTTCAGTTAACTACTTGCAGGAGAAAGTAATTGTAGCTGGTGGCCATTTTTAGTACTGTACCAGATTTTAGTTGTGTGTTTGTTTTTAATGTTAAAATGTCTGCATTTGATATCTCTCCAGTATTTTCTTTTTTGTAAGCAAAATACTTATTTTTATATTTTCTGATGTTGGTTCCAGGGGTACACGGGCAGCAGTGCCCTGGTCAGTGTAGTAGTAGTTGAAAGAATGGACCGCAGACAGGCATCGAAGGCCTAAAATAAAAAAATTGGGCTGGCTGTAGGCAATTTTAAATTGGTTCCAGGGGTACACGGGCAGCAGTGGTGTGGTCAGTGGAAGCCTAGTGGAAGGAGTGACCGCAGACAGGCATCGAAGGCCTAAAATAATAACACATGGCTGTAGGCAATTTTAAATTGGTTCCAGGGGTACACGGGCAGCAGTGGTGTGGTCAGTGGAGGCCTAGTGGAAGGAGTGACCGCAGACAGGCATCGAAGGCCTAAAATAATAACACATGGCTGTAGGCAATTTTAAATTGGTTCCAGGGGTACACGGGCAGCAGTGGTGTGGTCAGTGGAGGCCTAGTGGAAGGAGTGACCGCAGACAGGCATCGAAGGCCTAAAATAATAACACATGGCTGTAGGCAATTTTAAATTGGTTCCAGGGGTACACGGGCAGCAGTGGTGTGGTCAGTGGAGGCCTAGTGGAAGGAGTGACCGCAGACAGGCATCGAAGGCCTAAAATAATAACACATGGCTGTAGGCAATTTTAAATTGGTTCCAGGGGTACACGGGCAGCAGTGGTGTGGTCAGTGGAGGCCTAGTGGAAGGAGTGACCGCAGACAGGCATCGAAGGCCTAAAATAATAACACATGGCTGTAGGCAATTTTAAATTGGTTCCAGGGGTACACGGACAGCAGTGGTGTGGTCAGTGGAGGCCTAGTGGAAGGAGTGACCGCAGACAGGCATCGAAGGCCTAAAATAATAACACATGGCTGTAGGCAATTTTAAATTGGTTCCAGGGGTACACGGGCAGCAGTGGTGTGGTCAGTGGAGGCCTAGTGGAAGGAGTGACCGCAGACAGGCATCGAAGGCCTAAAATAATAACACATGGCTGTAGGCAATTTTAAATTGGTTCCAGGGGTACACGGGCAGCAGTGGTGTGGTCAGTGGAGGCCTAGTGGAAGGAGTGACCGCAGACAGGCATCGAAGGCCTAAAATAATAACACATGGCTGTAGGCAATTTTAAATTGGTTCCAGGGGTACACGGGCAGCAGTGGTGTGGTCAGTGGAGGCCTAGTGGAAGGAGTGACCGCAGACAGGCATCGAAGGCCTAAAATAATAACACATGGCTGTAGGCAATTTTAAATTGGTTCCAGGGGTACACGGGCAGCAGTGCCCTGGTCAGTGTAGTAGTAGTTGAAAGAATGGACCGCAGACAGGCATCGAAGGCCTAAAATAATAACACATGGCTGTAGGCAATTTTAAATTGGTTCCAGGGGTACACGGACAGCAGTGGTGTGGTCAGTGGAGGCCTAGTGGAAGGAGTGACCGCAGACAGGCATCGAAGGCCTAAAATAATAACACATGGCTGTAGGCAATTTTAAATTGGTTCCAGGGGTACACGGGCAGCAGTGGTGTGGTCAGTGGAGGCCTAGTGGAAGGAGTGACCGCAGACAGGCATCGAAGGCCTAAAATAATACCACATGGCTGTAGGCAATTTTAAATTGGTTCCAGGGGTACACGGGCAGCAGTGGTGTGGTCAGTGGAGGCCTAGTGGAAGGAGTGACCGCAGACAGGCATCGAAGGCCTAAAATAATAACACATGGCTGTAGGCAATTTTAAATTGGTTCCAGGGGTACACGGGCAGCAGTGGTGTGGTCAGTGGAGGCCTAGTGGAAGGAGTGACCGCAGACAGGCATCGAAGGCCTAAAATAATAACACATGGCTGTAGGCAATTTTAAATTGGTTCCAGGGGTACACGGGCAGCAGTGCCCTGGTCAGTGTAGTAGTAGTTGAAAGAATGGACCGCAGACAGGTATCAAAAGCCTAAAATAATAACACATGGCTGTAGGCAATTTTAAATTGGTTCCAGGGGTACACGGACAGCAGTGGTGTGGTCAGTGGAGGCCTAGTGGAAGGAGTGACCGCAGACAGGCATCGAAGGCCTAAAATAATAACACATGGCTGTAGGCAATTTTAAATTGGTTCCAGGGGTACACGGGCAGCAGTGGTGTGGTCAGTGGAGGCCTAGTGGAAGGAGTGACCGCAGACAGGCATCGAAGGCCTAAAATAATAACACATGGCTGTAGGCAATTTTAAATTGGTTCCAGGGGTACACGGGCAGCAGTGACCTGGTCAGTGTAGTAGTAGTTGAAAGAATGGACCGCAGACAGGCATCGAAGGCCTAAAATAAAAAAATTGGGCTGGCTGTAGGCAATTTTAAATTGGTTCCAGGGGTACACTGGCAGCAGTGGTGTGGTCAGTAGAGGCCTAGTGGAAGGAGTGACCGCAGACAGGCATCGAAGGCCTAAAATAATAACACATGGCTGTAGGCAATTTTAAATTGGTTCCAGGGGTACACGGGCAGCAGTGGTGTGGTCAGTGGAGGCCTAGTGGAAGGAGTGACCACAGACAGGCATCAAAGGCCTAACATAACAAAAATGTCAATACAATGGTATTGTCAGTGGCAGGCATTGAAGGATGTCAGCGCATAAACTAAACATTGGTGGAGCTGTGAGATAATTTTGCAAGTGGTAGAGCACTGTTTGAGCTGGGGTGGGGGGAAACTGTCTTGTGGCCGGCGGTACAGGCCCAGGGCCCCTCATATTACAACGGTGTGTCTGACGTTGGGTGCGCACCACCACCGCCAGAGACACTTTATTGTACTAGGAGGGGCCCAGTGGCAGTGCCGTCGACCAAAAGCGGGCTCACCCACCTCTTCAGACAAACTGCACTCTCACGGGTGCTGTCGCCAAGTGTCGATACCACGGCCCCGTGTGGGGAGTTTGGCCATTTAGTGAGGTGTAAACATGTCGTATGCTGGACAATCAGGTGCTGAAAATTACGAGATTGGAAAAGGCATTCAGAATAGTCCACAGGCAAGACCTTTTCATAGGAAAGCTAGGTGTCAGCCGGGCAAGGTGGGGCAAAAGATTTCGAAATCCAGTTGTGGTTCATTTTAATGAAGGTTAGATCATCTACATTTTGGGTAGCCAGACGAGTCCTTTTTTCTGTTAGTATTGAACCTGCAGCACTGAATACTCTTTCTGATAGGACACTAGCTGCCGGGCAAGCAATCTCCTGCAATGCATATTCTGCCAATTCTGGCCAGGTGTCTAATTTTGATGCCCAGTAATCAAATGGGAATGACGGTTGAGGGAGAACATCGATAAGGGATGAAAAATAGTTTGTAACCATACTGGACAAATGTTGTCTCCTGTCACTTTGAATTGATGCTGCAGTACCTGTCCTGTCTGCGGTCATAGCAAAATCACTCCACAACCTGGTCAGAAAACCCCTCTGGCCAACGCCACTTCTGATTTCTGCCCCTCTAACTCCTCTGGTCTGCTGGCCCCTGCAGCTCGTGTGAGAACGATCACGGGCGCTGTGTGCAGGGAATGCCAGAAGCAAACGGTCAACAAGAGTTGATTGTTTGGTTGCTAATATTAGTTCCAAGTTCTCATGTGGCATTATATTTTGCAATTTGCCTTTATAGCGAGGATCAAGGAGGCAGGCCAACCAGTAATCGTCATCATTCATCATTTTAGTTATGCGTGTGTCCCTTTTGAGGATACGTAAGGCATAATCCGCCATGTGGGCCAAAGTTCCAGTTCTCAAATCTGCGGTTGTGCTTGGTTGAGGGGCAGTTTCAGGCAAATCCACGTCACTTGTGTCCCTCAAAAAACCAGAACCCAGCCTTGCCGCGCCACCAATTTCCAGTGGCCCCGGAAAAGCTTCCTCATTAAAAATATAATCATCCCCATCATCCTCCTCGTCCTCCTCCTCCTCTTCGCCCGCTACCTCGTCCTGTACACTGCCCTGGCTAGACAATGGCTGACTGTCATCAAGGCTTTCCTCTTCCTCAGCTGAAGACGCCTGATCCTTTATGTGCGTCAAACTTTGCATCAGCAGACGCATTAGGGGGATGCTCATGCTTATTATGGCGTTGTCTGCACTAACCAGCCGTGTGCATTCCTCAAAACACTGAAGGACTTGACACATGTCTTGAATCTTCGACCACTGCACACCTGACAACTCCATGTCTGCCATCCTACTGCCTGCCCGTGTATGTGTATCCTCCCACAAAAACATAACAGCCCGCCTCTGTTCACACAGTCTCTGAAGCATGTGCAGTGTTGAGTTCCACCTTGTTGCAACGTCTATGATTAGGCGATGCTGGGGAAGGTTCAAAGAACGCTGATAGGTCTGCATACGGCTGGAGTGTACGGGCGAACGGCGGATATGTGAGCAAAGTCCACGCACTTTGAGGAGCAGGTCGGATAACCCCGGATAACTTTTCAGGAAGCACTGCACCACCAGGTTTAAGGTGTGAGCCAGGCAAGGAATGTGTTTCAGTTGGGAAAGGGAGATGGCAGCCATGAAATTCCTTCCGTTATCACTCACTACCTTGCCTGCCTCAAGATCTACAGTGCCCAGCCACGACTGCGTTTCTTTCTGCAAGAACTCGGACAGAACTTCCGCGGTGTGTCTGTTGTCGCCCAAACACTTCATAGGCAATACAGCCTGCTGACGTTTGCCAGTAGCTGCCCCATAATGGGAGACCTGGTGTGCAACAGTGGCAGCTGCGGATGGAGTGGTTGTGCGACTGCGGTCTGTGGACGAGCTCTCGCTTCTGCAGGAGGACGAAGAGGAGGAGGAGGGGGTGCGAACGGCTACAGCCAATTGTTTCCTAGACCGTGGGCTAGGCAGAACTGTCCCAAACTTGCTGTCCCCTGTGGACCCTGCATCCACCACATTTACCCAGTGTGCCGTGATGGACACGTAACGTCCCTGGCCATGCCTACTGGTCCATGCATCTGTTGTCAGGTGCACCTTTGTGCTCACAGATTGCCTGAGTGCATGGACGATGCGCTCTTTAACATGCTGGTGGAGGGCTGGGATGGCTTTTCTGGAAAAAAAGTGTCGACTGGGTAGCTCGTAGCGTGGTACAGCGTAGTCCATCAGGGCTTTGAAAGCTTCGCTTTCAACTAACCGGTAGGGCATCATCTCTAACGAGATTAGTCTAGCTATGTGTGCGTTCAAACCCTGTGTACGCGGATGCGAGGCTAAGTACTTCCTTTTTCTAACCATAGTCTCATGTAGGGTGAGCTGGACTGTAGAGCTGGAGATCGTGGAACTAGCGGGGGTGCCGGTGGACATGGCAGACTGAGAGACGGTGGGAGATGGTATTGTTGCCACCGGTGCCCTAGATGCAATGTTTCCTACTACGAAACTGGTGATTCCCTGACCCTGACGGCTTTGGCCTGGCAAAGAAACCTGCACAGATACTGCAGGTGGTGCGGAAAATGGTGGCCCTACACTGCCGGAAGGGATGTTGCGTTGCTGACTAGCTTCATTGGCCGAGGGTGCTACAACCTTAAGGGACGTTTGGTAGTTAGTCCAGGCTTGCAAATGCATGGTGGTTAAATGTCTATGCATGCAACTTGTATTGAGACTTTTCAGATTCTGTCCTCTGCTTAAGGTAGTTGAACATTTTTGACAGATGACTTTGCGCTGATCAATTGGATGTTGTTTAAAAAAATGCCAGACTGCACTCTTTCTAGCATCGGATACCTTTTCAGGCATTGCAGACTGAGCTTTAACCGGATGGCCACGCTGTCCTCCAACAGGTTTTAGCTTTGCCACGCGTTTTGGGCAAGATACGGGCCCGGCAGATGGAACCTGTTGCAATGTTGATGCCTGCTGCGGCCCCTCCTCCTCCGCTTCAGAACTGCTGCCGCCTGCACCCTGTTCCCCCAATGGCTGCCAATCGGGGTCAAGAACTGGGTCATCTATTACCTCTTCTTGTAGCTCGTGTGCAACTTCGTCTGTGTCACCGTGTCGGTCGGTGGTATAGCGTTCGTGATGGGGCAACATAGTCTCATCAGGGTCTGATTCTTGATCAGCACCCTGCGATGGCAATGTTGTGGTCTGAGTCAAAGGACCAGGATAGTAGTCTGGCTGTGGCTGTGCATCAGTGCACTCTATGTCAGATTCAACTTGTAATGGGCATGGACTGTTAACTGCTTCACTTTCTAAGCCAGGGACGGTATGTGTAAAGAGCTCCATGGAGTAACCCGTTGTGTCGCCTGCTGCATTCTTCTCTGTTGTTGTTTTTGCTGAAGAGGACAAGGAAGCGACTTGTCCCTGACCGTTTTCATCCACTAACGACGCGCTGCTTTGACATTTACCAGTTTCACGAGAGGAGGCAAAAGAGCTAGAGGCTGAGTCAGCAAGATAAGCCAAAACTTGCTCTTGCTGCTCCGGCTTTAAAAGCGGTTTTCCTACTCCCAGAAAAGGGAGCGTTCGAGGCCTTGTGTAGCCAGACGACGAACCTGGCTCCACAGCTCCAGACTTAGGTGCAATATTTTTTTTCCCACGACCAGCTGATGCTCCACCACTACCACTACCCTCATTACCAGCTGACAATGAACGCCCCCGGCCACGACCTCTTCCACCAGACTTCCTCATTGTTTTAAAAACGTTACCAAACGAACGGTATTTGTTGCTGTCACACAACTTACACGGTGAGCTATAACTTCAGTATGATTTCGCTACCCCTTTACAGGTGGGTGAGACCACAACGAAAATCAGCCACAATGTTACACACTCTGTTGTTGTTGGCAACAAATGAGATGGCACACACGCAGGACTGTCACTGAAGCGCAAATGTAAATATTTATCTCCCACTGATTTGTGTTTGTTTTTTTTAAAAGGGAGACTTCAGAAAAAAAAAAAATTAAAAAAAAATTATTTTTTACAGAAGAATTTATAAAACAAATAAAATGAAATGATTGTTTCAGGGAGAATTTAGGAAAAAAAAAAAAAAAAAAGGCTTTGTAGGGCCCACTGAGTGAGAGAGGACGCACACAGGAGTCAGGAGTGGCACACAAGCCCAGAGGCCAATATTAATCTCCCACCGATTGATTTAGTTATTTTTTTTGGTAGATTTTGGAACCCAAATCAAGCAAAAAAATTAATAGGCTTTCTATGGCCCACAATTGGGGAGAGAGAGAGAGAGATGGCACACCCAGGAGTCAAGACTGGCACACAAGCAGAAGGGGCAATATGAATCTCCCACAGATTTTTTTTTTTTTTTTTTTTTCAGGGAGACTTGAGAGAAAAAAAATACAAAAAAAATGATTTTTTTCAGGAATAATTTAGAAACCAAAGAAAATAAAATGATTGTTTCAGGGAGAATTTAGAAAACAAATAAAACAAAAAATAGGCTTTCTAGGGCCCACTGAGTGACAGATGACGCACACAGGAGTCAGGAGTGGCACACAAGCCCAGAGGCCAATATTAATCTCCCACTGATTGATTTAGTGATTTTTTTTGGTAGATTTTGGAACCCAAATCAAGCAAAAAAATTTATAGGCTTTCTATGGCCCACAATTGGGGAGAGAGAGAGAGATGGCACACCCAGGAGTCTAGACTGGCACACAAGCAGAAGGGGCAATATGAATCTCCCACAGATTTTTTTTTTTTTTCAGGGAGACTTGAGAGAAAAAAAAATACAAAAAAAATGATTTTTTTCAGGAATAATTTAGAAACCAAAGAAAATAAAATGATTGTTTCAGGGAGAATTTAGAAAACAAATAAAACCAAAAATAGGCTTTCTAGGGCCCACTGAGTGACAGATGACGCACACAGGAGTCAGGAGTGGCACACAAGCCCAGAGGCCAATATTAATCTCCCACTGATTGATTTAGTGATTTTTTTTGGTAGATTTTGGAACCCAAATCAAGCAAAAAAATTAATAGGCTTTCTATGGCCCACAATTGGGGAGAGAGAGAGAGAGAGATGGCACACCCAGGAGTCAAGACTGGCACACAAGCAGAAGGGGCAATATGAATCTCCCACAGATTTTTTTTTTTTTTTTTTTTTTTTTTTTCAGGGAGACTTGAGAGAAAAAAAAATACAAAAAAAATGATTTTTTTCAGGAATAATTTAGAAACCAAAGAAAATAAAATGATTGTTTCAGGGAGAATTTAGAAAACAAATAAAACAAAAAATAGGCTTTCTAGGGCCCACTGAGTGACAGATGACGCACACAGGAGTCAGGAGTGGCACACAAGCCCAGAGGCCAATATTAATCTCCCACTGATTGATTTAGTGATTTTTTTCAGGTAGATTTTGGAACCCAAATCAAGCAAAAAAATTAATAGGCTTTCTATGGCCCACTATTTGTGAGAGAGATGGCACGCTCAGGACTGGCACACAAGCCCAGAGGCCAATATTAATCTCCCATTTTTTTTTTTTCCAGGGAAAATTTATAAACCCAATAAAAAAAATAATAATAAATAGGCTTTCTATGGCCCACTATCTGAGAGAGAGAGATGGCACGCTTAGGACTGGCACACAAGCCCAAAGCCCAATATTAATCTCCCACTGATTGATTTAATGATTTTTTCAGGTAGAATTTAGAACCCAAATCAAGCAAAAAAATTAATAGGCTTTCTATGGCCCACTGAGTGAGAGATGGCACACACAGGAGTAAGGAGTGGCACACAAGCCCTGAGGCCAATATTTTTCTCCCACTGATTGATTGATTGATTTTTTCAGGTAGAATTAGGAACCCAAATCAACCCAAAAAATAAATAGGCTTTCTATGGCCCACTATTTGTGAGAGAGATGGCACGCTCAGGACTGGCACACAAGCCCAGAGGCCAATATTAATCTCCCACTTTTTTTTTTTTTCCAGGGAAAATTTATAAACCCAATAAAAAAAAATAAATAAATAGGCTTTCTATGGCCCACTATCTGAGAGAGAGAGATGGCACGCTTAGGACTGGCACACAAGCCCAAAGGCCAATACTAATCTCCCACTGATTGATTGATTGATTTTTTCAGGTAGAATTATGAACCCAAATCAACCAAAAAAATAAATAGGCTTTCTATGGCCCACTATTTGTGAGAGAGATGGCACGCTCAGGACTGGCACACAAGCCCAGAGGCCAATATTAATCTCCCACTTTTTTTTTTTTCCAGGGAAAATTTATAAACCCAATAAAATAATAAAAAAATAGGCTTTCTATGGCCCACTATCTGAGAGAGAGAGAGATGGCACGCTTAGGACTGGCACACAAGCCCAAAGGCCAATATTAATCTCCCACTGATTGATTTATTGATTTTTTCAGGTAGAATTTAGAACCCAAATCAAGCAAAAAAATTAATAGGCTTTCTATGGCCCACTGAGTGAGAGATGGCACACACAGGAGTAAGGAGTGGCACACAAGCCCTGAGGCCAATATTTTTCTCCCACTGATTGATGTTGTGATTTTTTCTGGTAGATTTTGGAACCCAAATCAAGCAAAAAAATAAATAGGCTTTCTATGGCCCACTGAGTGAGAGATGACACAGACAGAGATGGCACTCTAGCAGAAATGTCAATCTTAATCTCCCACAAAAAAAAAAAAAAAAAAAAAAAAGGAACTGTCCTTCAATTACTATCTCCCTGCAGTAATCTCAGCCAGGTATGGCAGGCAGCAATAAGGAGTGGACTGATGCACAAATTAAATAAAAAGTGTGGACAAACAAACAAGATAGCTGTGCAGAAAGGAAGGAACAAGAGGATTTGTGCTTTGAAAAAAGCAGTTGGTTTGCACAGCAGCGTACACACAGCAATGCAGCTATCAGGGAGCCTTCTAGGGCAGCCCAATGAGCTACAGCGCTGAGGAAAAAAAAAAAAAAAGGAGCTTCCACTGTCCCTGCACACCGAAGGTGGTGTTGGGCAGTGGAAATCGCTACAGCACAAGCGGTTTTGTGGTTAATGGACCCTGCCTAACGCTATCCCTGCTTCTGACGAAGCGGCAGCAACCTCTCCCTAAGCTCAGATCAGCAGCAGTAACATGGCGGTCGGCGGGAACTCCCCTTTATAGCCCCTGTGACGCCGCAGACAGCAAGCCAATCACTGCAATGCCCTTCTCTAAGATGGTGGGGACCAGGACCTATGTCATCACGCTGCCCACACTCTGCGTTTACCTTCATTGGCTGAGAAATGGCGCTTTTCGCGTCATTGAAACGCGACTTTGGCGCGAAAGTCGCATACCGCATGGCCGACCACTCACAGGGGTCGGATCGGGTTTCATGAAACTCGACTTCGCCAAAAGTCGGCGACTTTTGAAAATGTTCGACCCGTTTCGCTCAACCCTAGTCTAGACTACTTGCACTCGACACTGCTACTGCGTGTAAGAGATAAACTGAAATAATAGTTTTGAGCACAAGAGTTCGAGCTGTGCCGTTCTGGCGAACGCCACTAACCACCCAGACTTGAACTAAGGAAGTGCTCTAATGGCGCGTGGCACCGCACTGGCGGTCACAGCAGTAGATGCTGTTTCATGTGTTATTATGCTGACAGTTCAGCCGGGCGCTGGACACCATATGCGAACAGTCATACAAGAGGGAGGGGATTTTAATGAACGACTTGCACTCATCAACACACACACAATTCCAAATGTACACTAGCGCATGGCCGTGCGGTCATGCAAACCTTTTATAGCTGAAGCATGTACAGGACCTTCCCAGAAGGACCAATGGGAGGCTGAAACAGAAGTTGATCACCTTCAGGACTTTCCTGGAGGACCAATGGGATCTGCTGCAGTATCTGAGCATGTGACCCTCGATCTCCAAAGGGAGATCTTGCCCTGGGCATGCCCAGAAGGGGAAAAGCAGGACTTAGTCCCAAAAGTGTCTGCTCGCCGCTGCCCAGCACTGGCTTCAATGGCAGAAGCTGGAAAAGCAGCAGTAACCCTTTGCATAGAGTGAGACTTAACAAGATGCTGGGACCGACGTCTCTGCTGAGCAGGCTCCACTGCGGCAGAAGAAGAATGGGAGACCGCAGCGGAGATGGCCCGAGATTTCCCCTGTGCAGAGGTGGGAACTCGACCCCTAACACTCAAGTAGCATGTCTGCCAAGTAATGCATAAGTAGGGAATTTTGGTTACTGCACTCAACAGATTTGTTATTCTCCAGGAAAAGGGGGCAATATCTCTCACAGTATGCGAGTTAAAATTATAGCCGTATTGGTGTTGCCTTGCAATTTTCTATATGCAATATGTAATGTAATCTAATATAGTTAATACCTGGTTGAATATATTTTTTTCTATTGATCACATATTCACATGAATCTCTACAATCATAAATATGGTGTTTCGAAATCAGTCCATCCATGGTGAGAGGTTTGTTTAATGCCACAGTTAAGAATGCACAGTTATGTGCAATGAAAGTCTAGGAATCACTGCTGCTGCCACTCGGGACTGGAGTGTGCGGCTGCATGTATTTCTACGCAGCTGAATGCTCCGGTCCAGACCGCCGGCAGTGCCGGGTACTGCAGTTGCAAGTGGGACACCAGCCTAATGGTTCTTCTGGCCTGGTTCAGACACTATGTACACTGCAGCTGATAAGCGGCCAGTGACTGACTGCAGCACTCACACAAAACCACTGCTGGATGTTGATACAAGCACACTGGTGGGAGACACTAACGCTAAATATGAAAGAACAGTGCCGATTTGGGAGAGTATTAATTTATTTTGTTTTTCTCATCTCATGGACCCATTGATAAGTAGGGGAAAACCCCTTTTAGAGAAACTCCTCAGCACCACTTTGGCTCAAGAAACCCATGCTTGTGCCTTCTGAGGTCCCAGAATTAAAATCTGCAGCAATCTACTCTTTTATTATTACCTATCAGCTGAGTATATTTGATATTTTTTGCTTTTGGTAAAATACACAAGACAACAACATGGTTTGTTTGCTTTTTCACTAACCACATGGTGAATTAACTACAATTAATACATAATTGTTTTCATTGTTTTATGTCAGCCATATTGGTGCTCACTACAGCCATAAAAAAATTTGGTAATTATTCCCATCCATAGTCAAAATTAAAGGAGCTGTTGTGTGACTTGCACTCACCATCATTGTATTAGCAACTGGAAAGAAATGTCCCTATATTGTCTACGATTGCCCCAATCAAAAATATTTTATAGATCTACACAGACATTAAAAATTGGGAAAACATTTATTTGATTTATCTGATTTCCAATCAAGAATCTAAAAGATTTTCTTATGATGACAAAATAAATAAACATTCCTATCATACAATATTTTAACATGATTTTTTGTGCTCTTTTTTAGCACTCACAGAATCTCTAGCTGCTTTGACAGATTCGACACCAACACCTCATATCTCTGGCTACAAGAGAAAGCCATTTGAACCATAAGGGCCAGTTAAAAGAAAGATGATTCATTGTTTGGAGAACAGTTCAGTGGTCTACGCTTTCAAGACTGAAATGGAAACAATACCAGGGATAGAGGCTGCCACAACCTTAAATTCCCTTGGTAGAAATGTTTCATACATGAAAGTGTTTTCTCTCCTTGCTGACAAGGATGTTAAGTTCATAACGGAAAGTGTCAAGAAAGTGTAATTATTTCCAAATAATTCCTAACTGAAAGCATATTGTGAGAGGGCATGTGGTTTCTGTTTAAAGACTTACATATTCAAATTAATATCTGAATTTGTATGTGACAGACTAATTCATATTTTCACTAAAATAGGAAGTGAAATTTTTAGGTTTTTTTTTGGAGAGTAGAACTCAAATAGGAAGTCATTGTACTTGGGTTATATGTTTGGAAGTATGCTTGTCTAAAAGTGCAAATTATTAACCATTTCATAGTTGCCATAAAAAAAAACAACAGCTAGCAATGCATTTTCTATGTAAATTAAATTAAGCAATATATATTCTATTAATTGTATAGACTGGCGGCATCTGATGATGTCAGACTCTGCTGCCAAATTTTAAAAAAATAATCCCCTGACTGATAATTAAAGGGGTTGTTGTAAGTTATGAAGTCATTCCCTTTCCGTTGGAGAAGAAATAAATTCCCATTGATTGGGATCCGACCCCTTGGACCTCCACTGATCCCATGAATCGGGGCTCTGAAGAGCCGTATTTTAAAGTAGTGGTGATTGATCATGCGCACCTCCACTCCATTCATTTTTAATAAGATTGCCAAAAAGCAGCTGAATGCTGCACTCTGCTAGCTCAGGTGGTCTAATTAAGAATGAATGGAGCAGTGCACATGACCAACCACCATTCCATTCACAAGGGATATTTACTGGTCCCAGCAGTTGGATTCCCAGTGGTCAGTGAGTTATATCTTGTACAAAGGATAAGGGATAGCTTTCAAACAAGGTACAACCCATTCATGTTACATGCCTGTCTAATGTTTGTTCCTGCTTTTTGCATCGCCTTTGATCCTGGTTCTGATCCCGACCATTCAAATTAAAAACAGGCCGCCAGGTTGCGCCTGGGATAAGGCCTCATGACATTCCTTGTCAATTGGAAGGCCTCATCTCCCACAAGAACATGTGGCACTGCTTCAGCATTGGAGCCTGGGAGTTGTTGTGATGGTGGGAGGTCTAACTGGTTTTCACGTAGCCGCCGACCCATAATGGACGAATTGAAGACCCTAGAGTCTCCTGTTTGCCCATAGGCCCCAATGTCTACAATTATAAACCTGTAGTTACTGTCAATTACAGCTAACAGAACTACAGAGAAAAACTGCTTATAATTGTAAAATTGGGAGCCAGAGTTCGTCGGCTTACGCACCCTGATATGTTTCCCATCCAGGGCTCCAATGCAGTGTGGGAAGTCACAAGTGTCATTGAACCCACACGCTATTTTGAGCCAATCAGCCATTTTGGGCTCAGGCATGACAAGTTCATGTAGTCTCGACCATATTTCACTACATGTTGAGCGCACAATGCCAGAAATCATGGAGCGACCAATGAGAAACTCCAGGTGTAGTCCCACATAAGACAATCCAGTTGACAGGAAGCTGAAAGGACACAAAAAATCATATTAGTTAGGTAACAATAGTTTAGAGAAAACATGATAAAGCGCAAGTATGTTGTTTAATAAAAAAAACAGTTATATCAACTAAATTAATGGATATTTACCTAGTGTACATAAGTAGAACATTACAAATACATATTTTTATTGTGGTTTTGTCCTAAGTAGCACATATATTTTAAAATAGCTGCGAGCAAACAACCCTGAAAAAAAAATCATCAACATACAGTATGTGTGGATGTTGAATACATACTGTAAGGTAAGGAGAAGACGCTCCTCTGCAGATATGCTTTTTCGCTTCCTGGTGTCCTGATACATGAGTCCTGGACGTACTGTCTCCAACAAGATATCAAATGTTGGTATTGTCATTCGACAGTATAGGTAGAACTTATCAGGATATGCACGCAGAGCTGTATAGAGCCTCTAAAAATGGCCTTTATTGAGGCGTTGGGTCAAAAGAGGATGCACCCACAATCATCTTCTCCTCCTTCGCAGATCTACAATCACAGGGTATGGCTGGCCAAACCGACGCAACAAGACCCAGTTAAACAAAACACGCTGAGTTGGGGTTTAGTGCAGTAGGTCAGACATGGTGCAAACGTTACCACAACACACCAACAGATGCACAACCACAAAATGGCCATATGGGACGGTGCCACCAGTTGTAGAGGCCTTAAATAGGGTTGCTGATGCTGATTTAAATTAATTTCAGGCTCCAAAACCTTTAAATGTCCATTTTGTCAGGTTGCGTGGAAAAAACGCATTACGGATGTCATACAGATTACATACGCAACATTACATGCGCAAAATACGCGACCACACCTTGGCAACAGATTACATACGGACCACTATTTCTGGATTTTTTCTGCGTATTACGGCCGTAAAAAAAGGACCGTATTTCCCTACGCTGAGTGTGATGCCAGCCTAAAAGTGGACATCTTGTTTTGCTGGGACAATTTTCTCAATGTCACAGCTTCTGCTGCTGCTGAAAGTAAAATGTCAGTTAGCAAGATATGATCCAGTCCTGTATGAAATCAATCTTCCAGCATCTAACTAGATTGTGCTAAAATAGTGTTGCAGTCTCAGGAGGCACTATTGCTAATCCAAATAGTTTGTGATAAAACTGTTTTAGTGAGAAATCAGAAGGCAAAATCTCCAATTAAAAATAATTAGGCCTAATATTGAGGTGTAGCCAGGAGGCAGAATTTGCTAATCCAAGTCGTTTGGGATAAAACTGTGCTTTGGTGAGAAATCAGAAGGCTAGATTTCCACTTAAAAATTGTTAGGCCTAATATTGGGATGCAGCCATGGGGCCCAATTTGCTACTCCAAATCATTTGGGATAAAACGGTGTTTCAGTGAGAAATCAGAAGGGCAGATTTCTACTTAAAAATCATTAGGCCTAATATTGGGGTGCAGCCAGGAGGCACAATTTGTTAATCCAAATCATTTAGGATAAAACTGTGTTGAAGTGAGGAACCAAAAGGCCACGTTTGCTCATCAAAATCTTTGAGTATAAGAGTGTTGTTCAGGCACACTATCTAGGAAAATAAATATTGATTGTTCATTTAGTGACAGGCGAATGACAGGTGCGGGCCTAAGGGTGTGAAACAGCAGATTAATAGAGGGGAAGGATACATACAACATGAGTGGGAAAAAGCGAGGTGGTGGTGGAAGGGGGACTAGGATTGCTTTTCAATATGTACGTGGGTTAGGTGTTAACGATAATGAAAGCTCAAATGAACAAAACACCGTCTCATTCTATCCAAAACCACTGACAAAATTTGTTACTGGAAGGGCAACTCGTCTACCTTTTTTTGGCAGCCGCACAGCAGTACGTCTTGTAGATGATGCTCAGAAAGAGCATGTGCTAAAGTGGATGGCAAGCGCTGCATCAAGTGACCTCTCCTCCTCTTCCTCCACCTTAACATCACACACAGTTCAATCCTCAGAGGTGGCTCCCCAGTTACCCATGTTTCCCCCGCATCACAAATTTCCAAATGCCCAACTGACTGTGGAGAATCACAGATGGGCCATTCACGCATTCAATTATATGAGCATCAGAGGTCTGATCCAAAGATTCACAGAATCCAGAGGAGGAAAGCATCTGCACCGATGCCCAAAATTTTTTCACGTTGGATCCAGGGCCAGACAAAGTAGGGTCTGAGCCAAACCAGACCCTCATCCCCGGGCATTAACCACCAAGGGTGGGGGTGATCCTGATGAGACTCGGATACAAGAGCTGCATACCGACCGTACTATGTGGTCAGGGTGACTCTCAGAGTGAGAAGTGTGAGAACAGAGAGGATGACGATAAGGTTGTAGATCCCACTTGGTATGAACCCAGAGTTACATAGCTGAGTAGCTTAGCAGAGGAGGTGGAGGAGGAGGAAGATGAGGAGGTTATGTTGCAGCTTCCCACACACACACAAAGTGATGCAACAATGACAAGCACTGCATCCTCATCCCCAACTCTTGCTGTGGCCACTACCAGTCGCGAGTGTGCCGTTCGCAGAGGTGGAAAGGGTTGCTTAACCTGGGCGTTTTTTGAGACCGCAAAGAATGACCCAACTCAAGTTATCTGCTATATTTGCAAAAAAGACCTTAGTAGAGGCAAAAATTGCAAAAATTTGATAACTACATGCATGAACCGGCACATGCATGATCAACATACTTTAGTGTGGGAATCTCACTGCACTAAAATGCCGACTAGCATGCCTCACCAACCATCGGATGTCCCATCAACCCCATCTGCTGCTTTGTTCTACTCCATTACTGCGCCAAGTCTTCTCATACAACTCTCCGGCCGCAGAAACTCCATTTGCTTACCCCCTATAGTCGAGGTGAGTTAGCGCCCATCAGCTGTTATAAAAGTGAATATGGCTGCTGTTTTTGTGTCACCTAGCAAAATATTGCCACTAACCAGTTGGAATATGCTAGCTCTATTATGACCAGAGCAGCAAGCCTACTTTAATCTTTCTCTCAACTATGCTTTCAACTGGCTACTGCCAGTTGCTTTTTAGATCAATTGCTGTCTTCATGTGTGGCATCCACCTTTCACACCCATAAGTGAATATTTTTCTCTTCTGTTACACTCCAGTCAAAAAAGCTTTAGTAAGGCTCCAAAACACCATTTTCTGGCTGTCTGCACCTACAGTATAGCACTTGATGTTCATTTATTTGGAGGACTTTGTTCCTATTGACTTCAGTATTGTTCATATTGCTTTTCTCAATGCTTATACATTGCAGGTGTTGTGCTCTCGGCCA
The DNA here is from genome assembly GCF_032444005.1 of Ranitomeya imitator. Lineage (NCBI taxonomy): Eukaryota > Metazoa > Chordata > Amphibia > Anura > Dendrobatidae > Ranitomeya > Ranitomeya imitator. The sequence goes on along the minus strand of NC_091282.1, from coordinate 953,796,144 downwards.
CAAAATGCCATGTTTGACTAAGTCCTAATAGTGATTCAAAGGAAAAAAAGAAAAGAGAAAAAAGAGTATTCAGGAATGAAAGCAAAAGAGATAAAAGAAGTTACTAGTGTCACTTCGAGAGAGCTAATGTGCAATGATATACAGCAATTATTTGCCTATGAACAGCTTTAAATTGGAATTCAGTCTCACACTCTTGGTCTCTGCTGTTAAATCTGATCACTGTATTGACTGTGATTGACTCCATTACTGGTATTGTTGTGGCCCTTTTATTTGGGCGGCGTAACTTGTAACCCACAACAGCGCAAATTCAGGAAACCATATTCTTTAGTATTATTTTCTTGATCTTGCAGTCTGATCTATTTTCTGAGTTTTCATTCTATTCATGTTATGTCTGACATTTTTTCTGTGTCTACCCATGGGTATTAGGCATCTGGGAACAGTCATCAATTTATTAGCCTGCATGCCTCAGAGAGCTGCTCAGTGCTGACAACAAACTGAGTGCTCCTCTATGCTCATGATATTTGCTCTATAGCATTTATCACTACATCGTATTGTCTCTAAGGGTATAGTAAGTTTTTAAAATCTTTTTCCTATCTTTGGCTATTTATTTGTTCCAGTTGGTAAAGGATAATCTATTTTACAGCATTTTCCACAATGGTAATTTGGTTTACTTTTGGATCCATATCACTGCGTCTACAATTGGACCCATGGTCTCAAACCTTGGAATATTTTTTACGTTTCCCTAATTTTTACCAGGCAATCTAGAAAATCATACAGCAACTATGTGAATATGTGAATAGTTGGAAATGTGTTTCAATATTTTTTAACCCCTTCACGACATGCGCCGTACTAGTACTGCGCATGTCATGTCTCCCCCTTTGATGTGGGCTCCGGCGCTGAGCCCACATCAAAGTCGCGACATGTCAGCTGTTTTGTACAACTGACATGTGCGCGCAATAGCAGCAGGTGGAATCACGATCCACCCGCCGTTATTAACTAGTTAAATGCCGCTGTCAAACACTGACAGCGGCATTTAACTACCACTTCCGGCCATTGGGACGGAAATGAGCGCATCGCCGACCCCATCAAATGATCAGGGGTCAGCGATGCATTGGCATGACAACCTGAGGTCTCCTTGAGATCTCTATGGTTGTTGATGCCCGGCTTGTTGTGAGCGCCACCTTGTGGTCAGCGCTCATAGCAAGCCTGTAATTCAGCTGCATAGGAGCAATCTGATGATCGCTCCTATGTCGCTGAGCCGATCCAGTTGTGCCAGCTTCTAGCCTTCCATGGAGGCTATTGAAGCAAGGCAAAAGTTAAAAAAATGTTTTAAAAAATATGAAAAAATAAAAAAAATATAAAAGTTTAAATCACCCCCCTTTTTCAAAACAAAACAATAAAAAAATCAAACATACAGTGAGGCAAAAAAGTATTTAGTCAGTCAGCAATAGTGCAAGTTCCACCACTTAAAAAGATGAGAGGCGTCTGTAATTTACATCATAGGTAGACTTCAACCATGGGAGACAAACTGAGGAAAAAAAATCCAGAAAATCATATTGTCTGTTTTTTTTATCATTTTATTTGCATATTATGGTGGAAAATAAGTATTTGGTCAGAAACAAAATTTCATCTCAATACTTTGTAATATATCCTTTGTTGGCAATGACAGACATCAAACGTTTTCTGTAAGTCTTCACAAGGTTGCTACACACTGTTGTTGGTATGTTGGCCCATTCCTCCATGCAGATCTCCTCTAGAGCAGTGATGTTTTTGGCTTTTCGCTTGGCAACACGGACTTTCAACTCCCTCCAAAGGTTTTCTATAGGGTTGAGATCTGGAGACTGGCTAGGCCACTCCAGGACCTTGAAATGCTTCTTACGAAGCCACTCCTTTGTTGCCCTGGCGGTGTGCTTTGGATCATTGTCATGTTCAAAGACCCAGCCACGTTTCATCTTCAATGCCCTTGCTGATGGAAGGAGGTTTGCACTCAAAATCTCACGATACATGGCCCCATTCATTCTTTCATGTACCCGGATCAGTCGTCCTGGCCCCTTTGCAGAGAAACAGCCCCAAAGCATGATGTTTCCACCACCATGCTTTACAGTAGGTATGGTGTTTGATGGATGCAACTCAGTATTCTTTTTCCTCCAAACACGACAAGTTGTGTTTCTACCAAACAGTTCCAGTTTGGTTTCATCAGACCATAGGACATTCTCCCAAAACTCCTCTGGATCATCCAAATGCTCGCTAGCAAACTTCAGACGGGCCCGGACATGTACTGGCTTAAGCAGTGGGACACGTCTGGCACTGCAGGATCTGAGTCCATGGTGGCGTAGTGTGTTACTTATGGTAGGCCTTGTTACATTGGTCCCAGCTCTCTGCAGTTCATTCACTAGGTCCCCCTGCGTGGTTCTGGGATTTCTGCTTACCGTTCTTGTGATCATTCTGACCCCACGGAGTGGGATTTTGCGTGGAGCCCCAGATCGAGGGAGATTATCAGTGGTCTTGTATGTCTTCCATTTTCTAATTATTGCTCCCACTGTTGATTTTTTTCACTCCAAGCTGGTTGTCTATTGCAGATTCAGTCTTCCCAGCCTGGTGCAGGGCTACAATTTTGTTTCTGGTGTCCTTTGACAGCTCTTTGGTCTTCACCATAGTAGAGTTTGGAGTCAGACTGTTTGAGGGTATGCACAGGTGTCTTTTTATACTGATAACAAGTTTAAACAGGTGCCATTACTACAGGTAATGAGTGGAGGAAAGAGGAGACTCTTAAAGAAGAAGTTACAGGTCTGTGAGAGCCAGAAATCTTGATTGTTTGTTTCTGACCAAATACTTATTTTCCACCATAATATGCAAATAAAATTATAAAAAAACAGTCAATGTGATTTTCTGGATTTTTTTTTCTCAGTTTGTCTCCCATAGTTGAATTCTACCTATGATGTAAATTACAGACGCCTCTCATCTTTTTAAGTGGTGGAACTTGCACTATTGCTGACTGACTAAATACTTTTTTGCCCCACTGTACACATATTTGGTATCGTCGCATTAAGAATCGCCTGATATACCAATTAAAAAAAAGGATTAACCTGATCGCCAAACGGCGTAGCAAGAAAAAAAATCAAAACGCTAGAATTACGTTTTTTGGTCGCCGCGACATTGCATTAATATGCAATAATGGGCGATCAAAAGAACATATCAGCACAAAAGTGGTATCATTATAAACATCTGCTCGGCACGCAAAAAATAAGCCCTCACCGGACCCGAGATCGCTAGAAATGGAGAGGCTACGGGTATTGGAAAATGGAGCAATTTTTTTTTTTTAGCAAAGTTTGGAATTTTTTTCACCGCTTAGATAAAAAAATAACCTAGCCATGTTTGGTGTCTACAAACTCGCAATGACCAGGGAATCACAATGGCAGGTCAGTTTTAGCATTTAGTGAACCTAGCAAAAAAGCTAAACAAAAAACAAGTGTGGGATTTCACTTTTTTTGCAATTATATCACACTTGGAATTTTTTTCCCGTTTTCTAGTACAAGACATGGTAAAACCAATGGTGTCAAAAGTACAACTCATCCCGCAAAAAAATAAGCCCTCACATGGCCATATTGACGAAAAAATAAATAAGTTATGGCTCTGGGAAGGAGGGGAGCGAAAAATGAAAACACAAAATTTTGAAGCACAATTGTGTAAAAATTGCAAAATTTTATGTTTTAGATAGTTTATTGTGATTTTTTTTTTACCATTGTGTGTTTAGAAATTATGTTCCGTAGGAAAAGGCACACATCAAAGAATATACAGAACAAATGGTGTTTGACAAATACCGTATTTTCTGGTGTATAAGACGACTGGGCGTATAAGACGACCCCCAACTTTTCCATATAAAATATGGAATTTGGGATATGCCCGCCGTATGAGACGGGGGTCATCTTATACGCCCAGTCATCTTATACGGCGTGTGGTTCCCAGGGTCTGGAGGAGAGGAGACTCTCCTTCAGGCCCTGGGATTCATATTCATGTAAAAAATAAAGAATAAAAATAAAAAACATGGATATACTCACCCTCGGACGGCGCCTGGCTCACAGCGCTGCTAGCGTCTGCCTCCCTTCCTAAGAATGCAGAGAGTGGAGGACCTTCGATGACGTCGCGGTCACGTGAGCGCAGCGCTGTGAGCCAGGGGCCGTCCGAGGGTGAGTATATCCATATTTTTTATTTTTAGTCTTCATTTTTTACATGAATATGGATCCCAGGGCTTGAAGGAGAGTCTCCTCTCCTCCAGACCCTGGGAACCACACGCCGACATCCAGGATCGCTCCCTGCACACGCCGTACCCGGCGTATAAGACAACCCCCGACTTTTGGGACAATTTTTAGGGGTCAAAAAGTCATCTTATACGCCAGAAAATACGGTACT